>NC_141689.1:614103648-614703648 GCF_964263255.1 Lissotriton vulgaris | reverse complement strand
GCTTGGCGTAATCTTATAAAAAAACTTTATAGTGGGGGGAGGGGGGGGTAAACAAACGCACGCGTTAGTTTACAGTGGTGATATAAATTAGACCACTTCTACTAGGGCCCCCGCCCCCCACATTAATGGGCCGGCCACGGAGACAAAGGGAGTGACACCACTGCCTGTTGCTAAACAGAGGTAATGAGCGCCCATCTGCCTCTAGAAAGGCCACTCAGACACCTACTGGGCCGCTGGCTGTATTCGAAGAATAGAGACAGCACCCAAGTGGCCCCCCAGACTGCTAAAAAAAAAAAGCAGCCCACAGCAGAACTCGGACACCGCCTCCTCGGGCATTGCCCGAATGCCCGCGTTAACAATCCGACGCTGCTCACTTCTAAATGTGGGAGACAGAGCGCCTTGAGCGGGTGCTTCAGCTGCCAGGCGCAATGTTTTAAAGGCGCGCAGGTGTCTGCCTTGTGTGAGCTGCACGTGTTGCCAAGTGCAGCCCTCAGAGTTTCACGGGGGTGTCCTTTGACGACATGTGTCGTCACCACCAGGGCACGACAAAAACCAGCATAAACCGTGAATATAGCTCTTTGTTAGTACACAGGCACTCTTATTAGAAAGCGGGAACAAAGTGTACATTCCTGCAGCCTGTAAGACATGGGCATCCTCTCCCTGAGCAGGGACATGCATATACAATATATATCATATATTACAGTGCCTACTCGTACATATGCGCATCTTCGAAAAGGCGTAGGGACCAGGACCATATATATACTGTATATTATCACATATAGATGGTTTTTGCTGGGGTCGCTGATGTCGTGTTTCATGTACTTAGATAGAAAAACTGAGGGAGGGGCGGGCGTACATCAGTACTTAATTTGAGCTGGTGGTTTCCGATGCTGTATAGATGAGCACGACAAAAGTTGTTTATGAATTCAATTTAGAATAATATTCAATAACAGCTGCCACCCAAGCCATGCCTATAGCTTTAGGGGGCTGTGATGGTCTGAGTTGTCACACTCGCAGGAGTGTGATGGTTGGCACTGGTGCTGTCTATGGCAGTGCTGGCAGGGGCAATGGGTGGTGCAAGCTGCAGTGGCCTCTGATGATGGCCCTGCCACTTATTTTGTTACAAAATAAGCACTTGTGTACGTACAGGTGGATGAATGGGTGGATGGACTGATGTATTCTGATTGGTATGTTAATAGCTGGATAAATGAGTGGGTGGATGGATGGTGAATGCATGAATGAGTCAATGGATATTCATGGACGTTTGTATGGATTAATGAATGGATGGTGGTGCGCCGAAGGACACGCCTGGTTCTAGATGTATGGATGGAAATTAAGGTATGGATGAGTGGAAGCATGGATAGATGACTGGATGAACGGTTGGATAACTGGGTCGGTGGATGGTCAGTGAGACAGGAAGCAATATAAACAGATCTGAAATGTACAGCTATTTCTTTATATGCCATTTACATGTGCACACGTGTCTGGCATTTTAGTACACACCCGGACAGAACTGATCGGGTATTTCTGTGCAATGTGTTCGCTTAAAGTGCGTAGGACATGCACATTGTCAGATGCAGCGTTGTGCTTGTGCTAGTGTGCAGACACCATTTGGATTTCGTGCGCACGCCCTTGCTGGCTGCAGGGGGTGCTCGCATCTTTGTTTTTTTCCCCTTGTTTTGAACCTGTTTACCTGGGAAAGTGGCGGTGGCCTGGTTAGCTAGATGTCAGCTCAGACACAGGACGGAGAAGACACCCGTTGACAGTGTGAGCCCAAAAACAGGGCAGAGCAGACACCCGCTGATAGTGTGAGCCCAGAAACACGACGAAGCAGACACCCATTGATAGTGTGAGCACAGAAACAGACCGGAGCAGACGCCCACTAATAGTGTGAGATCAGAATCAGACCCATCAGACTCTCAAAGATATTGGGAGCTCACAGACATGAATAAGTAGATACCCAGAGACAGCATGAGCACAGAAACAGGACGTAGCATACACCCGTTGATGGTGTGAGCCCAAAAGTCAGGATGGAGCAGACACCCACAGATACTGTGAGCCCAAAAACAGAACGAAGCAGACACACGCTGATTGTGTGAACCCAAAAACTGGACGAAGCAGATGACCACAAATAGTGTGAGCCGAGAAACAGACCCAGCACACACCAAAATATAGTGTGAGCTCACAGACAGGAAGTAGTAGATACCCAGAGAGTGTGAGCACACAAACTGAACGAAGCAAACACCTGGTGACGGTGTAAGACTAGGAACAGGTCAGTGATTGGCCTGCACGTGGACCACTGGACTAGCCAATCCTGGCGCTGCATGCAGCGCCAGGATTGACTAGGGGGGGCACCATGACTGCTCGCCCAGTCGCCCTTTAGAACCCCGGGGGCTGTGGCCCGCCCCCTTGTCCTCTCTCTAAGGGGGACTTTAGCAGGGAAACTATCTGCCAATGCTCGGGCTACTTTCTGCCCAGACATTCACTTGCGCAGTACTGCTGCAGCTGAGTGGACTGTCACTCAAGCTGCAGCAGGCCCAGCCCCCCCTCTCTCCCCTGCGCACTCCGGAAAAGTCGGGTGTTTCCCGGATTCCCGGTCGGCGGGTAGCGCGATCATTCTATATTTTTATTTTTATTTCAGTGACGACTCAACGGCGCGGTGGGCCCATGGGGCTTAGTGGGGCTACGCCCCAACGCCCCAATGGACGCACCACGCCTGGCTTTTTTTCTATGTTATGCTTTATCGCCAAACTTTACTTTGACTTGACTTGACTCCATCATCCTTCTTTCTATTTCTTTTTCAATATGCCAGTAGTGAATAATCACCTATTATTCACCTGCTTGCCCTTGCTGCAGCTTAGCACAGCGAATCAGTCTGATGGCTGGTGCAGGGAAATAAAGGCATTTGCACAAACCTTAAGAAGAGTGTCCAGGGCTGGAGAAGTTCCATTCCTTTGTGGTCACTCATACCACGACATTAATCACAAAAAAACATTTTGAACACATATTGACTACCCTTGAACTCTAAAACGAGAACAAAATCGAACCCTTGAATGTACGAATATCTTGATATACTGCTAAACAGTACAGATACACTGCTAAAACAGTGCAGACCGGGTCTGTGTACCCAAACCTGTCTTTACCGGATACATAGTAATGCACCCGTCTAGATGCGTCCCCAGCAACGGTACTCACCGGGAAGCACGGAACGGAAGGCCTCGGAAACTCGACTGGACTGGACCGGACTGGACTCGACTCGACTCGTGACGTAGATACTTCGGAACTGGTGGGCCTCTAGATACCTCGGACCTTGTTCTCTTTGGCTGGGCTCTGGTCGGGATCCTCCGCACTCCTCACCGCCTCGTCTGGGTGCTGATCGCAGTCTCCGTCACCTCCGTAGGCCTGAGGGAGATACAGGAAATCCTGCGGGTACGCGTAATTGTCCGTCTTGGCTGGGGCAGGGGGCAAAGCCTGCAACGCACCTACCGGCGCGTGGGGTGGGGGAGGGGTCTCTGTTCGGGCGCCAAATTAATGTGGTAAATAAATATTTACCGTCTGAATTTCTATGCAGTAAAGTTCAATAAAATAACTCAATCGAAAATAAGAGTCAAAGTCCGTGGCATCTGAGTTATAAGGGTTTTATTCCATAAAATGGAATGGTTCGAACCAGGGTATCATGTTCCTTTCACCATAAAGGATCAGGAAGGGATAGAGCATACTTTATTGACAGAGTACAACTTTTATTGTTAATGCATAGAATGGTGATGAATACAGAAGGCGTAACAGCTGAGAGGAACGAGATAAGAACACATGTGCGTAGCAATACGTAATCTGAAGGCGTGCACTGGGGCGTACACAGAGGTGTGTGCTAGAAACGTCACATGAAAGTGTCACAAGTGGGTGGATACATAGTGGAATCTTGCAGTGTCAGCAGAAATCTGTAGCAAGGATGCGCGCGCAGCAGTATGACGTGTAACTGACGTGAGGCTGGAGGGTGCAGGGGACTTGACATTTAGCACTAGAGGAAAAAGACAGAAGTCTGGCATGTCAGATCAACTCGTTCCTAAATCATATCTGATATCTCGTGTTTGGGGAACTATATTATCTAGAAGGAAAGGTCTCTTGGGCAAAGGCTACTCTATACTGACTATTAATGCGTGTATATGTGACTACGTGTCTGCGTGTAATGCGAGGGGCCATGGGCCTACCATGGTAACAGGAGCAATGAATTACTTGCATGGAGACAGAAAGGCCGGGCCCTTTGCTCTGCAGCCGGGGAAATGTTTATCTATTCTGCTAGACTAGAATGTGTTTTCGAGGAGCTGAGCTCGGCTAAACTGATAACTTGAAGGCAAAATACTGTCTTTGGCAGGCAAGCAGGCCGAGCCGGGCACCGCTCGCCGCGCAGGGAGTAGGACAGAGGTCAGGGAGGCATCCCACGTTGCAGCTTTCAGGAGGCAGAGAACAGAAAGGGCTCGATGGCAGAAATCAGGGCCTAGCTCTGCAGGACTAGGAAAAACGTGAAAGTGCACCGTAAAAAGACGTTGGCAAGGCATACTTAGGAACTGAATTATCGATCCATTCATGGTGGATCTGAAAGAGGACATGTTAACGTTGGACGCAAATGTATTTGCGTCTTCATAGCAGGTCGAGGAGGTAAGTTACATGCACTTTAAGCTCGTACATGGAGACGGTGGGGTTCACGTTAGGGGACACAATTGACTATAAAAATTTATATTACCTCATTCCCTCCTTGTCCCCTACGGACCCTTCATGATACATCAATCCTCATTAGTCCATCTATTTGTTCATATAACATCATTTGCTCTTCCTTTTTCAAGCGGGATTTAGAACGTGGACTGGGATGAGGAAAACAGGATGTGGCGCACAAGCCGCAAATCGCCGGCCCACATTGTATACATAGGCAACAACTGAATACTATGAGAAGGGCTATTCCAAGGAAGGATAGGACTTTCCAACCCCAGGCTGACAACACGCTCCAGAACCAACCGGACCAAGTCCAGGTACCTGGATTCTGATGTATCTGACTTGCAATCCAATGGAGACGTGTTATGGCTTTATATACTGACGGTGCATTATTTGGAATGAAAACACAGCAGCTCGATCCGAGGACTTTACAGGCCCGCCCCTATCGGCCAGGATGACGTCAAGGACGAGACGATTTTGAAGAACGACAAGTCTCATAGCAGACTGTTCCTCGGTCAAGTTACCTAGGGCGGAAGTAGTTTCATTCACTACTGCTTCGAGGGTTCTGGTTAAGTGACTTATAGATTTACTATTAAAGACAGCACCTAAATAGGGAAAGAAACCTTTATTGAAATCTGTGTATCGTTCCCATGCCGTTTCAGTATAGTCGACAAGCGGGAGATCTCTTTTGGGTCTATGAACTAGATGGGAGTTTCTATGATAATCAGGTGAAGCTAGAAAAACAGGTGGCAGAAGGAATGCAATGTAACATGTCCCATCCCAATCTAGTGGCAAACGTATATAGGCTGTATGACCACAAATGAAATAGGAATGGCGGGTAGCTTTGAATGTAGACTTGCCTTTATCACTGAATTCGATTACAGTAGTACATTTACTATGACCTAGAGGTACTGAACCATTCTTTCTGACACATAATTCGCCTTTGACGGGTAATACTGACATAGAGGGTAAGTCTGGTCCTGTATCAGACTGAACATTCAGAATCATGAGGTTAAGTGTATAATTACCTAATCCATATACTTCATTTTCTAGATCGGTCCCTGTCCTTTGTGGAAGACCCTCCTTGTTAGGGTAGCATGCTTTATGCAAAACTGTGTTCAGATTTCCCCATATCCAACTGCCTTTGTAGGCTATGGACGCAGAGTCTAAAGAATTTATTAAACTAAACCAGGCACCACAGGAACCATTATGTGTGAACGGATACGGGAAGAGGGGCAAGACTCCCTTGTATTTCTGATAGGGAGGAAGTCGGCCACATATCCAACAATTGGTAGCATTGCTGGTCTGATGAGAATGATGTAACATACTGATAAAAGTATTGTTGCGCAGCGCAAGTCGGTAAGCTAACTCATGCGGGGGTAATTCGCTGAAGGTATGCTCGACAGTGCTGTTTGAAAAGAAATGTGCATGTATGGAAATAGGGAAATACATGTGGAGCAGAAAACTTGCAGCAATAATCGTAAGACTCAGAAAAAACATAATCAATAATGTCACAATACAGTGACTACGAAGAGATTTACAATATTCTCGTTTCTTGAGCTGTTTCTGTCTATCTCTCTCTCTATTGAGGTCTAACGGGTACATGTCAGAAACTGTCTAACCGATTCACCTAGGGGAGGACTTAAACAATTAAACTGTCTGACTTGCTAGACCTCAGCTTTAATTTATACTCCTGTTGAGGAGTTTTCTCTACCAGGGGGAGTTTAGAGTCACTGGAATCTGGGCAGTCCTTAGAGGGGGAGGAAGAGTCAGTCTCTGGCGGCGATCCGTAAAGTTTTTTAACATGACTCATGTGGACCCATCCCTTGCGGCCCTCCAACTTCACTGCCGTCCTCGTGGTCAATAAGACGAGCTTCGGCTCCTGCCAGCGGGGCTCCAGCGGACTTCTCCTGTCGAAATTTCTTACAAAAACGAGGTCCCCCGGTGTAATCTCGTGCAGCTTCACCTCGGTGTTGTCGGGAAAGGCTGCAGCTACCTGTGAACGACAAGATTGTAGTGCAGACATCAAGGAGGCAAGGTAATCTGTCAACATGTTACTATCAACATCTGTAATTTTTTGAGGCAGAGGCGTCCCCCACATATTCGGTGGCCTACCAAAGACCACCTCATACGGGGATAGCCCTGTTCTAGAGTGTGCAACCATTCTCATGTAAAACAATGCAACTGGCAAGGCGACTATCCAGTCTACCCCTTTCTCGCACAGATCTTGGCAAGGCGTGTTTTCAGTGTCTGATTGTGGCGTTCCACGAGACCTGCTGCCTCGGGATGTCGGACGCAGTGGAATTTCCACTGATATCCTAGCAGGAGTGAAACCTGCTTCATTAATTCGGACGAGAATGGTTGGCCGTTATCTGAATACACGACACGAGGCAAACCGTACCGTGGGAAGAATTCACGAACCAACTGTTTGGCAGTGGTCGGAGCAGTGTAATCTGGGACTGGATATGCTTCTGTCCAATGGGAAAGTGCGCATACAATTACGAGGACATATTTGAATCCTCAACATCGTTCCATCTGGATATAATCCATCTGGAGGACTTCAAAAGGGTAATCGGGAGGATTGAATCCACCTTGCTCTACGGGGATGCTTTTACCTGGATTGAACTGACAACAGATCATGCAAGTACGCACTTTCTGTTTTGCTGCTGCTCGTAAATGTTTGTTGTACCAGAGATTCTGTAAACTGTCTAACATGGCTTTTTCTCCCAGGTGTGCTGGACTGTGTGCAGTATTGATCATAACTTGAACCATAGAGTCGGGGAGAAACCATGTGGCTTTTCCCTTCGTCATCCATCCCTGATCTGTCTGGATCCCTCCTAGTTCAGTCCATTTCTTTATTTCGTCTGGAGTAGCATGTGTCTGTATGTCAATTACATCTAGTGCGGGATCCTTAACTGTCATGCAATGTGTCGGTGTCGGAACTATTGTCTTTGTCATGACAGCCGCATGTGTATGAGTCAGAGCTGTGTGTTTCGCGGTTTGATCGGCCAGATCGTTACCCTGGGAAATGGTATCTGTAACTTTAGTATGTGCCTTGCACTTGATGATAGCTATGGCTGATGACAAATGTATTGCTTCCAATAATTCCTGAATGAGGGGACCATGTTGGATTTTAGCTCCGTGAGAGGTCAAAAAACCTCTTTCCTGCCAGAGTACACTGAAGTCGTGTACGACTCCAAATGCATAACGTGAATCTGTGTATATGTTAACATTCCTGTTTTTGGCTATTATACAGGCTCGGGTCAGAGCAATAAGCTCTGCAGCTTGAGCAGACAGTGTATCAATGCGGTGTGTTTCTTTGACTTCAGTTTCAGTGGTCACTGCATATGCGGCCACTAATTCGCCTGTGCTTGTTCTCATACATGAACCATCCACGTAAAGTTTCAGGTCTGGGTTAGTCAGTGCAACATCTGTCAAGTCTCGTCGGGGCTTTGTTACTGTATTAATGATCTCTATACAGTCATGTGGAGTTGGATCTGTAATGTTCGAGGGCAACAATGTGGCAGGATTGAGTATGTTACAGCATCTGATTTCTATGTGTGGCTGGAATAATGTCAATTCATAACCTGTCAGTCGTGCTATAGTCAAGTGTTGAGTCTGTGTTCTGTTTAAAAGAACTTCCACAGAGTGTGGAACTTGTACTGTCAGGGGATGTCCTAACTCTATGGAATCACTTTGTCGAATTGCTAAGGCTGTTGCTGCAACTGATTTTAAGCACGCAGGCAGAGCCTGGGCTACTGGGTCTAATGTACTCGAAAAATAAGCACACGGCTTATGTGAACCTGCTTGGTCTTGCGTGAGGACAGATAGAGCTGTGCCATCACGTTCGGTAACAAAGAGTGTAAAAGGTTTGCTGTAACATGGTGTTGCTAAAACTGGTGCTTGACATAATGCTTTCTTTAATTCATCAAAAGCCTGTGTGTGCTCCTGAGTCCAAGGGAGGACAGTCGAAGTCGCTGCCTCCTGTGTTGTCAAATGTATAAGTGGCTTGGCTAGAAATGCGTACTGGGGAATCCATTGCCTGCAGTATGAGGTGAGGCCAATGAAGGCCCGCACTTCCTTTTGTGTCGTAGGTTGTGGTGAGTGTGCAATTAACTCGATGCGGTCAGGTGTTAGCTGTCTCCCCCTCTTGGACAGCAAGTGCCCAAGGTACACCACTTGCTGAACACAGAATTGTAACTTTGAAGGGGACACCTTGTGTCCCTTGTCAGCTAAGAAATGTAAAACCGTCAGTGATGCATGTTCACATTCAGGTTCGCTACGAGCGGTGATCAGCAGATCATCGACGTACTGCAGCAGGGCAGTGTTAACTGGCATTTGAATACTGTCAAGTTGTCTTTTTAATGCTTGGCTGTAGATGCTGGGGCTTTCTGTAAATCCTTGAGGTGCGCGTGCAAATTTGAAGCTTCGGCCATTTAAACAGAATCCGAAAAGATATTGGCTCTCCGGATCAATGGGGACACTGAAGAAGGCGTTCTTGAGGTCAATTACAGTAAAGAACGTCGCCTCTGAATCAATAGCAGTCAATAAGGATGAGATGTCGGGGACCACAGGATACTGTGGCACAATGCATTTATTTAATTCTCGCAGATCAATCACCAACCGATAAACTGGTGGTGCATTTGGGTCAGTACGTTTAAGAATCGGAATGATAGGGGAATTACATAGATTGGAGTCGGTTTCTACAACCACTCCCTGTGCAATGAGCTCTTCAATGATTTCCAGTAAAGCCACTACAGCATCGGGTGGTAACTTGTATTGTCGGATTCGGGGCAGTACAACTCCTGGCTTGAGTGTCACTCGGTATGGTGTAATGTGCATACAACCTACATCAGTTGGGCCTTTTGCCCACAAATGGTCTGGTACATTTTTCAATCTGTTATCAAAATCTCGTAACACATAGTGACCCTTGAAGTCACGTAAAAACAGTCTAACTCCTTCCGGAGAACAACATATTACAGCTCCTAGAGCCTTCAGTGTCTTGATACCTAACAAGTTTTCTGGACATGACTTAGTGAGTAGTAAGTCTGTAGTGCGTGACAATGGACCAACTGCTAGGGGAACAGGTTTTGATACTTCATTAACAATAGGCTGTCCTGAAAAACCAAGGGAAACATTCTGTGAGCCTGAGAGGGGTGCCCCTGGAACCTCATCGTGACTTATTGTTGTTCGACTTGCCCCTGTGTCAATCAGAAACTTTCTATCCTTTCCTAATACTTGACTATGTACATAAGGACCCTCTTGATCTACAGGGATTTCAATAAGAGGCAAGCCAACCTCCCTCTCTAGGCTGTTTCATGTGTATCGCTGATAATCGGGATAATCAGATTGTGCATACTGGTACATCTGTTGTGAAACTTGCTGTGTCGCGGCAATGGGCTGTGGACGTGGTACCGCTACTGTCTGTCCTGTCTGTTGTGGAGCAGGCATTGGCTGAACGTTCTGTGTCTGCTGAACTTGGTGTTGGACCTGGTCCTGTCTAGGCTGACGTGGTCTTTCTTTAGTTTTGCCTGTGGCTATGTTGTGTTTCAGGACGGTACATTCATTAACATAGTGACCTGGCTGTTTACAATAGTTGCATGTCCCTCTAACGGGAGCCGCCGAATTATTAGACTGTGTCATACCCCTTTTCTGACCGTCAGCTGGGACTGACTGAGCGACTAACATTTTCATTTTCGTATCTTTCATACGCCTCTGTTCATGGTCCTGTTCTTCTCTAATTCTGTTCTGGTGGTACTGTAACATTTGTAACATTTGGGATGGCGTATTTGCTTGCCATGTGCTTTCGACTTTGTATACACGGTTCTTAACCTGTGGCAGGGAATTCTCGACTAATTTGGTTACAAAAAGGTGCGGGTATGACTCGCTACTTGGTTTCAGGCCACTATTAATAATAAAACATTTCTCGAATCTGGAATAAAAATCACTAGTGTCTTCATCGTGTTTCTGTTTACAGGCTGAGATTGCGTCCCAGTCTTCCTTTTTCGTTGTCAATAATCTTGGCAAAACCTGTACAATTAATCCTGGTAATGCTTTAGCTTTTTCCCCAAGGCCTAACCCTGGAGTACGACCATTTTCCTCGTCTTCTATTTCGGTCCAATTAATCTTTTTATCTCCCACCTCCCATTCTTTCTCTTTGAGTTTCTCGTAAATGCCAGCAGGCAACAGTACTTTTAACATTTTCATAATATCTGAGTACGTGTAGTCACCCATGAGTAGCATATCTTTAATTTCTCGGTAAAAACCTGCAGGGTCTTTATCGTGACAGGGTACTAGTTTCTTCATTTCCAGCAATTCTATTTTAGTGAGGGGTGTATATACACGTTCTAATGTGTCATCGTCTTTTCTTACTGGATGTACTTCTCGTAAGGGATTCTGTCTATCAAAGTAAAACATTTTTCTTTCTGAGGGTGGTGGAGCTGACATAAACTGTGGTTTCAGAAAAGTACTATACTTGTGTCTATGTTCTAGAATTTCTTTAATTAAATCAGTACCTAGGCCTCTCCATCTATTAGAGAGCAGTTCTACCAATATGTCCGGTAAGGGACCTGGATCAGAATGTTGGCTTTTAAACAACGTAATGAGATGCTGAATCATGTATACACTAGCTAATTTTTGTTCATCCGGGGAAAGGTTCAAAAACGTCTGGGCTACTGCATCATCATTATACGTACTAGAATTGTCAGCCCATTGTACGGCGGACCGGGCTAGTTCTTGTTCATCCATGGAATCGAGTACATGGTACCCCATTCGTTCTTGAAGTATTTTATCGGTAGCCTGAAACAAATGTTCAGGAGTCCTCGGGTTTGACATGGCAGCGTGAAAAAGTCTCTTACTTTCTGGACGTATCGGACGTATTGTATTATTAAAGGGTCTTCCCTTACCTACATATGCTATCATTTCTCTAGCTGGTAATTGCAATGTTTCTGCTGTGGTTTCTGGTTGTTCGTCCTCCTCCGAGGATTCATTCTTGTCTGTATCTATTTCTCTTTCAGGCTTTCTTCTTTCGTGTATTTGTACTACTGCTTTTCGGATCCTTCTGTACATGTTATCTATACAACTCTGTTTATCATGCTTTCCGTCTGCTATATTCTGACCCCATTTGTTAAGTGCATTCATTTCTTCCTTGTCTACACCAGGCCTATCTTGATCTCTTATCAAGCAGTTTATGAAGAAGCGTAATATCATACCTTGAGTGTCAACTTTCTGGTATGCCATGGCCTCGCCAATACTTTCAGGACCTTCCCCCGTTTGGACAAAATGATATATTCTGTCTAGATGATCAATCATTCCTGGTAGTAACATTAAATAGTTTGCAACTCGTCGTAGACGTACTGATGCTAGCATCATTCTGTCGTCTTTACCGGGTACTGGATCATATCTACAGTCTGTGAGAGGCTCTTTAAGTATGTCGTAACTCGCTGTTTGAGGTGTACGTTGTTTTGCTAAATCCCTATAAGTCAGTCGATGTGTTGGTGGCGGTGTTCAAAAACCTCCTGTCGCACCTCCTGAGGTGCCAGGTCCAAAAGGATTTAGTGGATGAATGCCAGGAATAACGAGAGGGGAAGTGATAATAGGTGCGGGAAGTGCTGGGGGAACAGGCGCAGGAGCGGGAGGAGGTGGAGTTTGTTGTTGCGGAAGTGGGTGTAGATTATCTTGGGGTGGGTTGCCGTCAGCAGGTGGTGCATGGACACGTGCATTTGTATATGCAGGAGCTACGTCGTCTAAATAGGAAGAAAGGAATATGTCCTTTGCGGTCTTGTGGCGTAATTTAGTCGGAACTAATGGAGGGGGCAGATCTTTCGGTATTTCCGGGGTGGCCTTAGGTAAACCCTCGGCCAAAAGAGGATACATACCATTCGCAAGAGTATTTCGCTGTCGGTCTACTTGTTCTGTTTTGACTCGTATACCTTCCTCAACTAATTCATTTTCTCGGGCTTTTTCTGAATCTTCCCTATGTTTTTCTGCTTTTCTGAATTCTTTTTCTGTTCTTTTATGCGATTCTTTACGCCACAATTCTATGGCATCTTTCTGAGATTGTCTGGCTTTCTTTTTCCATAGTGCTTCTTCTACTCTCATGATGCAATCTGCATCCCATGTCCCTGTAACGGGCCATCTGTATTTCTCTTCTAGGTTCTTAGTATAATCGGCCCATAAATCTAGGTACAGTATGGCATCTAAGCCATGCTTATGGTACATAAAATTTCCGGGAGTGTCCCTGGGTGGGACAGGAATTGCTTCCTCTAGTATCCCTTTCCTAGTTCCTATCTGTTTCAATTTGCTGAATAATGGCATCTTGGTACTTGACACTTGATACTTTCTCGAACTCGAACACAGCTGATATACAAAAACACAGTAAAACAGTCACTCATACCACGACATTAATCACAAAAAAACATTTTGAACACATATTGACTACCCTTGAACTCTAAAACGAGAACAAAATCGAACCCTTGAATGTACGAATATCTTGATATACTGCTAAACAGTACAGATACACTGCTAAAACAGTGCAGACCGGGTCTGTGTACCCAAACCCGTCTTTACCGGATACATAGTAATGCACCCGTCTAGATGCGTCCCCAGCAACGGTACTCACCGGGAAGCACGGAACGGAAGGCCTCGGAAACTCGACTGGACTGGACCGGACTGGACTGGACTCGACTCGTGACGTAGATACTTCGGAACTGGTGGGCCTCTAGATACCTCGGACCTTGTTCTCTTTGGCTGGGCTCTGGTCGGGATCCTCCGCACTCCTCACCGCCTCGTCTGGGTGCTGATCGCAGTCTCCGTCACCTCCGTAGGCCTGAGGGAGATACAGGAAATCCTGCGGGTACGCGTAATTGTCCGTCTTGGCTGGGGCAGGGGGCAAAGCCTGCAACGCACCTACCGGCGCGTGGGGTGGGGGAGGGGTCTCTGTTCGGGCGCCAAATTAATGTGGTAAATAAATATTTACCGTCTGAATTTCTATGCAGTAAAGTTCAATAAAATAACTCAATCGAAAATAAGAGTCAAAGTCCGTGGCATCTGAGTTATAAGGGTTTTATTCCATAAAATGGAATGGTTCGAACCAGGGTATCATGTTCCTTTCACCATAAAGGATCAGGAAGGGATAGAGCATACTTTATTGACAGAGTACAACTTTTATAGTTAATGCATAGAATGGTGATGAATACTGAAGGCGTAACAGCTGAGAGGAACGAGATAAGAACACATGTGCGTAGCAATACGTAATCAGAAGGCGTGCACTGAGGCGTACACAGAGGTGTGTGCTAGAAACGTCACATGAAAGTGTCACAAGTGGGTGGATACATAGTGGAATCTTGCAGTGTCAGCAGAAATCTGTAGCAAGGATGCGCGCGCAGCAGTCTGACGTGTAACTGACGTGAGGCTGGAGGGTGCAGGGGACTTGACATTTAGCACTTGAGGAAAAAGACAGAAGTCTGGCATGTCAGATCAACTCGTTCCTAAATCATATCTGATATCTCGTGTTTGGGGAACTATATTATCTAGAAGGAAAGGTCTCTTGGGCAAAGGCTACTCTATACTGACTATTAATGCGTGTATATGTGACTACGTGTCTGCGTGTAATGCGAGGGGCCATGGGCCTACCATGGTAACAGGAGCAATGAATTACTTGCATGGAGACAGAAAGGCCGGGCCCTTTGCTCTGCAGCCGGGGAAATGTTTATCTATTCTGCTAGACTAGAATGTGTTTTCGAGGAGCTGAGCTCGGCTAAACTGATAACTTGAAGGCAAAATACTGTCTTTGGCAGGCAAGCAGGCCGAGCCGGGCACCGCTCGCCGCGCAGGGAGTAGGACAGAGGTCAGGGAGGCATCCCACGTTGCAGCTTTCAGGAGGCAGAGAACAGAAAGGGCTCGATGGCAGAAATCAGGGCCTAGCTCTGCAGGACTAGGAAAAACGTGAAAGTGCACCGTAAAAAGACGTTGGCAAGGCATACTTAGGAACTGAATTATCGATCCATTCATGGTGGATCTGAAAGAGGACATGTTAACGTTGGACGCAAATGTATTTGCGTCTTCATAGCAGGTCGAGGAGGGAAGTTACATGCACTTTAAGCTCGTACATTGAGACGGTGGGGTTCACGTTAGGGGACACAATTGACTATAAAAATGTATATTACCTCACCTTGCCCAGGTGGTCTGACACACACAGGTGCCTCCTCATTAGTGGGTCTCATAATTAGCCCGGGCACTTTGGACTTAAGCCCTGCAGTGCGTATAACTACACCGCAATCAGTTTTCACCTCACACTCATGTAATGATTTGAGCAGTCTAGTAGTTGGGTGTGGGCGGAGCTACGGAGTTGGAGGAAGAGGAGGAGCACAGACAGGAAAGGGTCAGTTAGAGTAGGGACAGGGACATAGCAAGGAGCAAAGAATAAAGCTCCTTGTTGAACATATCTGTCGTCATTGAGATAAAGACACGACAACTGGCGACGAGGGTGGGATGGTGCAGTTTGCCAACCACAGAACCCCATGAAGAAGCGTCCTGTCCCCTGAAGCGTGAAAGGAAAAAAAAACGCTGTTGAGACACGTGTGTCTGAAGTAAGGCCGCCGCCCAGATCAAGAGGCCAGCGGTAGTTGCCCCTGCTCCGCGATCCGTTAGTCGCGTAGAGCCCAGAGAAAGAAAATGCCATTGAGCGCTGGGGCGTTTTAAAGCAGTGCGCCGGTTTGCGCCAAAACGCGGCTCACCGTACATACATACATACATACATACCCCCTATGCGTGCAAGTCGGCACGCACTTCATGAGGAGAAGTCGGGAGCCCACCCCTGACTCTACCTACCGGTGATCAAGGAGCGTCTGCGGTGCTGCCCAGGACTTGTGGAAGTGTCCTAAACGAAGAGCGCTGGTATGCGCCAAAGTTGTCAGCTCACCCCCGATGCGTGAGGAATGGCATGCCAGTAACGAGCTGAAGTTGGGAGCTTCCCTGATCGTACCTGGATGCCTTTAGGGATCCAAGAGCGCGGAGGCATTGAAGAAACGATACTACATGCAGACATCGGCTGCCGGTGAGTGTTGAATGATTCCTGGGAGCCTGCGGTTGAGTGAAGCCCTAAATCTCGAGAGGGATGAGATTTCTAAGTGAACGGCCATTTTGAAGTCAGGCAGCTTTCAGAAGCCTTAACTGTGCAATTTGGAAGCGGCCATTTTGAGGTCAGGCAGTACACGGTCCAAGCAAACAAGCAATGGCGAATGGAAAAGAAGCAGTGGCAAAGACGACCAAACAAGCACTGGCGAGTGCAAAACAAGCATTGGCAAAGGCAAACAAAGAAGCAATGGTGAATGCGAAACAAGCAGTGGCAAAGGCAAACAAACAAGCATTGGTGAGTGCAAACAATCATTGGCAAAGGCAAACAAACAAGCATTGGTGAATGCAAAACAAGCAGTGGCAAAGGCAAACCAACAAGCACTAGAAGTGAATAGTGACATTGGTACAACAGTCCAGAAATGACAAACTCGCCGCAGAGAGATGGCGGTGGTGCAGCAGTGGTCGCCCCGGTTGCAACTGGAGTTTCACATGCTGCGCCCCCCGGAGTCGCTGACTTTGGTAGCTGGCGGAAGTATGGGACCCAGATGGCAGGAGTGGCTAGAGGACTTTGAGGACTATCTTGAAGGGTCAAAAGTCACAGGAGACAGAGACAAATTAATCGCACTGCACAATCTTGTTGGTAAAGTGGTTTGCAAATTGATCAAAGAATTGCCGACAGATGATAAAGGAACATATGACAAAGTGCAAGAGGCCTTAAACAAAAAGTTTGTACACAAAAGAAATGTGGACTATGAAAGATATGTATTCCATCAAGCTCGTCAAGACAAGGAAGAAATTATGAGCACGTTCATATCTAGACTACGCCGACTGTCTCAGTACTGCAACTTCGACGGATTCTCAATGGAGGATGCCATCCGTCTACGAGTCATCGAGGGCTGTCACTCAGAGACACTCCGAAGGCGGTTGTTAAGGAAAAGCCATAATCTCGACGAGATAGAAGAAATGACTAGGGTGCATGATCAAGCAGAGGAACATGCCAAAAGTATGGAGACGGGAGAGAGTGAGAGAAGAGAACAAGCATATCGGACGCAGACCAACAGTTCTCGCAGAAGATCAAACGAGCGTCAGAGAAGGTCCAGGCCGGCATCCCATCATCAATACAAAGGACGCAGACGCTATGAGTCTGGTCGGATGGACAAGAAATCAGATCCAGGAAGAAAATCAGAGCGATCAAGAAAATGCTATCGATGTGGGTATGACTTTCCTCATACAGATATGTATCCAGCAATGGGTCATAAATGCCGAAAGTGCGGACGGAAAACCATTTTGAGGTGATGTGCAGAGTATACAGCAAGGAAAGAAGGAGTGAGACAACGAAGTCGTCTCGCTCAGATATGAAGTGACATCATGCAAAAGTCGTACAAGATAGAGCGATATCCTCCTCTGGGTCTTCCCATTCCAGCGGGGGGTCCTGCGAATCCCAATGGACACGAAGGTCGCAGAGACGATCACCGTCAAGAGAATCAAGATCAATATCTGTGGAATCAGACACTGATGAATATGTATGCATGGCATCAGCTAAAGAAATATCCCCCACTAGACATAAAGTTGGGGACACATGCGACACAATTTGTGTTAGACAGCGGAGCGTCACTAAACTATATGCCTGTGACTGAATACAACAAGATGAAGCCACCACCTCCCCTGAGTCCAGCGCATGTCAGGGTATTCACCTGGATGGCAAAGAAACCGCTCCCGTGCCTGGGCAAATTCGCAACAACACTCAAACATGAATCTAACTCTGTGTCGGCATACATTCATGTCATTGAAGGCCCGGAGGTGGATTGTCTCCTCAGTTTGCCTACTGCGGAGTGTCTCCGACTGGTTGAGATCTTATACCGAGTCAGTGATGATCCGGATATCATACGCAAGTTCCCCAAGCTATTCAGTGGGCTGGGGAAGATGATCAAATGTCTAATTCGCCTGCACATCAACGATCAAGTGCACCCTGTAGCTCAGCACCCCCGGCAAGTGCCTTTCCATCTGCAGAAAGCAGTAGAAGATGAAATCCAGGAATTGTTACAAGTTGCCATTATTGAAAAAACAGATGGTCCTACACCCTGGGTGTCACCGTTTGTCATCGTCCCAAAGAAAGGCACCCCAGAAAAGGTGCACTTATGTGTGGACATGAGACTTCCTAACACGACCATAGAAAGGGAGCGTCACCCAGGACCCCACCTGAGTGACATGATATCCGCCTTGAATGGCGCCAAGGTGTTTTCCAAACTCGATCTAAACAAGGGATACCACCAGCTGGAATTGCATGAGAAGTCGCGATACATAACAACATTCGCCACTCATCTGGGTTTGTTTCTGTACAAGTGGCTGAGTTTTGGTATCTCCTCTGTGGCGGAGATATTTCAAGAAGTCATTCGTCAGACCATCAGACACATACCAAATTCGCTGAAATTACAGTGATGATATTCTAGTGTATGGAACGAACACACAGGAACATGACAAAGCGTTGGATCGAGTATGCCATGCTCTCCTTTAAGCTAATCTCATGTTAAATAAGAACAAGTGTGAGTTCCATCAATCCACCCCTAAGTTCTTTGGCCATGTGTTCTCGGGAGCTGGAATGAAACCTGACCCAGATAAAGTGTCTGCGCTCAATGCCACCAAGAGCCCTTAAGATGTGAGTCAAGGACTATGCCACCATCAGTCACCCACTACGCGCCCTCACCAAGCAAGGACAACCATTTGTGTGGAACTCCCAGTGTGAGCGGGCGTTTCAAGAAATTAAACAGGCTGTGGAATCTGCTGATAATTTGGCGTATTTTAACCCCAAGAGGAAGACGGAGATAACGGTGGACGCTAGCCCAGTGGGGTTAGGGGAAATTCTAGCTCAGTAGGACAAAGACACTGATCAACGACACATTGTGGCTTACGCCAGCCGCAGCCTGTCAGATACCGAAAAGGCCTATTCGCAACCAGAGAAAGAGAGCCTCACGGTCGTATGGGCCTGCGAGCACTTTCATGTATTCATATATGGCAAACATTTCACCATGGTGACGGGTCATCAGGCGCTTGTCACCATTTTTGGTAATCCCAAAGCCAAGATGCCACCTCGGAGTGAAAGATGGGGTTTGCGCCTACAGGAATACACCTACACGATAATACACAAACCGGGAAAGGCCGAGAATCCTGCGGACTACATGTCCCGACACCCTCAAGCATCCCAGGTCTCACATCCTTCAATAGCTGAAGAATACATACATTTTGTGGTAAGCTCAGCCCGGCCATCGGCAGTTCCTTTTGGAGGCGATACAGGAAGCCACTGCGCAGGACATTTTTCTTCAGAAAGTGGTGCGCCGACTGCGCACACATCGCTGGAGACATGACAGCGAGGAAGAGAAGGATGATCCTCAAGTCCACCAGGAGATGCAAGCGTTCAGACATATCAGCGAAGAGTTATCTGCCACCTCAGAGGGGCTCCTTCTGAGAGACCATCGGATTATCATCCCGAGGCAGCTACGTCAAGGTGTTACTAACCTAGCTCATGAGGGCCACCGGGGAGTGGTTGCAACGAAAAGAGCTCTTCGGGAGCGAGTATGGTTCCCGCTTCTTGATCAAATGGTGGAGCTCACCCTAAAGGATTGTCCCCAGTGTCAGCTGGTTGGTCACGGAGGATCCCCAGCTCCTCTTCAAATGACCAAACTACCCACTGGGGTATGGCAAGAACTTGCCATGGACTTTTATAGACCACTCCAGTCAGGCAAATACGTCTTGGCTATGATGGATGAATACTCGAGGTTCCCAATAGCACAGTTCGTATCCTCCACTAATGCCTCCAGCATGATTGCCGTGCTAGATGAAGTGTTCGCGGCCTGGGGTGTCCCCAAGGAACTCAAAACAGACAATGGTCCTCCTTTTAATGGACATGAGTTTACCGAATTTGCAAAGCATCTCAACTTCCGACATCGAAAGGTCACACCTCTGTGGCCACAAGTCAACGGCACCATTGAACGGTTCATGGCAACCTTGAAGAAGACATTTCAACAAGCTACTCTGGAAAAGAAAGACTTGCAAGTGGCTCTTAATGAGGTCCTGCGGGCGTATAGAACAACACCGCATGCCACTACAGGAAAATGTCCGGCCACCCTCATGCTGGGGAGGCCCATTAGAACAAGGATCCCAACGTGGGAAGGAGCTTTGTGACCAGTATCTCCTGCACGTATCCATCAAGAACTGGCGCTGGCTGATCGAGCTGGCAAGAACAGAATGAAATCCTACGCAGACTCTCGAAGGCGAGCAAAGTCTCCATCTTTGCATGAAGGAGATTGTGTGGTAGTTAAACAAGAACAGTTAAAGAAAACGGACTGTAAATTCAAAGATGAGCCGCTGGTTATCACCCAGCAGAAGGGTACCATGATTACTGCAGAGTCGGATAAAAGACAAGTCACCCGAAATGTCTCATTTTCAAAAATGCACCCCTGCCATGAAAGAGGTTCTTGATAGAGCCATGGATCAACGAGATGCAGAGGGACCTAGTCAAATGGGTGCCATACAGAGACCTGATCATCAGTTAGAAGTCGCGTCTGAGAGTGCAGGCGTGAGCCTTCGACCTCGCAGGAGCATACAAAGGCCTCAGAGACTGATTGAAGAGCTTTAATCAAGTCAGTTTGTTTCTTTTGATAACAAAGGGGGAGATGTATTGATGTGAGCAGTCTAGTAGTTGGGTGGGGGCGGAGCTAAGGGGTTGGAGGAAGAGGAGGAGGGACAGGGACATAGCAAGAAGCAAAGAATAAAGCTCCTTGTTGAATATATCTAGTGTTTCTTGTTATTGAGATAAAGACACAACAACTCAGTGAGTGTGTGACAGCGTAAAAGAGAATGAATGAGTATGAGCATGAGTGTGAAAGACTGTAGGTGAGCATAAATGTGTGTGTGTGTACTTGCGTGTCTGAGTGAAAATGAATCAGTGAGAGTGAATGATGGGGTGTAAGTGAGAATACGTGAAAGTGAGTTTAACCACGAGTGAGAATAGGTGAAACTGAGAATGAGAAAGTGAGACTATGAGAGTGAGTCAGAGTAAGTTTGAAGAAAAGTGGAGTGAGTGAGTGGCATTTCTTTCATTGTAATTTACCATTCCTAATGGAGGACACCCATCTTGGAGGGGTAAGTTATAAAAATGTAAAAAGCATGATTTATAAAGAAGCTACCCGGAACCAAATTGCAGCTTCCAGGAAATCAGAAAAGAATATGATATAGGATGTGATGGCGTTGTGAAGCAACAGAGGGCTGGAAGGAAGAGCAATGAGTGGGGAGCAACGGAGAAATTGGAAGGGAAGTGTGTTAAAATTAAAAACAAAAAAGCCAACTGGGGCGGAGGGAGTAGAAGCTGGTGTTAACAGAAATGTGCAGAGCAAAGTAGAGGGGGTTGTGAGGGGAGAAGTGGCGTATGGGGAGAGAGAAAGAAAACACACGCACTCCCTTGGAGCTCTAAAAGCACAACAAAAAAATAGTTCCAAGAATATAAGCAATCAAAAAGGTAGATGGTAAAGCAACTATGTTCTACGGAGGGGCAAGCACAAGAAGAAGCCATGATAAAAGAAGGACGCAAATGTAATTGACAGAAAGCACACAAGCAGTGGACTCACCCAAAGCCCACTATTAAGAATTGGCATTGTACACAGTATGTCTGTTGACAAAAGAGCGCTAAAGGTGTCTATAGATACGACCTAAAATGGGAAATCTCTAAATGTTGTCAGATTGGTGAATGTAGGTAAAAACCAATGACCCAGTGAAAAATTCTCAGACTGTGGCAGGACAATAAATGAGAAAGTACTTAATTTTGTTGATAAGGTATTATTGTCAATTTTCTTTCTTGTGGGGTGTCGTGGCTGTTGTTTCTCCTATATTTTTCTCACTGCAACCAACAATGCAGAAGTACTGCATAATTCTAGTTAAAGCAATGGTGAATTGGCAGTTCAGTTCGAGGATTGCTACTTGTTTATTCAATTTGTTTCTCGGTTTGTTCTAGTGAAAACAATGATGATGTGGCAGTTTGGCAGCAGGCATTACTTCTTGTTTGTCTTCAATCTGTTTTTCAATTTGTGCTCCGATTGGTGGAATTTGTTATTACTATCTATCCAAGGCAATTGTTTTTGTTTTGTTAATTTGTCTATATTTAAAAATGCTTGATTCATTGAACTTAATATATTAGTTCTTCTGATTCCTAATTCCAGTTCTATGGCTTACTGTAAAAAATTAACGACAGTTGATGCTATACTAGAGTAGCCCAGCATTCAAGCAATTTATTCATAGCCCAGCAACTAATAGTTAATAGTGAGGATGTCAACCATTGTTTTACAGTGAGAGCTTCTATATCAAGATCACACCACACTCCCAAGTAAAACTCAGACAAGTCCACTAAAACAGGTGAAAAAGTGCGGAAGTCAGTAATGAGCCCTATGGAAATCCACACTGTAGAGGATGGATGGTTGAATATAGTCAACCTTTGCACACTTGGAAGCTCCTGTTTCCCCGTAAGTCTTCTAGCCACTTAATTGCATCCCCAAAGATTCAAACTACCTTCATCCTTTGAATCAGGGTGGGATGCGGCACAGTGTTGTAGGCCGCACTAAAATTCAACAACATTGCTGCTGAATCACCCTGGCCTAAAATTGAATTGAGTTTCTCAGTCGCTCCTAACAGTGTGGTCTCTGTGCTACAGCCCGATCTGAAGCCTGTCTGAGTGAGGTGGAGAATGTTAGGAGTTTCTAAAAAATTGGTCAGATGTTTGTTGACATCTATTTCTAGCAGTTTTCTCACTGTTGGGAACAAGGAGATGTGTCTATGGCTATCTGCTAGAAGGGGATATGCTGTAGATAGTTTTAGGAGTGGCTTGGGAAATGTCGCTATTTTCCAGGGAGAATGTCCTTGTGGATGGACAAGAGGACATTGCCACCTACGGATATTAGGTGGAGCTGTATCCAATGGAGATTCTATTTTGTTTGACTTTAAGGTGGATTCCAAGGTTTTGAGGTTCAGTGCGGGACAATCCAACAGGATTGGAGCTAGCCGCTGCCTTGCCGGGGCAATAACATTAGGTGTGGTAAAGTTATTAACTTTGTTAAGAAAAAGTTTTTTCATTGAAGATCCAGCGTGCTTCCTTTGTAAAAAGGATTTTCTCAATGTTTTGATTAGAGCCTCTCACTGTTTCAAGTACTACCCACGTAAAACTATGTTTGGTAGTATAACAGTGTTGTACCAATTTCATCGTTAATTTGCCTGCTTTTATAGTACTCAAATGCTCCTTGCGGGAGGAAAAGAAGCCGCTTTCTACCCCAATTCAAAATGGCAGACTAAATCTTGCGTGACTACGCGAGGAACTGCGTTAGTTGTTGCTTAAACGAACGCGCACGTTTGTTACCGCGCAGAGGGAGAAAACACGCTCCGTGTTGCCTGGGCGGTAAGGAGTCAGAACACTGGGGGTGTGGGCAACCGTTAGGGTTAGTCTTTAGAAATGATTGTAGGTTTGTCCTGAAATTGACACGGAGAGCTGTATGAGGGCAGAGTGTGAGCATTAAATGAATGATGGTGCACTTAGAGATGGGAGACCAGTAGAAGTTGTGCTATAATTTGAGTTGCACACAACAACATGCTAAGCTGGGAATACTGATCTGTTAGAAAAGGTGGAGAATGACATAAAATTGAGAAAATCGATGACAATAGGAAATGTGGTGAGAGACTCGCTAGAATATTAGTAAACACACAGCGGCTAATAGCGCATTGTTTTTTCTGTAGATACAAGTGACTACTGAAGCACTGTTTTGTCAGAAAGGGTCTCATGTGAGGAACCTGTTTTATTAGTTCATGAACCTCTGAGCCGGTAGGGTACACGGTGGCTAACAGAGGGTAAATATGTCCACAAAAGTACATATGAAGTTTTTAAACATGATAAGAGGAGCTACATCTAAACATCTATACAATGTTTCTTTGTTCTTTTATTTGTTGACAGTTTTTTAGATTGATGTGTCCAATATACGGTGCTGTGGTGAAAGAGCTTGGCCCTGATGAATCTGCACAAAATATATGAAGCAGAGAAACATGTTGGCATTTAACAGTGGTATGCATACATAGCATCCTAAGCAGTTTTTTAGTTTGAGTGGGTTCACTGAGTAAAAGAATAAAGTTGTTGTGTACCGAGTGAATCCTTTCAATTTTAACCACTATTTCCCACACTGTGAGGTGTGATTTACTTTTTCACTTCCCTGCACGCACCTTTACACCTCTTACATTTTTCTTTGGACACCTTTCTGTTGGGCTTAATGACCACCAATGATAACAACAAGCATTGGAAATGCAATAGGTCTCGCATTAGGAAAGTTTGAGCAATTGGTATTGTAAAGGACACTTTTTTTATTTATGTTTTGGTTTTGAAAACAGCAAAAGTAATAGCTTTGTCAGTTACAATGTCAATAGTTTTAACTTTCGCAAATGTGACACCTATAGCATTTGTAATGCAATGTGTGTTGTCTTTACGTGACTTAGATGTATTGATATTGCAAATAACAATGGCTTTTAATTTTGTAAATAATTAATACTTAAATAAAATTTATTGTAATTTATAATGGCAATAGCTTAAACGTTTGTAAATTAATTTTGTGAAGATTATGTTCAGTGTATTTTATTGTGACGAAAATCCAAGAACATTGCATTTGCACCTGGTGGTGGATGTGGTGGTGGTGGGTGTGGTGGATGTGGTGGTGGATGTGGTGGTGGATGCAGTGGTGGTGCACGTGGTGGATGTGGTGGTGGTGGATGTGGTGGTGGTGGATGTGGATGTCATGGTGGATGTGGAGGTGATGGTGGATGTGGTGGATGTGGTGGTGGATGCGGTGGTGGTGGTGGATGCGGTGGATGTGGTGGTGGATGCGGTGGTGGTGGATGCGGTGGGTGAAACTGAAAGTAGGATACCTCTTTTCAGGTTTGTAATAGGACGTTTTACCATACAACACATGGGGCCAGTGTTTACATAGGAAAGGCAGAGTTAGCTGATTACATACTGATGTCGGAGAAACTGAAAATAATCACCTGGTGCTGAGTGACGTTACCTTTTTTTGGTAGTGTAACTTCAAATTCCATATCACAAGTCCAGGATTACAAGACCTAGCAGGCAAGGAAATAGAAATGGACTCCTTACTTGTACTTGAAACTAAACAACCTAAGCTGTGTAAAATTGCATCCGAGTACTCCATGAATTGGATGCAAAATACAGAGTGCTCACATTTCCTAGACTCAACAAATGATAAGCAGTGGGCGGGCTGCAAGTCCATTAATTAGTAACTATGCCACTAGACCACATCTTCAATTGTAATGCCATATAAATAATTCCACTTAAACACCGCTTGTGCCGAAGGCAGAATAAACAGACATCATAGTAACCACCTTGAACATCAAGCAAATCTAAAAGAGAGCATGCGTGTTTCTCCCAACGTGAAAAACTTGCCTCACTTTCCTTCGAGATTCGCTATTTTTAGCCTGAAATTACAAAAAATGCGCCTTCCGCATAAAACTCAAAAAGGCTGTGGTACCGTGATTTCATTGCTGCCCTGAATTCAATGCGGCTGAAATGAAAAACGTCAGGGCTCGAAGGGAGCGTGTTCCTATTTGCTCCCGAGTTTCTTTGGAGAGGGGCAGTTTGGTAATTTCGCAACAGGACAAACAGTTGGGAACTTCAACTAAATAATAAAACAGGTACCGAAATACATCAGTAAAGCAGATACTCCTTACTGGCACGAGACCTAGAAACAACACTTTGAAAATAAATAAATCTGGTGTCCTTGAGCGAAGTCCCTAACCGACCCAGCTGCTGAAGTAAGAGGTTGATGCTCTGTGGCAGCACGGCCCGGGATTGGCTGATATTTTCATTGCAATCTCCAAGTGGAGAGGAATCTGCCGTTAGCAGCTACAGATTCTGTTCCACAATGAAGTCTGGCGTGAACAGACTCATTCTACAAACCAGTAAGAACTCTGCTTTGCCGTGTTACCATAACAAAGAGCTCGCCGGGCTCTTAAAGAGGCAGAACTTTCATTTACGGTCTAGCGACTGAAAACAGCTCGACCAAAAAAACACAGTGGAGCCGTCGCCCTAAAAGTAGTGTGTCGTCGAAAATTATTATTCGTGTCTATAAATTAGGATGGTGAACTCTAATCGTCTCTGCATCGAATAAGGCACGCAGAGTCTGTAAGAGAGAGAGTGGGGAGGAGAGTAGGAGGAGGAGGGGGGAGGAGAGTAGGAGGAGGAGGGGGGAGGAGAGTAGGGGAGGCACGGCCTAGCGGCCGTGCAACCAAGAAGTGAGGGGGCGGAGCTGGGGGAGGCTGTGAGAGAGAGAGTGGGCAAGGCAGGCGGCTGGGGGCATGTGCACGCGCTTTTAAGCTCAATGCGCATGCGCATTGAGCTTAAATTTCACGGGCACTGCAAGGAATCGCCACGATTCCTTGCAAGTTGGTTAAAGAGTGTTTAAGCCCCCATAGTCTCGCAAGCTCGATGCGCATGCGCATCGACAGGCGAGACCTAAAAATGGGCTTATCTGGTGAGTACCTGCCAGTTACCCGCTTGGTGGTGCGCCCGTGAGGGGTCATTTCGCCCTTTTTAAATTTTTTTACACGAAGAATTGTGTGAATGGGACCGGAATAGTTGAGAATGTTATCTTATGAGTCCTTGATGTCTTAAAAACTGTCAACAAAGTGTTGAAAAGGGTTTAATGTTATACACATACACATACTACTGATTAGAGTATAATGAGGGTTATGTAGAAAACTACAAGTCTTCATGTGGCTACAATAGGAAATACGATAGATTAGGATTCCTGTTGTCTCAGGGTCCTGGTCTTTTTGCTGTTTATAACTCTTTTAGTGGAGGGCGACCAGGGTTCTATTTCCCTCTATGCTCCATATTGAATGCGCTGTTCTTATTGTGCCTGCCTTTAGAAAAGGTAGAGATCTGATCATCAGGTGGCAGTTCTGTGAAGGGTTATTTTTTTTTTCTTTCCTCCTTTTTCTTTAGCAAGATTGAGTGAATGTGGGGACAAGGAGCGCAGCTGGAAAAACATCTGAGATCTGATTGATTGCCGTGGGGGGGGGGGGGGCTTAAAGACAAGCGGGACAACATGGGTTGATTTGATGAGAAGAGGTGGAGCTGCTTTGAGAAGGTGAGTAGGATTCGAAGCAGGAGAAGTCCGGAGGTTAGATGAGTGGGCTTAAGGGATGAGGTGAGGTGCTCGTTCCAGAGTCTGGGGGGTTTAAATAGATATTATGTAGAAAGTGTGGTGCCACAAGTCTTTGAAAATACGATTGGGGAGCAGGATCCAATCAGTGAGTCATCAGTTATTACCAATCAGTGAGTCGTCCAGAATTATCAGCAGAAAACAATCAGTGAGTCATCAGTAATTACTGGCAGGAAATAGTTAGTCATCAGCAATTACTAGCAGTAAACAATGAGTGAATCATCAGCAATTCCTGCCAGTGTAGGAAATCTGTGACTGCTACAATAACATACCTGGGTATAATAGGTGTCCGCATATCCGATACAGGCAGATTGTTCTTCGGAGTCCGGCCTAACACAATGGCGTATTGCTTTGTGCCACGGCGTGCAGTGATTTTACAGATTCCCAGCTCTTTGTTGAAAACGAGAGAGCTCTTTAAAGAGGTACTAGTACCAAAACTGTACTACGAATGGAAAAGAAAGTGGCTCAGTAGTATTTTGCTAAACAGGGGCCCTTTCAACAAACAAAAAAATCCATCCCATTCCTCCATGTGCTGCCACTTTATATTTGCCTTGCACCAAAATGGCTGCAGTTTTCAGACCTCCGGACGTTCGATAGACTCAACTGTGAGGTTACTGCAATTTTGTTTCAGTTTTGGAGACGAGGTAAATGTGTGCTTCAAGAGTCAGCATAGGAACACATCTTTCTGAGTGTCTCAATTTACATTTTCACAGTGATTTTTATTGCCAAGATGAGAGTGAAAGTGATTTCTACTTATTTATTGCAAAAACCAAAATTCTGTGTTCATTGCACCCTTGCTCTGTCTTTCCAGGTCCCCTTTCGCATTTTCACTCCATTCATCTGGTGGTGTTTTCAGGGGCACGCACTCATAGCGTTATCACTGAACATTATGATGAATTGCAGTGAATGTCATTTAGAAATTCATTGTTACAATTATTTCAAGAGCGAAAAACAACATTTTCATGCTAAATAAAAGAATATGTTTTGATTGGCTGGACCGGTGCTACCTGTCTCATCTTCACCTTTAATTTCCTGATTTCAATTTTCAATAATGATGTTTGACCGGCTTATTTGCCTCTTGCACTAGCGGAGTCTTGATGATTGCTTGGTATTCCATGTTTACCAAGGGAGACCTCATTAATTGGATGGCTGGAATGCGTGAAAACACAGTTCGGTAGCAGCAGTGCCACACGCTCAAACTTTCATGGCTACTTTCCATATTTTGGTTTGTTTGCCCTAAGTTGGCAGGGTATCCCCAGACGGTGGTACCTTGCTCACTTTGCCAATGGATTCAAGCTAGCCTGGCTGATATGGGGTGATACCGCGAAACCTGTCCCTAGATGCTTGTTTCTGGTTCAGGGAAGACCTGGCTTGGCAGTTTGGGCTGGAATGTTCCCATGAGGCACAGTCTCAAGACTGATTTGCATTTTGCTGGGTCTGAACTGAGGTGGCGAAGTGAGCTAAAGAGCGATGATGGATTCAACCCAAATCTGTGACTGGGGGTGAGTGTCTGAAAACTTTCAGCACACCATCTATCATCTTCTTGTGTTTGCTACTTTCCATATTTGTGGTTAAGCAATTAAAATTTTGGGTTCTTTTTTAGTTGTAAGATCTTCCAAGCCTTTCTTAAAAGCTTCTTGGTGTTAGTTTCAAGTCAGAGTAACAGCACCCAGGATAATTTGGTGTATGGCTAAGCACTTATAAGGTCCAAAAGGCGAGATTGGCTATGCCAATGCTTGTTGCTATTCTTGGTATATGCTTTCGTCCATTCTCTCTCCCTCTTTTTTGCTTCTCTTTTTAACAGACTCAATTCTGAAGTATTTCAAGGGGCTCTGACTTTTGTCGAAATTGGTTTGGAAATTTACAGGGGATTCGGGGCTTTAAGGTGTTTCCTCTGCTACACAATTTAAATTGGGAACTGATTAGAGAAGTGTGGCTCAATGATTAGAGCGGCGGACCCTGATGCAGAGGTCTAGCCCTGGACCAGGGTTCTATTCCCCGCCTCGGCGGGTCTTGGGCTCAAAATTCCATGGACCTGATAATTCTCGCCTCAGTGCCTATTCCAATCATGGAGTCCCACTCTGCAACTCTGGGCACTAGCTTGCTTAATCTCCACAACGGCCCCCACAAAGCTAAGGATGCCCTGCCTCCACCTTGGGGGTGCCCAGGAGTGGACGCCTCACAGGGAAAGCCAGGATGGGTTCCACAGCGGTATTCGTACAAGCGCCTTGAGACCCTTGCGGGTGAGTAGTGCGCTATACAAGTATCAATTTACAGTTATTACAGTGAGAGCTTCCTACCATTCCCTTACATTCCGCTTGGACCATAAGTGCCTAGTTCTTTGAGATGGGTGCTGCTTAGCTGATGTTTCTCGAACTTCAAGCCAAAAGGGAGCTATATGATGATCGGACCATAGTATGGGTGTTGAATCAACTGTCGTCAGGTCATTAAGATTCATAAACATATGGTCTAAGAGGTCCACTTGGTTTTGTATAGGAGTCTTTACAATTTAGCATAGTTGTAGCGCTTCTAGATCTTGCAGCAGCACCTTCGCAGTATCACATCCATATTATTCAGATTGCATGTTAACCTCCCTAACAGGGTGAAATTCACTTTTTGAAGGCTACAATCAGCCACTAAGAGCCTCATTTACAAAGAACTCTTGTAGAGGAGCACTGCCCTACGCCAATTCAAAAGGGCAGGAAAGCACCTTATTTACAAGATACAGTGCATTCCTGTTCATTCAGGTGCACAATTTGCAGCCGAGCACCAATGCAGGCACACTTGCCCATGGTGCAAGGGGATCTGCATTGTTGGCATTATTCTTTTTGCACAGGAGGAAACACCTTGCTGTACAAACACAATTCCTGGAGGCTTTTTTCTCGTTCTATTTGTGCTGCAACATGCAGCACACATGGAAAGAGGAAAAAATTACGAAAAATAAATAAAAAAAGATTTTCCTTGTTTCCTTGTTACTCCTACTCTGGGGAGGGATATGGTTTTGGCGCTGCCCCAGGCTTACCTGATTTTGTATCTCTAGGGCAGCATCGTAATCCTTGGGTGTTGCATGGGAACACCCTCTGCAACACCCATGGAATGCCTCCCTAATGCAGTGTAAGACCTTACAACTTATCTACGAGGCCATGAAAAGCAATGCAAAGTGGCTTTGCGAGGCCTCGTAGATATGGGTCTGCACACTGCGCCTCTAGAGAGTCACAAAAGTAAAGTCCCAGTGGCGCAAATGTGCCGCAAAGGGCTTGTAAATGAGGGGCTAAATCCAGTAGCACTGCAGCAAATTGAGAGGCTTACCCAGGGGGACAATACATTACAATGCCTGAGATGGTAAAGTTTGGGGCAAACTCCAGTGGGAACTGCTACCTCTAACAGCTCTACGGTCATAACACTGGCTGTGTATTACTTCCTACAAACTAAAGCAACCCCTCCTCCACTCCTAGCCACCCTATTCCTAGTTGCTATTGAGTAACCAGGAGGGTGAGCCATTGCTATGTCTGTGGTTGACTCTTTTTTTAGTCATGTTTCAATTAGAAATTGGCAACAGTTCTCTTCTCCTCTAAGAAGATGAACAGCTTGGCGCTATGTTTAGAGAGGGGTCTGCAATTTAATAGATACATCTGCTTCTGATGAGAGTGGATGGATTTTTTAGGCAATTTGGTGCTGACGGACAGTGTAGGGGGATGTCCTGCCTTCAAGGTACAATGCATGTAGATTGTAGGTATATCCATCAAAGGTATTACATCCCTGCATTTGTTTACCTTAAGCTTGATTATTTGAAGCAGTGTATCTGATGTATAGGTTTGTTTCATCTTAAAACATCAATCAATCAATCAATCACTGCATTTATAAAGTGCGCTACATACCCGTGAGGGTCTCAAGGTGCTGGGGGGGAAGGGGGACCGCTATTGATCGAATTGTCAGGTTTTGAGGAGTTTTCTGAAGGCCAGCAGGTCCTGAGTCTGCCATAGGCTGGTGGGGAGAGCGTTCCGGGTCTTGGCGGCAAGGTAGGAGAAGGATCTGCCGCCGGCGGTGGTTTTCCGGATACGAGGAACTGTGGCGAGGGCGAGGTTGGCTGAGCGGAGGGTACGGATGGGGGTGTGGAAGCTGAGTCGGTTGTTGAGAAATGTGGGTCCGGGGTTGTGTAGGGCCTTGTGTGCGTGGATGAGGAGCTTGAAGGTGATCCTCTTGATGACGGGGAGCCAGTGCAGGCGTCTCCGGTGGGGTGTGATGTGGCTGCGTTGGGGGACGTCGAGGATAAGATGTGCTGAGGCGTTCTGGATTCGTTGAAGTCATCTGAGGAGCTTGGTTGTTGTTCCTAAGTAGAGGGTGTTCCCGTAGTCGAGTCTGCTGGTTCGATTTTGAGCGGAAGGGTGGGAGGCGGATGCACTGGGTTCTGCCGGAGAGGAAGGATGTGGTCCAGGACAGGGCCTTCTCTTGAATTCCTGCATCATGGAGGTGTGCTGATAGGGTGCGGTGGCAGACTGTGTCGAAGGCTGCTGAAAGGTCCAGGAGGATGAGGACGGCTGTTTCTCCTTTGTCCATCACGATCCTGATGTTGTCAGTGGCGGCGATGAGGGCGGTCTCGGTGCTGTGGTTGCTGCGAAAGCCAGATAAGGAAGGGTCCAGGATGTCGTTGTCTTCGAGGTAGCGGGTTAGCTGTTCGTTGACAATCTTCTCTGTCACTTTTGCCAGAAACGAGAGCAGGGAGATGGGCTGGAAGTCCTTGGGGTCCGCCCTGGGCTTCTTCAGAAGGGCGTTGATCTCGGCGTGCTTCCAGCTTTCCGGGAAGGTTGCTGTCTCGAAGGAACTGTTGAATATTTTCCGGAGGTGGGGCGCAATGGTTGTGCTGGCTTTGTTGAAGACATGGTGGGGGCAGGGTTCAGAAGGGGATCCGGAGTGGATGGAGTTCATGGTTATGATGGTGTCTTCGTCGCTGATGTTGGACCAGGCAGTTAGGCGACTGGTGCGGGTGGTGGTCGCAGGGGTGGTGGACTCGGTGGTGGGTGCGGGGTGTCGGAGTTGAAGGTGTCGTGGATGTCGGTGATCTTACAGTGAAAGAAGGTGGCCAGGGAGTCGCACAGGTCTTGTGATGGTGGGATGTCGTTGGTGTTGGAGCTGGGGTTGGAGAGTTGCTTTCACAATGCTGAAGAGCTCTTTGGTGTTGTGTGCATTGTTGTCTAAGCGGTCCTTGAAGGCGGTCCTCTTGGCGGTCCTGATAAGTTGGTGGTGTCTGCGGGTGGCGCTCTTATGGGCTGTGTGGCTGTCTGGTGTTCGGTCGTGGAGCCATTTCTTCTCCAGCTTCCGACAGGTGCGCTTGGAGATCCGGAGGTCTTCCGTGAACCAGGCTGCTTTTTTGTTGGTGTGGTTGATTGTGGAGGTCTTAAGAGGGGCGAGGGTGTTTGCGCAGTCATTGATCCATTGTTTGAGGTTTGTTGCGGCGGTGTCTGGGTCGGTGAGGTGGGCGGGTGGTCTCAGGGCGAGGGTGGTAGTCAGTTGGTCCTTGGTGACCTTGCCCCAGCAACGGCGTGGCAGCTGTTGGGTGCGGTTGTGTGTGGTGGGTTTCCTGAAGGTGAAGTGGACGCATCAGTGGTCGGTCCAATGGGGTTCGGTGGTATGGTTGAAGGAGACGTGAGGGCTTGTGGAGAAGATGGGGTCCAGCGTGTGTCCAGCGGCGTGGGAGGGTGTCGTCATGAGCTGTTTGAGTCCGAGGTTGGCGAGGTTGTCGATCAGGGCGGTGGGGTTGGCGTCGTTGTTGTTCTCAAGGTGGAAGTTCAGGTCCCCGATGAGGATGTAGTCTGTGGAAGCAAGGGGGTGGGTGCTGACGAGGTTGGCGATGGTGTCGCTGAACTGTGGTCGGGTCAGGGAGGTCTATAGATGAGTGTTCCTCTGAGGGTGGTGTTGGAGTCGGTGTGGATCTGGAAGTGCATGTGCACGGCGGAGGTGAGTGTGTCGTCGGTGTTGGTCGAGATTCTGATGGTGTCTTTGTGGATGATGGCGATTCTCCCTTCTAATCTGTTGGTGCGGTCTCTGCGGGAGATCTTGTAGCCCTGTGGGAGCAGTGTTTATGGCCCCTGGCTGGACACTCAGGGGCGCAGACGTGCTTGCCATTGGCACACCAGCGGTGCACCTGTTGTGCGCTTCCGCTGAGCATCTGCGCCACAGTATGCCTTAAATATCTGGACGAATGCTGAAACGACTAGCCAGCACTGCACAATACTGGTTCTAGTCCAGATTGATGGCAACCAGGAAGTGGCAGTCAGCAGCACTAAACATGGACACAATAAAAAAATTAAAACTAGTACCCTGCCCTTCAGCCTTAATGATGAGCTACAAAACCACATTAAGGCACATAAACAAGTTAATTAGATTCCCCACATGTCCAACTTGAAAAGGATTTAGGGGGCGATTATGATGACAGACAGACCTAAGTCCAACCGACATCATTCTGGAACTGGAACCGAACAACCTCCAGTCGTCGGTTCCTGCCCAGGAATTAGGATGCGACGAACCCTGTTTGGTCACAATCCTATACTTTGCTATGAGAGCATGCATTCCGAATGGAATGCATGCTCCCCTAGTATGAGCAGGGGTGCAGTTCATCCCTGTACCCCGTGCCACCGGGTGCAGGGATCAACAGGGGGGCACCAATGGTGCCCCCTAGGCTGCCATTCGGCTGCCTTGCAACCATGGGGGCCCTGCTGGGGGTTCCCAAAGCTGTTTCCTAACGCCTTTTCGTGTCAGAAAGGCCAGCACAAAAAGGCATTTGGAAACTGCCATTGTTATCCCTCGGCCTCGAAGAGCTAAGCCGGGATATTACTGTGGGCCTCCGAGTCCATCATAAGCCATTCAGAAGACTGATTCGGATTCCCTTCCGATCAAGCCTATTGAAATGGTTCAGATGGAAGGGAATCTGAATTGGAGATTATGATGCAGGCAGGAGGGCTCCAACCGACGGTCAGAGCCCTTCCTGCCCACATCGTAATCTGGACCTTAATCGTAAATAGAAAATATTGGCAGCCGGAGAGTGTTGCAGACCTTCAGTGCGTGCCACGTTATGACTAAAATACTGGGCTTGACTAATGCTGAAATGACTAGACCACACTGCAAAATGGTGGATCTAGTCAAGATTTATGGCAACCAGGAAGTGGTTGTCAGTGACACTAAACACAGCCATGAATAAAATTGTAGAAATGTCCAGTGCCCTCCAGCCCTAATGACATGCTGCAAAAACGCATTAAGACACATAAACAAGTTAAATAAATTAAAACAGATTTAGCAGCAATTTTTTAAAGAACTCGCAAAAGGAGAGTTTTGCAGAGCTTGTATCCTCACAGAGGCATCAGTGATGTCATTTGAGATGTCAACTATGGTAACTATAACTGCTGAATTTCTATTGTTTTAGACAAGTGAAATCTGAGCCTAACTATAATGTCCCAATAACCTTTGTTTTTTTCAGTGACTTTCTAAGGTTTTAAAATTTTATTAACTAACTATAACCTGTAACTTTTGAGAGTGAGTGTGTGAGTGAGTGTGCGTGTCTCAAAAGGTGTGTGAGTGTTTGAGTGAGCCTGCAAGAGGCTTCATAAATGTCTCACTGGGGGTGCGAATGGATGCATGAGTGTCTGAGTGGGTCTGTGAGTGAATGCATGAGTGCCTGAGTGGGTGCCTGAGTAGGTACATGAGTGTCTGAGTGGGTGTGAGAGTGGGAGTGTCTGAGTGAGTTTGAAAGTGACCCTATGTATATGTGAGCCAGTCTGTGAGTGAATGCATGAGTGTCTGAGTGGGTGAGTGAATGGGTGTGTGAGTCTCTGAGTGGGTGTCTGAGTGGGTGCATAAGTGTTTTTGTTGGTGTCTGAGTGGGTGCATGAGCTTCTGAGTGTGTATATAAGTGGGTGTTAGAGTGTCTGCATGGCTTGCAGGTGTCTCCAAAAGTGTGTGAGTCAGTCTGTGAGTGAGGTCATGAGTCTCTAGGTGAGTCTATGAGTGCATGTGTGAGTGACTCTGTGAGTGAGTGCATGAGTCTCTGAGTGGGTCTGTGAGTTAATGCTTGAGTCTCTGAGTGAGTCTGTGGGTGAGTGCATAAGTCTCTGAGTGGGTCTGTGAATGAGTGCATGAGTCCTGAGTGGGTCTGTAAGTGAGTGCATTAGTCTCTGAGTGGGTCTATGAGTGAGTGTGTGAGCCTCTGAGTGGGTCTGTGAGTGGGTGCATGAATCTCTGTGTGGGTCTGTGAATGGGTGGAGGAGTGTCTCAGTCGGTCTTTGAGTGGGTGCATAAGTCTCTCATTGGGTCTGTGAGTGAGTGCATGAGTCTCTCAGTAGGTTTGTAAGTGTCTTATTGGCTCCGTGAGTGGGTGCATGAGTCTCTGGGTAGATCTGTGAGGGGTTGTGTGAGTATCTGAGTGCTCTCTGTTTTGAGTACAGTTTGACCCAAAGAGTGTCAAAACTAACATTCAAATATTTCAAAGCATATATTTCTGCTCTTCATTCAAAGAAAGAAAGCTCCAAGCAGGTTTGCTTCATCACTTCATCAAAAAGTCTTTTATTTTCATTTCTTCATCATATCCATTTGTATCGAAGAGCCAATTTTCATTTGTTAAATTACATTTTCAAATGGTACAACTTTTCAACTGTTACAGCCAGCCTACGCGTTTCGTCCCATCTGGGACATCATCAGGGCTGAAAAAAAATATAAACAAAAACAAAATAACCAACATGATCCAAGTGAATCATAATAATCCCTTTACTCATACTTTTAGTTTCTACTTATTCCTGCCCATATGCCATTCTAAAACCTCTATGCTGTAGTTAGTATCTTAACCTGGCCTGCCTGTATCCCATTCTACAATAACAAACATGTTTGAAAAAAACAGATCACTTTCTCTGTGGGATTAAATTAATATTAAGCAAAAACAGCAGAATAGTCTCAATTCTTCCTGTTCATATACACATCCACATTACATATTTATTATTCGATTACAACCTATGTTGGAGGAACCTCATTGTTTCTTGACACAAACCCTATGTTATCCCCCCAAAGCGCACCCTCACCTTGAAAAAATTGTTTTGTTGTTCTCAGCTTAATTCCAATGTTTCTCAATGATTTCATCAGGTTCTATTGTTTCTCAAGACTCATTACTCAATTTCCCCTACAATCGGGAAAAAAAGGGAATATTTATTTTCCTTAACTTGACATGCGTGATATTTCACGTTCTCCCCTTCTCTGCATTGCAGAGTCTAAAGCAATGTTGAGGCCAGAAGAACTCCATAATTGTTCCCTTATTTGTGAGTTATTACCAAAAGTTTTAATGGTGACTGTATATCAAAAGGTCTTCATCTATTTGCATTTAAAATCGCAACAAAATATAAAGTATTATTGTCGAATGTGATAGTTACAGTGGAGTCCCTGTGAGAACATATACGTTGCAGTACCCAAAATGTCCATTACTCCTGTATTTTAACATACCTGCGGAGCTCATATTACTATTACCTACTTTGCCTGATGTGCACAAAATATATCTTGTTTTATCTGTCCAATTCTTTATAATTCTACTATAGGCCCAACAAATTAGTGTAAATTCTTAATCCCCTGTCCTGAGTGGGAGGCTCACCTTTATAGCCAACTCGCTCCCATATTTACAACGCTACTTCCTGTTCAATTGTTGAATTTTTTAAAATATTTATGGCTTCACATCCAAGTTCATATCGCCCACTGTATTAATACCAGGACACTGTTTCTCCTAAAACAGAGAACAATATTATCTTGTGACCCGCTCCACTCGGTATAGTTTACTCCCATTGACTATCTAAGCTGTCTGCTTACCTTGCATTCTACAATTATTATCGTACTAGTCCCTTGTTGGTATCTGTAACCATTGCATGTTCATAAAGTCTCACGCTAAAAATTATCCTTCAACTTGTCCCATGCATCCTCCAAGAAACTAAAGCAAAAAAAGGGAATTATTTACAAACGCGCTCCACCATGCCCATCTAGTCTCGAAATATATCACTCCTTATCTATCCATTTTACCTCATAATTAGTGTCCCATTCTCGGCATCCTTTCCGTCCGACAGCCGGTGCGATAATCCCGCCGTCAAAATCCCTCAACTTTCCTACCTTAGTTAACTGCCCAAGTGACCAATCATCTTTCACCTAATTTCCCGCATAAAAAGAACCCTCTTATCCAAACAGGTTTCCTCTGCCGTCCACCCGCTCAACCTGCTGCCGGACATGTTACCTATTCTTTCCTGTTTACTCACTCTAGCCAATCACAGTTGAATATACTTACTCCGCGGTCCACACGCTCAACCTGCTAACCGGAAATGTTACATATTATTTCCTGTTTACTTGCACAGGCCAATCACAATTGAATATGCTCTCACTAGTCAAACCTACAACAGGAAACGTAATTCTTTCCTGTTGATTGTGACAACCAATAAGTGAAGTCTTCCCTACTTTTCGATGGTTGCGTTTTCTCCCTTACCTTCCTGTAATTGTAAATTATACGTTTTATCGTGTGATTTGAAAACGTCCTAATTATCATTAACCTCTTGGTCAGATCATCAGTAAATCTGTCAACCAATGGATGGTTACGAATAGAACTAACTACCTCGTCATACCGAGGGATAACTACGTTACTAAAAAACTAATCTTTATAATATTCATTTCCTTCATTAGCCCAATGAAATTCACTGTACTTGGATCATTGTCTAAATGCTTTTTATTTGAGCATTTACTGGGCGTTTCCCACGTTTAGATCACCCAGGTTATCTACTAGTGATTCATATCACAATTGCCCTTGCCTTTGACGCATTTACAAAAAACCAACAATACTAAGTTGTAACACGATTAACTATTCACCGAACAACTACTGGAAATCATCCCTCATATGATCAGGTTGTGTATTTATTTCGCTTGCATATTCCTCTGGCCCAACATGACTAGATTTCCTAAGCCTCCAAAGTTTAATACATGCCAAAAACCTCATGATGAGAGCATCCCAGCATTATAAATCATCATATCAAAAAAACCATTAAATACAAAATATATACAATCATCCTAGTCAAGCACTCTTTTTTTCCTTGAACATTGCAGCTGGATCCAAATTGATCTAATGGTACTACTTTACAACAATAATGAAAGGTATAGAAAATAATGTAATTCTGAGACACTGTTTAACCCTTCTTTAACCGCTCTACAACGGCTTATGTATCTTGCCTCTTCCCTTCTAATCAACAGTTTCCAGTCTCTTCCTCCTATATTCGGCTCTATCTTTTGTATACCATGAAATTTGAATTCCCTGCGAGTGTTATGACCTTCCTTAATATGTAAAAAAATAGGTGATTTAGGATCTTGATTCAATATGGCACGTCTGTGTTCCTGTATGCGGGTCTTCAGTGTTCGCTTAGTGCTCACAATATACATTTTTTCACAAGCCCAAATCAACACATACACTACTCCTGTACTGTTGCAATTGATAAATTCCCGTATCTGGTGGGTTTTCACGCTGTTTAATGCGATTAATGCCCAAAGGGCAAATATTGCATGTACCGCACGTGAAAAATCCTTTAAGCGGGGTAGGCATCCAATCAATCCTCGTTCTTTGTATTGGTTGGATGTAATTTCTCATTATTAGGTTCCCAATTATCGGACTTCTTCTGTAAATTATTTTAGGAACCTCTCCTATATTCCACAGTAAACCTGGTACCCTGATTAACAAATGCCAGTTTTTCTTTAGAACCCTATAGATTCTATTCTTATCACTATTGTAAGTAGTGATGGAGGTTGAAAATTCATTGTTAACGAGACATTAAAGGAATTATCATTCAAAAAGTTTAAATAGTCCTCCATGTCTCTCCAAAGAATGAGAATGTCGTCTATAAAAGAAAAGAATGAAATCGGTCCATTTAGCGGCTCCTGGGCTCCAGGCATGCTCCCTCTCGTAGTAGCCCATAAACAGGTTGGCATAAGAGGGAGCAAACCTGGACCCCATCACCGTGCCCCTGATTTGGTGATACCACTCATTCTGGAAGAGGAAGAAATTATTGTTCAGTATTATGGAACTCATTGCCACAATCATATCTGTGTGCTCAATTAGACTAGCACTTCTTTGTCCTAAAAAAGTGTGTTAATGCTGTTTCACCCTTGTCATTATTAATGCAAGTAAAGAGCCCCACCACATCCAATGTCACTAGGCTCATTCCTTTTCCCCATGTTACGCTTTCCAGTTTATTGAGGACATCCATTGTGTCCCTTTTATATGAGGGTAAATTACAAACTAAGGGTTTTAGAAATATGTCCACGAATTCTGACAGATGTTCTGTCATGCTTCCTATGCTGGAAACTATGGGTCTTCCTGGTGGGTTTAACCTTGACTTGTGTACTTTAGGGAGTGTATATATAAAGGGAAAAGATGGGTTCAAAACTCTTAAATATTTATATTCTGCATCATCTAAGAGACCAGCCTCTTTCCAAGAGAACAAACGCTCAGAAATCATTTTCACCACCTCTCCAGTTGGATTATAGCTCAATTTAGTATAACAATTTTCATCTGCCAATTGTCTAACTATCTCCTTACAATAATCTGCTTTAGCCAGGACCACAATATTTCCCTCTCTGTTTTGCCCTCTTCGGCTCTTTTGCCTATTCTACTTCTCTTTAACCTGTTTTGCCTTTCCTGGTTGTTTTTCTTCCCTCAGTTTGCCCTCTTCTATTTTGTTTTGCCTTTTTTGCTTGTTTACCTACCCTTTGTTGTGCCTTTTCTGCTGGTTGTTCTGCTCTCTGTTTTGCCTTTTCTGCTAATTTTTCTGCCCTACGTTTTACCTTTCCTGCCCTCTGTTTTGCCGTTTTCTGCCCTGTTTTGCCTTTTCTGCTTGCATTTCTGCCCTCTGTTTTGCCTTTTGTGCTGTTTTTTCTTTCCTCTGTTTTGCCTTTCCTACTCATTTTTCTGCCCTCTGTTTCGCCTCTTATAAGAGCAGGTAACAACCACCTCCCCAGGGCTTTACCGATATAACTGAGGGCGGCCTGGGGTGCCCACCTCCATTGAATTCCAAGAGCTCCGGGGACCACCACCTCCCCGTGGCGGTCAATTGATGTAATAAATATTGCTGTAAAAAATATAGACAATAAAAATATCAACTCCTATACTTAAACAGGTAAGTACAAAATATTGACAAAAAAATATTGATGCAAAAAATATACATGTATAAAATATCGACTTTTATATAAATATAAAATAAAATAATATATATTAAATATATTGCATATTACATTTAATTTAAAAAAAAAATGCAGTTAATATACATTTTAATAAAATCTAAAAAATAAACTTAATGAAAAAGATAAACACACAAACATAATTATTTATACATATATATTTACTTTAAAACAATTATTCAACTATTATTTTTTTATTTAAGTTAAAAGGTTAAAATTATATAAAAATCAAAATATTCATCAGTAATTAAAAATACAAAATAACTAAAATATATAATAAATTAAAACCTTACACTAATAAAACATGTTTAAACTTAAATGCCACAATACAGTCAGTGCAACAGTAGAGTAAGTGTTGGATAGCGGAGAAATTACATTTACTATTCCAACTCCAGTGAGTGCAACAATAGGGAAATGGTGGGATGGCAGAGGGGTAGAAAACTATTATTCCCACTCCAGTGAGAGCACAAGTAGGGAAAGTGTTGGATAGCGGAGGGATACAAATTAATTTCCCCACTCAAAAGAGTGCAACAGTAGGGACATTGTTGGATAGCGGAGGGGTAACAATTACTATTCCCACTCTAAAGAGTGCAACAGTAGGGAAAGTGTTGGAAAGCGGAGAGGCAAACATTAATATTCCCACTCCAGTGAGAGCAACAGTGGGGAAATTGTTGGATGGTGGAGGGGTAAAACCATTTATTCTCACTCCGGAGAGTGCAACAGTAGGGAAAGTGTTGGATAGCAGAGAGGTAAAAATTACTATTCTCACTCCAGTGAATGCAACAGTAGGGAAAGTGTTGGAGAGTGGAGGTGCAACAGTAGGAGAAGTACTGGATAGCGGAAGGGCAAAAAATACTATTCACACTCCAAAAAGTGCAATAGTAGGGAAACTGTGTGATAGCGAATAGGCAAAAATTATTATTCACACTCCAACACTTAAACATATATATATATATATATATATATATATATATATATATATATATATATATATATATATATATATATAAATATATATATATATATATATATATATATATATATATATATATATATATATATATATATATATATATATATATTATATATATATATATATATATATATATATATATATATATATATATATATTACCTACTGGCGGTCGCCAGTAGGTAGTTATAGTTAGGATTTTTTTCAAATCAAAATCTCAAAATTCTATTGTGAATAACTTTGGCGTCGGTTGACGAATCTGCCTGAAAATTTCCTCAAATTTGCCTCGCGGAGCTCCGGTCCTTCCCTGAAAGTTTGGGGGGATTCGTCAAGCGGGGGCCGAGATAAAAGGGGGGTCCCAAAACGTGTTTTCCCCATGTTAATTTCCATAGGGCGGTCGAACTCACTTTTAGCCCGAACCGCTGAATCGATTTGCACCAAACTTGGCAAAATTTTAGGGACTGGTAGCCCGATGTGACTTTGCTATGTCTCAAGATATGTGCTCCAGTGGTTTTTGAGTAATTTAGGTTCAAAAAAATATATATATCTATGGCAGCGCCCCGGTACCACCAAATAAGCTATTTTACTCACCTGGACAACACATCACGTTCTCTTTGCACCAAGACGCCACAACATTTGTGTGCATTATGAATATATTACTTACTTACATAATAATTAAAAAATATTTTTAAATTAATAACTATTACAATTAACAAGTAATTATAAAGTAATTAAATTTGATTTAATACCCACACTTTACCCCTTTAAAAGTGAAAACAACACAAAGCACCTAAACAATTACCCAAAATAAATATCAAATAATTAACATTAGTTAACAACTATATATTAATTAATTAAACACAAAATACTTCCCATCCATTACCGCTATAAACACCACAACACACACCTAAAATTAATTACATAATTGCCATAATGCATTTAAAATTCAATTAAATAATATCAATTAACAAATAATTATAAATAAAAAATAAATACACTACTTAACACCCTTTACCCCTATGAACCCCAAAACACACCCCTAAAATTAATTACACAATTACCATAATTCATTAAAATAGCTTCCCACCCTTTGCACCAATGAACACCAAAACACACCTAAAATTAATTACACATTTACCATAATTAATTAAAATTAACAGCCAATTAATAATTCAGCAATTAAAAATACATTACTTTCCACCCATTACATCTTCAAGCACCAAAACAAACAAAGTTAATTACACAATTACCATAATTAATAACAAAATAAAGACCATCAGTCCTAAAGCCCCGTTGAGGGGGAGGTAGGTGTTGGTGGAGGGGGTGGGCCCGTGATGATCCCAAACAGGGTCATTAGCTTGATGGGAGGTATTGCCTAATGAATTGCACAATGTGGCAGCGCACTTGTTGAGGGACTGAGTCTTTCACCCACTGTGGTTGTTTAACATATTTGAAAAAAGCGAACTCTTGGCAAGCTCCTTGCAACAATACTTAGTGCCGACTACGTGAACCGGAAGGCCACATGAGTGGCCACGCCCACGAGGGGAAGTTCAGGACTATAAAGAGGAAGCACTTCATTTGCCTCGATTTTGCACACCTGCATGCCCATGAAGAAGGGGAAACCTGAAACGCGTTGGCTAAATGGCTAAGGAAGGAAAGCTTGGTATCCGCCACAAGTGTCTGTTGCATTTTGATTAAAAGATGGCAAGATGAACTTACTTAGCGTCTCTTTATTTGGGGCGGACCTTTGTTGTGTATAAATAGCGCTTGCTCAGCCACGGAAGATGACACACCGCGAGGAGCAGGCCTGTGATGATCCCAAAAGGGGTCATTCGCTTGATGGGAGGTATTGCCTAATGAGTTGTGCAATGTTTCAGTGCACTTGTTGTGGGGCTGAGTCTTTCAGCCACTGTGGTTGTTTAACATACTTGAAAAAAATAAACTCTTGGCAAGCTCCTTGCATCAATACTTAGTGCACACTACATGAACCAGAAGGCCGCAGGAGTGGCCACGCCCATGAGGGGAGGTTCAGGATTATAATAAGGAAGCACTTCCTTTGCCTCGATTTTGCACGCCTGCATGCCCATGAAGAAGGGGAAATTTGAAAGGGGTTGGCTGAAATGGCTAAAGAAGGAAAGCGGGTCATCAAGCGTCCATTGTATTTTCATTAAAAGAAGGCAAGATGAACTTACCTGGCGTCTCTTTCTTTGGGGCGAAACTTTGTTGTGGATAAATATCAGCTTGCTCAGCCGGGGAAGATGACACTCCGCAGGAGCAGGCTCGTGAGGATACAAAATGGGATCATTAGCTTGACGGGAGGTATCGCCTAATGAATTGCGTAATGAGGCAGTACACTTGTTGCGGGACTGAGTCTTTCACAAAACTGTGGTTGTTTAACATATTTAAAAAAAGCGAACTCTTGGCAAGTTCCTTGCAGCAATACTTAGTGCAGACTACGTGAACTATAAGGCCACAGGAGTGCCACGCCCACGAAGGGGAGGTTCAGGATTATAATGAGGAAGCACTTCATTGGCCTCAATTTTGCATGCCCGCATGTCCATGAAGAAGGGGAAACCTGAAACGCATTGGTTGAAATGGCTAAAAAAGGAAAGCGGGTCATCCGCCGGAAGTGTCTGTTGCATTTTCATTAAAAGATGGCAAGATGAACTTACCTGGCGTCTCTTTCTTTGGGGCGAAACTTTGTTGTGGATAAATATCAGCTTGCTCAGCCGGGGAAGATGACACTCCGCAGGAGCAGGCTCGTGAGGATACAAAATGGGATCATTAGCTTGACGGGAGGTATCGCCTAATGAATTGCGTAATGAGGCAGTACACTTGTTGCGGGACTGAGTCTTTCACAAAACTGTGGTTGTTTAACATATTTGAAAAAAGCGAACTCTTGGCAAGTTCCTTGCAGCAATACTTAGTGCAGACTACGTGAACTATAAGGCCACAGGAGTGGCCACGCCCACGAAGGGGAGGTTCAGGATTATAATGAGGAAGCACTTCATTGGCCTCAATTTTGCATGCCCGCATGTCCATGAAGAAGGGGAAACCTGAAACGCATTGGCTGAAATGGCTAAAAAAGGAAAGCGGGTCATCCGCCGCAAGTGTCTGTTGCATTTTCATTAAAAGATGGCAATATGAACTTACCTGGCATCTCCTCCTTTGGGTGTACCTTTGTTGTGTATAAATAGTGGCTTGCTCAGCAATGGAAGATGACACACACCGCAGGAGCAGGCCTGTGATGATCTCAAACGGGATCATTAGCTTGACGGGAGGTATTGCCTAATGAATTGCGCAATGTGGCAGTGCACTTGTTGCGGGAATGAGTCTTTCACCCACTGTGGTTGTTTAACATATTTGAAAAAAAGCAAACTTTTGGCAAGTTCCTTGCAACAATACTTAGTGCAGACTACATGAACCAGAAGGCCACAGGAGTGGCCACACCCATGAAGGGGAGGTTCAGAATTATAATGAGGAAGCACTTAATTTGCCTCAATGTTGCACGCCTGCATGCCCATGAAGAAGGGGAAACCTGAAACACGTTGGCTGAATTGGCTAAAGGAGGAAAGCGGGTCATCTGCCACAAGTGTCTGTAGCATTTTAATTAAAAGATGGCAAGATTAACTTACCTGGCGTCTCTCTATGTGGGACGAACCTTTGTTGTGGATAAATAGCGGTTTGGTCAGCCGCGGTAGATGACACACTGCAGGAGCGGGCCTGTGATGATACCAAATGGGTTCATTAGCTTGATGGGAGGTATTGCCTAATGAATTGCACAATGTGGCAGCGCACTTGTTGAGGGACTGAGTCTTTCACCCACTGTGGTTGTTTATCATATTTGAAATAAGCGAACTCCTGCCATGCTCCTTGCAACAATACTTAGTGCAGACTACTTTAATCAGAAGGCCACAGGAGTGGCCAAGCCCACGAGGGGAGGATCAGGATTATTAATAGGAAGCACTTAATTTGCCTCGATTTTGCATGCCTGAATGTCCATGAAGAAGGGGAAACCTGAAATGCGTTGGCTGAAATGGCTAAAGAAGGAAAGCGGGTCATCTGCTAAAAGTGTCTGTTGCATTTTCATTAAAAGCTGGCAAGATGAACTTACCTGGCGTCTCTTTCTTTGGCACAAACCTTTGTTGTGGATAAATAGCGGCTTGCTCAGCTGCAGAAGATGACACACCACAGGAGCAGGCCTATGATGATCCCAAACGGGATCATTAGCTTGACGGGAGGTATTGCCTAATGAATTGCGCAATGTGGCAGTGCACTTGTTGCGGGACTGAGTCTTTCGCCATTGTGGTTGTTTAACATATGTGAAAAAAGCAAACTCTTGGCAAGTTCCTTGCAACAATACTTAGTGCAGACTACGTGAACCAGAAGGCCAAAGGAGTGGCCACGCCCACGAGGGAAGGTTCAGGATTATAATGAGAAAGCACTTCATTTGCCTCGATTTTGCATGCCTGCATGCCCATGAAGAAGGGGAAACCTGAAATGCGTTGGCTGAAATGGATAAAGAAGGAAAGCGGGTCATCCGCCACAAGTGTCTGTTGCATTTTAATTAAAAGATGGCAAAATGAACTTACATGTAGTCTCTTTCTTTAGGGCGAACCTTTGTTGTGGATAAATAGGGGCTTGCTCAGCCTCAAAAGATGACACACCGCAGGAGCAGTTCCATGATGATCCCAAAGAGGGTTATTAGCTTGACGGAAGGTATTTGCCTAATGAATTGCACAATGTTTCAGTGCACTTGTTGCGGGACTGAGTCTTTCACCCACTTTGGTTGTTTATCATATTTGAAAAAAGCGAACTCTTGGCAAGCTCCTTGCAGCAATACTTAGTGCACGCTTTGTGAACCAGAAGGCCACAGGAGTGGCCATGCCCACGAGGGGAGGTTCAGGATTATAATGATGAAGCACTTCATTTGCCTCAATTTTGCACGCCTTCATGCCCATGAAGAAGGGGAAACCTGAAGCGCGTTGGCTGAAATGGCTAATGGAGGAAAGTAAGTCATCTGCCACGAGGGTCTGTTGCATTTTCAAGATGGCAAGATGAACTTACCTGGCGTATCTCCCTGTGGATATATATATATATATTCACTGAAAAAATCATAGGTTTCACACACGTTATAGTTAAGAATTAGCATTTAAAAAACCTTAGAAATTCCCTGAAAAAAACATAAGTTTCACACATGTTATAATTAGCAGGACATTTCACTCCTACAAAACCATTGAAATTCCCCCGTTATAGTTAGTTCAGCTAACTATAACTTGCGTGCCCGCAATGCACAGCTGATTTTTGAATGTGTGTACGAGGAGGTGTTCCACTCTTTCACAAGGATGATGTCATCAGTGATGTCATTTGAGATGTCATCAGTGATGTCATGAGTGACGTCACTGACTATGTCATGAGTTTTTTTTTGGTAACTGAACAGTACGCGTGCGGTGATCGCACCATACCTTGTATGGTAAATTGTCCTCTGTGCGTACCCAAGCAAACGTTACGGATACGCTTTGACGTTGCGCCTCGCATCAACGCTTCTGCGTGACTTCATGTACGGCGCCCCGTACGCGTACGGCGCAAAAGTTTCGAAATGTCAAAAAACATATATTTATGTATTTAATGTACATATTAAGGGAAGACATTATCTGGGATAATCATGAAAATTGATTTTTTTTACTTTTAATAAGCGTATATTAAACGTCTCCTAAAAGCAATTACGCAAATCGCGGTAGTACGTCGTACGTACTCGCAGCGTAAGAGCACGGTAAGCGCACTGTAAGCGTACGCAAAGTCATGTGACTTAAAAAGATTTGATTGGTTCATAACACTTGCTATTCCAACTGTTGAAAGACCCCGCCTATTTTAATCATTCTACTTTGACTTTCTAAGAAGAAGCATCTCTTCTCTGAAGCCTGTCAAATTAAAAGGAAGACAACCATGACAACACCTATGGACTTGTCTTCCAGACATTCTTCTGATGGAAAATTCGTTGCAGAAGCCCCTCAGACGAAGAAAAAAGAGGCACCAATATGGTCGTTTTTTACCTTCCCTAAAGGGGAAAAAAAGGTGAATGCTCCACTTGTGACCTGCAAAATTTGCCAAAGTACGCTTTCCAGAGGCAATCCTGCAAAAAAATACTCATTTGGCACTGCGAGTATGGTTCGGCATGTGAAGAACTTGCACCTCAACAATTTTGTGAGAGCTGCAACACGGAGGTTGCAAGAGGACCCACCTGCTGCTGTAGCAAGTACATCAAGTGCACCACCACCACTTGTGGGAAGCAGTCCACACCCACAGATCGAACCTGATTTTGGTGAACTTAAAATCCTCTGCATTTATTGTGACAAACTTTTATGTTACAGGGAACAGTCTAACGACCTGATAAAAGGCAGGAAGCAGGAGCATCGCTGTCCTCGTCATTAGTTTTTTTTTCTACATTCCATGTTGTTCCTGTTGGACACTTTTTGGGTTCCAGTTCCATATTTTTATTTAAAAAAAAAAAATTGTTGAAAAAATACAAAAAAAATAGAAAACTAAAAACACAAAAAACAGTTATTTTTAGAACTAGCTTCACTGGTCAAAGAAAGAACTATATTTCTATGTCAGTGTGTAAAAGTTTTTCAGAATGAATGTGTAATTCATAAATGAATGAATGAATACATTACTAGTGTATGGTGAATGTGAAAGTGCAGAACTATAAGGAAGTGCTACAGCATAAATCTATAAGGTGTTTACCTATAGTATACTGTAATACCTCCGAAGCACTTGAATGTACCGTGTACATATAAATATGTTACTCGTCTATGCTTCAATTTGCACTACTGGTGAAACTGCCTGGGTGAATTTGTATGTGTTAGGAGCGGATTTGCAACGCCCTTGTGCCTCTTTTACACTTCTGTTGCGTCACTTTTGTGATGCAGCGGTAGTGCAAAAGATGTGCCATGGAGTGTGGTATTTACAATGTGATGCATATAGAAGGTGCATCACATTGTAAAGCCCTGCGCCAGAAGGAGACTTTCCTGCGCTGGGGAGAGGGGGGGGGGGGTGGTGTTCTGGCGCAGGAAGGCCTCCTAAAAATGACTGAGTGTAATCTATAAGATTTCATTCAGTCACTTTTAGGCTTATGCTGCGTCAAAACCCTGCATCTGCTTGAAACAGGTGTAAGGTTTGACACAGCATTGTAAGCACAGGGCCCCTAGAGCATTGCTGGAGCTGTGTTGTGCTTGCAACGCAAGTCAAGCAATGCACCACCTTCACAACACAAATACATCACATATCTGTGCAATTTTTGTCCCATAATACACCACATTGTAAATACGGTGCATCCATTGTGGTGATGTCATAGTGCACAATAACTGGCATATCTCTGGGGATGTACCACTTATTGTGCATCTGCTGATTACATCTGCTGATTACTGTTTGAATGTAGTGAATGGATTACTACACACTGATCAATGAGTCCCTACACAACTATAACAGGAATGACAGAGTGTTTTGGTGGAAGTGTAAGGATAAAGACTGGGGAATTGAACATATAAAAGGTAAATTTGCAGGTGCATAGAACAGTGCATGCATAGTCTATAGGAGTTTGAAGCAGTCCATGGTGTAAGGCCCACTTTCCACCATGAGTACTTGGGTACTGGCTGAATGATTACAATTCTGAGTGTGTGGCTGAATGTAAATGTAAATGTAAATGTAAATGTATTTGAACTTGTATAGCGCACAGCTACCCGCAGTGGGTTTCCCGGCGCTTGCTTAGGGAACCCGTCCTGGTATTCCCCTGTGAGATAACCCCGGCAGGGTATCCACAAGGTGAAAGCCAGGCATCCCGCCGCGAAGGGCCGTTGTGGAGATTAAGCAAGCTATTGCCCAGAGTCGCAGAGTGTGAACCCGTGAGTCGAGAAGGCACCGGAGCGAGAATTATCGAGTCCGTGGAATTTTTGAGCCCAAGACCCGCAGAGGCGGGGAATTGAACCCTGGTCCAGGGCCTATCTCAGCTCCCGGGTCTGCCGCCTCTAACCCCTGAGCCACACTTCTCCATAATTGAATGCATAGAAGCTTTACTTTTACAACAGTGTATAGATAATCACATACTGCTGTATGGTTCACTACAATATTGAAACAGTAGTGTGAGAGTGTTTGGTGAAAGTGTAATGATACAGACTGGGCAATTGAAGGTGTAAAAGGCAAGTTTGCTGGTGTATAGAACAGTGAATGCATAGTTTATAGGGATTTGAAGCAGTCCATACCCTAAGGCCTACTTTGGTGCATGACTATTCGGAAACCGACTGAATGCTTTCACTTCTACAAAGAGATTGTCTAGCTGAATATATAGCACCTTCACTTTTAGAACAGTGCATACATAAGAACATACTGATGCATAACTCACTACAATACTAAAACAGCAGTAGCAAAATGTTTGGAGGAAGAGTCAGGATACAGACTGGGCAATTCAAAGTTTAAAAGCCAAGTTTGCAGATGTTTAGAAAAGTGAATTTATTATCTATAGGTGTTTGAAGCAGTCCATGCTCTTAGGCCTACTTTGCTGCATGACTTCTTGGGTAGTGGCAGAATGATTACACTTCTCCAAGGAGAGTGTAGAGCTGAATATATAAATGCTACACTTTTTGTACAGTGTATAGATAAGCATATATTGCTATATGGCTCACTACAATATTGAAACAATAGTGGCAAAGTGTTCGGAGGGAGTATAAGGATTGAGACTGGGTAATTAAAAGTTTTCAGGTGCATAGAAGAGTACATGCATACTAAATAGGAGTTTGAAGCAGTCAATACACTAAGGCCTACTTTACTACATGAATATTTAGGTACTGACTGGATGATAAGAGTTCTGCAAGCAGTGTCAAGCTGAATGTGTAAATGCTTCACTTTTAGAACAGTGTATAGGTAAGTACATACTGCTGTATGGTTCACTACAATATTTAAACAGTAGTGTGAGAGTCTTTGGTGAAAGTGTAACGATACAGACAGGGATATTAAAGGTATAAAAGGCAAGTTTGCAGGTGCATAGAAGACTACAAGCATAGTCTATAGGGGTTTAAAGAAGTCCATGGCCTATGTTTACTTTGCTCCATGATTACTTGGGTACTGACTGGATGATTACAGTTCTGCAAGGAGAGTGACTAACTAAATGTATAGGAGCTTCAGTTTTAGCACACTGCATAGATAAGGACATATGGCCGCGATACCCGCCACCCCCTCTCAACACTCTCCCCAAGGATGGGAAACCGGAAACAGTTCTTGAACGTTTGGAAGGCGGGAAGGGAGTTACCCTTCCCGGCCGTATTTATTAAAATATGAAACAAAATTAAAACATTAAAATAACAGTTTCATATTATGTACAATTTCATTACCACATTGCGATGTTTGGCTAACCTTAACATATTCTCTAATACAAAGGTTCTCCTAGCCGAACTAACATCCTACAAAACATTAACTTGACATTTTGAAATTGTACATCCTAACGTTTAAGGGGCAACGGCAAGGTCGTAACCGGTGTCAAGATCCCTAAACCCGAAAATCCCCCTCACTTGTGAGGGTCGACCGCACAGAGGTGTACCTCAAGTGCAACTACCAATTTCCCTTGACTTGACGGGGGCCCCAATAAACTCGACGCCACTTAAAGGTCGTTCGAGGACTCGTGTGAGGTATCTAGAAGGTAGCGTAGACCCCCTCCCAAACCCCACACAACTTACCACATCTGCCGTCGCAGATATCCTGGCCCCGGGAAATTCCCCAGGAGGGGGCTGTAGCCCCTCCTACCCAGGAAGGGGCCTTGACCGCCTTTCCTTTGCTTTCGGCGTCCCATCCTTAGAAGGGACCGCCTACCCGTTGAGGGGCCAATGGCCACCTCCCTCGAGCGCTCCCATCCGTAATGGGTGACGCCCACTCATAGGGATCTACTAATTAGTGCTCACCGATCATGACCTTACCGCCCGACCAAAAAATAAATACGACAATTTAACTAAATAGTTCAATTAAAAAACAACCATAAACCATTTCACGTATGATTACTGATCAATACTTAGCGCAGAATTACTTTATTAGAAGAACATATTGTAGCTGACCATTCTTTATTGCATACTAAGAATAACACGACAATCACCACAACCTGCAAAAAATAGCATTACCATATCAAAACTTTATTCAAAACAACTGGCTGTCCTCAGGGGCTGGTGGGTGGGTTCAAAATTGGCTCTTCGTTCCGTCTCGAGCTCACGTGCAGCGAGGGGGTGCAGCTTCAGAGCACAGGAACAAGAGGATGCGTTCTTGGCTTGTTGCTCCTTTTATCCGTCTTCAGGGCGGGCGTAAACCCGCCCCTGCCTGCCCTTAGGGCGTGGCCAGCCGCGTCAGTGTCTAGGCCAGCCCACTCGAGGGCGGGAAACAGCGCGCCCCGGCTACGCCGCTTCGGGCATACCAGCCGAGGCTCGCCTCCCGCCCAAAAATGGCTTCCCGGGGGGCTCGTGGTACTCGGCCATACGTTCGGGGGGACCGAATGGTCGCCCCTTTCCATATGGCCGCGATACCCGCCACCCCCTCTGAACACTCTCCCCAAGGATGGGAAACCGGAAACAGTTCTTGAAGTTTTGGAAGGGGGAAGGGAGTTACCCTTCCCGGCCGTATTTATTAAAATATGAAACAAAATTAAAACATTAAAATAACAGTTTCATATTATGTACAATTTCATTACCACATTGCGATGTTTGGCTAACCTTAACATATTCTCTAATACAAAGGTTCTCCTAGCCGAACTAACATCCTACAAAACATTAACTTGACATTTTGAAATTGTACATCCTAACGTTTAAGGGCCAACGGCAAGGTCGTAACCGGTGTCAAGATCCCTAAACCCGAAAATCCCCCTCACTTGTGAGGGGCGACCGCACAGAGGTGTACCTCAAGTGCAACTACCAATTTCCCTTGACTTGACGGGGGCCCCAATAAACTCGACGCCACTTAAAGGTCGTTCGAGGACTCGTGTGAGGTATCTAGAAGGTAGCGTAGACCCCCTCCCAAACCCCACACAACTTACCACATCTGCCGTCGCAGATATCCTGGCCCCGGGAAATTCCCCAGGAGGGGGCTGTAGCCCCTCCTACCCAGGAAGGGGCCTTGACCGCCTTTCCTTTGCTTTCGGCGTCCCATCCTTAGAAGGGACCGCCTACCCGTTGAGGGGCCAATGGCCACCTCCCTCGAGCGCTCCCATCTGTAATGGGTGACGCCCACTCATAGGGATCTACTAATTAGTGCTCACCGATCATGACCTTACCGCCACAGGCCGGATAGTTGACCGGCTATCCGGACCCCCCACACACTCCTACCTAAAGGTCATGTCTTAAAGTCCCCAGCCAAGCTATCAGGTCTCCTATGAGTAACTCGTTCCCCACCCGGGACAAATGAATACCATCACCCAAATACATACTGTCCCCTTTAATACAACCATGCGAAATAGAATGCAGTGTACTTGAACGGAACAATCGACTCACTTTATTATTAATCTTCCTTACTGAATGATTCAGAGCAGAAACTGAAAGAGCCCCCCGCCACACTTGTCGCGGTATCATATGGGACCATGCGATCGTGCACCCTGGAACTCTTCTCGCTAACCAACTTACAGTGGAAAGCATTGCCTCAAGAAGTAGTCGTCTACCAGTGGACACCAGATCGTTGCCCCCAAGATGTACTATGACTACAGACGGCGGTGACCTCGTCCGCCCTAACAAACCCTCAAAAAATGATTGAAACTGGTCAATACAGAGCCCGCCCTTTCCGTAGAAGGACACACTGTACCCGTATTCCCCAGCCACGTGAATCATGTCACCTGCTTTGAATACGTCCGCGGCCCGCCTCACGTATGAGTGGCCCACGACCCACACCTCCTTTTTCACAGCCGGTGATGTCTGACCGCTGACCCGGTGTTGGGTCGACTGCCCAGTCCGCCCCGCCTCGTAGGCTTGCGCAACTGAAAACCAAAGAAAAACAAGAAGCGTGAGTACATCATTACAGCTTCATAACATGTGCAACCGCACATACCTTTTATAACAGTTCGAGGACCAACGCCCCACGCGTTTAACTTGTTCGACATTCAGACCCCTGGCTGTAGCCTCTGTAGCAGCCCCTATCCGAAAGGAATGGGTCCCAAACTCGCCGGGGTTCAAGCCCGCAGCGGAGATTGACATTGCAAGCACCCGCTGAAACTGAAACCTCGTCAGTGGGGTGGTGTCAGCGTGTCGCAACAATGTCCCCCCCCATGATGCCACCCTTTGCGCTAAATATTCTTCTACGCAACTTACCGGGCACATGGAGGACCCGGGAATCCTTTGTATGATTATGCAGTCCCCCATTGCACCCTGGTCGGTCTTGGACCTGACAAACGAGATGGACATTGTCTCCCCTCTGACCTGAACGTGCTCTTGGCACAGTCCCCCGGTCACATCCCGCTTGTTCCTCGCCACTAGTTCGCTTACCCGCATAGCCCCATGGAATGCCAGCGCAAAAGCGGCTCGGAATAACACTGTTTCATACTGGGATGAACACGTTGAAGGGAGTACAGATAATAACAGGGCCAGCCTATCCAGACCTATCGGGCGCCTTTCATCTACTCTGCGACCCTCAAGGCGTTGCCACCCACGCAGCGCTTTTTGTACAACGAAAGACGCTGTCGGGTCCTGGATCCCATGAGCCCTTGCCACAAAGGAAATGGCTGCCCGATGCCTCTGGGCAGTAGCCACCGATTTGCCTGCCTGATGTAAAGACAGCAGGAAATTTACTACCCCCTCCTCCTGGCCCCAAAGCTCCCCTCCAGCAGCCCCCAAAAAGGCCAAATAGGAACGGAACGCCCCTTCATACGCCTTCCTTGTCCTGGGTGCTAAACTCTCTCCCACGAGGTTTCGTAATTCGGGGCACCGAGAGACCAGAGAGCTTCGGGGAAGGGTGCCGCCACCGGGTCCGCTGTGGGCAGAAAACCCCAGAAGGCCTGCATACGGAAACGAGAAAGCGCATCAGCCGCCCGGTTCATCACCCCCGGCACATGTCTTGCCTTAAATAGGACATTCAATTGCATACACAACAAGACAATTTCTTTCAGCAGCCTCAGGATCCATTTGCATCGTGCCGCCTGGCTATTGATACACTCAACCACGGTCATGTTATCAGACCAGAATACCACAGAGTGATCTCTAAACCCCTCAGGCCAAGTTTTCAGGGCCACCAGAATGGGGAACAGTTCAAGAAAAGCAATGTTACTTGTCAACCCATCCTCATGAGCCGACCATTGTGTGCCAAAGATGGCACCAAAACCAATGCTCCCTGCCGAATCTGTCCACAGCCCCAGCTCCTCGGAGGACACCGCCGGTTTGTTCCAGACAACTCGACCATTGAAATCCGCCAGAAATGCCAACCAAATGCGCATGTCCTGGCGAACCTCGGCCGAGAGCCTCGTGCGATGGTGACCCTCCTTCAGGCCGACCATAGCCTGAGCGATCGAGCGGGAAAAGGGGCGGGCCATCGGTATTACTCTCAGGGCAAAATTCAGCTGTCCCACCAATTGTTGTAATTGCTGCAACTTAACCTTGGACTGACTAATACACGTCTCCAGGGATGCCCTGAACCTGAGCACTTTTCCTCTTGGTAAACGAAAACAACCCTCCTCCGAGTCGAGCTCGATACCCAGAAACTCGAGGCAAGTCGAGGGACCCACCGTCTTACCGGGTGCCAATGGCACACCAAAATAGTTCATTAAGACACAAAATTCATTCAAAGCCTGACCACATTCCGGATCCCCGGCTGCCCCTAGAAACAAAAAGTCATCGAGATAATGCATAACCTGATGACACCCCGTCTTTCTTGTGAAGACCCATTGCAGGAAACAACTGAACTGCTCGAAATAGGAACAAGATATAGAGCAACCCATTGGCATACATCTATCCATGTAATAGTGTCCCTGAAACATGAAACCAAGAAGACGCTGATCGTCTGGATGTACCGGGAGCAACCGGAACGCTGACTCGATATCAGATTTCGCCATCAGCGCACCGGGCCCTAGGCGATTCAAAATGGCTACGGCCTCATCGAAAGATGCATACCGTACTGAACACACTGCTGGGTCTATCGCATCGTTTACGGAAAGACCACGTGGGGCTGATAAATTATGTATCAGCCGAAACTCACCCGGGTCCTTCTTGGGGACCACCCCTAAGGGGGAACAAACAAAGTTAGCAACCGGTGGCACACTAAACGGACCGGCGACTCGACCTCGAGCCACCTCTTTTCCAATCTTCTCCTGTACCACGGTCGTGTGCTGCAAGACTGATACTTGGTTTTTACATTTCGCTAAACCCTGAAACTCCCCCACTGGGATGCGGAAACCATATGAAAACCCGTTCCGCAACACCCCAGCGGAAGCGTGGTCCGGGTATTCGCTGAGCCAAGGAATCATTGCCATGGTATCAATCGGAGTAGGTAAAGGCGCCCCTCGGACTATTTCAGACCTGTTTGGCGCCTCCTCTACCCCCGTTATCACCCGTTTTGGCTCTGCACATGGACTCAGGATGGGACGCTTGCCCACACCCGCTACATTCGTGCCTGAACTTGCATGACCCCTGGGGCCTCGTACATTTACCCCTGTTAAAGTTCCAACAACTCCCTTTTTTACCTGTGGTGCCGTTCGGCCTGGACTGGTATTCGTTACTCGCGCCTGATCGAAAGGAGGTCCCAGAATATTGGCGGGAGGACTCCCCCACACTACTCCCTACTAATGGCAAATTCAACATACCAGTATCCGCCATTTTTGACCATGACACAGAATCGTAACAATCCCAAGTTAAGTTTTTATCATGTTCTTTCGCTTTCCTGAAAATATTATCGTAACAGAACCATTGATTGCCCCCATGTGACACGGAGTACCCCATGATACGTGACTGATAAATCGGCAACTCAGACAGTAACTCGGGCCTACGTTCGCCCAGGATGGATGTAAAAATCCCCCACGCCTTGCCCCAATTGCCAATGTTCTCATTCACCTTGAAGGCGGCCATCTTTGCGCGCCAAACACTCGGATGCATGAGCTCCTTTTGGCTCTTAACATATTCCATCTCATAATGATCGGTAAGTAACGAAAAGATATTTACATACTCATCTGCCCATATCTTCTCCTTAATAGCTAGAGGGACATGTTGACCCAACTTTTCCCTTCTTGACGGGGCAGACTCATCCCTCGCAATCGGCAATGGCCGCTTACCTGAACCGGAGGCTGTATCTGCGGCTGCGCCTACCCCAGGTGGCTTTCCTCCTGCCGCGGCCGGCGTGATGACTGGCGATGCTGCCTTAGCCGCCTCCCTTGTTTCGCGCAGTTGCCTCATCAAGACCCGTGCGTCGTCAGCCGTGGCGCCCTCGTTATTTCTACCCAACCACGCTGCTAATTGTGCTGCCAGCTCGGGCGGCATATCCTCCCCGGACACGGGGGTGACCACCACGGGAATCGGATTCCCCTCCGTCGGCACCGGAGTTGGCTCTTCGAGTGGGGCAGAGGGAACCGGGATGTCCCCTCCAGCTGCTTCCCTTCTGGGCCTCTTGCCTTTTCCTCCCGGAGCTCCTCCAGCCAACGGACGTTTCGGTCCCTCTTCCCCGTCTTTCTCCGCCATTCTCTTCTTTAAGTCGGTCACCTCTTTCATAAGAACACGCAGCATCTGGTCGGTAGTCATTCGCTTTCCAACTTTCTTAGGCATTCTCGAACAGAATATCTGTAAAACAACAAGAAAGATTAAAACGTTCAAAATTGGCTCTTCGTTCCGTCTCGAGCTCACGTGCAGCGAGGGGGTGCAGCTTCAGAGCACAGGAACAAGAGGATGCGTTCTTGGCTTGTTGCTCCTTTTATCCGTCTTCAGGGCGGGCGTAAACCCGCCCCTGCCTGCCCTTAGGGCGTGGCCAGCCGCGTCAGTGTCTAGGCCAGCCCACTCGAGGGCGGGAAACAGCGCGCCCCGGCTACGCCGCTTCGGGCATACCAGCCGAGGCTCGCCTCCCGCCCAAAAATGGCTTCCCGGGGGGCTCGTGGTACTCGGCCATACGTTCGGGGGGGACCGAATGGTCGCCCCTTTCCATTCTGCTGAATAGCTCAGTACAATACTGAATCAGCAATGACAGAGTGTTTGCTCAAAGTATAAGAATACAGACTGGGGAATAAAAGATATAAAAGACAAGTTTGCAGGTGAATAGAAGACTGCAAACATTGTCTATAGGGGTTTAAAGCAGTCTAGGCCTAAGGCCTACTTTGCTCCATAATTACTTGGGTACTGACTGCATGATTAAAGCTCTGCAAAGAGACTGCATGACTGAATTTATAAGAGCTTCATTTTTAGCACAGTGCATAGATAAGGACATTCTGCTGAATACCTTAGTACAATACTGAATCAACAATCACAGAGTATTTGCTGGAATTGTAAGGATAGAGACTGTGGAATTGAAGGTATAAAACACAAGTTTGCCGGGCATAGAATAGTGCATGCATACTCTATAGGGGTTTTAAGCAGTCCTTGCCCTAAGGCTCACTTCACCCCATGAGTACTTGGGTACTGGTTGAATGATTACGATTCTGCAAGGAGAGTGTCTAGCTGAATGTATAGCAGCTTTACTTTTAGAACAGTGTATAGATAAGTATATACTGCTGTATGGTTTACTACAATACTGAAACAGCAGTGTGAGAGTGTTTGGTGAAAGTGTAACAATACAGACTGGGGAAATTGAAGGTATAAAAGGCAAGTTTGCAAGTACATAGAAGACTGCAAGCGTAGTCTATAGGGGTTTAAAACAGTCCATGGCCTAAGGCCTACTTTGCTCCATAATTACTTGGGTACTGACTGCATGATTACAGTTCTGCAAGGAGAGTGCATGACTGAATCTATAAGAGCTTAATTTTTTCCACAGTGCATAGATAAGGACATTCTCCTGAATAACTCAGTACAAAAATGAATCAGCAATCACAGAGAGTTTGTTGGAAGTGTAAGAATACAGACTGGGGAATTGAAGGTATAAAGCACAAGTTTTCCGGTACATAGACAGTGTACACATAGTCTATAGAGGTTTGAAACAGTCCATGCCCTAAGGCCCACTTTGCACCATGACTACTCGGGTACTGGTTGAATTATTACAATTCTGCAAGGAGAGTGTCTGGCAGAATGTATAGCAGCTTCACTTTTAGAACAGTGTATAGATAAGGACATTCTGCTGAATAGCTTAGTACAATACTGAATCAGTAATCACAGAGTGTTTACTGGAAGTGTAAGGATACAGATTGGGGAATAGAAGGTATAAAACACAAGTTTGCCGATGTATAGAACAGTACATGCATAATCTATAGGGGTTTGATGCAGTCCATGCCCTAAGGGCCACTTTGCACCATGACTACTTAGGTACTGGCTGAATTATTACAATTCTGCAAGCAGAGTGTCTAGCTGAATGTATACCAGCTTCACTTTTAGAACAGTGTATAGATAAACACATACTGCTGAATGGCTCACCACAATACTGAAACAGTAGTGTTAGAGCGTTTGGTGAAAGTCTAATAATACAGACTGGGGAATAGAAGCTGTAAAAGACAAGTTTGCCGGTGCATAGAAAAATACATGCGTAGTCTATAAGGTTTTGAAGCAGTCCATGCTCTAAGGCCCACTTTGCACCATGAGTACTTGGGTACTAGCTGAATTATTACAATTCTGCAAGGACAGCGTCTCAAACCATTATTATTATATAATAATACATTTATTCTTGTAACATCTCATAATTTAATAGAGCTTCTAAAATATTTTCATCAAGTATTTCATTTTCCTGGTTATTAATTTCAAAAGTCATATGATCAAACTCAATTTCATCTAATGCTTCCACAAAATCAGCATCCAAGTTTTCGTCTAGAAAATCCCACAGCTGATCTCTGCAGCATTCATTTCTTCCTCTTCATTCTCGCTGCTCGTAAAAGGTATGTTTAGCTCTTCTATGACACTGTTACTAATTCGAAACCATCTTCCATATTGTTTTGTTGATTTTCCATAGTGAATTTCTTATGTCGTAGGTCCTTGTATAAAAACACAAACACTTCATTTTTTCATTTTTCCTAATACAGAACACAAAACTAGCTTTATCAACTAATTTGACCTTTAAAAAATATTATACAAAAACCATTCTCAACTACTTTATAATAATATATAAATATAGTTATTAATATGAATGTTCAGTTTTTAAAATTTCTTAAATTATCAAACCAGTCACTCCTTATCACTATTGGAAAAATCTCAGGCAGGTATAATAAAATGCAGTAATAAAAAAAGTACAATATGTCTATTCGCCTTACCTGTTCCAAACTAGTAGATGTGTTGTAGTAAAATGCAAAGAATACTGGTACACTTAGTATATATATATATATATATATTACATTTTTCAAATGTATATAAAAGATACAAATCATCTTTACACACTTATGTACTCCATCCATGTTTTGTTATTTCAGCTCTGTAGAAGCACACTCCATAGGCCATTTTTAACAATTACTTATACTTATCTTAAACATAATAAAAAAATTATATATTATAAAATTAGCATCTGCGGAAGACAAAAAAACTGTTACAATACATCCTTTACAACACCAAATAATTTGTAAAGCATTTCATTTGCCTTTTTTGCTGTTCTCAGAATATATTAAATTTCACTAGAAACAGTGAGTTCAATAGTACTCATCACATAACAGCTGGCAAAAAAAGACAATCAATAAGAGTATCTTAAAAAAAACATTCAAAATTTCAATAACAATCTAAAAAATAGAAATAAAACATATGTTAAATGTTTTTTTCAAACAGCAATTTCTCACGTAACTATGAGATATCTCAAAGATTCTTAAAATACCAAAACACTATCATCAATTTTCCTACACTGTAAACAAATTTACTTTTAAATATATGCTGACAAAATGTACAAAAAATAGTCCTTAATAGTTTTATATACTTTTCCTCATGGACAAATAGTATATCTCAAATTTTTAGTAAAGAAGTTCCTTAATAGTATTCCTCAGAATCCGTCTTTTCTGATCCAAAACCACCAACATCATTTGCAACGTTCCCCAGGGCTCATCCCTCAACTTGACGCTATTCAACATCTACATGGCATCCTTACACAAGTGGCCGACCATCACAACCTCAACAGTATCTGCTAAGGCAACGACACCCAACTCATCTTCTCCATCACCAAGGAGCCATACACCACTGAAAGACTTAACCAAATGCATAAGGATGAACTCTCTAAATTGTAGCAGGGTTTCCGTTCTCCCACAGAACTGTGCACAGAGATCTAGAACCTGGTTGAATTAGGATGACCCAAAACTCACCTTAGTATCAGAAATCCCCTTACTGAGCTAGCTACAGTGTCTCATTGGTCATAACAAACTCCCAATGACTTAGACAAACCAGAACATGAACTTAGGGTACCTCAGGTATCGTGGAACACATGAACACTCTTTCGCTCTATAATCATTCCAAACCACAACGGGGAGTCAAAGAACACACGTGCAAGTTTGAAACATTTATTTTTCAATGCAAGGTTCTCAAACGCAGTATCTTATATAATATCAACATACATATTATAAAAATCAGAGTTATCAGCAAAGTCACTAGTCCATAGTAAGTGAACGGTGATAGCATATTATAATGCAAAAATCTATAGAAATCCGTATCACCTATATTTCGCGCACCCTATTTAGCATACTATATTATGTCTAAGAAGGTCTCATTTGGGTTTTGGCAGGGCGGGCCCATACCTCTAAATGTCAGCAGAAGAAGATCACATCATCAGCTACCAAATCTCTTCATGCGAAGCACCATCAAGATCGCCGAGAAGTTTGCCAATCGCCAGCTTTCGCACTTCCTGGAAGCCAATGATCTACTAGGTCGGACACAGACGGGCTTTCGGCCTGGCCAGGGAACCGACTCGGCCTTGATTTCAATGGTGGAGGAAGGCAGATGCATCTTGGATTCGGGAGGATCCGCTGTGGTGGTCCTCCTGGATCTAAGCGCTGCATTTGATACGGTTGATCATAATATCCTGATCAACCGTTTGGGGAAGATTGAAGTGAGAGGGTCGGCCCTCAAATGGCTCGCGTCGTACTTGAGTGGCCGGACTTATCAGGTCTGCGAAGGAAATCTGAGATCTCTGCCTACCCCCCTTCAGTGTGGAGTACCGCAGGGCTCTTCATTGAGCCCTACGCTTTTTAACATCTACATGGCCCCACTGGAGGCGGTGGTTTCACCCTTCGGGGTGAAAATCGCAACCTACGCAGACGACACTCAATTGATCGTCTCGCTGTCCCTCTCGGAAAGCCATGGGGAAAAGTTCGCATCATGTTTAATTAACATCATGTCATGGATGTCGGACTCCCGGCTTAAACTAAACGGGACGAAAACGGAGCTGATGCTTCTTGGCAATCTGTGTACTACACTTCCCAAATCCATGTGGCCGGCTAGTCTAGGTGCCCCCCCAGTTCCCAAAGAAGCAATAAAAAGTCTAGGGGTCTGGCTAGAACCTGAACTGTCAATGACCACTCAAGCTAAACATGTGGCAGGGACTTGCTATGGACTGCTCAGGTCAGTACGGAAGATCCTCCCGTTACTCCCTGAAAATTCCCGGAAACTACTGGTGCAAGGATTAGTCATGTGAAGGCTGGATTATAGCAATGCCTTATTCCTTGCCTCACCAGAATCCACTCTGAATGTGCTCCAAAGAGCTCAGAATGCGGCTGCACGAATGCTCACTGGTACTGCCAAAAGATCATCAGCTAAGCCTGCTCTTAAGGCCCTGCATTGGCTTCCAATTCGAGCCCGCATAAAATTCAAATCCCTCTGCATCGTGTTTAAAGCTTTGCAAGGATCAGGCCCTCCAATCCTTAGAGACCTGGTGCGCCCTTACAAACCTACGCGAGCCCTTCGCTCGGATGATGGTAATTTTGTGGTGATACCCAGAGCCAAAAAGGTGAGGTCCGGCGGTCGCCGGTTCTCTATTAATGCTGGCCAACTATGGAATGCTCTACCGATGGCCCTGCGGAAAGAATCCAATCTAGTGAGATTCCGCAAAGCATTGAAAACTTATCTTTTCTCCCTTTAGGCTTTCTCCTCAGTTGTATTTGGGTGTTGGTCCTGTGTTTTGTTTTAGCGCTGGGACGCTCGAGGGCAGCCATGCGCTTTATAAATCTCTTTTCATTTCATTTCATTTCATTTCAAGTGTGTTTTTGCATTCTCAGTAACTCTATCTTAAAACCGCGTAGAGCCCAATGTTGGCAGCAACATTATTTGTGTTATGTCTAATGTGGTGCGAGGATCAGGCCTCCCAGCAACCTTGTGTTAGGTTATTCTTGGAGGCTATAGATCTCAGTGTGCAGACAGTGTACCAAGTGTACCACACACGACTGATATCAGAGCAATAACATATTATTCTCAATAAATCACATCTTTCGTCTTGCTTGAAAGCTACAATAATAATTATGTGCTGTGTGCAAACTGAAGCCGAAAGAAAATATGTTGTTTAAACATTTAATAAACTCATGCTAACTTAACACAATATATAGAAAAGCATTAACTATATGACACCCCCCAATGATCCGAGGACGGCCAAGAAACAAGCCAATAATATAATAAAGGCATAACATGAAAGCAGAGTTCAATAATATTGAGCCAAGCTAAATGTATGTATATGTATATAAAAATTAACAATACAAAATATGTATGAATGCCTATAGTGGCCAAACAAAAAATGTAAAAAATCTCCAACCCGAGGCCTAATATAAAATCAGCAAAGGCCTAGAACATATGAAGTAAATTGTTCGTATGAAAAATGGCACCATTCAGAATTACTAAAAAGTCACATGCCCGTATAGTGAAAGTCTCCAAAGCCACTCATGGGTGGATAGAATATGCAAAATAGGTAGCCACAGCTTCCAACATGAAATCACTGTCATCATCCGAAAACAGTTCAGCCATCCAATTAAGCAATGGGAAAGAACATACGTGCTCCTCCAACACCGGACCCTCTAGCAACATCAGAGGACAACTCGGTGGGTTCTCAAGAACGCTATGTGCCAGAAACTCATGCGCCGCTGCGGGGATGTTCCACGGACCCATTAGTCCATGCATCGCTGCCAAGGCCATAATCCTTTCGCCAGAACAAACCAACTCGTGAGTAACTACGGGGCCCATCAGGTGATTAAAATCGACTCCAGGAGATAACGGCAAGCAGAGACACAAATCAATGGCCCAGTCAAAATCGCAGCTCAGGCAATGAAACACAGGCTGGACACATGTGAAATAGGAAAATCGAAACGATAATCCAAATGCCGTGCTTAAAGTCGCAAGCGGCAGGGTGCCATAATAATCAAGCATCCGGTTGCGAAACAGTGTCAGAAGGGGCTGAGCGGCTCCTTGCGCAGGATGGGCATCCATGTTTTAGGAAGCAGAATAATATCAAAACGCCTGCAGCTAAAGCCAGCAAAACAGGAAATCCGCCAAACAAGCTCGAAAATATTGAATGGAAGAAAGCAGGGATAACACCAAAAATCTTTTCAAATGTAGTCACGAGACCACTGCTAACCAATTTTAAAAAATGAGCTCAAGCCAGACGTGGAGGAGGCATTAAAGATCTGATGTACTAATTCGCAGAAATGAAACGGCAAGTCAGTATTTAAAAGTGCCTGCACCTCTGTGCGTGTGTTAGCTATGTGAAGGACATAAGTTTCACGGGCCGAGCTCAGGGCCACTTCTTTTTGAGACAATAGAGCCCTTATGCGGCTTGTGAATCTTTCCTTGGCTTCTGGTGTGGTCCCTCGCGGCTGGAAACAAGCTAAGCTTCTGCCGCTCCTAAAAAAACCGGGACTGGATGCCACGGCCCCGGGTAACTACAGACCCATATCCCTCCTGCCAGCACTCGTCAAAATTTGCGAGAAGGTGGTTCTCCGACAATTGGAGAGCTTTGTGGAATCCTCCAATGCTCTTCACCCTGCCCAATCGGGTTTTAGGGCAGCGTATAGTACTGAGACCGCGCTGGTCGAGATGACGGAGTCTATCCGGGATTGTCTGGACGGAGGCGGCAGAGCGGTCCTGATATTATTGGACCTCTCTGCCGCGTTCGACACCGTCCCCTATGAGCTCCTTCTCGCCAGGCTGTCTGCTATTGGTATTGGGGGGGTTGTTCTTGCCTGGCTGTCCTCCTTTCTTTCTGACAGGACGCAGCAGGTTTGGATGCCGCCCTACGCCTCAGAATCTAAACCACTCCTCACAGGTGTCCCCCAGGGATCCACTCTTAGCCCCTTACTGTTCAACATTTATATTACCCCTCTGGTGTATTTGGCGGAACAGTACGGGGCTAAGATCATAGGGTATGCAGATGATACTCAGTTGTTGTTCACTTGGCCTGACGATTCTTTGGACACTTCTGTAGTTCATCGATGTTTGTCCTCAGTATTTCGCTGGTTGACTATGGCCCAGCTGAAGTGCAATGAGGACAAATCTGAGGTGCTTTTCTATGGTTCCTTCCCCTCCTCGTTTAGGAGTACGCTTTGGCCCCCGAACATTCCCAGCCCTAAAGTGATGGGGGGCCCCGCAAAAAACCTTGGGATCTGGTTTGGGGAGGACCTTAGATTCGAGGACCACATAAAGAAGCTTACGGGAACCTGCTTTGCCACTTTGAGAATGCTACGCAAATTCTTCCCCTTGCTCCCTAGGGATGCCAAGGAGACAGTGGCGCGGGCTCTCATACTGGCAAGACTGGACTTTGCGAATGCACTGTTCAGTGGCATTCCGGCTTACCTGGTTAAACGCCTGCAGGTTATCCAGAATGCTGCTGTTCGTTTGCTATTCAATGTCCCTAGATGGAGGAGTGTGCGCTCTGAACTGCGCACCCTTCATTGGCTCCCAGTCTCACAGCGCCTTTTGTTTAAGTCCCTGCTGCTGGCGTTCAGAGCTACCCACGACGAAGGTCCAGCATATTTGAAACACAGATTTGCTTTCTATGTTCCCGCCCGCACCCTCAGATCATCCACTTTGTTCAAACTGTTTCTTCCCCGCTTTAAGCGAGCCAGACTCGGCGGTCAATCGATTGTAGTGGTCGCGGCTCGGGCCTGGAATGCCCTCCCTCTTCATTTACGCTCCTTGCAAACTGTGGCCCAATTCAAGAAACATTTGAAAACTCACCTGTTCAGAAGTGTAACTTATGTGTAGCTTAAGCTGTTTTCTTGCTGCTCTTCTCTCTGCCTTTCCCATTTCGCGCCAGGATACTCTCAAGTAATAGAGCGCGCTACAAAATAATTTATACATACATACATACATACATACCATTGAACTCCGCTCTCAAGGTTGGGATGCGCGGCCAGATGGAAACATCTGAATTCCCATGCGTGGGTGGATATAACACGTTCTTGCAACACACCACATGCTCTGATACAGTAACCACATAGGCGATACCGACCATTAACCCACAACACTCCTCGTTATTTAAAAGCAAATAACTACCGTTTGTCAATAATGTGAATGTGGGAACAATTGCAGGAACCGGTGTGCCTTTTAAAACACAGGCCAAATTTGGCCGGTCCTGATTACAAGAACCATGCAACTGGATGTGTCTGCATATCAGTGAACGGTCAGGCGACTGTGTACATTCTTTACCATTCAGATTCACTTCCTTTCCATCCTTCAGGCATCTGTACGTTTATGGTAAAGACCATGCCTCATGTAGGAAAGCACTGCCTAGTGGTTCATATCGCCCTATTGCAATATATCGCATACAATTAGTAAATTTATATAAAGCAAAAGGTAAAGTAATAACACCATGGATAAGCCATGTAGCAGCAGCTGCCTCAGCTACAGAAAAGGGCAAAGATTCTAACTTTTCAATGTGTAACATAGAAAATGACACATCTCGCATGGAAAGCATGCGCTGCTTGTCAGTCAAATTAAACGGGGCAAATAATGATGACACGTTCATGTAATTCCAAGGAACGCGACCAGCTTTCAGAGTCTGCAGTCTCCACGCAAACTGCATCACAGAACGCAATTGATTTTACCATGGTACAATACAGATACTTCATCATTTACAATGTCAACCACAGAAGAGACAATATTGTTCAACGTTTAAATTCTGGAAGAAAGCATGTTAATACTGTTATCGACAACTGCAAGCACCTTTTCCAAATTTGCTTGGTCAATTGCCCTTAGGCGTTTAGCAGCCTCAATTTGCGAAAATTTCCAAATTTCATTGTAAACTGCATAAATCCACCGTTTAGACCTACCCTTAGCTGGGCCTTTTATAAAATCATTCAAATCCACGTTTTCAGTTAACTGAGACAGATGTAGTTTAACTGCAGCTAAAGTGGAATGTTGTAACCAATTCTGACACAGTTTCCCCACAGAATAAGTGGTGACAGTATAATCATTTTCAAAGCGGGGATCAGGTCTGACTTGTGCGAACCCTTCAGCCAAACCTAGAAAACGGCGTTGGCAAGAATCAGCACTCCTATGCCACATCAGCCAACCTTTCGAATCCAAACTGGATATATTAAAGGACGAATTGTGCAATAGAGCTTGCAACTCATGAATGGACAATTCAGTATAATTACCCCACCCTGAATATTCTTCCAATTCGGGGATAATTGGTGTATTTAATTTTTTAGAAGTAGCCAATCCAAAGCATGTTGTTTGGGAAATAGACGAATTTAAAAACAACATGTGATTCGGGATGAGACATGCACGATGCAAAGCCTCAGCGCCTTGTACCTGCCAATCTTTGGTACCCCAAACCGATTTAAGGTCAATTGTTCCTTTCCAAAACTCGTAGCCATCTACAGCTAATCTGTCCAGAAAGGACTTCGAATACAGCAATTTTGTATCGGTAAGTCTAACTTTGGACATGGACTTTTGTGTCATTTTGAAATAAAATGACTCAGGATTTGATTGATTAAAATCTGTAAAATAAGTGTATTTTTTCAGAAATGTATTGGAGCTGCCTCTTAATGGAGCTGGGCAATGTTCCCACTCTGTGTAATTTACAGCAACCCTCCTGGAATTTGTCTTATGTAAAAAATGATTACCATAATGTTGAAAACAAAACAAATCACCATAATTAATGGAATCTAAATATAAATCTTCAGCATCAAAGGCAGCATAATATTTCAAATCAGAGAATAATGCTTCTACGGCCTGAATATCCCAATCATCAGAACGTATATTTTGTTTAATCACATCCCCCATGTTTACTCTAAGCACATTCGGAACATTAATCACTTCAGTGGGCCCATGTATCTGAAATCTATCCGCATCCCACACAATCCCATCAAGGACAGGCCAAGCAGTAATGTTGACTGTATTCAAGTTTTGTTTCAGTCTGTGTGCTGAATGTGAAGAGGAAAGATGGGCCAATGCTCCATTAAGGTACAGAATTCCTGTTCTTTCTTTAACATAGTGACCATCGATCAGGCGAAAAAAAATAAAACACAAAACCAATTGATATAAAAAGGTAAAACGAAAATAGAATCAACCAAATGTATGTCCAAGGGGGAATTAAAAAATGTTTTTTAAATAAGGTGGCATATTTTGCAATAGTTGAGGGTTTCTTTGAAAGTTCCGAAACAGAGTCAAAAGAGAATCTTGACTGGTCGGCCATGAGTCTGCAAATCTGGCATAGATAAGTCAGCAGGATAGGTGTAGTTCAGCTCATCAATGTTAGTAACAGGAATAGTATTTAATAAAGGACTGGATATGGCAGACATCTCGAGGGACACCTCCTGTTCTGCACCAGAAGTAATAGCCAGCACAGAATGCCTCACCATGGAAGGACAGGATATAGCCGGTGTCATGCTATGAAGAATCGGCCACCCTGTGTGTCTTGACATTGTCAATAGAGATAAATCTGTTTTCCTTACGACCTGGAAGTGGTGGTAATATGACTGTTCTCGTGCCCTTCACTCCAAGAACTCGAACCGGTGCTAAGGACCAAACTCTTTCTTGTTATCGATCTTCTCTTGAACCAGTTCTCCAACTTGGGGTAGCCAGCCAACTACCGGGATCTGCAACGCATCATCCGATGTGGAGGGCGAATGTTCCTTTGCTAGATTGTCTCTGGTCTTTTGTAGATCCTGTAAAACATTGCAATGTTCATCTACGTCAAAGGCCGTGGCCTGGGCCTTGCAGTCTAGACCGTCGAGGTCAGGGACGTACATCTTGATACCAAAGAGCATTTTGTATGGGGTCCGCCCACCCAGAGAGCTTCTAGGGAGATTATTAAGCGCACGCTGCACGCCATTGAGGTGGGCTAGCCAGTTTCTGCCAGTGCCTATAACTCGAGCTGTCAAAGATTGCTTTAAGTCACGGTTCATTCGTTCAACTACACTATTTCCCTCGGGTCTGTACAGAGACGAAAACTTGACTTTGACCCCCAACGAAACCATAGCATCCTTATACGCTTTAGAGGCGAAAGCCGGACCCTGGTCCGAATGGAAGGTACCACAGGCAAAAATCCCTACAAAGACTCGCAAATCCTTAATGACAGTCCGTGAATCAGCGCTCCGATGGGGCCACACCCACACAAAGCGTGTGTGTGAATCAACTGCTACTAAGATATACTTATATGCAGTATCAGAAGAAAAAGGACCGCAGTGATCTAAATAAACGCACCCCAGTGGATTATTAGAAATGTACAACTGTGTCTGAGGCGGACGCGCAGCAGTTGAAGGTTTAATCTGCTGGCAAATGTCACATTGAAGGACATAATCGCGCCTCTGTTTGTACAGTCCCCGCCACCAGAACCTCTGTTGTAGCTGAGTTACAGTGGCCGAGACGCCCACATGCGCAGACGCCACACCTTCATGAGCCGCTGTAATCAAAGAAGCCCTGCGATCCGAGTTGGGAATTAAACGTTCGCCAACTTCAGGAATTTTCACATAAGGAACCTTATCGGGACTTAAGTGGTATGTGTATTTAGAAGGGAACCCCGCAGGATATTTACTTCCCTTCTCAGTAGCAGCAACCGCTGCTAAGATGTCATCATCTATCTTACTTTTGGACCTCGTGACTGCTGCAACTAAGTAGCTTGATACTGCTGACTTCGCTGCTTCATCAGCAAGCGAATTTCCGACAGCGTGGACCCCCATGCGCTGATGGCCAAGAGTATGAATTACAAACACGAGTGGCAACTTCTCTTTGAGTTCTGCCACTCGGACCAGATCATTTTATGTTTTATAGTGCCACCTTTGGAATCACGAAATTCATTCTGAATCCAAAAGAACAAGTTCTCATTGTAAGACTGGACACAGTAGTAAGAGTCACTTACGACCAAAGTCGTCACACTCGGATCTGCGTACTCCAATGCAAGCATCAGAGCACGAAGCTCAGCCAATTGTAATTGTAAAGCCCAGTAAAGACTGTAATTTTTTCAGTGTTGTCGGAGAGCGCAACTGTGCGCACTTCTCCAGGAAGTGAGGAGCCAAGCCTTTTCCTTCATTAGTTAGTTCATAGCCTAGAAACAACACTGTGTATTCTGCAATGTGCGATTTTGCAAAATTAAACTTGTAACCTATGTCTGCAAAGTTACAAATAATACTGTTCACTCGACACAGATGCTCCCAAAGTTCGTCGTCTGTGAGATAGATATCATCCACATAGGAACAAGCATCTGGGTCGATCCTCTCCAACAGAGAGACAATGCGTGCGGAAAATACACCAGGACTATTCTTATAGCCCATTGGGAGACGCCGAAACATTTTTTGGACCCCGCCGCATGTGAAAGAAGTCCATTGGGAACTTAGACTGTTCAATGAATGGGCATAAAAACCATTGGAAATGTCAAGCATGGTTTTGAACCGCTTACACACAAGACTATTTACAAGGGCAGAGCCGTGAGTATTCTGTACTGCACAGTTATGGCAATGCGAGTTTAAATGCCGGTAATCCAAAACCAAACGGTAAGAGCCGTCCGGTTTGTTTACAGTAAAAAGGGGGTTATTCATCGGTGACACACACGTTTCAATTACACCTTGATACTCCAATTGTTCAAGGATCGCTGCGACTGAAGCTTTGGCTTCACGACGTATGGGATATTGAGGTTGAGGCTGCTGCTGAGACCGTAAAGGAATCTCGTGGTTCGGGGTCAATTTATCCCAGCCACACTGATTACGGTACACAGCTGGTGCAAGCGCCAGAGCCCACTCTTCTGCAAAGTGCAGCGCTTCCACTCTCGAAACTGTGTTCGGAAACTGGGGAGGATCACCTCCTCCCCTCTTGGAGCTGCGAGCACAAAAGGTGGGGGCCAGTCAGCCTCCGAAAGCAAGATGTCATATGTAGACGAAAGATTTTCCCAAAATACCTCTTTAACGGTACGCTGTATGTCACCTTCAATTAACAGGACAATTTCAAAAAGTCTATCAGGGGGAGCAACTCTTGTATCTGCTGTTTCAATCACAACATAAGTGTCAGTCGCTGTCACCTTCAGTAGTGGACGGAGGGCCTCTCTCACTATGGTAATCTCCGCCGCGCTGTCCAGCAAGGTCAGAGCCCAAATCAGATTCCGAAGCCTCGTTCTCACAATCTGGGGCATATCGATGCGCTGTCATGGCTGCGACTTTCTTCTTGGCAAACTGCGGTCTCTGAGGCGTAGAGCCCTCCTGTTTGTCTGCACCGTTGCACGGGCGGGGCTGACCACGTCCTTGCTGGCCACCCCGGCCCCTGCCGCCCCCTCCACCACCGGTTGACGGAGCCGATGAGTCCTGAAAGGAACGAGGAGAGCGTTGGTCAGAAGCCTGAAAACTTTCAGGTGTCTTAATCATCGTGCGGTCGCGCAAATCATAAACACGTTCCGACTGCGCAGGCAACGGAGACGCAGGGCGCGAAACCTGTGTTTGTTGTTGTTGTTGTTGCTTACCCTGATTCTGTTTTTTAGGCCAATTTTGTTTTTTGGACTTGGGCTGAGCGTTCGCCTCCGAAGACTGTCCCTGGGGCTGCTTTTTCTCCTTATCAGAAAAAGTCTTAAGACCCTTGGCATTGCGGCCAACCATTTTATAAGCCGCCACAATTATCCTTGCTAACTGACGGGGTTTGTCCGCGTCGGGAATCAACGCCAAGGCGTTAGCCACCTGGAAGTTCACTGCATCGCCCTTGACATTTGCAAGGATCAGATAGCAAACCACCTCAAAGGAGCCACACAGGTGCATACCCAACTCAACCGCTGACTCCGGTCCGTGATCATCCTGAACATGTTTAAGGACCGCAGACAGGTTGGACATAGACTTGGAGCCAAAGCACCTCGAATAGACTGCTGCAAAAGTCTTACCCCATGTTTCACAGTCAACAAGCTCAGGGGCCAAATCTTTCGGCAAACTAAGCGTAAGAATCTGGTGTTTCTCACCAGGGTTCGTATTAGGAAACACAGCCTCCAGCTGGTCAAATTTCTCAGCAAGCCAGAAAGGAAAGTCATCCTTATCCTGGGGCTTCTTGCCCATTACGGAATTCACCATGACAGGACTGATTTTCAAACCAGCCTGACCTGCTTGAAGCTACGCACCCCTAGGGGCTGCGCCTTGAACATTACGACTTGTGTAATGAACAAGTGCCCTAATCACTTCAACCGCGACCTCGTGAAGACGTCGCAGGTCGTTGCAAGTGGCGCGATTAGGGTGAGGAGTAAATCCAGCCAAAGCGGGCCAAGGAGTGCCCGGATGGACAAAGGACCTAACCTCGGAGCGGTTAAAGCATGTGGTAGGGCACCACCAAACCAAACTCCATGCTGCCAAACATCAATAGGTACTTCCTGTGCTCTGTACGGAGCATATGCAGCCGGTACAGCTGACGGAGTGTATGAGTGGAACGCACCAGAATTCGCGTCCACTGGCGGAAATGTCACCCACGAATAAAACAGCTCGTAAGGGTAAGCATGTTCCGCACTCACCACTAGAACCACAGCCAAGCCTTCCAAAGGGACATCATAAGCCCGCAAATGGTCCCGCACCGCAATGCGACTATGCAGCGGGATGTCCACGGCTTGTGCCATGCCTGCACAGGAACGTGAAAAACAAAGATTACTTTGTAGCACAACTGGGTAGTAATTCAAGGAAACCGTTTTTAGATAGATTCAAGCTTGAAAAGACTTATTTCAAAAATAGGTAGGTTTTTCCGACACCGCCGTTTTCAGGAAACGGGAATGAAGGGGTTAAGGTTTGAATGATATACTACTCGAGTGTCATGATATAAGGCCAACAACCGTTGGGCGCCATGTAGCAGGGTTTCCGTTCTCCCACAGAACTGTGCACAGAGATCTAGAACCTGGGTGAATTAGGATGACCCAAAACTCACCTTAGTATCAGAAATCCCCTTACCGAGCTAGCTACAGTGTCTCATTGGTCATAACAAACTCCCAATGACTTAGACAAACCAGAACATGAACTTAGGGTACCTCAGGTATCGTGGAACACATGAACACTCTTTCGCTCTATAATAATTCCAAACCTCAATGGGGAGTCAAAGAACACACGTGCAAGTTTGAAACATTTATTTTTCAATGCAAGGTTCTCAAACGCAGTATCTTATATAATATCAACATACATATTATAAAAATCAGAGTTATCAGCAAAGTCACTAGTCCATAGTAAGTGAACGGTGATAGCATATTATAATGCAAAAATCTATAGAAATCCGTATCACCTATATTTCGCGCACCCTATTTAGCATACTATATTATGTCTAAGAAGGTCTCATTTGGGTTTTGGCAGGGCGGGCCCATACCTCTAAATGTCAGCAGAAGAAGATCACATCATCAGCTACCAAATCTCTTCATGCGAAGCACCATCAAGTGTGTTTTTGCATTCTCAGTAACTCTATCTTAAAACCGCGTAGAGCCCAATGTTGGCAGCAACATTATTTGTGTTATGTCTAATGTGGTGCGAGGATCAGGCCTCCCAGCAACCTTGTGTTAGGTTATTCTTAGAGGCTATAGATCTCAGTGTGCAGACAGTGTACCAAGTGTACCAGGCACGACTGATATCAGAGCAATAACATATTATTCTCAATAAATCACATCTTTCGTCTAGGTTGAAAGCTACAATAATAATAATGTGCCGTGTGCAAACTGAAGCCGAAAGAAAATATGTTGTTTAAACATTTAATAAACTCATGCTAACTTAACACAATATATAGAAAAGCATTAACTATATGACAAAATCTCAACTTGGACAAACACCTACAACGACTACAACGAGTCCAGAACACTTCCGCCCGACTGATCATCAATGTCCCCTACCACAGTCACAACAACCACCACCTGAGAGATCTAGACTGGCTTCACGTCAACAAGAGAATCAGCTTCAAGCTCCGCACCCTCACTTACAAACTACGTTGTAACAACACCAGACCAACCTACCTTAACAGCAGTAATCCTGAAAGGTCAAATTTTGTTCCTAACATATTGGCTTTAAAGATATTAGGTAAGAATTTGGTAACTCATTAGGCAAACATTGTTTATTAACCAATTGACTATCATTACAATGTATCCAACCTTTCAGACATTTTAAATAAACAGTGTAATATCCAGATGTTGTAGAAGGTCCATCATGAAAAATAATTGCAACAGCTACAAAAGTTCTTCCTGATATTGATACTTGAGTAGCTACACATTTTTTTATTAAAGTTTCCAATTTTCTTACATCAGCTCTACAACGTTGCAGCATTAAAATTACATACTGTCCAAATCTTTGTATAAATAATGTTGATGACATTTCTGATTTACATTTGCTACACTCATGTTTTGACTAGCTCCTCTAACTAGATTGTTAAAAGACACTGATTCACAGTCAGGTAAAGTCAAATATATGAATCTTTTAGTGTCTATGTTAGTGGCACATGTAAACAAACAATTTTCACAGTCATGTTGCCATTTATAGGAAAGGTCAAAAAGGTTTTCAATATCTATACCTTCATCTTCCAATACAACAAGCATAAACATTAAAAATTCCTGACAATCTTGCTGAATATTCTGCGTAAATTGAGTAGAACCAGAACACATGTCCAAAACATTTCGAATATCAGAAACACTTTGTATTTTACTTTTATTACTACTACATTTCTCATAAACAGAATACAACAAGGAACAGAATCTTTATTCCCGATTTTAAACAATTTGCTGTTGCAAACTTTCAAGAAAAAAAAACATTATCAACTACATTAGCATAGCAGTTGACACCAGAACTATTTTCAAACTGATACCCAACATTCTCCTTAACTGTGTCTTTTTTCTTTTTGCTTGTAATCACAACTTCATCTTGTTTTTTTTCTTTCTCTACTGCTTCACTACAGATATTCTCAAATCTTCTTTTTCTACCTACCACACGCTTTTCAAATACTGGATATTGACCTAAATTGGGTGCATATTCTCTTCTTAACCTATTATACTCTTTCACACAATTTGCATCTGCACTAACCTTTGTCTCAACAAAATGAATCGAGTACAATCCAGATAAAGTTCTCACACGAGACAAAGCAACATATGCCATACCCTCTTTAAACACGGTACTTGCAATATTCACTAAAGCACTATCTACACTTAAACCTTGAGATTTATAAATGGTCACCGCATACGTCAAAGAAATAGGAAACTGTTTTCGGCGTACATACAAATCTTTTACAAGCAAAAACCGAGCTGAAGAACGACTACATTTTTGTACTTCTGCAATTTCATCAAATTTGATTTTCAAAAATTCAATACCATCTCTATTTACATAATTAACTAAATGAACAATTTTACCCATTGCTCCCTTTACTAAATCTTTTTCCACATTCAAATTATGTCGTAAAATTACCCTACAGTTTACACATGCATATAAATTCTTTTCTAAAGCTGCAGTTTTACTTATCGATTTCTCTAAAGAATCCAATTTCCCTGTTAAACTTTTCGGTCAAAATAATAGTGATTCCTTCATGTTCTATTTTATCAATAGCTTCGAACTTTATAATGTCCTCATTTTCCAACTTTAACATTTCTTCATTAAATATAGAACATTCACACAGTGTTGGCATTAAGCAGATTACAGATTTGTTTTCTGCAATTCTCATATATATTTTCTCAGGAACAATATTTTCATTTCGAAACAAATTGGCAAGTAATCGTCTCTGTAAAGCTTCTTTGCCATGTTTAGTCACTTTTCCAATTCTTATATCTTGAAGAATAGTTCCATAATCAACATCATTTGCCTGTCGCATATTTGTAATGAGTTCCTTATACTCAAAATATGACCAAATGTTAACATTTCCAATGCTCCCCAAAGATTTTCTGGTATCTTCATGCGCCAGTGTTTTAAACACTGGTTGTCCTTTTACAGGAGTAAGTTGTAGTAGATCTCCAAAAACGTTGACGTGTTTTCCACCAAATATTACGTCATACTCTGTTTTAAGAATTTGCTGCATTTCTAAATGCACAAAGGCAAGCATTAAGTGTGATACAATGCTTACCTCATCAATAATGAGAAGTTTCATTTTCTTCAAGACTCTTGAAACTTCACAACAAGCTTCTCCAGAGAGCTTGTGGTATTCCAATTTGTTTTCATGCTCTACTGGTAGCATTAATAAATGATGTAAAGTAATTCCTTTAATATTGTGTGCTGCCAATCGAGTTGGAGCAGTGAGAACACAAGACAAATGCGACTCAGTTGTTTTCTGTAGAAAAGTTGTCCTTACTTTAATTAAAAAACTTTTACCTGTTCCAGCCTGTCCACTCACGTTCATTCGGATAGGTTGAAATGATGAGCAAGAGCACTCTTTCTTCTCATGAAGTAATCCATGGGCAATCTGATCTCTCACTTGCTCATATATTTTTTTCTACTCAACATTTGGTTGTTCTTCAAAGTTTTCTAAGTTTGTTACATCTTCTTGACCTTGATACATTGCTGTTTCCACCTCTTCCGTAGCTGTTGCTGCTTCATTTTGAACAATTGGTTCTCCTAGTGGATCCTGACTTAATGGAGCAAAAGTTTGACTGTCTTGAGATCTGTCTCTAGCAATCTCAGCTGCAATTGTAGCTTCTTGCTCATTTTCGTCGTTCAACATTTTCGCATATTTAGCAAAAACAGGACATTCTATAGTATCTTTACTTGCGTTGAACGAATCTTCATATCTCTCAAAATCTCCAAATAATTCCAATTCTGAACGCCACGGCTTGAAAAGTTGCAAAAGAGCTAAATAGTAAAATTCCTTTATGTCAGCAGTTTCACAACTCAGTTTACAGTGATTAATTGAATGTCCTTTTCTTTGTTTCACCAAACATCCTTCAGACCCAATCACAGCATATATACCATTATCAATGTTTTCAGTAACATGCCATTAAAAAATATCGTTTTGCAGCACTTCATAGAGACACATGTTCTCAAGATGATGGCTTCTATTTGGATAATATGTATCCAACATATTTTTTTTCACAATATCTGTACTTTCTGGCTCTTTTTCAGCTAAATATTAATTTTCTTGTACAGATTTAAGCACTTGATTTCGTGTTGCAGCAAGGCCTAGACTCACCTTGTAGATTTGGAGTATAGACTTGCAGATGATAAGAGATCCGAACATTCATACGCTCCAATTTCTCGATAAGATAACATCTTCAAACTGTAACTATATAATTTCTTACTTAGACTTTTCTCGTGGGAAATCTCTTCCCACATTTCCTTCAATTCTGTCTTTTATGATTTGGTTATGTAGGATGTTACATATCGAGTTACAGCAATGGAATTGTCCGCAACGTATTGAATATCCATGTTAGCATTCCACATGGACAAAAGGACTTGGTTGTAGTCATTTATGTATCTTGACTCTTTATATCTTCTTAAGTTGTAGGTATTTTTGGGAGACTTTCTTGTGATAGTATGTCGCAAAGATGACATAAAACTGTTCACTCTTCCTTTTGATAATACAGGATGTGGAAATCCAAAACGAAATTTGGTGTAGAACTTGTCCTTAAATTTGTACTTTTGACGACAGTATTTCCCACAACGATGACTTTGGAATCATAAGACTTGTTGTCTTAAGTCCTTATCTAGTGTACTTTTGGGTATATCACATGAAGAATATTCTTCAATAAAAGACAACACAGTATCATCTGAGTCTGTTCCAAATTTGGAAGCATCTTTGATCCATATTAGCATATGTATGTGAGGAGCACCTCTCGCTTGATACTCCTTTCTCCAAAAGAAACCTAGAACCTCTCCAAGAGGAGGATTTTTTTTATTGGTGATAAAAGACATCATAGCTTCAAATCTATGATTGAAATACCTGCATACATTAACTGAATACAAAGAGCACAATTCTCCAGGTGTCTTGTATTCAATATTTGGTATATTTGAATTTGCCTCTCGAAGATATTGAAATCATCCCAAGCATATTCAGCACAGTTTAGAGTAAGGAACCATGTAGGAGTTCCTAAGTTCCTTAGCATATATTTAAGATCTCCATGACGATGGTACCAGTACTCATTAGTACCAGGCTGACATGCCATGAGATTAATTAACTGAGAATCCAAAACATTATCTTTCTGCAGTACTTTATCCATAAATTCCTTTGTCGAAACATTTCGCAGATGTACACCTGTTTTCAAAATATGGTTTACTGCATAAGGAAGTCCAGACAAATCACTCTCAAACAAAAGATGAAACAAATACGGAATACATTGTCGAAATCTTGGATCTTCTGCATACCTTTTGATGTCCGGTATTCAGATGCAGGAATCTGCACAGGTCGGTCATCATATCGTCCTCCTTTTCCTGTGGGAAACAACTGAGGGAACCAACAAGCTTCCAAGCTTTTGTTTCCCGTACACTAATGGGACTTCCCTTTGCTTCTTTCATTTGAAATAACTCTATAGTATTCCCCATCACTTCTTTAGAATGAAGTGGATGAACACTGTAATGTTCGTAAATTTCTTCAGTTTTGGACACATCCACTTTTTCAATTTGTCCAGATGGCGAGTCACTAACAGTTATTTCTTCTTCTCTCACATACACATTTTTATAATATTGATTACTTTTTACCAGATACAACGTTGTCTTTTTAACTTTCCTAATATTCACTAATTCTTGCCAGATTTTCTTACTCTTAGTAGGAACCCCATTAACAAGAATAACTAAAGGTTCATCTACATTTTCTACACCAATTGTTTAAATTTTTTTTTAAATCTAGAGGCAAACATACAACTCTTCCATTTAATCCTCTCTGTAAATCTGAAGGAGGCAATTTCCCTGTCTTAGGCTCCATACAAACAATACCCTGAAATGGATGCACACATTGAATAAAAATAGACACATAGGTATTTAAATCCATCAGTTCAGAAGGAATATTTACCAACTCAAAATTATTATGCACAGCTCTAGCAGGCATTTTGTTCTTGTAGGAACGCCATTAACAAGAATAACTAAAGGTTCATCTACATTTTCTACACCAATTGTTTCAATATTTTTCTTTAAATCTAGAGGCAAACATACAACTCTTCCATTTAATCCTCTCGGTAAATCTGAAGGAGGCAATTTCCCTGTCTTAGGCTCCATACGAACAATACCCTGAAATGGATGCACACATTGAATAAGAATAGACACATAGGTATTTAAATCCATCAGTTCAGAAGGAATATTTACCAACTCAAAATTATTATGCACAGCTCTAGCAGGCATTTTGTTCTTGTCTAATTTGTTATAACAATATTTACAAATACGCTGATCAGAACCCAAATCAAAACAATTCTCTACCACCAAATAAGTTGCAAAATCCTTCCACTCATTATTATTTTCCTTTTCACTTTTAAAATACAAATCAACAGCCCTGGTCTGATTTTTATAATAAGTTTGTCGACAACAGATACAAGAATAATTTGGCCTTTCACCTGAAATCACCTTAAACCTTGTAATTTCTTGCTCAAAATTTTCTGTACTACAATGTTGTACATTCTCATCTACATTTCTTTCTATTAATATATTAATTTCTGCACCGACGTCCTCAGGACCAAAGTAACTAACCTGAATTTCATCACAAACGTTCATTACATCTGATACAGATCCACGCAAAAAAGCACTGTTCTACTTTTTTAACATTAGTGCTGGACTTTTTGCATAATACAATCTTTGACTAATTTCCTCATTTCAGTGTGATGTACTGTTAACATTCTGAAATGGTGAAAAACAATTCGACATACTTTTTTAGAAAGACAACCCAGAGAATGACCTTGCAAACCAGTATTTTCTTTCATTCTGCAAGGGTCTAGTCCTTGCAACATCTTAATCTTGTGTTTAACACTATTTTTCGTATAGTTACATAAGAAACTGCGTAAAAAATCAATAGATTCCTGCCGTACACTACAAATACTACTGCAATTCCAAGTGTATACTGGAGCTTTAGGACGTCTCCCTAAAACTTCATCAGCTAACACCTCTTCTGCTTTTCTAGGAACACATTTCTCTTTCTCAATGGGACAACCATTTATAACCTCATAAGCACAACCACTGGTGCCAACTGCATGCAACAAATCATTACTCTGAAGATAACTCTCTTAATTTTAATTTTTTTTAGTCCTCATTTGTACGATTTTTATGATTATGGCAACCAGGACGTCTCATGATCGTGCATGGAGTTAAAAGCCCAGAGAGACATGATGAGGCCATTTCATAAAAGGATACCAGCAAGTTCCATTGAGTCTTAAACCATAGTGTGCCATCATGAGTGAGAAATCACTCAGGAGCTTGCTTGATCATGTTGTTTTAAATCATTGGACTTCCCTCCCTACCCTACCATCTCGCTCCATCCCATAGCACCCAATATTGTACGCTTACTGTTTCCTCCTAGTCTGGTGTGCCCGGCGCATTCCATATCGGAGCCAAAGGACTATAATTCGGAAACTTCCAAATTTTCTTAATCTCAAACCAGATTTTGTATGCTGATCTTAGAACCTTCAGTCTGATCTTTTTGAATTATTTAGGGTGTCCGAACTTATAAAAGCATCGGTCATAATCTGTTACAGCTTTCCAATAGCCGGGATAGAATTTGTGGGCGCGAAAGAGTATCCGAATATTTTTTAATTGAAAGGCTCTGTAGTACATGAATAAGTCTGGGCTAGCAATCCCTCCCCGGTGCTTCTTTTGACAGAGCTTTCGCCAAGCTATTCTCACTCCTTTAGATGCCCAGATAAAAGTATTGATTTCGCTCGGTATCTTTCTTATTCTCGTTAACTTAAACTCTAGAGGAATAGCATTGAATAAGAATGTACATTTTGGTAGGATAGTCATTTTAATAGCATTTGCTCTCCCCATGAAAGTAAGATGTAGACAGCTCCATGACTTTAACAGTTTCCTCATTTCTTTAGTTTTAAGATCGAGATTAACTTGGGGAATTTCTTCAATGTTTCTTGGAATTTCTATCCCTAAATATTTAATTTTATTATTAGATTCTATCAGAGGGGGTCATTATATTCCAATGCATAACTTCAGTTTTTTGATGGTTTATTTGATAGCCGGAAATCCTCCCAAATTCTGATAATAAGCTGTTTATGCTAGTGAGAGAATCATTCGGGCTACTTGTGTAGATCATTAAATCATCGGCGTATAACGCCACTTTCAGAACCCAACCATTAAAACTAAAAGGTATAATATCTGTGGAAGACCTTATCATGTTGGCTAAAGGTTCTATATATAGGTTGAGAAGATGTGGGGAAAGGGGGCAGCCTTGCCTAGTGCCTAGCCTAATTTGAAAACCCATGAGACTCTGCCAGTTATAAGTATTTTCCCTACCGGGGCTGAGTAGATATTCGCAATGACCCTTAAGAAATTTCTCCCTAGTTCAAGATGGTGAATAACGTTCTGGGACATCTCCCTAAAACTTCATCAGCTAACACCTCTTCTGCAATTCTAGGAACAATTTTCTCTTTCTTAATAGGACAACCATTTGTAACCTCATAAGCACAACCACTGGTGTCAACGGCATGCAACAAACCATTACTCTGAACATAACTCTCTTCTTTAAAAAAATGCTCAGAACTTGAACTATGTTTCCATGCACCCCAAAAAACATCAGAAAAATTACTTCTATTAATTACTCTTCTCCACTTACTTTTAGCCTTCATTAAATGGATTGGCTTATCTAGTGATCGAATTCTATTGATTACTAAAACAAACAATTTTTTTTCAACTACAAAGTTTTATTAACCACATTTTCTATATGTTTCTTATAAAATGCTGTTTTTGTTTTAAATTTTTCACTTCCTATTTGACAAAACTCTATTATAAAACATTATTTTTCTAATTTCTTCAAATTGATTCTTCCTCCTTTTACTATACACTGTTTTTTCACAAGATGATTTTCCATGGTTGTTCTCTTTTCTCTTAGTTGCAGATACACTAATAGTATTTTTGACTTTGTGCACACTACTCTTTGTGTTTAATAATTTCCTCAGAAAAGTCTTCGTTCTCTTACCAGGACTTTTTTCTTTTTGTCAACACATTGTTTTTCAGGTAATTCTTGTGGATGACTTCTCTTTAAATAAACAGTTTTCTTTTGTTGTTTCCTCTTTTCAGTTTTTGTAGGCATGATGAATTGTTTTCAGTGTTGATTAATAGAATCTATTATAAAAAATATATATAACATTACAAAAATAAATATATGAAATATACTATTATATTACTTATAAGAAGAGAGGGGGGAATATGAGGACAAATGTGGGAGTATGAAAATAGAAGAAGTTACAACAAGAGAAGGAGGAGTATGAGACAAGGGAAAATATGAGGAGAAAGGGGAGTATAAGCAGACACTGCAGTACAAGGGGATAAAGGGAGTATGAATGGACTGGAAAGTATGAAGAGATAAGGGGGAGTATGAGGAGAAAGGTGGAAGTATGAGGAGAGAAGGGAGAGTATAAGAAGAAATAGAGAGAGTGTGAGGAGAGAGGGGGCAGTATAAGAAGAGAGAGAAGGACTATAAATTGAAAACAAGGAATGTGTGGAAAGAGGCACTAGTATAAGGACAAAAAAGAATATAAGGAAAGAGGGGTGTGTATAAGGAGAGAGAGGAGAGTACCAGAAGAGAGCAGGGAGAATGTGAGAAAAAGTAGAGCATAAGGAGAAAAGGGGTGTACAAGAACAGAGGATACAGTATGAGGAGAAAGGAAGGAGTATAAACAGATGGGGATAATGAAAAGTGAAAGGACTATGAGGAAAGAGGGAGAAGTATGACAAGAGAAGCAAATATAAAGAGAGAGGTCAGTATGAAAAGACAGGGAGTATGAGGAAAGTGCTGCAGAGTGTACGCAGGGAGTCAAGGAGGAGTAAGAGAAGAGAACAGGTAGTATGGACAGAAAGGGGAAGTATAAAGAGAGAGGAGAGAAAATGAAAAGAGAAAATGAATATGAAGAGAGACAGGAGAAGATGAACATAGAGAGTGGAGTATAGGACAAAAGGGAATATAAGAAAAAGGGAGTAGTATGAGGAATATGAGGAGACGGGGGAAGTAAGAGGAAAGAGAGAAGAATATGAAAACAGGGGGGAGTATAAGGACTGGGGGAAAATGATGAGATGAAGGTGACAATAAGAAAAGAGGGGAATATCAGGACAGAGTGGGGAGTATAAGAAAAGAAAGAAGAAGTGTGAGCAGAGAGAGGGGAATATGAGAAGAAAAAGAAAAATATGAGAAAAGAATAGGGAGTATGTGCAAAGAAGAGCGAGAATAAGAAGAAAAGGACAATATAAGGAGAGAAGAGTATGTATGACGAAAGAGGAAAAAATATAAAGAGAGAGAGAGACAAAAATGTGGAGAAAAGACAAACATAAGGGAAGACTGAGTGTATAAGGAGAGAGAGAGTACTATGAGGAGACAGTAAGAACTATAAGGACAGGGATGAATACGAAGACAGGAGAGAATATGAAGAGTAGGGGAAGTATGCAAAAAGAGAGGCAAGTATGAAGTTAAAAGAGAAGTATAAGGAGAGAGGAGAATATAAGAAAAAGGAGGTAGTATGATGAGAGAGGAAGGAGTAAGAGGAGAGAGGAGGGAGTATGCAAGAGTGTAGAAAATATAGAAAAAGGGGCAAATATAATTCCAAATATACACAGATGCACAGTGTGATATTAGACAACATAATATGACACCATGCATTTTACCAAAACACATTTACTACTGTAAAACAGTTAAGTGACAGTACACATTATGTCTGCCAACATTACATCAAAAAAAGGTGACACAATAAACCAACAAAGACGCACAAGGGGCTTTTAAATCTGCCCCAGAGTGTATGCAGAGAGAGAGAGAAAGAAGAAAAAGGAGAGAACAGGGGGGATGAAGAGAAAGATGAAGTATGAAGAGAGAGGGAAGAAAATGAACAGACAGGAGGAATATAAGGAGAGACAGGGAAAGATAAACACAAAAAAGGGCAGTATGAGGAAAGAGGAGAATATAAGAAAAAGGGGGTACTATCAGGAGAAAGGAAGGAGTAAGAGGAGAAAGCGGGGAATATGACAAGAGAGGGTAGAAAATATGGAAAAAGGGGCAAATATAATTCCTTAATGTACACAGACGCACAGTGTGATATTAGACAAAAAATATGAGATCATGCATTATATCAAAACACATTTACTACTGTAAAACGTTTAAATGACTATACACATTCCATGTATAACTACTAAATTTCAGTGAACAACCCTGACTCATTTTGCAAAAACATATGCAATTTACTACATTATGTCTGCCAACATTAAATCAAAAAACGGTGACACAATAAAACAACAAAGATGCACAAGGGGCTTGTAAATCGGCCCCAGAGTGTATGCAGAGAGAGAGAGAGAAAGGGGAAAGAGGAGAGTACAAGGAGTATGAAGAGAAAGATGAAGTATGAAGAGAGAGGGAAGAAAATGAACAGACAGGAGGAATATAAGGAGAGACAGGGAAATATAAACACAAAAAAAGGCAGTATGAGGATAGAGGAAAATATAAGAAAAATGGGATACTATCAGAAGAGAGGAAGGAGCAAGAGGAGAAAGCGGGGAGTATGACAAAAGAGAGTGGAAAATATGGAAAAAGGGGCAAATATAATTCCTTATTGGACACAGACGCACAGTGTGATATTAGACAAAAAAATATGACACCATGCATTTTACCAAAACACATTTACTACTGTAAAACGGTTAAGTGACTGTGCACATTACTAATACATTTCAGTGAACAACCCTGATTCATTTTGCAAATACATATGCAATTTACTACATTATTTTTGCCAACATTACATAAAAAAGTGACACAATACAACAACAGAGACGTACAAGGGGCTTATAAATCTACCCCAGAGTGTATGAAGGGAGAGAGAAAAGAGTAAGAGGAGAGAGCAGGGAGTATGAAGAGAAAGATGAAGTATGAAGAGAGAGGGAAGAAAATGAGGAGACAGGAGGAATATGAGGAGAGACAGAGAAATATAAACACAAAGAAGGGCAGTGTGAAGGGCAGTATGATGACATTGGAGAATATAAGAAAAAAGGAGTAGTATCAGGAGAGAAGAAGGAGTAAGAGGAGAGAAGAGGGAGTATGACAAGAGAGGGTAGAAAATATGGAAAATGGGGTGAATATAAATCCTTAATGTACACAGACACACAGTGTGATATTCGACAAAAAAATATGAGACCACGCATTTTACCAAAACACATTTTTTACTGTAAAACAGTTAAATGACTGTACACATTACATGTATATACCTACTACATTTCAGTGAACAACCATGAGTCATTTTGAAAATACATATGCAATTTACAACATTATTTTTGCCAACATTACATCAAAAAAAAGTGACACAATAAAACAACAAGACGTACAAGGGGCTTGTAAATCTGCCCAGAGTGTATACAGAGAGAGAGAAAGGAGAAAGAGGAGAGAACTGGGAGTATGAAGAGAAAGATGAAGTATGAAGAGAGAGGGAAGAAAATGAGGAGACAGCAGGAATATGAAGAGAGATAGGGAAATATAAACAAAAAGAAGGGCAGTATGAGGACAGAGGAGAATATAAGAAAAGGGGGGTAGTACCAGGAGAGAGGAAGGAGAAAGAAGAGAGAGGAGGGAGTATCACAAGAGATGGTGGAAAATACGCCAAAAACGGTGTGAATATAATTCCTTAATGTACATAGATGCACAGTGTGATATTAGACAAAGAAATATGATACCATGCATTATACCAAAACACATTTACTACTGTAAAAGATTTAAGTGACTATACACATTCCATGTTTATAACTACTACATTTCAGTGAACAACCCTGATTCATTTCACAAATACATATGCAATTTACAACATTATTTCTGCCAACATTACTTCAAAAAAAGTGACACAATAAAACAACAAAGATGCACAAGGGGCTTGTAAATCTGCCCCAAAGTGTATGCAGGGAGAGAGAAAGGAGATAAAGGGGAGAACAGGGAGTATGAAGAGAAAGATGAAGTATGAAGAGAGAGGGAAGAATATGAGGAGACAGGAAGAATATGAGGAGAGACGGGGAAATATAAACACAAAGAAGGGCAGTATGATGACAGAGGAAAATATAAGAAAAAAGGAGTAGTATCAGGAGAGAGGAAGGACTAAGATGAGAGAGGAGGGAGTATGATAAGATAGGGTAGAAAATATAGAATGCACAGTGTGATATTAGACAAAAAAAATGACACCATGCATTATACCAAAACACATTTGCTACTGTAAAACGTTTAAGTGACTATACACATTCCATGTATATAACTACTACATTTCAGTGAATAACCCTGACTCATTTTGCAAACACATATCCAATTTACTACATTATTTCTGCCAACATTACATCAAAAAAGTGACACAATACGACAACAAAAAGACAAAAGGGGCTTATAAATCTACCAAAAGTGTATCCAGCAGTGTATGTATACTGACTGCAAAATTTAAGATTTAGAACACAAACCTACTTCTAAACAAGCAACACTATTAACTACTGTACAACTGAAAAAGTAACTGCACACATTCTACATTTTTTAGTACTGCACTTTATTGCACAAAGGTTACTCACTAAACAAATTAACTTACCAAATGATTTTATCACAATAGTTATCCAAATGCAGAGAAAGTCAGAATACAATTCTACACACTTCAGAAAGATGAACACATTACTCTTACTAAAATCAAAATGTACCACATACATTCGGTTACAATTTATCAACTCACCTTTGAAATTGATTTCTAGATTAAGAAGAATGCCACTCACACAGCAGATATTCCTATACAGAATCGCTCTACTTCAGTGTTTGCAGCAGAACAAAGAAATGCCACATTTTCCCTCTCAATTTACACATATATACATCTAAATAACAAATCAAAACCAAACACAAATTTCTATTGGTTCAACATTTCAAACCTTTCCAACTGACATAACTTTCCACCCTACCCCCAACAGATCATGCAAAAGTCAACTGTCAACAAAGGTCAAAAGTTAGCACTCTATAAAACACTGCTCCCCAACAAGTTTGGAGTATGCATAAGTACTTACTTATAAGTACCAATAAAAAGAAAAGGTCTCATTTGAACCAACCAACATATAAACACATAAACTTGATAGAAATCTGTCAAATATAGTTTTTTAATTGTTTTTTTTTGCTTAGGTACGCTTACTGGACGACTTACATACTTTGTGCCGTACGCTGTACGTACATGCATGGTACGCGTACAGTAAATCTACCGTAAAAAAATAAATAGCCTCTATCACAAATTTTTTTAAATCCCGGGGACCCCATCCCCGGGGCTCAAATATAACGTTGGGGACCGCGTGGGGAGCCCCAAGATCCCCATGGTCTCAGCCGGCTCACCGCGTCCTTCGGGAGCCGGCATTGCTTTTCGTCAGAGAGAGCAGCTTACATGCTGCTCCCTGACGAAAAGCAATCTGCGTTCTTACTTGTAAGAGAGAGCAGGTTTCCTGCTCTCTCTTTCAAATAGGAAAGCTGTTTGCTGTGGTAGGGAGGGAGCTGCGAGGCTCCTGCCCTACCATAGCAAACAGTAGTGTCCCGGGGGTAGGCCCCCCAGGACATTGCAGGAGCCGGCCCTGGGAGGTGGTGGTCCCCAGGGCCATCAAAGGCTCCAGGAGGGGGGCAGCACAGCTCCCCCTTCCAACATTCAAAAGCCCCGGGGGGGTGGTGGTCCATCACGGACCCCCCCCCTATTTTCTATATTAGAGCCCCGGGGAGGTGGCGGTCCCCGGGGCGTGTTGCGGGGCTTAAGCCCCTCACACACGTGTTTTAAAAAAAAAGATTTTTCAAAAAAGAATCCCGGGGGGATGAGGTCCCGGGGATTATAAAAATTATTGATAGAGGCTGCTTTTTTTACGGTAGATTTACCGTACGCATACCATGCACGTACGTACGACGTACGGTGCAAAGTATTTAAGTCGTCCAGTAAGCCTACCTAAGCAAGAACAAATAAAAGATTTTGACCTTGGGGATCATTGTAAACCCCCCTAAGCAGCCCTAGGGGTCAGGAAGTCCTATAGCAAATAGCAAACTTTTCCTGTCAATCTACACACTCAATCTACACACCTATACAAATAAATAACAAATCACTTGACAATATACCAGCTTATCTTATGTAAGGTTCTTTTCTATCAGTTTTTCTTAACCAATAAAAATCAGGCTTTTAAAAACAGAAACATACACCCTAGTTTTCTTTGTAGGATGTGTCAAACAACCAATCATTTCTTTTCTTTTTTCAAAACTGCATCTCATCCACCATTTTAGAAAAATCTAACTTTTCAAACTGCCATTTCATTTACAGAGAGCATCTGAGTGCATCCAGACCTCTCTTCGATGCTTAGAGTGTGGATTCTGGGACACAGGTATATTTTCTGGAGTCAAAGGTACGCAGAACAGAAAGGAATTCCCAGAGACCTAGGTTTACCAAATGTAGACATGAAATGGATTGGACAGAGATGGTTAAAGTGGTACCAATTGATGCCATTGGTGAAATCCTTTTTGCATCTCCAACACCCTGACCTCATAATTGTGCATTGTGGTGGCAATGACCTTGGCACTTTGACTGGGGTAGGTCTGGAAATGTTTACCAAGGATACCTTTACAGAACCGATGTCACTTTTACCCAAAACTGCCTTTGTCTATTTTAATATATGCCAAAGGCAGAAATGGAACTGGTCCAACCACTACTGTCCACAGATTGAGAAAGCTAGGTAACATGTGAATAAATCTGTTTCTGTATTTCTCCGAGACTATAGAATGGGGTCCATCTACCACAACAATCTGCGTTTCAATATGCATGACATCTATAGGAGAGACGGTGTACATTTTACAGATGAGGGAAACAGAGTCTTCCTTTTGAACTTTAGACTATGCATTGGTATTTACTTGTAGGTACTAAAATCTTCCAATAAACACAAGGGCTCTTTTTAAAGCCACCCAACATCTAAACACATACACTTCATAATTATCGGAAAAATATTTTTCTTTTTCTTCCTTAGGTACGCTTACGGGACGACTTACAAACTTTGCACCGTACGTCGTACGTACGTGATTGGTACACGCACGGTAAATCTACCTTAAAAAAAAACTAGCCTTTATCACAATTTTTTTATAATCCCCAGGGAGCTCATCCCCCGGGGCTCAAATACAACGTTGGGGACTGTGGGGGGAGCCCCAATGCCCCCACGGTCCCAGCCGGCTCCCCGCGTCCTTCGGGAGCCGGCATTGTTTTTCGTCAGAGCAGCCTGTAACAGGACTACAGGCAGGGTCTTGATTTGCACAGTACCGACGACTGGGCTCAGCGTGGGACCGTACAACTCATAAGACTAAGACTTATCAGTATATGATTATGTTTACACGTTTTAGCACTAGTTTTGCACTTTATTACACTAGGCTTTAGGGGTACTAGTCACGTGTTCTGACTTTTGGCATAAGGGGATTTAACCCGTTATTTTAGAAAATGCAAGCATATGTATATTTCCAAGTTGGATATTTGTTATATGACAATGAGCATGATGTGTAGCTATATGCAGTGTGTAATATCATACCAAGACCAAGTGGAACAAATAGCAATTTTTGAGAAGTATGAAATGATACTTTTTAAATGTATTTTACCTTCATATGACAGTGCGTTGCCACTATATATGGTTTTTATGATTTCTAAATTATGATTTCTAAATTGTGAACCATGTTTGTGAAATTAAGGCTATACCACACATTATGATGGTTGACACGGAACGGGATTGGACTGCTTCACACTGCATCTAAGTATGTCTTCCATGCCTTTTACACGTGATTTGTTTAATTGGTAGCACTTGCACTTTATATTCATGGCTCTCACACCACTACGCTGTCATGTGATCAAGGCCTTTCGAGGCAGAAACGTTATGGCGCCAGCACTGAAATAAAGAAACCAGCATCTGAATTTGGTTGTCTGTGTCCTTTCTTACCTGGCATCTGAAGAAACGAGCAGAGCAAGGAGATCGGAGTTTTTGATATATATATATATATATATAGATAGAGATATATACATATATATGTGTATATATATATATGTGTGTATAGTACCTACTGGCGGTCGCCAGTAGGTATATATAGTTAGGATTGTTTTGAATAGGGATTTCTGAAAATTCTATGTTGAATAACTTTGGCGTTGAATGACGGAATTGGCTGAAATTTTCAGGAAAATGGCACATTTTGTTTCTGAGCGTCCCCTGAAAGTTTGGGGGGGTTTCGTGAAGTGGGGGCCGAGAAAAAAGGGGGGTCTTAAAACGTGTTTTTAACATTGAGTTTTCCATAGGGCGGTTGGACTCACTTTTAGCTCGAACGGCTGAATGGATTTCTATGAAACTTGACAAAATTGTAGGGACTGGTAGCCCGATGTGCCTTTGCTAGGTCTCAATATATTTGCTCCAGTGGATTTTGAGAAATTAATGTTCAAAAATATATATATATATCTGTGACAGCGTCCCGGTTAGCGCCCCGGTTCGCGTACCTGACGCGTAACGGAACTTCGCGAGGAGAAGTGAATTGGCTCCCCGGTGACTGTGAACATTCTAAACAGTCCGGAGCGGCCGCCATCTTGTGTCTCGGTAGGATCGAGACACAAGAGGTGGTAAAAACAAAGGGGGAAATGAGCAGAAAGGGGCAGAGTACATCCTCCATGACCCCCTAGGTTTGATGAGGGGGCTTTAAAAGGGACCCGCAGGGCAAAAAAAAATAATTTTTATTATTGTTTTTTTTTGCGGGGCGAGCGCCCGGTACGCGCACCGGGAAGTGGTCCGGGGAGCGTAATATAGGGAAAAAAGAATGAAAGAATTTTCAAATATTGTATGTTTATTGATTGTTCTTTTTGTTGTATTTTTTTGTTTTTTTGTATTTAAGTACCAACATGTAGGTACCAATGCAGAGTCTAAAAATAAATAAACACCGTCTCCTTTGTAGATATCTTGCATGTTGTTTCAGAAGTTATTGTGGTATATGGAATTCATAGCATAGTCTGTCAGGAAAGCAGAAAGAACATGGAGGCAGGAGATGATGGAGAGATGTTAAATACACAATGCAGATAATATAGTGGGAGAAAGGAAGTAACTATGAGCAAACTTACTATGTAACACAAAAAAGTTGCACAGTATATTTTAAGTCTCACTTTATATTTTATCTTTTTGGGTACTATTTCATAATTTTCGTATTAAAAAGAATAATGTCTCAAACAATTTTAACTTTTAAAATTTAAATTTATTGTTCTGATTTTTCATACTCTAAGAGAATTTGTAACATTAAATCATCAGGTATGTCCTCCTTTTCATTTCAAGAATCACATTCTTCTGCACATTTTAATAATTCTTGGTCTAGTGTTTCATCCATAAAGTCTACTTCTTCTTTTTCTTCGTTAGGATTGTTTTCAATCTTAATTTGAAATGTAATTGTATTTTCTTTTTGCTGTGCTTCCATTTTCTTGCTGTAAATTGCATACAAAATAAATATATCAGTGGAGATAGGGCACTGTTGGGTTTAAGTTCAGACAGGTACGTGTGAGTTTTTAACAGTTAAGTTATCTTTGGGCAGTGCATCGTTTCAGGCAGGAAGTAGAACTATTAAAAAGTGCCTGTGATGAAGCCTAAGTAAATTCATAATTATACCACGGAAGCCTAACTCAATCAATAATTTAAATAAATAAGTCTTTCTCAATGACCAAATCTTATAGAGGGACAGTATGTAACTATCTGAAAACGTTTTCCTAAATTAATTTAAAGTGCATAACATAGTTCTCCTTTCAATTTTTTTAAATTATATTTTACCTTTGAAAAAGAAGTGAAAGTTGTCAGTGAAAATGCTCTTGAAATGTACTTCAGGAAGTAGTAGTCAAAATGGCTGTATTTCTCTCTCTTTATATATATTCAGGTACATAACCAATCAAATGTCTTGAAATAATAGTAGAAAATGAAAGTAATATTTTAATTGGTTGTCAATTCTAACACTTCATATGTGTTTTTGTCATGTAATTTACCTCAGGATATTTAGTCAGGCCTACAGCATGATTTTCTCAATGGAATTCCATCAAATTTGGGTAAATGGTAGGGACTTCTATGTAGTAGAGCCTATTCTATATTTGATGAAAGTGTCTCCAGTAGTTTTTCTGTAAATTACTTTCCCACCTTTTTTTAGCGAGCGCTCACCGGTGCGCGCCCCGGTATGCGCACCAGCAGCGCTACGGGAGTCCTCCATTTTGTGTTTCGGTAGAATTGAGACACAATATGGAGGGCAAACAATGTTCGGAATGGGTAGAAGGGGGCAGGGAAGACACTTTCTGACCCTCTAGGTTTTCTGAGGGGGGCTTAAGACGCTCATATAGGCAAAAAAAAAATGAAAAAAAAAAATTTGCGTGGGGAGCGCCCGGTACGCGCACCGGTAAGCGAACCGGGGAGTGTACTTTGGTAAAAAATAGTGAAAAAAGTTAGAAAAAGAAAAACGTTTTGAATGATCAGAGGTAGGGTAGCTCTGAAAAGAGCTATTGGGTTCTGTGGCTAATTTAGGTACCTACAAGTAGGTTCCAATGCACAGTTTTAAATTCAGGAGGAATATTCTATTCCCCTCATCGGAGAAGTGCACACCATCTCCTCTGTAGATGACATGCATGTTGTAACGCAAGTTATTGTTGTATATTAAACCCATTCTAAATAAGCATGGGTGAATTTTGCGAATCTCGCGTTCGCGAATTTTGCGGATTTGCGAACTCGCAATCCGCAAAATCCGCGAATTTTTGCGAATTTGCGGATTTTTTTTTTGTGTTTGCCACTCTCTGTCACCACTGCCACTCTCTGACTACTCATGCCACCCTCTGGCCCACCCATGCCACCCTCTGTTTCATCACAGCACCCTCTGGTTGTCCAGTCAGTGTACATTATTGTGGCAAAGCAAAGCACACCTTCCCTGCCTCAAGTGACCTGAATTAATTTGGGGCTGATTAATGTGTCACAGAATATTTTTTTAGCTGGCACCTGCTTCCTTAGTGCTTCCTGATTAGTGATCTTTTGCACTTGCTAAGTGCTTTCATTGTTGCAAAATTAGTTACAACACCTGCCCTGCCCCAACTGACAATAATGAATTAGGGGCTGATTAATGGATTTGAACTTCCAGCCTGGCTCCTGCTTGTCTCCCTTAGCTGTAATTCAGGACCTTTGTGGCATATGTGTAACTATTCTGAGGTTCAGAGCAGGGTCACATAATAGTTGCAACTGGCAACTGAACTCTGGAGGGGCCCCTCAGGAAGCACTACAGGAAATGGCTACTAATGATGAGCCTGAACTTTTGAACCTGGTAAGTAGTTTCAGTTTTGCTAAGATCGTATTTCTGCAATTTAGCGCTTATTCGCGGGGCGCGAAGTTGTACTGGGAAGCCGCGAACTCACGCGAACAGTGCGAGCAAGCCATAAAATCCGCTGCTCGCAGATTTGCCGATTTTGCGGGAGATTCGCGAATCTCGCGGATTGCGAATTTACCGAAAATCCACAAAATCCGCGAGCGAAACGGATTTTCGGCCCATGCTTAATTCTAAAGTCTCTCATGTAAGCAGAAACAGATTTATTCACATGTTTCCGTGCTTTCTCAAATTGTGGACAAAATTGGTTGGACCAGTTCCATTTGTCTTTGGCCTATATTGGAATATACCAAGGCAGTTTTGGGAAAAAGTGTCATCAATTAATGAAAGGTGTCCTTTAAAAGCATTTCCAGACCAACCCCAGTCAAAGTGCCCAAATCATTTCCACCACAGTGCACTATTAAGAGGTCAGGGTTTGGCAGATGCATAAAAAAATTATATTAAAAACATATAAAATATATTTTTCCTTTAAAGGAAGAATACATTTTACAGCTTTTGATATTTGCTATTAAAAAACCATTGAAATTCACTGAAAAAAACATAGGTTATAGATCATATATAGTTAGGAATTAGCATTTAAAAAACCTTGAAAATTCACTGAAAAAACCATAGGTTATAAACCATATATAGTTAGGGATTAGCATTTACAAAACCTTATTTTACTCACACAAAACCATTGAAATCACACCTCCTAGCCACCCACACACACACACACTCACTCTCCCATACAAATACTTGGGCAACGAATCAATAACTCATATAGTTACTCATATAGCTATTGATCAACACATGCAGCAGTTTACATAACAACAGATATAATGATGCACACATTAAAACAGTTTAGTCACTAACCCATGCACTTAGTGAGACACATTTAATCACTCTCTCATACAGTCAGTCATGCACCTACTAAATCCTTCATCCACACACTTATACATCCACTCATTGTTCAATATGTAAGACATATTTTAACTTTACAGAAACTTACAGTCACTGGATGATGTCATCAGTGATGTCATCAGTGATGTCACTGACCATGTCATGAATGATGTAATATGTGACATCATCAGCAGTGGATTGCGGGTGCGCGATATATAGTTAGTGCAACTAACTATATATGCGAATTTCAATGGTTTTGTGTGAGTAAAATAAGGTTTTGTAAATGCTAATCCCTAACTATATATGGTCTGTAACCTATATATATATATATATGTTCACTGAAAAAACCATAGGTTTCACACCAGTTATTGTTAGCTGGAAATTTTACTGACATAAAACCATTGAAATTCCCACGTTATAGTTAGTTGGACTCACTATAACTTGCGCGCCTGCAATGCACTGCTGATGACGTCACATATTACATCACTCATGACATGGTCAGTGACATCACTCATGACATCACTGATGACACCATCCTTGTGACAGACTGACAGACCTCCTTTCAGTGTAATGTAACCCTTGAAACACATATTAATAAATAGAAACTAACATTTTCAAAAAAATAGAGATACCCATACCAGATACAACAACCAATTCAGTAATTCCACCATCTATATACACATCCACTCATTCAGCAACAGAACTATATAGTCACTCATACATATACTCACTCCTCATATGTAGTGATACACATATACATCCTGTTACACACCAACAGTCATCCAAAAGTTACTCACACACATACTCACACATGCAAATAAACTATTGAACATCCATTTCTTCGCATATACAAATATACACAGACTAGCACATTACTTCTAAAGAAACTTATACATACTTACTCTCATAAACAATCACTTAAAGAAACACATACTTATTTAAAAAGGAACTCTTACAATCTCTCACTCTCACATATACTTACTTATATACATCAATATTCACATATACTAGATTAAAACATATGTCGTTACTAATAAAAACACTAGTGAGACAGTCATTCACTCACTAACACACACATATACACTTTCATCCACCCTTACAATCCTACACATATGGTGTCTTCAAAACACAGTGTCAAAATATAAGGAGGACCCCTCGCAGGCTCATAGGGGACTGGGGGGATAATAGTTGTCAAAAAGGACAGCGGCGTCCCCACTAGAAGGACAGAATGAGGGTGTGTCCAATCTTAATGAGTGCACACTATGGCAAACCTATACTTCAATTTACAGCATACCATAAATCAGGCGGGAAAGGTAAAGGTACAGAGTGTAATATTCTGCTTCCAACAATATGTAACCACAAAGCAATAGTTAATCTATATTCCACTAATACAATAATTTATAGTTACCCAGTGTTTAGAGAAAGAGATGATTAAAACAGTATATTAAACTAAATTCGTCATATGTAAGGTCTGCTATATTTAATAAATCACACAATAGACAAAAGAATATAATAAAAAAATGAGAAATGATCCCCACACCATATGTTAGGTAAACCTCTGTTTCAGATTTATTATAAGTCAAAAAAACAATTCAAAAAACAATTAGCCATTCTGCAGTATTACAATATTTAAAAACACATGTTATACATTTTGATAAAAGTTGTCTTAAAAACACAAAGAATCAACAAGTCGACGCGGCGTTTCGGTATTCTGTTTGTCTACCTTCCTCAGGACTGATTCTGGATAGATTTAAAAAAACACAGAGTTACCATTCTTTTTATGGGGGATGCAAATTCAAAAGTGCTTCTCATAGTTAAAAACATTAGAGAGTCATAAACAATTTATCTAAAACATCAAATTATCCAATTGTTACACCTTCTTTAGATTTAATCTCTTTCTCCTGGGGCACCATTTTTAAACAAACACGGTCTTATTTCGTACTTTCAAACACACTCCCAACTGAATATCCTATGTGAAGTTGAATACTCAATGTTTACCAACTCATTACATTGATGCATTGGTTGTTATTACTATGTCCAACTACACTTTAACAAAACTAATATTGTTTACCTTTCCCTTGGACTATGTAGTCCAATGCTGTTAAACCTTTCTTTATATAAAATGAGAATAAGTTGATGGTATTCTCAGAGTAGTGCACCCTCATTCTGTCCTTCTAGTGGGGACGCCGCTGTCCTTTTTGACAAGTCTTCAAAACACATACAGTGAGTCAGTCACCAACCCATGCAGCCACTTATGCACAAAGTGTAACACTGATACATATATTTCAATATTTAAAAGTTACTTGCTAATATATGTATTCACTAAGATACACTTAATAAGCCAGTTAACCAATCAACTTTTAAAAAAAAAAAACATTCATTAAGACACTCATTTAAACATTTATTCTTCCATCGACCTTTACATATACATAAATAAAACCTATGTTTTTTTCAGTGAATTTAATAGGTTTTTTAAATGCTAATTCCTAACTATAACTGGTGTGAAACCTCTGTTTTTTTCAGTGAATTTCATAGGTTTTTTAAATGCTAATTCCTAACTATAACTGGTGTGAAACCTATGGTTTTTTCAGTGAATATATATATATATATATATATATATATATATATATATATATATATATATATATATATATATATATATATATATATATATATATATATATATAAAAATTTCTATGGCAAAATGAAACCCCTCATTTTGTTCCTTTTCAAATTAAATGTATTAAGTGTTACCACTTTATTCCAATCAAGATGACTTCAGGTGTGCCATACTTTTGTCATAAGTAAGACTGTTAGCGTTCTAGTTGTTCTTTAGAACACTCTGGGACATTCTGTCATTGGGCTATAGTTGGGCTACATCTGGCAGATATTTGGGCTACATTTGGGCTCTTTTGTCTCTGGTGGCCATCTTGGGAGACTGCATATCAGAATGTTTTTATGAAATATAAGAGGATTTGAGAAGTCACTCAAAATGTGCCCTAATTTTTCTTTCTTCAGCACTAATCATAATTTCTATGGCAAAATGAACCCCCTCATTTTGTTCCTTTGCAAATTAAATGTTATAAGTGTTAACACTTTATTCCAATCAAGATGACTTCAGGTGTGCCATACTTTTGTCATAAGTAAGACAGTTAGCGCTCTAGTTGTTCTTTAGAACACTCTGGGACATTGTGTCATTGGGCTATAGTTGGGCTACACCTGGCTGATATTTGGGCTACATTTGTTTTTTTTGTCTCTGGTGGCCATCTTTGGGCTACATTGGGCTACATTGGACTACATCAGGCTACATTTGGGCTCTAACATATATATAGCCCAATGTAGCCCAATATATATTTTTTAAAGTTAATTTTCGTAAAAACCACTGGAGCACATATCTTGAGACATAGCAAAGGCACATCGGGCTACCAGTCCCTACAATTTTGCCAAGTTTGGTGCAAATCCATTCAGCCGTTCGGGCTAAAAGTGAGTTTGACCGCCCTATGGAAATTAACATGGGGAAAACATGTTTTGGGACCCCCTTTTATCTCGGCCCCGCTTGACGAATCCCCCCCCGAACTTTCAGGGAAGGACCGGAGCTCCGCGAGGCAAATTTGAGGAACTTTTCAGGCAGATTCGTCAACCGACGCCAAAGTTATTCACAATAGAATTTTGAGATTTTGCATTGAAAAAAATCCTAACTATAACTATCTACTGGCGACCGCCAGTAGGTAATGTGTATGTATATATATATATATATATATATATATATATATATTCCGCTCCGTGGGGTTGTCCAAAAACCCCACGGAGCGGAATATATATATATATATATATATATATATATATATATATATATATATATATATATATATATATATATATATATATATATATATATATATATATATATGTATGTGTGTGTGTCTGTATATATATATATAGTTATAGTTAGGATTCTTTTCAATGCAAAATCTCAACATTCTATTGTGAATAACTTTGGCGCTGGTTGAGGAATCTGTCTGAAAATTTCCTCAAATTTGCCTTGTGGTGCCCCGGTCCTTCCCTGAATGTTTGGAGGGGATTTATCAAGCAGGGGCTGAGATAAAAGGAGGATCCCAAAACGTGTTTTCCCCATGTTAATTTCCATAGGGCGGTCGACCTCACTTTTAGCCCGAACGGCTAAATGGATTTCCACCAAACTTGGCAAAATTGTAGGGACTGGTAGCCCAATGTGCCTTTGCTATGTCTCAAGATATGTGCTCCAGTGGGGGCTATGTTCATTTGGAAAACAAAACTGTTCTGAACCAATAAAAAGTGTTATTTTCAAGTCACATGATCCGGGCTTTCATCATTTGCAAACCAAAACTGATCAGATCCAATAAAAAGTGTTATTTTCAGATCGCATGACCCGACGCGCTTACGCTACGCGCCCCGGGGCGCGCTCGGCGGCGCTTACGTTGCGCGATCGTATGCGCTCCGGAGCTTCCGGGTGCGGTTACGCCGTGCGTCATATGACGCATCACGCGGCTACGCGATACGTCACGATGTTGTTTTCGTTCGCGGCAATAGCGCTAACGGGACACTCGCCGGTACGCGCCCCGGGGCACGCGGTAACATTGCGCTCACCAGTGAGCGCATCGGTAAGCGCACCGGGAGCGCTCCTGGGTGAAAAATAAAATAAAAAAAATATATGAATATACTTTAAAAAAAAGTATTATATTAATATACAATATAGGATTTCTTTTTTTTAAAATTACCTTTCTTAGCTGTAGACATTTGCTATTAAATAACCTTAGAAATACACAAAAAAATACATAGGTTTGAGTCCCTATATATAGTTAGGAATTAGCATTTAAAAAACCTATTAAATTCACTGAAAAAACCATAGGTTTCACACCAGTTATAGTTAGCTGGACATTTTACTGACATAAAACCATTGAAATTCCACGTTATAGTTGGACTCACTATAACTTGCGCGCCTGCAATGCACTGCTGATGACGTCATACATTACATCACTCATGACATGGTCAGTGACATCACTCATTCTGAGTCGGTGTTGGGCAGAGGCTTTCCGCCTGACATCGTAATGTACTAATAGGTATAGTTACACACTGCAGTTTACACATTTTATTGTTCTGTTAGTTCACTATAAATTGAATGTTAGTGGTGCACATGTAACTTTAACGAGATTAATTTAGCATTTTAATAAGAACTTTCTTCACCCAGATTTAGAAGCTCGAGCTTGCTGAATCCTCTATATTATAACGTAATCCCGGGCGACTTCTCATAAGTACCCTTACAGCAGACCTCCTCCAACTAGAATATCACTGTGGGTCTTGAATGCCTCTACCAGTCTGTCCATTACACTCACAACTTCTCAATCCATTTGAAAACTCATTTAATGCATATCTAAATATATATCATTGCTAGCATTAAAATCATCGCCTACCACACTTGTAATAATCCACACCCCTGCTTTGTATAGTGAATACAGAGAATATACACGACATACAAGAAGGAGGTGGGTAAAACAATCACCCAAGGGGTGAGTCCTCAACTTTGCCCTTACCTTAGCAACATATTTTTGGAAGACAATATAATACTTAATTATGAATGCATCACTGCAAACAGTTAAAGTCCCTCAAATAAACTCAAAATGCTAAGTTAAATTTACTTATTAAGAAAGCAAATATAGCTGGCAAAGAAGAGGCCAAGTAAATGTATTCTATCTAGCCCGAGCTCCCTTTACATTTCAACATTTCAAAACAGTTGAAAAAGAATTTACCAGGTGATCTAACTGAAGTGACCTGCAAGCGACAAGTGGCTTTTAGAAAAAACACCATTAACTAGTAAGAAAAAATGTCATGGCTTCTACAGAACCCACAATACAGATTTACAGTATGGAAAAACCTGTTGACAGTCTTAGGGCTTGATTACGAGTTTCGCGCCGCATGGATGGCTCAACACCAGCTCCGCTGCGCCAAACTTGCACATGGACTGCCGGCCGTATTACGAGTTGTAAAAGTACAACTCGTAAAACGGTGGGTGGTCCTTTGCCCTTTCCCATGGCCGTGCCTTGAAAACAGGCACCGCAATGGGAGCGGTCAATAAGTTCCAGCGCTGCATGGACAGTGACATTCATGCCGTGCTGGAACTGGGGGAAATACAGACAAAGCGGCACATGTTGTGGCCCCTGAATTCATCCTCATGCCAGGAGGAACATGGGGGCCCTGTAGCCCTTTGTTCGTACACCACCAGCCTTTTCAGAGCAGGGCTTTTCCATAAAAAGGCTGGCGGCCCAGGCATGGGCGTCCGCAGGGGGGGGGGGCAAGAAGGGGCGCTTGACCCCCCTGGAGCTCCCCTCCTTGCCCCCCTGCCAGGGCCTGCTCTGACCGGTGCCATCCCACCTGGTGCTGCCTTTCTGGGGGCGCCGTGTTTACAACTGAATTATGATTTTAAAAGCACCTGCTGCTGCGTGTTCCTTTCCTCCTGCAATTACGGGGCCTCACAAACATGTAAGATAACTCCTGTGATTAATGTTCTTCCTGGCCAGAGATCAGAGTTTTGTGTAGTTGAGGTTTTTGAATTATTTGAAGGTAGTACAGAGTGTTAACATGCCTACTGAAAAGAACGTGTACCAAGTAGATCACAAAGTGCATTTAATGTAAATAGATCAGCAGGTTACTGCTTTTAAAAGAGCCATCCTTTTGTTACTTGCAATTTATAACTTAAAATCCTTGGGCCTTATTTATGAAGGTCTTGCGCTGCCGGTGCGTCACTTTTAAAATGGGGAAAAGTGCACCAGTGGCGCAAGGCCTTCATAAATGAGGCCCCTAATATAGAATAGTGAGGTATTCATTTTCATCATAGAAGTGCATACACTCTGCTAAGTATAGAACATAGATTAATGTTGCAACAAGGGTCAATTTGGGTAGAAATGATTCTTATTATTAAAGAAAACTCCCAACTATGCTGTTTCTTTTTCGACTCTGAGTTTGTGTTTCTCCACACCAAGCACTCCTACACTTTTAGGGGCACATGCATCAAGTGATTTTGGGATCGCAAACGGTGCGAATCGCAAAAGGCGGCTGTTTGGGATTCCAAAATCACTTTTTGGGATGCATCAACGCATAATTTAAGAAATCGCTATGTTTTGCGATTTCTTAAATTGCAATTGCATTTAAGGAATCACAATTTGCGATTCCTTAAATGCAATGCGTGAAATTTTTAAAAATAGCGAATTCGCAATTTGGGGTAGCAAATTACCATGAAGTTGAACTTCATGGTAATTTGCGAAAACTTTGAAAAATGCACATTTGTGCGCAACATATGTGCATGGATCAATTTAAGGGGTGTATCAGGGTCTCCTGTTGACACCCTGGCACCCTTGAAATTGCATTCTCAATTTGCGATTCTCTAATTGAGAATCTCAAATTGAGAATGTCTTCCCATTCATTCCTATTGGCCTCTAGGCCCATAGGAATGAATGGGGATGGATTCCTTAATTGTGATTCGCAATTTGTGAGTCGCAATGAAGGAATTTTAAGAAATCGTAATTTATTTAGCAATTTCTTCATGCATAGCCATTTGCGATTCCTTATTAGTGATTCCTTATTTTTAGCTAATAAGGAATCGCAAATGGCATTGTTGATGCATGTGGGCCTTAGTCCTTTGGCTTATGTAACATTTCCTATAAACTGATTTACACAAGTATGATTGATGGTCTGTGTAATGTGTGTGTGATGTAAAGTGCTCTGACATACTTTAATGGTATGAGTAGCACTATATAACGAATTCCATGCATCTGAGAGAGAGTGGTTAAGGAGACTTGGTCACTGTTAAAGGTTGCTAGTGAGAGAATCCGTGGTGGAGGTGGTCATTGGGGCACTGGGTGCCACCAGCGCTAAAGCCTGGCCTGCCCCCTGTGGACGCCCATGCCACTATGCATTTCACATGGTGCTCCAGCCACTGTTCCTCTCCAACTCGCACTCTCTGTTCTAGTCTGAAGTTCCTCTGCATCCCAGGGCTCAGTAGTACAAGACGCGGGCTTCATTTTCCTGCACCTGTCCTTTGGCACTCTCTTCTAGGAGAACTCCTGTGCATCTCATTGTACTTCATTTAGTCAGAAGCGCCAGGAGACCTCGGACTTTAGAGCGCTCTGACACAATAACAAGATTGAGGCAAAGTCTTTTCAAATAAATATTGGATTATAGTGATGGACTGCCTAGAACAGTTGCTGTTAAGTAATTTACTAAGCAGAAAGAATAGTCACATTTGAATAAAAGAGTATATTTTAACGTAGACACCGCTCTGACATAAAATGGTGGACATCAATGGATGATTTTTGATTTAATAAGTTGCATTTATCAAGAAAGATAGCACAAACAGAAAACGAATGGAAATTAAGTGTTAGACATAAGTCAGTACAGCGGGGGATATCCAGATGGGCTAGGAAGCGTGGATGCTAAGAGGAGAGGGGCTGAGTACATGTGTAGTCACCACTGTAGTCCAGAGCAGGGAGGAGGCGCAACGAGCAGGCATATGTAAGATGTATCCATGAGTAGAAATGATCATACAGCCCTTCCGAGTCTTACTCATTGAGGGTTAGAGCAACTCATTCTGGGCACTTGCCTGCATTGCCGCAACATTACAGATTTCTCATGCAAATCAGGGATGTATCTTTAAAAATAATTTTTGGGTCCCAAACAGCAGAAAGTTTACATCCATGTGACTGATAGGCAGGGCCACTGGAATTATGCAATTGTGTGGCGATGTTTGCATAATTGTATATTTGCTGCATTTGTTGCATAATCCAACATATGCCGCATAATCTGCAGAGTTTAAGAAAAAAAAATTCTAGCTCAAACGGTTCAAAAGTTAGTAAAAACGCAGCGACACATGCTGCTGGGCAGTTGAAAGTCCTTTGCAAAGGTTGACTGAACAACTTTCTGTAGCTTGAACCTATATTTGGGTGTTTAACTAGTACTAATGAGGTGCAACTAATGCCCAAACAGTGTTAACAAGTTTAAAGATGACAAAATGTAGTTATACTGTCACAAAATGTTCCACATAATTAGCTTTTTCTAGACGCATAATTCACTCAACCCTGCCGTTTTATGTGACCCTCCCTGCCTCATAATTACAGTGGCCTTGCTGTTAGGGTATCCCTACTGAGTGCCTCATATTCTACTCATAGCATAGAGTGTGATTAGTGGATTAAGGCTGGGCCTGTCTTACCCATGTGCTCTAGACTAAGATCCTGTGGCTGCGCTTGTGTGATGAATGTGGCCTCAGGGAGTTCAGACCTCTGTGAGGACCGTAGACAGTCAAAGTGAGGAAAGCACCTGGCTGCCGACGGCAGAGCCACTTTTCGCAGCTACCTCTCACCACTGGCGGGCCCCAAAACTAGGGCAGTTCCTCATACACACTTAGGGGTCTCCCAACCTGTGCACTAGAGTCTGAGCCCGCGCTGTCGTCAAAATGAGACGGTCAGAGAGAGAAAACAGTAAAACTAGGGGAGTCATGCAATGACACAGAAATGAGTATGAAAACAACACAAACTCAGCGTAGCAGGTGCTCCTGAGTAGACTGGGGAAGATATTTCCGTAGCATATTGCCAAAAAGATGTCTGCATTCCTCACATATACTAAGTTACTATCAGGGGATTTTCAGAAACAAGGGGTTAGTGGGACAGCGATGACCAAGCAGTTCGAACTTCCACTAGGACCTAATTTAAGAATTGCCATACGAGCTCCAAGACTGCAGGGTAACCAAGTTAAGTAACACCAGTGCAAGGGGTAAATGTAATTTGTGAGGTATAGAGTAAAAATGGTTGTAGAAACATCAGTTTCATTTTCATGTATCATCCACATCCCTAATTACCAAAAATACAGTACAAAAGGTCGAGAATCCATAATTAGGTACTTTGTAACGCGACAAAAAAGGCCTTCCTTCCATCCTTTTTCAACTTTAGGCTGAATCTCTTTTTCTGTCCATCTGTTCACAGTTGTTCTTAATCACAGTAAAGCGTTGTAAATGGCCACAACACGTGTTTTTATTTTTGTATAGATTCGACGCAGGCAGCCAACTAAATAGCCAGTAGGTGCTTAGAAGAATGCAGGGTCTAAATTTAGTGGTTGTGAGATTTGCATAATTGAGGACCCCTATTCCGAGATCCTTCGCCTACATAGACCTTCTAGGCAGGGGGCACCACAGGTTGTAACTAACACCCCAAACCTCAGGACAGGAAGATATCCAGGATAGCACAGGTACTGGTCCAGTACCCGAAGTAAAGAGCAGCACAATGGACTACTGATTAAAACTGCGTTGGGGCCCTGAGAATACGAAATGTTGTGCCTTGATCCCTGTTGAAAGCCTCTGTCAAGCTAGTCGGTTTGTAGTGCTTAATATTCAGCCTGTTCCTTCACTACTTGAAATGCCCTGGTTGATAAATATGTACTCCTCAGGGGCTTCCTTGCTTCCACTGGCCCCTCTGCTGCCTTCTGCTTGTCGAATCCAAAATTAAGTTAACCTAGAAGCGCAGCAGGTGCTTCAAGTACCTCAGGTCTGTGAGGGAACGAATCAGATGTTCCAGGGTCAGTGTCACGCACAAAAACCATTTCCCAGTGTAGCTGGAGACCGAGGAACCAGCTGATCACAACATGTAAAAAGGCTGTTGCATCCTGGAGGGCTGGTGGTTGTCGGGTCGAGGAGGGGCTAGCTTTGCAGATAGAAAATGTGGGTGCACACAGCCCATATCATCCTTGTGGAAGGAATCCAGCATTTTTCTACGGCAGAAACTTACAAGGACAATAGCTGCATAACGTAAAACACAGATTTTTTAAAAATATTTTTCATTTTGTCGGACAAAACATATTAGTCTACACAAAACAGTGAGGTACATGGGGGCAGTCAGAGTACCAATCAATAAGGAATTCTTCTGCGCTGGAGTGACTGATGACATAGTAAGTATCAATAGGGCACAGTATGAGAGGACCAGCATAGTGTCTGTTAGTCACTGCCCTAATTTGCTGCTTATCATTTTATTCACTCTCAGGTGTGTATTGATGGGAGATTTATATATTTATAGTGTACTGGTGTGTGGTGCTTGCATCAGGAATTGCCTTTTGTTAAAGGTGTAAGTTGTACTTCCAGGTTTCGGCGGCAGTCGTCTGTCACTCTGTTTTCATGACACCGCTGGTTTCTCCGGCGGCTGCTGTTTGTTCGCAAAGGGTCAGGTTCTTGGCTCTAGTGAAAAGCGCCCTTCGGCTGCTTTGTAGTGCTAAGAAGTGTACGTTTCTTCAGTGCACACCAGGCTCCCTGCAGAGCGTTTACCTCTTGCTCTGGTGTTGTTTTTGTCCTCAGGCTGCTCCCCGCCCCTACTCACCTCTCTGAGAGCCAGTGCCCCCTTTGACAATCTCAACCTGCCACCCACTGCTTCCCCGCCTCTTCTCCCGGTTCACACCTTGGTGCTTTCACACTTAACGTCACCTCCAGCTCGCATTTTCGGAGAGGGCCCCGGGCTCCCTATCACCGACATGAGGAGGAGGTAGAGAGAGGGGGGACAGAGGAAGACTTGGAGTCGGGGAGCCGGATACGGTGGGGGTGAGAGTGAATGAAGAGGGGCGAGCGAAAGAGAGAGAGCAGTAGTGGGGAAAGAGAGACCGAGAAGTAGGGAGGAAGGAAGATGAGAGAGCAAGTGGAGAGGGAGTGGGGGGTCTGGGTGAGGGAGAGCAGCTTCAGAGAAGTGAGACCTGTGTCTTAACTCCACCAGTGAAGACAGCGGGTCCAAAGGAGAAAGAACCAGGCCAGACAGAGCAGGTCCAGGCAGTGTGCACGGAGGCAGGCTCGGTGGGTCCGGAAGAGGGACAGGGCAGGCAGAATAGCTCCAGAGAAGGGCGAGCAGAACCAGACCAGGGCGAGCCGATCCGGACCAGCAGATCCTCCCTGAGCAGGGAGACGGCGCGATACCCAATCAGAATGTAGTGTTCAGTTTTTGGGGTGCCTGGGGGACAACTTTAAGGTTCAGTGTGGGTGTGGGTTTTAAGGTGCCAGGGGGTAATTTTAGGGTTCAGGGTGGGTATGGGGTTTGGTGTGCAAGGGGGGACATTTTAGGGTTCAGGGTGGGTATGGGTTTTGGGGTGCCAGGGGGACAATTTTAGGGGTCAGGGCGGGTATGGGTTATAGGGTGCCAGGGGGTTAATTTTAGGGTTCAGGTTGGGAATGGGGTTTGGAGTGCCAGGTGGACAATTGATGGGTCACTGTGGGTATGGGTTATGGGTGCCAGGGGGGTAGTTTTAGGGTGTAGGGCAGGTATGAGTTTTGGGGGGCAAGGGTAATTTTAGGGTTCAGGGTGGGTATGGGTTTCAGGGTGCTAGGGGGTAATTTTAGGGTTCAGGGTGGGTATGGGTTTTGGGGTGTCAGGGGCGTAATTTTAGGGTTCAGGGAGGGTATGAGTTTTTAGGGGGGTGGGGTAATTTTAGGGTTCAGGGTGGATATGGGTTTTGGGCTGCTAGTGGGTCATTTTAGGGACCAGTGAAGGTATGGATTTTGGGGAGCCACAAAAGAAAGATGGCTGTGGCACAACAACCCTATGGTGTATGAGATAATATGTGGCCTGCTTCCTGCCCCCCATGGCTCCTCCTGCGCCCCCGTGTTTCTTGTGCCCCATCTGGCACACATCATGTCAAAGGATGGTGATGACCTTAACATATGCCCCCCCTGGAAAAATTTCTGCGGACGCCCATGGGCCCAGGAACTCCGAATATGCTGAGCGGGTCTGCACCAGTCCCTGCTAAGCATAATGCATTGTGGCGCTCCTGGGCCACCGCCGATGCAGCTGGCGATCCACCGTCTATACGGTTTACAAAGTTGTAATCGGACTGCCACTCCTGGGCCACTGCGAGTTTGGCCGTCGGAAGAGAGCCAGGCTCGTAATTTGGCTCCAAGTCCTAAAATATGAAGGAAGCCAAAGTTCTTATGCGATCTGAATTGTTTCATTGTAAAACAAAGTAGATCACACAATGTGCGTGGGGATTTTAGACACACCATCAACATGAATCAGTACATTTGTTTCTAACACCAAACGCTAAACTCACTTCAAACATGCTATATAAAGTATCAGCAACATGCAGGGTCATCCGCTGTTCCTAAACCTCCCTCACTATGGGTTGCACTGTCACAGTTATGCAATTCATCTGTTCCTTTGGGTCACAGATAAGTTACCTTCAGAAGCTGCCCGTGCTGCATCTGTAGTCAGTGGTGTGGTATGTGTGGAAACCCCCTGGCCTGGCGTCGATGCAATATCTGAGCGCTGACTCCTGGACCATGGCACCTCTGGCCGCAGAGCTCTGGCCAGTCGCACAGACCCGTTGGTCCTCCCCAGATCTCAGCAGTACTGTTCTTCTGGTTCCTGTTTGTTGCTGATTTGAGCGGTGCACGCGGGCCTACGGGCTGGGGAGTTTAATATTAACACGATTGAGTAACCGTATCTTGCTTTAGAAGTATTGCAATTCGTCTTTAAAAGTAAGCACGCATTTTCATAAACTGAATAAAAAGAAATATGAATGATTTGAAAATATATATTCTTGTTTTGAGGATGAGCAAAACTCCGAGATGAGCTTTAAAAAAGCAATATTTTCATTGCCATCTTTACTCATCTCTTAAAATTAGAAAGTCCAATTGATACATAAAGGCTTTAAAATATGAAGCACCATACTAACACAAAGATAAGTAAGAGCAGAACAGAGATAGAAGCTACTGAAATGTTTGCAGTTAAAAGAGTTCATTATCTGCTTCCACAGGCTGCAAATGTTTTTACTTTGTGTTTCCCCCCTAGCACCGCTGCTCTTTGCATAGCTTGATATCTCAGAGAGGGCTCCTGGGAGTACTAAGCTTCAACGGTCAATAAACCAATCCGTCCAATTGGCTAACTTGGCAAAAAACGAGAAACACTATTGCCCTTGGACGTCCTCGTATGTTTGAAGATACCCTCACCTTTTACCTACAAGGTGGACACTGAGCTGCTGACATTTCACCCACATTAAATCCTGGTTACAAATATATTCAGCTCGAAGCATTTGAAGAAAGGTTCACCTAGAATGTCATTTCCAGTTACTAGAGTGCACGCTTCATTTGGGGCTTGCCCAGAGTACACACATAGGCCATAGTCCACATTGTGCAAGTAAAATATTTGTTTTTTTCCACATCTTTCCATTATTGAAGTGCTCAAACCAAGCACTGATGTTTACTGAGAGAAAAACTAGGGTTCCAACCACGCTTATATAAGTACAGGGGCAGAACATCTTTAACTGAGTGTTTCCTGGGCATGTGACTAATTAGGTCTCGCCTGGCGACCGCAGCTCGAAAGCGCTGTCGCCAGCGAGATCTATTGTTACTGACTTTCTTCGGAAGGGAGACAGGAGATGTGCATGCGCAGGACGGACTGGAAATGTGAATGCGCGTGTAAACACCCACGTACAGACACGCGGTGTGCACATCTCCTCCTCGCAAGCCTCATACAATTTCAATGCGCACGCCGGTCACTGCAGCAACACGCAGGGCTCCGTCATGTTCTTTAAAGGGTAGTACATTTGTGCCATTATATTTACTGTTGCCACTGATCCTCTGTAAATTGGCGCTGCAGATCTGGACGATGCTTTTAAAATCCCGGGACGGGGAGGGCTGCGGGTCCAAGTGCCAATACATGGCAGCTGTAGGGGGTCTGCTTTTTCTCGCTGCTGTGAAGGCCTCCCAGGTGCTACCTCCTTCAATCCAATACAGTGATCTGACTTGCCCCGTTACTGCTCTTAAGCCCTCTCGACTGCTCTGGCCTGCACCCTAGCGTTAGGTCCGCTATAGTCGGGTCTCAGAACCTGCCCCAGCTATCAGCTGCGAACTCATACCACACATGGCCACAAGCAGAGCAAGGCACTCCTTACGGCGGGCGCACTCGATCCTTACGTGCTATGTCACAAGGGCTTGTTTAAATGGACACTGATGGGTACAATGGCGCTTGTTGTTCATGTTCGCAAAGAATCTACAGGAACCTTATAATGTAGCCAAGCTTCGCCGCAACTTTTACTCAGTTCACAGACAGGGTGACGAGTGAAAAATCGGAGGTGATTCATTTCTACAGAGCTTCACTCATTCTTTGCTCTCATCACATTTACTCCCCATAATACAGATGTGCTCTGTAGTTTTGAGTTTACCTCCTTTCTGTGCTTCTGCTCCTACTAGACGTTAGTTTGGCATTTAGGTCACTTTTTTTGCTGTCAGTGCCCTTGGGGCACAGGCAGGCATCCACTTCTGTGGGTTTTTTTTGCGATCAGGTGTCTACATTTCCCCCGGGGCACAAGCAGGCATCCACTTTGGTGTTTTTGCTTCGATCAGCTAGTTTTCAAGAGGTGTGTCTTCAGCTAAGTTACAACGAACAACGCACTGGTTTTCGTAAATGAAAAACTTGTTTTCACATGGCACTGGCGCCACGAGATTGGTTTTCATTTGGCACTGTAAGTGAGAGGCGCTACTAATATCCGATATACGGTACTCCGTTTCTCAACATTAGACTGATGAAAGGCTAGGCAGGCTGTAATTAAAGCCTGCGACCTGTAGGTTGCAGAGATATCTTGGAAGCAATCACCTAATTTCCGTTTGCATTCCACCAAACAATAACCGACACGTAACCTACTAAAAAGCACAGATTTTATCAGTTTTAAAAGGATAGGACGATGAACGTTGCATGCTGGGATTTGGAACATGTAGCGCACATGCAGCATGAGCACCTCACTCAGTCATATAGCTCAGTGGGTTCCACATTGTTACCGAGTAGCATCGCCCAAAAACATGCCAAATGTTTGAGAGAGAGTTATTTATGTATTGATCGTCTTGAGCACATACGTAAATATGGGACCTAGATCTGGATTGTTCTACCACTCTCCTTGGGATCACCTTCTATTGCCCACATGCCTCAGTATCCGAATGCACTCTCGAGTACAGCTGGCGGGCAGAAGCAGTACCTGAGCAGTTATGATTGTCCTCTTTCAGACGTACAAGCTAAACGTGCAGGGAGGAGACCGATGTACCTAAGTCTGGCTCTCCACTTTAAGTCCGCACACAGCTAACCACTGAAACCACATATCCATCACTGCCCTCATAGGCACTTATCTGAAAAATTAGCAAGTAAAACTTTTAAGACGGTCTGGTGTATGGCAGTGTTCATGTTGCACCAATGCTATGAATAGAGGTAAAGATTAACAGGTATACAGCCCATACAATTCTCAGTGAGTACAACAACCAGCCATTTCCGCCTTGTCAGCCCTCCCCATCCCAGCCCTAACTACATGAGCATAGCTCTTCCCACCAGAAACTCCCAAGCAACCTAAAACCATTCCTTCCCTCCAGGCCAAACCCATACCCTGAGGCATATACCCTGTGATCAACAATCTGTTTGTTTTTTCTGTGGAATCACTTCCGGGCAGACTTCGTCGTGGGGGGTGCTGGAATTAGCCTCCTTTCGGGTAAGTATGAAACAGGATGTTAAGCACCCGTTTTTAACCCCTAATGTGCCTGTTTTTCCTTGTGGGCATATGCATATGCATATGCTGTAGCGGGACCGGGGGGTTGGCGGTCCGGACTGCCAGGTGTGGGGTGGTGACTCCCTGCTCCGGCGTCCTCTCTTCCGGGTTCGTTCCCTTCTCTAGCGGGAACACCCAGGGAGGAAGGGAAGGTGTGTGGGGCACGGCAGGCTTTTCAGCGCGTCGAGGGCATGGTGGTTTGGCTTCTTAAACTATTTTACTCTCTCGGTGCTCGTTTAATTTTGAGCCCGTGTTTTCCCGTTTTTTACTTTCCTGCAATCCATGGTGAAGTCTGGGATTGCGGGGGGTGGGCTCTCTTTGTGTGTTCACTGGGTTCCTTCGTTTACTTACAGTTGGGCCCTGTTGAGTCTTTCCCTTTTGTAGGTTTGTAGTTGTCTCTGATTGGACGGTTTGGAGGCCGGCCTTTGGTCCTGTTTGGCAGTGGGTCAGGGTGGCCCTTGGGGATTTTTGGCTTTGATTGGTCTGGGTATATCTTGTGTCTTGGGTTTCTGTTATGTTATGTTATGTTATGTTATAGTGGCTTTTGTAGAGCGCACGGCTACTCAAAAAGAGTGTCCCGGCGCTTTTTAAAAAGGAGGGCTGCGGTCTACTAACATAACACATTAAAAGAAAAAATATCACAGATAAAAAGAACAGAACAAGCAAAAAGGCCTACTGGGTGAACAGCCAGGTTTTGAGGCCTTTTCTAAAGGCTAATAAGCTGGTAGCTCCCCGAAGTATAAGAGGCAGAGAATTCCAAAGCTGTGGCGCCAGTAGTCCAAAGGAGCGACCTCCCCGGCGCGCTCTCTTCACTCGTGGGACAGTCGCTAAAAACAGGGATTCTGACCTCAGAGAACGAGCCGGCCGATAGAAGGCAAGTCTCTTTTGTAGATACTTAGCTCCCGTCGCATGAAGGGCCTTGTATGTCAAGGTCAAAGCCTTAAAGGCAATCCGCTTGCGGATTGGGAGCCAATGCAGGGTCTGCAGTAAGCCCGCTGCACTAGCACGTCTATTCAGGCCATAGATCGCTCTCGCCGCCGCATTCTGCACAACTTGGAGCCGCTGTAGCAGGTACTCTGGCAGACCCAGGTACAGAACGTTTGAATAATCTAACCTAGAGCCTATCAGGGCCTGCACAGTCAGCTTCCTGTGCTCCTCCGACAGGAGGGGAAGAAACCTCCGCAGCATCCTAAGGAGGCCGAAGCAGGTGCCCGACAACCCCAGGATCTGGGACTTCATAGTCAACCCCTTGTCCATCTTGACTCCCAAGTTCTTAGCTATTTGGGATGAACAAGTGGGGGGGAACATACCAATAGGCCACCATGCCTGCCAGTCTGGTTCCGTGTCACACCCAAAGAAGAGTACCTCGGACTTATCGGAATTGCACTTGAGGCTGTTCAGTTGGAACCATTGGAACACAGCCCCAAGGCAATCCCGGATACTCTCCCCATCAAAGTCTCCTCCTCTCTTGCACGAGAAGAGGAGCTGGGTGTCGTCTGCATAGGATACGATCCGGGCCCCAAACGACTCCGCCAATGCCGCCAAAGGGGTCATGAAGATATTAAAGAGGGTCGGACTCAAAATAGAGCCCTGAGGGACCCCCACTCCCAGGGGCGGCATCACGGCGGAATCTGGCGAGGCCCAGACCGTTTGCCGGCGGCCAGCTAGAAAGGATGAAAACCAGCTGAGCACCGTCCCCCGTAGTCCAATCTCACTGAGTCTTGTGAGCAGGCCGTCATGGGGGACGGTGTCGAAGGCCGCCGACAAATCCAGCATCACCAGCATGGCTTTACCCCCAGCGTCCAGAACCCCTTTGATGGTTTCTGAGACCTCGAGGAGCGCAGTCTCCGTGCTGAGATTTGGGCGAAAGCCCGACTGGGTGGCATGCAGAATCTCATTCGTCTCTAGAAAATTGGACAGCACCGTCTGCACGTGCTTTTCTACAATTTTCGTGAGAGCAGGCAGCAGGGAGATAGGCCGGTAGTTAACTGGGGCCTTTGGATCCAGACCAGGCTTCTTGAGCAGCGGGATGACCATTGCCTGCTTCCAAGCCTGCGGGACCACTCCCTGGCTCAATGTGAGATTCAGTAGTGGGTTAGCTAGCGGATTAATCACCTCGGCCAATTTCGCCAGAATTTTAGCAGGGCACGGGTCCAAGGGCGAGCCCGATTTCAAGTTGCCCATAAGTGCTAAAGACGCGGGCGCAGATATAGGTGGAAACTCGCCCAACGTCACACCTGGCGAGGCCGGGGGCGAACGATTGGCCTCAGAATCAATCAGCCCCGCGGGTACAGCCGATGGGAAAGAATCCTGTATGAGTTGGATCTTGCTCGTGAAAAAACTAGCCAGATCAGAGGCCCAGGAATCAGAGGGCCTCTCCTCAGAGATGTTGGACCGTGGAGATATAAATTCTCTAACTATAGAGAAAATCTCCTTACAGGAGTTGGAGGCAGCTTCTATCCTCCCTGCTAGGTAGGCCTTCTTGCCCATGCGAATATCCCGGTGATAGTCTTTAACCGCCCTCTTATAAGTCAGCTTAGCGTCCGGGTCGTATTTCTGTTCTCCTGTTCACAACATGGAGGGTAGAGGTGCGGACGTGGGTGCGCTCTGCTGTGATGATGACGTGGTGGTCGCTGGTTCTTTCACTGCTCCTTCCATGGCGGATATTCAAAAGAGGCTTGAGGCTGCTGTGGCGGTGACCTTTGTGGATAGTGATCCCAAGGGGCCTAAGAGGCAGAAATTGGATGCATCGGCGGAGGTTGATCCAGACGTTGACTCTGATGAGGAGGTGAAGGGTTATTTTGTCCAGGGGACTGACCTTCGCTGTGTTCTTCAGCATGTTCGAGACAATTTGGGGTACCCTGGTCCCGTGGAGGGCCTGAACACTTCTCCACAAATTTCCTAAAGAAAGATCCTGAAAGCCTCCCCATTCATACATCTGTTAGGAAGGTGCTGGAGGGGAGTGGAAGGATGTTGACAAACATGCCTTTCCCCGGTTTCTGGCTAAGAGGTATCTCTTGCAGGGATTCACAGAGGAATTTCCAGACGTGGTGAAGATGGAGTCCCTGCTGGCTGGTATGGTGTCTCACAGCCTGGTGGTGTCTGAAGATGCGGTGCCTTCTGATCCTGGGGATAAGCGAGTTGAGGGGGCCTTGATGCTTCCTTTGCAGCCTCTAATCTGGCAGTTCGGTCTGCAGCTTACACCAGCTATCTTGTTCAGTTGCTTCTTAAGGACTGTCAGGGTATTTCTGAGCAGGTCATGCAGGATGAGGATCCCTCAGAGTCTTTGTTCATGTTGGAACAACAGTTGTGTTTCATGGCAGATTTGTCCTTCGACTCCCTTAGCGCGGCGGCTGCTGGTGCCTCAGTTGCTATTGGGAGGCAGTTGTGGCTTAAGTCTTGGAAGGCGGAGGCTTCTCAGAAGGCCGCCGTGATAAAGATTCCCTTCACAGGCTCTAAGCTGCTTGGGGAGCCATTGGAGGCTTTGATAAAGAAGACAGCTGAGGACAAGAAATTGTTGGCTCCAGTCCGCTCTTCTCCGAAGGGGAAGTTTGCGGGTTATTAGTGGGCTTTTGGGCAGTCCTTTCAATCTAGGATGTCAGCAAAGCCCTTTCGTGGTAGGGGACGTGGCCGGGGTGTCCCTTCCTTCAAACAAGTCCCGGGGTCAAAAGGGTGCTTCCTCTCCTGCAGGTCCCTCCAAGTCATGACTATGTGATGAGTTCTAACTCACCTCTTTGTTTCCAGTCTGGCTGGGCCACAGAATAGAATTTGGGACTCCTCCGGTGGATGTGTTCATGGCGACCCCTTTTCCCAGGTCTCAGGCAAGATGTCGTGCTCTATTGGACGGAGTTTGGGACTTGGTGTCAAAGGGGGCTGTGATGAGGGCGCTTGTGAGTCAACAGGGTCGGGTGGTTTACTCAATCCCATTTTTTATCCAGAAGCCAAATGGGGACTTCCGTCCGGTCCTGGATCTGAAGGCGGTGAAGTTGTGTTTGCCTCATCGGTCCTTCAAAATTGGGACTCTACAGTTGATTCTTCCCTTCCTGTAGGTAGGAGATTTCCTGACTTCTCTCAATCTCCGAGTCACCTATTTTCATGTGCCAGTGCACCCGGATTCACAGAGGTTCCTGCGTTTCTGTGAAGGGGTGGATCACTACCAGTTCCAGGTATTACTGTTTGGCCTGTCTGCCTCTCCGAGGGTGTTTACTAAAGTGTGGCACCCTTGGTGGGTTTGTTGCTTGCTCGGGGTATACAGGTTTTCCCTTACTTGGACAATTGGTTGATTTCTTCCTCTTCTTTCCGTCAGGCTCAGGCACATTCCCGGGAGGTTTGCAGTCTCCTTTAATGGCTCGGGTGGATTCTGAACTTGGAGAAGTCCCATCTTAGTCCCACTCAGAAACTGCTGTTCATTGGGGGCTGTCCAACACCAGGTTGGGAAAGGTCTTTCTGTCAGAGCCCCGCAGACTGACTCTTGTACACGAACTGAGGAAGGTGTTGGGGGCTCAGTCTTCCACGGCTCGCCAGTGGTTGCATGTTCAGGGGCTGATGTCAGCTACTGTAATGATTGTTCCTTGGGCCCGTTTACACTTATACCCCCTGGTGAATCATCTTCTGGGGCATTGGGATCCGGTCTCTCTGAATTATGAGCTGTTGATTCCGGGGAGTGTGTCCATCGGCCGGGAGTTGTCCTGGTGGCTGGTGGATCGGAACCTCTTGTAGGGCTCACCCTTTATGTCCCAGGAGAGGTTGGTCCTGACGACCAATGCCAGCGAACTGAGTTGGGGTGCGGTCTTGGGTCAGGAGTTGGTGCAGGGTCTTTGGTCTGTGCCAGAGTCGGAAATGTCCTAGAATTGGAGGGAATTGAAGGCGGTTCAGTTGGCGTTGACTCATTTTCTGCCTTGGGCCCTCCAGAAGAATGTGATGGTGCGGTCGGACAACTGAGTGGTAGTGTGTTATTTCACCCACCAGGGGAGCACGTAGGTGGCTTTCCTCAATTTGTTGGCTCAACGTATCAGGCTGTGGGCGGAGTCTCACTTGTTGTCTCTGAGGGCTTTACATCTGCCAGGGATTTTGAACTTGGAGGCTGATCGCCTAAGCAGGGTGTTTCCCTCCCTATCGGACATGTGCCTGTCTCAGGAAGTGTTTGGTTGCCTGATGGCCTGGTTTGGGGTCCCGGTGGTGGACCTGTTTGCAGCCCCAGGGAACGGCCTGAGGGAGACGTTTTGTTCTCTGGTTCGGTCTGCCGCGGTTTGGAGGGTGGATGCCCTGTCCTTCCGGTGGGAGGGGGGCCTGATGTATGCCTTTCCCCCTATTGCTCTGCTGCCGCGTGTTCTGCTGAAGGTCAAACTGGATCGGGCTTCAGTGATCCTGGTGGCTCCGGATTGGTCCAGGCTGCCTTGGTTCCCTATGTTATTGAAGTTGACAGTGGGGCATTGCTGGAGGTTGCCTGTGGTCCCTTTCCCTTTTCTATTCCCCCTCTGTCTCGGAAGTGTCTCGTCCGCCTGAGACTGGCGGGTTATCTGTTTAGAGGAGAAACCTTGTGGCGTTGGGGTGTTCTCCTTCAGTGGCGGAATTTATTCAGAGGTCCAGGCGCCCTTCGACTTTCAAGTCCTATGCCAGGCATTGGGTTTCTTTTTAGTCTTGGTGTACAGCACGAGGGTGGTCTGCGTTGGAGGTGGATCCGGTGCATGTCTTGGAGTTTTTGAAGGACGGTTTTGACTTGGGTCTGGCTGTGTCCTCCCCGAGGGCACAGTGGGCTGCTGTTCGGGCCTTTCGGTGTTCGGTCTGTGACCCAGTGGTTCCCTGGTGTACTGATTGTTGAGGAGTTGCTTCCTTCAGAAGCCTGTCATTCGGTCCTATGCTTCTAGTTGAGATCTGCCTCTGGTTTTGGGGGTTTTGCAGGGGGCTCCCTTTGAGCCTCTGCAGGAAGTGTCTTTGAGGTTTCTGACGATCAAGGTGCTGTTCCTTCTGGCTATTACGTTGACTCAGCAGATTGGGGAGTTGGGCTCCTTGCTTTGTTCGGTCCTTTTTTTAAGTTTTTTTCCTGATCAGGTGGTACTGCGGCCTGATCCTTCCTTTGTTACCAAGGTCCCTTCCTCTTTTCACTGCTCTTCGGATATGGTTTTGGCTGTTTTCTGTCCTGGTCCTTTTGCGGCGCCTGCACTGTTTGGACGTTCGGAGGGCTCTGGAGATCTATTTGATGCGTATTGAGCCGTTTCGTAATGTAGAATCCCTTTTTGTGACCTTTGGACTAGCTGGTCAAGGTCTGACACCTTCTGGGGCTACGCTCAGTCGTTGGCTGCAATAGGCTGTAGGTGCTGCATATGAGGCCTGTGCTGTGTTGGCTCCTGGGTCTGTTCAGGGGAGATCGACTCGGGGGTGGCGGCTTCCTGGGCTTGTTTGCAGGGGGCTGAGATCTGCAGGGCTGCTACCTGGAGTTTTCCACACACCTTTATTTCCCACTATCGTTTGGTGGTTCGGGGGACTGATTCTACTGTGTTTGGGGACACTGTGCTGCGTTCTGCTCCAGTGGTGTTTCTTTCTATGTGCTTTAATAAAGTCTGTTTTTGCTACTGAGTGAAGCCGATTATTTCTTTGGTATCTGGTCATGTAGTTAGGACTGGGACGGGGAGGGCTGACGAGGAGGTAATGACCGGTTACTCACCGGTAATATTCATTACTCCGAGTCATAGCCCTCCCCATCCCAGTCCAGGTTCCCATCCCTCCCTCCCTGTTCGGCTTCTGGTGCTTGTTAGGTACAGGTTGTTGATTGGCAGGTCACAGGGTTATATGCCTCAGGGTATGGGTGTGGCTTGGAGGGAAGGGATGGGTTTTAAGTTGCTTGGGAGTTTCTGGTGGGAGGAGCTATGCTCATGTAGTTAGGACTGGGACAGGGAGGGCTACGACTCGGAGTAATGAACATTACCGGTGAGTAACCGGTCATTAAAGGATATTGCTAGTGACATATACTGGCACTAACACTACAAAGGTTAATGCTTGTGCTCTGACGCAGCATAACTGCTAAGGTTAGAATCACAATCTGTTAAGCTTTTTGATACTAAGTGTGGGCAATATCTACTCCTCCGCGTTCATCCCTGTGGTAAGAGCTCGTGAATAGAAGGGTGTAGAGAACTGGCTGTGGACTGACATGCCTGTAGAAGGGAATTTTGGTGAAGGCACACACTAAGATCCTAATAAAACTAGTGGGGCTACAAGTGAAGGGCAATAGCTAAGCATCTGTATGTTTTTGTGTGATATATATACATATCGTCATGTGATCAAGGCCAGGCTTGGCTGAAACACATTGTGGCAGACTGGGAAGAAATAAAGAAAAAACGTATGCGCACAGTAATGGTGTCTATGTCCTGGTGTCCACCGATGGGAGAGTGAGCTGCCACAGTGTTAAACATTGAAAACTGATTTATTTGAAACCTATTAATAATCAAGTGGAGACAATGTTGCACCAAGCGCCGTTACAAGACTAATACACTGCGTTAAGTACCGGTGCGTCGTTTTAAAAAAAAATTATATAACGGAACTGAAGTCGAGGCCATCAGAGCACTTTACATGAGCACCAGTTGTGTTTCAGACACATTCATTGACTAGAGAGGTGATGAGGATGAAGAGATTTGCCCAGAATCACAGGGTTTAAGCACCCCTTCCGAGACTCGAAGCTGGGGCCGATCGCTCTTGCTGTTAGGCCACAGTGACATTGCTACAGTTGGGACAGCAATAGGTCGCTTAGATTTTCAGAGAGCTATTGTAGGAACAAACTGTTCGAAGCAGCCTAATTGTTCAGGCTTGTTGGACAGGCATTACGTAAGAAAATATCACTGTAATTACTGTGAACTTGAGTCGATGTTACTAATGTGAACAAAATGTTTTTTCCCTTGAGCAGGTCTGTTTCTGTGATAAAATTGCAAAGCACGTTCATGAATTTACCTTCGATAAATCTTTTTGTTCTGCGCTATATGTGAAAGAGCAAAGGGACATCCTCAGAACTTTGCCATAAGTGCATGTATAAGTTAGGTTTTATATTTTATGCCTGCTGATAGCAACTTTTGTAAAATGCTGTAATCCATTTTGTTATGTGCTGCTTAATACTGTAGTAAAGCTGATGCTAACCTTGATGTGTAAACTAAGCATGTTGATTAGGACAAGATACGCTGCTTCACAGTTGTGAGACTTGGCCTTTCTGAGCCACAATTCTCTTTTCCCGTTGAGTCCCATCTGGAATGAATGAAAAAACACCTGAAGCTGATACTCTTAGATGGCTACTTCATGTTCATGTTAGTGATAGGCCAATCATAAAATGACGAATTTTTAGACTTGGGTCTGTGTCCGGAAGAGAATAATGCTGATTGTCCAAGTTTGCTTTCTGTTTGATTATGTAGGTGTTTTTCTAGGACTTTATCTGTACCTAGTCCTTTGACCAGAGAAAGACCTTTCCGACCCCGTTTCAGTGCGTGTGAGGCTCCTACCTTGCTCCAGCTGCTTCTCCCTTGTCCTGCCCTCTCTCTCTCGCCTTCTTCTCTTCAGGTTGTTTGGTATTACCATTGTATCCCTACTTTACCTCTGTTTTCCTTATTTTACCACGTTTTTGCTCCAGTTATCTGTGTGGTTTCTTTTTGCCATCTCTCTGCTTCTCTGCCATGTATACACATTTTTGCTCATTCGTTTCTTCTCTTTTGCTTGGTGCTTTTCGCACCTTGTCACTCATTCTGTCTTCCCCTTTGATTCTTCCAGTCATAATATTTGGTCTTGTCAATACCAATTTATCCCACAGGGACTTTTTGGACACCCAAGGCTCCATTTTCGTAACCATTTGTCAAGTGGACTTCCTCACGGACACTTGGTTCAAAGGCAACTACACAGCTCTCATTAACGATCTTGTCTCTCTGCACCACTTTGACACAGAGAAGACAAGAGATGGAGTGCAGTAGCCATAGTCTGCACAATCATATTGTATTATCAGACCTACCTACCATGCCACCTACCATAGCTTATTCATCTTTTGAATACACACCCACAAGCTTCAATCTTGGAGCAGTGTCTGACCTCTTGGCCAGACACAGCCCCCCTGTCGCATCTCTCTTGCCTGCCACTTCTTGCCTGCCACATATTGCTGTGAGAGTGCTTGTTGCTGGGTTGCCTACCAACTGCCTACAATCACCGATTGTGTCTCCCTGATGCCTACTTTTTGCGCTAGTGCCGCTCCTGTCGTCCTGCCTTCCAGTTGGCCCCTTCCACATCCAAGGACTATTAATGGAGGCTGCAGCATGGCCTCTGTGAGCAGTGCCTGACATTTTGTCTGGTCATAGCTTCCCTGATGCATCTATCCTGCCTGCCACATGTCGCTGTGAGAGTACTTGTTGCTGGGTTGCCTAGAAACTGCCCTCAATCATCGATAGCATCTCATTGATGTCTACTTTTCCTGCCAGTGCCAATCCCACCCTCCCTCCATGCCAGCCCCTCCCACACCAGGACTAATAATGGAGGCCGTAGCCGCACAGCCATTCACGCTTATCTGCCCCTGTCTGTACCTGGACCGTGCCAAACCCCAGGACCTCTGGCCCTCCCACCATTCACCGATACACCACCAAGGAACTCCTGGCACTAGACACAGCAACAATAGCTGCTTTATGCCCTCCCCAAGATCAACCAAAGGACCCTTCACCTGCCGCCACTTCTCCTGCAATGTTGGACCTCCTGCCCACACTGGTACCCGCACTGCCTCCGCACAGAAGACTATAAACAACCCAGAACATCTTTAATGCATCCTGCTCAATGGCCGCTCCCTCTGCAAACATGCCACAGAAATCTTGGGGCACCATCACCACCCTCTCCCCTGATGTAGCCTTCATCAGCTAAACAAGGCTCAACACTTCCTCAAACCCCAGCATCACCACTGCCACCCCTGGCAGCTACAAGATGAAACATAGAGACCGCACCAACAAGCACGTAGGGGGGAATCGCCATTAACTTCAAGGAAACCATCTGATGCAACGTCACCAAAGATACCCCAATGCCTCTCAACGAAACCCTCAACCTCCGACTACATACAGACACTAAGACCACAATGCAAGGCACCCTTGCTTATAGAACCCTGAGACCTGTTCCAGCTTTCTGTGACGCAATCTCCAGCCTCATCGCCCCCCTTTGCCGTCGATTCCCTCCACTACGTCCTACTTGGTAATCTCAATTTCCACGTCAACAATCCCAATGACACAAACTCCATGTAACTCCTGGAGAACCCTACAACATCTGCTTCACCCAACTGGGCACCGAACCCATGCACAAAGCTGGACACACCCTCAATGCCATTTCACCTCCAGTGACAAAATTAGATTCACCCACATCACAGAACTGGACTGACCATGCCATAAACCACTTTATCATCTCTGACACCCAGAACACCATTCCCAAGCACTACAGTGCCACCCACCAAAGCTGGACCAAGGTAATCGAGACCCAATGGACCCAGGCCCTCAGCACCACACAACCTGAAACCGCAGCAGACCTTGACCAGGCCATCAAAAACTTCACGGCCTGGATCACCAAATGCGCTGGCAGATTTGCCCTGCTGAACCTAGCAAAAGCCAACAACACCTCCAAACAGGCCAGATGGTACACTCTAGAGCTTAGAACTACCAATCTCAACTGCTACCGACTCAAGAAGCAATGGCGCATTAATGAGGACCCCTCCAACAGAACCATTCACAAAGAAGCCCTTAGCAACTACCACTTCAGCATTCAGGATTTCAAGAGAGCAGCAGTCATCAACCGCATCGACAGTGCGGCCAACCACAATAAAGACCTCTTCAAAATGGTCAAGGAATTTTCCAACCAGACAGCCACAGAGAACACCATCCACCCTCTGAAGAACTCTGTGACACCCTCTCAGACTACTTTCACAGCAAGATTGCCACAACCATCTACAACAACTTCGAACCTCAATCAACGGCTCTCAGCCTTGACAACCTCATTTAACCAGAAAAACACCAGCTGCACGATAACCACCTGATCTCCGATCACCACTCAGATCACCTCAATCCATTATGTTGTTCATCCACTATGGGGCACCTACTGACCCCTTTCCCCACCATATCTTCAACTTCAGAACCAACCCATTCATTATAGAACTCATCAGAATTCTCAACATCTCCATTTCCAAGGCAACCTTCCCAGATGGTTGGAAACATGCAGAGATCTGATCTTTCCTAAAGAAGCCCTCTGCCAACCCCAGTGACCGAAAAAATGGCTGGCCGATCTTTCTGCCCCCTTTCCCAGCCAAAGTTCTCAAGAACTAAGCATGGGCGGAAAATCCGTTCCGCTCGCGGATTTTGCGGATTTTTGGTAAATTCGCAATCCGCGAGATTCGCGAATTTCCCGCAAAATCCTCAAATTCGCACGCAGCGGATCTTTTTTTCTTGATGATACAATTTTGCGGCGTGCGGCGTTCACTTACCGTCATTCAGCATTTGCCGAGTTGTTTTTCTCGATATTTTGCGAGTGCTGCGCCATTTTGGATCTTGCTGCGGGATCCCGCAGGAGTTTGGCGACCGCGATTACGTCATCGCGGCTTGCCACCTTACACAGCGAGAGTTTGTCAACGCGAGTCGCCGTGATCACGTATCGCGTGAGTTCGCAATTGCGAACACGTAGATGCGGCGGGCAGCAACAATCTCGCATTTGCCGAGTTGTTTTTCTCGATATTTTGCGAGTGCTGCGCCATTTTGGATCTTGCTGCGGGATCCCGCGGGAGTAGATGCGGCGGGCAGCAACAATCTCGCACTCGCGAAAATACAAAATTAGCAATTCTGCACAAGAAATCCACCAGCAAGCAGCATAAACCTTCTGAAAATGATGATTTTTATCTGAATAACTCCTCAGGTTGACATTTGCCTGCACTTTTTTTGCGAGGAGTCCATTTTGGGGAAAGGGGTGGGGGGAGGAAGGAAGTGCCCCACAGTCTCCAACTTCCTGTTCCTGTCCAGCAGGCTCCTCCCAGTGCTTTGTCCATCTCCTGGTCACTTTTCATTTGGATCTGGAGCTGGAAGGATTACTTTTTGTGGATGCTGCTGGATATTTGGATTTGAGGACTTTTTGACTTTCTTTGGATCACTTTTGGATTAGAAATTTCACAAGCAAGTTTGTTTGGGGCATTACAGTTGCTGCAACTACAATTTTGGAATTTTCGATTTTTGGGCTGTTGTTGGGGCCTTTTGCCCAGGGGTACTCAGTGGTGGGTGGACTGAGTCTTTCTGTGGGGTGTCTTGAATTTAAACATCATGGAGGGCCTGGATGGCTTGGGATTGTGCTGATTTTTTTGTGATTTTCGATTTTTTGGGGTGTTCATGGGGACAGGCCATGTGGGTGGGGGCCATTTTGAGTGCTGCTACAGGCAGGCCCTGGCCATGTGTTGGGAGGCAGGGGGCCATTTTGAATGCAGGCAGTGTTCTTAGGTCTGCAACCATTTTGCCTAGCTTTCAACCTTTATGCCTAGGGGTAGTGAGTGTTGCATGGGCCTAGTCTTTCTGTGGGGTGTCTTGAATTTAAACATCATGGAGGGCATGGATGGCATGGGATTGTGCAGATTTTTCTGTGTTTTTCGATTTTTTGGGGTGTTCATGGGGACAGGCCATGTGGGTGGGGGCCATTTTGAGTGCTGCTACAGGCAGGCCCTGGCCATGTGCTGGGAGGCCGGGGGCCATTTTGAATGCAGGCAGTGTTCTTAGGTCTGCAACTATTTTGCCTAGCTTTCAACCCTTATGCCCAGGGGTAGTGAGTGTTGCATGGGCCTAGTCTTTCTGTGGGGTGTCTTGAATTTAAACATCATGGAGGGCGTGGATGGCTTGGGATTGTGCTGATTTTTCTGTGATTTTCGGTTTTTTGGGCTGTTGTTGTGGCCTTTTCACCAGGGGTAGTTAGTGTTGCATGGGCCTAGTCTTTCTGTGGGGTGTCTTGAAGTTAAACATCATGGAGGGCATGGATGGCATGGGATTGTGCTGATTTTTCTGTGTTTTTCGATTTTTTGGGGTGTTCATGGGGACAGGCCATGTGGGTAGGGGCCATTTTGAGTGCGTCTACAGGCAGGCCCTGGCCATGTGCTGGGAGGCAGCGGGCCATTTTGAATGCAGGCAGTGTTCTTAGGTCTGCAACCATTTTGCCCTGCTTTCAACCTTTACGCCCTGGGGTAGTGAGTGGTGCATGGGCCTAGTCTTTCTGTGGGGTGTCTTGAATTTAAACATCATGGAGGGCTTGGGATTGCGCTGATTTTTCTGTGATTTTCAATTTTTTGGGGTGTATAACTGAACTGATGTTCCTCTGTCTTCCATTGCCTTTAGGTGCACAAGACTCAAGAGAACCACCAGTGCCAGGAAGAAGTCCTGCAGCGGTGTGTGTGTGGTGTGTGTGTGCAGCATAACGTCACGCGATGTCACGTCTGGCCACAGACAACTCTGCAACTCGTGCAACTGCGGCCTGCTGTTCTGACCTGCTCTGAAGAAGATGGCCCCAAAAAAAGTTCCCCGTAGCTCCTCTAGCAAGAAAGTTGCAAGTAAGGAGCAGAAGAAGCAAGTTACCAAGGAGACTGGTATGCCGCCCGCCACATTTTTTGGGAGTAAAAAAAAAAAGTACGCCTGCAGCAGCAGCGGGATCTGCTGGGGACCAAGCTGGGAGCAGCACCCCCGCTCCATTGGGCTCAGTGCCACCACCACCACCACGCCAACTTAAGTCCAAGCCCTTGAGTGCTGCAGAGGCACTTAGTCTAGTTGTTCAATCACCATCGACCAGTGATGTTGGCTCATCGCAAGAAGGTAGCAGCAATGTCCGTCAATCAACACAGGTTGTTGTAACTCATCTGACGAGTGTTGAATACCACAGCCGCAACAGCAACCACATGTGCAAGTACAAGCCCAAGTACATGTGGAAGGAGAGGCAGCACAAGGAGATGCGCAAGCAGAGGTGCATGGAGGGTCACAAGTGCCCACAATAGTTGTTCCTCCCGAAGTAGGGGCACATCAGGAAATCGACAATCAAGCTGAGGTATCATTTGAGGAAGCCACTTCTCCTGATGATCATTCATTGTCTTCCACATCCCTAGCAAGGAAAAGGTCAAGGGTGGAGTCTACATCTTCTTCAAGCCCACCTCCTTCTGATGATATGGATCAGAATTGGGAACCACCAGCACTGCCGTCTGAGAGTGAGGCACACCATGATCTGACAAAGGTAGTTAAGCGTAAAAGGAAGCTCGTTCAACGTCTCATAGTTATGGAGTGTGATGAGGCTCAACAAGAAGTGACGGATACTGCTGCTGATGAAGACTGTCACGACGACGACCCAGTCATCATAAAGGTCACTGCAGCCCCAGCGGGCATGCAGCAAACAGACATTTTGACCCTAGCCCGAGAAGCTGCTGAGCGTGATGATGTTGTCGACGAGGAGGCAATGGAAGAAACACCACAACCATTGGAGTTAACTAGTACACCAACACGTACCGCTTCCATATTTCTTCCTCGCCAGAAGGGGCCTCCATCCATCTCGTCCTCAATTAGTGGTGGTGAAAGTGCAAAACGTACTAAAGTTCGGCAATCCACATCCTCTACTTCATCTGGCATTAGCAGCAGGACCACCACCGACAGTATCGCCGCCTCCTCCGGCCCCCAAAGACATTTCAAGTCCGCAGTTTGGGACTTCTTTAGTGTTTGCCCAAAAAAGGAAAACCTCGCCATTTGTAGCATTTGTAAGCATGCAGTTAGTCGTGATAAGTTTGGTACCAACTATGGTACCGGAGGCCAGAGAGGTCATCTTGAGAGACAGCACGCTGTCCAATGGTTTGTGCACCTAAAGGAGATCAAGGAAGCCCGAAGTGCAAGTCAAGAAAACGTTGATGTTTCATCTGATGATGACGAGGAGGAAGAAGACGTGTCAAAAACTTCACTTACACCCAGTACCCCTGTCAGCAGCACACCCCATGTGAGCCACACTAAGAGTGTGGGAGAGAGTGAGACACCAATGCGAAAAAGTTCATCAGCGAGCGTAACTGGGTCGAAGAAGTCATCATCATCATCCCGTAAATGCTTGGTCCAGGGCAACATTAGAACCATGTTGTTTACAGAAGCGCCATATGAACGTAACCACCCACTGACGCGTCTGTATAACACTAAGCTGGCTAACATGCTAGCTCTGGACCTTCTCCCTTTTTCTTTTGTAGAAGGGATTGGTTTTCTAGAATTAGTGGCAGCGCTCTGCCCTAAATGGAAGGTTCCTAGCCGGTTCTATTTTGCCAGAGTTGCGGTTCCAGCACTACATGAAGATGTGCTGGAGGTGATTGGGGCAGCTTTGCAGAAGAGTGCTGTTCACACTATACATCTGACAACAGACATGTGGACCAGTGGCGCAGGCGCTGATTACATGTGCATCACTGCACACTGGGTCTCTTTTTCAGGGGTTAAAGCAAAGCTACACGCAGGTGTTGACCCGGACCAAGTTTTTAAAGCTGCTCGGAAACATGCAACACTAGCCATGTTTGGCTTGGAGAAACGTCACACAGCACAAAACATTTTGCATGAGTTTAACACAAAGGTCTTTCACTGGCTGTCCCCAAATAAACGCCAGATTGGTTATGTTTCCACGGATAATGGCGCCAATGTAGTTAAGGCCATGGAGCTGGGTCACTATTTCAGAGTGCCGTGTTTGGCGCACTGTATAAACCTGGTTGTTAAAAAATTCTTGAGTGATGAAGACAGTCCAGCGTGCGAGGTAGTGGCCACCTGCCGAAGAATGTGCAACCATTTCAGCCATTCTTTTAAGGCCCGGAAGCATCTGAGGAGCCTGCTACATGAACGTCGAATGCCAGTGAAAACACTCATCCAGGAGGTGCCAACACATTGGAACTCAACCTTCTACATGCTTGAGCGTCTGTATGAGCAGTATACGGTACTCGATCACTATTTCTTAACACTGGGTACAGCTCAGAAGGACCTGAGGATAGATGCGGCGCAATGGGACCTAGTTAAAAGCCTGACAGACATGCTTCGTCCTTTTGAGGTCTTCACGCGTGCAGTCAGCAAGGAGGACTGTAATTTGGGAAAAGCTATCCCATTGTTGTGTATGCTGGAGCACCAACTGAAGGCGGTGTCTTCTGTGTTTCAAAAAGATGAAAAAAAACAAGACCCTTTTGTTTTGGCGGAGAAATTATTAGAGCGCCTACGTGGTGATGAACGTCTTAAAATGATCCACTCAGAACAGCATTACATTTGTGCTACTATTCTGGATCCACGCAACAAAAAGATGCTGGCAGGCCGTGCATTCTTTCCTTTTGCTGATGAAGATGTTACAAAGTACAAACGTTGGCTAGCCTTGTCAGCCAAGAGGTTTGGAAGAGAACGGCAGCACATTGAAGGAAAAGGCAGTACATCAGCATCAGCAGGCCATCCCCAGTCAAAACAATCCACTTCTGCACCTGTGGCTGTGGCACAAGTGACCTCTCACCCGTTAAAGACACCGGCAACCGGATCATCTGCACCAGACACAACAGTAACATTGGATGCAGAAGAGGATTGGCTAACTTGGCTTGGGTTTGGTTCTCAAAAGGTCACAGCAAAAAGTAAGCAAAGTGGAGGAACCTTGAAGGACCTTAAATCAATGGTGCAGGACTATCTGAATGACTCAACAGAGGTCTATGTTAATGCTGACCCATTGGTGTATTGGCATGGGAAAAAAGAATTGTGGCCACAGCTCTCCAACCTGGCTATAAACTACTTGTCTTGCCCACTCGCAAGCGTGTCTTCTGAATGTGTTTTCAGTGCTGCTGGTGGCATTGTAACTCCCAAACGGAGCCGCCTCTCCCCCAAAAATGTGAAGAGGTTAACAATGATCAAGATGAATCCGCACCTCATACCACAAGATTACAAAGTACGAGAAAGCACGCCGCATGAAGACGAGGAGGACAGCAACGTAGATGAGGGAATTTGTTCTCTGTTCGGTGACACTGACCTCACCCTGCCTGAATTTGCAGAGTATGATGACAAACTCTTATTCTTATTCCCTGACACCGAGCCCTGAAAATGAGACAATGAATCAATAACTTTCTTTTTCGTCCTTATTCACTTTTATTCCTGTGTGTGTGTCTTTCTTTGTTTTGCACAGTTAATTTAATTCAAACTTTAATCACCTAATCACAAAAACAAGCCCATCAGCAGAACTGTCTTCACTTGTTTGCTTATTGATTTGAAGGTGCCGCAGTCTGCATTCCTCAGGTTCACAAGTTCAGAAGAACATGCTCCTCTATCCTCCTCCTCCAGACTCCTATTTCCCTCAAAGCAGAGGGCTGGATTACGCCCAATGAAGAAAGACTCAGCACTTGTGGGGGTGTTCTACTTCTTTGCGGGTGAGTTGACGGCTCTGGGGCCATTGCTGGGAAGCTCTAATACCGGATAAAAGTGGTTTGGACCAAATCGGAAGCGGAATTTTTTTTGCGTTTTTGCTGACTTGCTTGCCTTTCAGGTGCACTTTGGGGGATTTCCGGGTGTTTGTGGGTGAGTTTTGGGGTCTGGGAGCACTGCTGGGACAGTCTAATCTTGATTGCATTTGCTTTTCAGGAAATCCGTGGTGGAAAACGGGAGTTATGACCTAGCTGCACAGCGCGTTTGGACCGAAGGCCAAGAAATATTGTAAGTATGAGTTTTCCTTTTTGGCTGTTTGGGGGTGTTGTGCTTTTTTGCGGGTGGGTTGGCGGGTCTTGGGGCATTCCTGGGAAGGTCTAATACCGGATAGAAGTGGTTTGGACAAAATCCATGCAGAATTTTTTTTTGCTATTTCTGACATTTTGCTCAATGTAGCGTTTTTGGGGGCCTGTTTGGGGGGCTTCCTGGTGTTTTGTGGGTGGGTTTCGGGGTCTGGGAGCACTGCTGGCTATGGATACTTTAGATTGCAAGAGGTTTGAAGCAAATCCATGGTGGCAGAGGGGGGTTAGGGCCTAGCTGCAGAGCGTGCGCGGAGGGATTTTGGAAATTGACAAGAAAATGACGAAGTCCCCATTTTTGTACTTTTGCTTTTTGGCTGTTTGGGGGTCTTCTATTAGTTTTCGCCTGGGTTGACGGCTCTGGGGGCATTGCTGGGAAGCTCTAATACCGGATACAAGTGGTTCGGACCAAATCGGAGGCAGAATTTTTTTGCGTTTTTGCTGACTTGCTTGCCTTTGAGGTGCTCTTTGGGGGGGTTCCGGGTGTTTGTGGGTGAGTTTTGGGGTCTGGGAGCACTGCTGGGACAGTCTAATCTTGATTGCATTTGCTTTTTAGGAAATCCATGGTGGAAAACGGGAGTTATGACATAGCTGCACAGCGCGTTTGGACCGAAGGCCGAGAAATATTGTAAGTATGAGATTTTCCTTTTTGCCTGTTTGGGGGTGTTGTGCTTTTTTGCGGGTGGGTTGGCGGGTCTAGGGGCATTACTGGGAAGGTCTAATACCGGATAGAAGCGGTTTGGACAAAATCCATAAGGAAAAGCCTTTTGGCAATTTTTGTAACTTAGGGTTAGTTAGGGTTAGCCCTAGCAGCAGGATTGCATGTGTTTCGGGGTGTTCTAGATTTTTGCAACTGAGTTCTGGGGTCTTAGAGCACTCGTGAGAATGTGTAATTTTGGTTGCAAGTCATTTAAAGAAAATCCATGGTGGGAAAGGGGGGATTTGGCATAGTTAAAGAAAGCCTTTGCCACTATTCTTAACTTAGGGCTCGTTAGGGTTAGCAGTATTTCTATTGCATGTGTTTGGGTGGGGGGGTTTTTGAGTCTTGGAGCGATGCTGGCTATGGATACTTTTGCTTGCTTGCAAGTGGTTTGAAAACAATCCACGGTGGGTAAGGGGGTATTTGGGCCTACTTTTACTTTCAAAGTACGTTTTGTCACCAGTTTTCTGATAGGCCTCGTTTTTTGAGATCTGATTGGGGGTCTTCTACATTTTTGCGACTGGCTTTGGTAAGGGTCTCGGTGGGAGCACTGCTGGGCAGGTCTAATTTTGTTCTAAAACACAGTTTACAGTACACCTAGCTTGAGGGGAAAGATCCGCTAAATTAATTTGCCCATACTTATTTATCCTTCAAAAGGAGACTCAGACAGAGTACGCACTTTCAAAAATATTGTACTGTCTATTAGGAAACTCAAAGTGTGACTTTTTGCACTACACAGCGTACATACCTTATATTTATTTATCAGTGGTGTTGTAATATCACTTCCTGATTCTCGTTCAAAAATTACAGGCCCGGTTTCAATCTGTGCAATGGGGAAAAAAGGATGGAGTCAGGCTTCACATTAGTGAGCCGCAATTCAGCATCCGCCAGGCAGGCAGTGGACAGGGTGTCTTCTGGTCACCAACATTGATGAACGAAGCGTCAGCTGGAATGGAGGAGTGCGGCTAATAAGAGGAATTGTTTGCTGCATGCAACTTACTTACCAAATTCAACAGGACAACTACAACAACATACAGATACAGTATCCATTGTTTTCTTCTATGAGTGTGACTGCATTTTTTTTATCTCTCTCTGCTTCTAAATCGATCCCTACAGCCATTCTATAGGTTTTACTTCGGCTATTTTTTAAACCTAATTTAATGTAAGAAGTGTTTCTCTGAGTGCAGAGATAGGCAAGTGAAAACGCTGCAGCCCTGTACTGTCGCATTCTGTCATTCACGGTTGTCGAAAGTACTACTTACTTTTCCGTAACAATGCATGCAGTAGTGCATGCACTTCCATTTTTGTCACTTAAAAGATTTATGGTTAGCTTTGTACCCAAAGATTTCTTTATCTTCAATTATTGTTTGTCCATGCTGTGCTTTTTTTTTTCTCTCAACAAAACCTACCCAAAAAGAAACCCCCATTCCCATCCATTTTCGAAACCCTAACCCTCTTCCCCCGGGCTGTGTGGTTTTGATTGATGTGTGACTAAATGACATCAATAATTCCACACACTTGTTGGGGAGGATAAGGTCATAGCAACAGGCTGGTGAAGGAATCCGAGGATATATTCTAGACTTACTCAGCTTCAGTACTATTTCTTGTAGTAGTAGCCAATGTCAAAAAAATTCAACACAAGTACTAGTTATACTTTCAATACTTTACCATTTGTTAGGCTACATTGTGGCACTGTTCTAGTGTACTGTCACCTGCTATATTCTCTATCGTACCGTTCTAATGCTACGGTAAGGACAAACAAGGTTTCATTTTCTTTTTTTTCAGATGCTGCAACTGCCACTGTGTAACACCACTAGTACCAACGCAATGATGACATTTCATCCGCCCAGGATTGCCATATTGCCATTTGACGTGCAGCCAGCCCTGTGCCTAGCCCTATTTCCAAACACAAATTACAGGTAAGATAAGCGTTTGGGGGGAGGAAGTATAATGGAGTATTAGGAGAGACGAGAGACTGACGCTAGTACTTGTAAAGTCCTAGGACTATTGAATTCACTTACTCTGTGAGAGGCACTTAGTTTTGAAAACATTTGGGCAATTAATTACACAACTTGAATCAAGATGCCACTTAAGTGTCACCAAAACAAAGTTACTGTTAAACCCCCACCCACCAGCCTCAAAAGCAGTAAAAAAACATGTATGCTAAGATAGAGTTTAAAGTATATTTATATCCCTGACAAAAATAATCTCCCACAAGACCCAACCCAACCCCACTCCCTAACCCCAACGAATGTCCGTGAAAAGTCCAAAAAAGTGAAAAAACCCAACTCCCAATTCCCACCCCCCAGAAGTCTTTAAAAAAGGGGCAAGGGACAGTCTCCTCCTACTGCTGGCTGCTGCTGTTGAATTTACGGGCCAGGTCGGAATGCTCCTTGCGGAGGTTCTCAAGCAGGGTTTTGGTGTTGAGCAGCTCCTGCTCGAGGTAGGAAACCCTCAGGGAAAGGTGGTGCATATGTTACTTCCAACTGCTGTGGGGGGCAGCTGATTTCTTCGCTCGGCGGTGGTGGGTGGCTGCGGTACCCCGGCTCCGTACCGCTGGAGACCGGCGCCGTCTGGGTGACCCAGGGAGCGCGGAGGAGGATGCAGCAGTCCCTGTAGATGTAGTGGTAGACTGCGTGTCCCCCTCCTCCTGGGCCACCAGCTACCGATATTCAGTGACAGTGGCCTCCAGCCTCCGTTGCCGGGCCCGTGTAGCCAGCTCCTTCCGGCTTGGTTTGGAAGGAGCATCTATATGAAGAAAGAAAGACATAGTCTGTAACCAATGCTCTTTAAGATTAACAAAAAATGATTCAGCAGAAAGTTGTGTCACAGTAGAACTTGCAACTTGCAAGTGCAGTACATAACTATTGTGGCCAGTATCTATCTAACCTCCCACTTCTTCACCCTTGCTCTAACATTAGTGGGAGTTTAAGAAATCAATTCTACGAGCACTATGGACTCACTCCATTAGAGTCGACTATGACAGTACACCAGTCTTATTCTTCTTCTTCTCTCTTGTTTAGCAAAATTGGTACGTTAACTTCTCCAAGCCGGCATCATGCCAGTGCAGTCAACTTGCACCCGAGGAAAACAGACGCCCGCCATGATGAGTGAGACAGACTTGCGTTACTGTACCAGTCCAGTACATACAGGTGGTGATGCTGTTACTTTTCCATTACGGGTGGCACTGAGAATACACTGTTACAAGGGCTACTGCTTAATTAATTTAAGTTTAACCCTAAAGTGCCAATGAATACTAAAAAAGGAAAATGAAGAAGATAAATAATCTGATTATCTATCACTGCACATGGTATGTATTTACTTACATATGGGATGACTTTAGGTGCTTTGCTTTTTATTGAGTGAACAGTGATACATCCACACATGAATGACCGAGTTCTACTAAACTTAATAACAGAGGTAGTGAGTGGCCATCGTAATAGCCGGATATATGCTGTGCTTGCAATACAAACTACTGCTACTATGCATGGTAGTATTCGGACAAAATTACAACTTCTTTTCCTTGCCTTTCCTACATTGGGACGGACGTACGGGTGCAGTGTTACATGCTCTTCAAAGTAACACTTAGTTCATCCAGTGACCGTCTACTCTCTCTAGATACACATATGCTATCTAAGAGTCAGATAGTACCATGATCCAGGCATCCATCCATTCAAACTATGGGGCAGATTAGGATTGCGGATTTCCCGCATCCTCCGGGCCGGCGGAATCCACCGCCGGCCCGGAGGATGCGGGAAATCCGCAGCGGACTGAAAAAGACCCCCCCCGCGCCAGATTAGGATGGCTGGGGGATCGTTTTTCAGTCCGCAGCTTTTCCGCCGCGGTCGCCTCCCGTCCGCGGCGGAAAAGCACTAACATGGCTGGCGGTGTCTATCAGACACCGCCAGCCATATTAGGATGTCTGGAGGAACACATGCCTTTACACGGCGGCATTTCCGACGTGCAAAGGCATACAGATTTTTGTTTTGGGCCCGTTGCAGGCCCCCAGAGGTGAAGGGGGGGTGGGAGGTGCACATGGGGGGTACCTATGGTACCCCCCTGCATTTGCCTGCACAAAGCGGCAGGTACCATGCGGTGCCTGCCGCTTTGTGCATGCAAATGCACAACTTACATTTTTATCATTGCGGCGGGTGCTGCTTCAAGCAGCACCCGCCGCAATGATAAAAATACAGGGTGTGACCGCCAGGGTAGCGGTCACATCTTAATTACCATGGAGGGACCGCCACTGCACCTGCGGACGGTCCCTCGTACTCAATGGTGGCGGACGGACTCAGGTCCGTCTGCCATCATAATAGGCCCCTAAATGTCAATCATTCTTCTTCATGTCTCTCATCTGGACAAACCTTACGTTTTCCCACGGGGAGCAGCACACTATGCAGTCTGCAATCTCAATAAGTAAGGAACATAAGAGCTTACCACTGCCCGCCACTACTGTGGCAACCTGCACAGCAGTTTAGTCCGGCTCCGGCACTTGCACCGCCTCCTCCCCAGAGCTTCACTCCTCCACCTCCGCGCTGGGCCCAGCACCAGATGTTCCACCTACAAAGTACATTTAAGAATGTTAGATGTCACCAACATACACCACTCACTAGCATTTTGTTTAGGAATGAAGAAATGTGAATACAGAAACCAATCTAATAATTTGTGACTGTCTACTCTAAAGTAAAAATTTCAAGTGAAGGGTCTGGCCTTGCTGCACTTTTTGGCACAACTGATGAATGCTTGCTTTTTAACATGCACGATTTTTCTCATAACAGACAGAAGCTTCACTTCTAAGAAAAAATCATCATCATCACCACTAGGACAGAGGGACCAACGATTCATCACCAAAAAGAAAAATTAAAGTTCAAACCAGGTGAGGGCTCGGCTCGCCCACAATAAATGTGTGAAATAAATCACTATTAGCACTTTTCCATTTTTAATCAACCGTTTCTGTTTTATGACAAGCTTGATTTTAATAAATATTTTTACTTTTATTAAAGCTTTAAAACTTAAATAGACTCTGTGGTTTTTGGTCATGAGTGAATGAGCAAAAGGTTTTGCAATTTGCAAGCATGAGCCCGTGCCTCTGACACTTCTCGACTCTGACTCCGTACTCTTGTCCTGCATTGGATAATAATCATCATTGGGGATCAATCATCGATGAATTCGGGAGCTAAATGACTCTGCCACACTATCTAGTCAGTAAGGAGATTGGGGGTTCTTCAAAGTCTGATATCACTGAGGTATGTGGAAAGTCTACCTGCGCCTAATATAATTGATAGACAATGCACTATTTAGTGTCCATAGTTCTGTTTGTGCAGATTTGTCCCTGCAACAGTAGTAGAATGGATTGTCCTCCTATCCAAACCAAAAGTAAAGTAGTATCTTATTCATTCTTGGTGGTCATTCACCTTTTTATTGTTGGCAATTGTCAAAGCATAAACATTTAGAAGACTTGAAAAGACATTATGGACAATCCCAGAGGACTGCACTCAGTGCATAGAGCTATTGCTGACTAGAATGGGAGTCCAATGGAATTGCAAAATGTGCAATCTTACTTAGCTACACAGACAGACTAATAAGAATAATCTAGTAATACCACAGGGAGTCATAGTCGGGGCAGGATAAGAATTTAGATACAGTCTACAAGAAGATCAAAGACGATTTAGAAAAAATCTAATGAGGAACGCTAGGAAAAAATAGGTACTCTATATTAAAATTAAAACTTACCGGGGCCAGCAAAGGAGCCCTCGCCTGACCGATCCTGTTCAGCAGCAGCAGCAGCCTCCTCCAATGCCCTCTTGCCCCTGGGGGGAGCTGATGTACAACATGAAAGAAAGAAAGACCAGAAAACATGGATGAGATTTGTCAACCAAATCAAACATTTCAAAAGAACAATAACAAAATATTTTGGCGAAATAGCAAATAGACAACTATTCCACGGGATATATTGACCGATCTCATGTGGTCTACTACGTTATTAGTATTGCTTGATTTGCGGATCGTCGCCTTTGAAAGTTCTTATGTAACTCACTAAACAAAGTACTAAAAAGGTTTGCCTAGGACTGGCAGGCAGCAGTCCGCAGCACACGAAGTGACAGACAAAGTCCATCGTGATTGAAGATCAGCGACAACACTAAAGTTTCCTACTACATTAACCAGTCATTAAAATACTCAAACTATCAATCCACCACCACTATTTCTTCTTATCGCCATGTGTACAAAGGAAGTACTGGACTTGAGTCTGTAGGGGCTGATTTAGAAGCCCCTTGCGGCTCTTTTGCTCCATTGTTGCGTGACTTTTGTGACGCAGCGGCAGAACAAAAGAGGCGCCATGGTGCAGCGTATATTAACAACGTGACGCATATGGGAGATGCATCACGTTGTAAAGCCCTGCACCATCAGGGGGCGTTCCAGCGCAAGGGAGGGCGTTCCTGCGCAGGAACGCTTCCTAAAAGTGGCTGAGGGAAATCTACAAGATTTCAATCAGTCACTTTGAGGACAATGATGCGTGACTTAAACCCTGCGCCTGCTTGAAGCAGATGACGGCTTGACGCAGCATTGGGGAGATAGGGCACCCCAGAGCATTGCTGGAGCTGCGCCATCGTTGCGACGCAACTCCAGCAATGCGCCGCCTTTACGGCACAGATGCGTAACGCTTTGGTGACAATTTGGGCCCATGGTGCGCCGCATTGTAAATACGGCGCACCATGGGTGGTGGTGGCGTGGCGCACAATTACTGGCGCATCCCTGCTACTTTGCAGGGATGCGCCGGTAATTAAAAATCTGACCCTTAGTGTCTAGCATTAGGCAGTTCTTTAAACTACACTCATGCATAATTTCACAGGCCAATGAAATGAGAACAAAATCGAAAACAAATAAGCATAGTAGCAGCGCTACTGAGAAGGAGAGCAGTGCACCTGAAATGAACAGAAGATTTTGAAATATAACTTACCTACAATGTAATCAGCAGCATTATTGCTCTTGGTAAAAAACTAAAATTTGCAAGATAATAACACACAGAGCAGGAGAAAACATAGTAAAGAAATAGCTACTACTACTCACCAAGCCCGGGGATCTCAAGGCCAAGCAGGTCGAGCAGATCGCGTTCACGGTCCAGGACATCCGTCCAGCGGTGGGTGGCCTGGTTGTAGGTGCGCCGGACCCGAGAGTGGTGGTACATGGCCCGGCACACCTTCTCCCACCGCTTCCGGTGCTCCCGAATCCCGTACCCGCTACCGATCTTGCCGCCTGCGATGAAGGTTCCGGGGAGGCGGCGCTGAACATAAAAAATGAGTGCGGCCACCTCCTCCGGGCTGAAGATCTCCCGGGGTGCGACGTGCTCCCCCCTCAAACGCCCGCACGGGAGCCGGGCACGGGGTGCGGGACCCTTCCCCTTCTCGGGATGCTTCCCGGCTCCCTTTACCATGGTCTGGGCAGAAAGGAAGATAAATAATAAAGAAAATAGAATTGGGAAGAGAAGAAAAGTAAAGAGTTTAAAAAAGTAGTTTAAAATTAACCAAAAGTAGCAGAAAACACAAAAATATAGAGCTAGAAAAATAGAGAGATAGATAATAAGTAAAATAGATAAAAAAAAACTTCAAACAAGCAAAGGATGGCAGAGATACAGAGAGGATACAAAAAGCATGCCCAGAACCATAGCAATGAATGAGGAACAAGATGGCCGCGCCCGTTCACGACCGCTCGGGTAAGTTCGCGCAAGATTTTCCTCGCGAACACACGCGAAATTGTACTAGCGAGCTCCACACTTTGCGAGATTACACTCGCGCCCGGAAACAGAAATACGCCATGCAAACAAGATGGCCGTGCCCTTGAACGACCGTGAGGGTAACTTCGCGCCTTGCGCTACAAGCGGCTTGCTAAAACGCACAAAACCTTGCGAACTAACACGCCACAAAAAAACAAATCGCATATTCGCACGAATTCGCGGCTTCCGAATCCGATCTCGCGCAAGTTCGCGCCCCGCGAATCCCGCGAAATTGCAGAAAAACGAGTTTTGCAAAACTGAAAGCACTCAGCATGTGCAAGAGTTCAAACTCATCATTAGTAACCATTCCCTGTAGTGCTTCCTGACTGGGGCCCCTCCAGAGTTCAGTTGCTAGTTGCAACAATCGTATGACCCTGCTCTGACCCTCACAGCAGGCTCATAGAATAGCTACAAGTAGGCCACAATGGTCCTGGAAAAAAAAATTGCACTGCAACAGAAAGCAAATTACTGATAAGGAAGCAGGTGCCAGACCTGGAATTTTAAAACAGTGACACATTAATAAACCAACCCCAAATTAATTCATGTCAGTTGAAGCAGGGCAGGTGTGCTTGCTTTCCCCCCCATAATCTACAGTGATGCTGAACCAGAGGGTGGCATTGATGTACCAGAGGGTGGCATGGGTGAAACAGAGGGTGGCAGTGGTGAAACAGAGGGTGCTGGGAACCTGTGATGATAAACCAGACGTAGAAACAACATAGTCGCGACCGTTGCGAGCCGACAAGTAAGTTCGAAATTGCGAACTGGTAGCAAACCCTCGCAAACTGGCAGAAACCCTTGCGAACACAAAAAAAAATAATCCGCAAATTCGCGAGAATTCGTGGATTTTGCGGATTGCCAGTTCGCAAATTCACAAAATTCGCGAACGCCAGATTTGAAAAATTCGCCCATGCTTATCAAGAACGCCATCAACCAACAGCTCACTAAATACCTTGAACTAAACAACCTTTTTGACGCCTCATAATCAGGATTCCCTGCCAACCACAGCACTGAGACCGTGCTGATTGCCACCACCGACAACATCAGAACCCTCCTCAACTGTGGAGAAATGGTAGCCCTGATCTCCTCTGCTTCTCTGCTGTGTTTGATACTGTCTCCCACCATACCCTCCTCAACAGACTGTACAACCCCAGATGCCTTGACTATGGCAATGCTCTCTATGCCTTAATATCCACCCAGCTTCTCAAGACACAAGACCATTCAGAACACTGTAGGCAGGCTCATCCTGAACCTCCCCAAACAGAACGGCATTACCCACCCCTCACCTCTGAAACCTCCACTGGCTACACATCCAGTAGAAGTGACAGTTCAAGATTCTCACACACGCTTCAAACTTAGCTACTCTTATTTCTTTATTACTCTTAATAATTATAGCAACACCCCTGGTACTCCTTCTCTGTTCTGAACATAAAATGTCCCGCACCCATCTTAATTTTTCAAGGCATTCCTTACATTCCATTCTTTCCAAGTGGGTCTCTTGTAGTAGTATTATTTGGACCTAACTATCTTTTAGAGTTTCAATAACCTGCAACACTTTCTTCCTAGATCTTAACCCATTCATGTTCCAACTCAATAAATTGATCATTTTTGTGTTATCCATACTCTTTTTTTAAACTTAAATCTTTGTCTTATTAAACCCATCTGGTTCCCAAAATAATCTGAAACTAGCTCAATGAGAACAACTTTATTTTATATTTTTCTCCCACTGTAACCCGCACCCATGCCCCTGTTCCCCTCTACTTCCCAGGAAACCCCCTTTCTACCTCATGGCGATGTACTCAGCCCCTCGTGAACCCCCAATCCGAAGATATAGTGAAGATAAGAGAGAGAAGAGAAAGAAACCTAAAGAAATAAATCAAAGGAAAGCAGCCTATCTGTGCAACGCAGACATCTGTTCATACATCATTATATCGCTCCTGCAGACATCACCTCATCCATCCATTTGCAAAAAGAAAATATCGACTTCCTCTGGATCGCTGATGTTATGCATTTTATTCCGCCACATGATTTTCAGCATAGCCGGAAATTATTGTTGAACCTGAGCTCCTTTGCTGCGTAACTCTGGTGCCTAGTTCCCACAATCTCTGGGCGTCCTCTTGCCCAAGTCTGATCTACTTCGAAACAAGCAGCCCTCATATTTTAAAGAGCCCGCCTTCAACGCCTTTCCCAGTACTAGTTCTTTCACAGGGTATGTCTGAAACTTTATGTTTAAAGTATTTTATTCGGCACAACACGTAAGGACAAACAACCAGCTCAAAGAAAATGTAGCAGGGCGGAAAAGCACATGTCTAAGATTGCCGTTAATAAATGTCCATCCGCCGTCCCCGCCTGCACTGAAACAGAAGGCTTCTGCCTCTACAACATGTCATGACATTTCCCAAGAAACCCCCCCACCCAACATTCCCCCCCAACACCCAAACTCCCACCCAACCTTCCAATCCCACCCCACGTCCAGTGCACAGTCCCTAAGCTCAACACCCCTCAGAGCCACCATACTAAGGAGAGAAACTCACAGGGAGATCAAGGGACAGGCTCCACCGGGGCCGGAAGCCTCAAGAGACGGAGATATTTGGGACAGGTAAGTTCCTTAAATTCAGTAAGCAAGAGGGAGTGAAATGGTTGCCAGAGTTCCCTAAACTGGTCCACATCCCCCGCCACTGTTAGGGACAGCTTCTCCATACCTAACACATGCCACAACCTGTGGAGCCAGCCATTGATAGATGGGACTGTAGCAGTGTGCCAATGAATCAGGATGTTCTGAACCGCGGAACCCAGAGCTATTGCTATCTGTCTCCCTCTACGAGAACAAAGGGGGTACATTAGATCATTCGGAAGTCCCAGCAGGGTATATGCAGGGAAGCGCGGCAGTTCAATTTCAAAAGCAGAATCAATTTCATCCAACACTTCCTTCCAGTAAAGTTCTAGGAGCGGGCAATCCCACAGGATATGTGTAAGTGTACCCTTATGCCCACATCCCCGCCAACATGCATCCACTTTACTCCGGTCAAACTCATGCACTCGTTCCGGTGTGTAGTACCAATAGGTAGAGATTTTGGTCAGTGTATCAGTGAGTCCCATGTGGTAGGCCGAGTGCCGCGCTCTATAGGCTATGTGTTCCCATTCCTTAGGGCTCAGTGTCCTCCCCAGCTCCCTCTCCCAACGCTCCCTCCCAGGGTGATAAAGGTGTGTTGCCGGGGGTTGCAGCAGCTTGTACAAGTCAGTAATCAGTTTGGAGTCCGATGTCCGTGTCATGAGCCAGTGTTCGTAAGGGAGAAAAGGCCGATCGGCCGACTCTCTCACCTGCGGGTGGAGGGCCCAGTGGCGGGCCTGCATATAATGAAGTCGCTCCGTCTCCGGAAGCGAGAACTCCTGGCGAAGGTGGGGAAAAGGAACCACCCCGTCTGGGCCATAAAGGTGACACAAGGCTCTGCACCCCGCCTGTTGCCATCTCGCAAACGCTCCCCTCTCCATCCCCGGGGTGAAGTCTGGATTATCTACCAGTGGAGTAAGCGGTGACGGGAACGTGGTGAGGCCACATAAAACGCTGGTAGTATCCCACACTCGTAGTGGCACCCTAGTAACAAAGGAGGCATAGAGATTTTCGGGCCGATGAGGGCGACGTAGGAAGGGGATTTCCTGCAGCGGTCTCCCCGCTACCGCCTGATCCTGGAAGAGCCAGTGCTTATCCGACTCCCACCTGCTCCATTCCACCAGGTAACGCAGCTGCGCTGCCTGGAAGTATTTACGAAAGTCTGGGATACCCAGTCCTCCTGCCTCCGGGGCCAGCAGCGAGAGGGCCCTACGTAATCTAGGCTTCTTCCCCTGCCAGACAAACCGAGAAACGTGTGCCTGTAGTTGCGAAATCCATCCCACCGGCGGTTGGAGCGGCAAGGCCCGAAAGAGGTACAACACCTGAGGTAAAATCGTCATTTTGACAGCTTCTATCCTGCCAAGCCAGGAAAGGGTGCCCCGACTCCATCGACCCAGTTCCTCCTTGATCTTGGCACCCAGGGCCCGATAATTTGCCGACACCATTGCCGTCAAGGTAGGTGCAATCTGGATCCCCAGATAGGGCACTGCTCCCGAAGACCATAGCATGGGGAACCGCCGTTGCAAACAGGCCCTAGTGACCGGGTCAAGGGAGACATCCAGCGCTACTGACTTCCCCATGTTCATCCGAAATCCGGCAACTGCGCCAAAAGAGAACAGTTCTTCCATGCATGCTGGCAGAGCCACGGCGGGTTTGTCAATGGACAATATAACATCATCCGCGTAAAGGCTGATAGCGTGCTTGAATGCTCCCATCTGGATGCCGGTCACTAGTGGGTTATCGCGTATCCGCTGAGCAAAGGGCTCCATGTAGAGCGCAAAAAGCAGTGGTGAAAGTGGGCACCCCTGCCTGGTGCCCCGTTCAATGTCGAAAGAGTTAGAAGCGTGCCCATTGACGCGGACCACCGCCGACGGACGGGTGTAACAGTTAAGGATCATGGAGAGGAACTTTTCTCCTATACCAGCCTTCATAAGCACCCGCTCCAGATAAGGCCAGTGGACACGGTCAAACGCCTTCTCTGCGTCCACCGCTAGCATCATTCGTTCCCCCGGAATCCGGGAAGCCTTTTCTAGTAAGTGAACAGTTTGTTTCGTATTGTCCACCGTCTGCCTTCCCGGGACAAAACCCGCCTGATCAGGATCGATGAGGCCGGGCAAATGGAGAGCCAATCTAGCAGCAAGGATCCCCGTATATAATTTTAAATCAATATTCAGAAGGGAGATCGGCCGATATGACCCACATTGCTTGGGATCCTTACCGGGCTTAGGGATAACCGAGATCGAGGCTCTGAGCAGATCAGGCGGAACGGCCCCGGGCTCCGCAAAGGAGTTGAAAAGGCGCGTCAGTATGGGCGCCAGCGTCGTGCAAAACGTCTTATAGTACAATGCAATGTAGCCATCCGGGCCCGGCGCCTTGCCGTGTTTGAGTCGGGCGATGGCGGAAACTACCTCCTCAATTCTAATATCCCTGTCCAGATAATCCGCCTGTATAGGATCCAGAGAGGGAAGTGTAATCGAGGTCAGATAAGCATCCATCGCTCCCTCATCCGGGGGTTCCCCAGCATAGAGGTCTTCGTAAAAACCTCGGAAGACGGCCGCTATCTGCTCGTCTTCAGTTACCAGTCGTCCCGTCGGGTAAGAGATCTCCTTAACCTGCTGGTTCTGTCGCACCACTCGGAGCCTATTTGCCAACAACCTGCCACAGCGGTCCCCTCCGGTATAAAAGGCGTGTCGCAACCGCAGAGCAGCGTACTCTGCCCGATCAAGGTCCAGGGCCGCTAAGAGCTTCCGTGCTTCCTTGAGCTGTCGCCAAATTCGGGGGGCCCCGGTTCTGCGGTGGATCTGTTCTAGTTCCCGAACGCGATCTGTAAGTTCATCTCTCTTGGCCTGCCGCTCCCTATTATCCACCGAGGAGATCGCTATAAACTCCCCTCTGATGACTGCCTTCAATGCCGCCCACTGCGTGGCCCGACTAGTGTCCGCATTATCATTATGGGATTGAAAGTCCTGAATCGACTTTTCAATGCGAGCCACCACCTCCGCCCTGTGTAGCAGCGTATCACGGAGGCGCCACGTCCGTGGGCGGGGCGCTGTCGGGGGCATAGTCAACAGAGCTTCGACCGGGGCATGGTCCGATAGGGAGATCACACCCATTTCTGAACCTGAGGCCAACGCCTTCACCGGAGAGGTCACCAAAAGATGATCCAGCCGCGCGTACGTTTTGTGCGCATGAGAATAGTACGAATATTCCCTATCCGTCGGGTGCAGATGTCGCCACAGATCAAGGAGGTCCACCTCCTCCAGCTGAGCCTTACGGTCCGCCGAGAGTTCACCGACCTGAGGGGAACGCTGCGCCGACCTATCTAGTGCAGAGTTGAAAACAATATTGAAGTCACCCCCGAGGATGATATGTCTATCCTGGGAAGAGGTGACCTCCTCGACCGCCGCCTGCAGAAAGCGGTCCTGTCGTTCATTAGGACTATAGAGGGACCCTATCGTAAAGAAAAGACCCCCGATCCGAAAACGATAAGCCAGTAACCTACCCTTTTGCTCGACAATTTATGGAGAACCTCCCCTTGGAAGCGTCGCGCTACCAGAATCGCCACCCCAGCTGTTTTAGTGGTGCACGAGGAAAAGAATTGTGAGGGGAACTTGTGTGAACGGAGTCTGTGTGTGTCCTGTGACAGTAAGTGCGTCTCCTGGAGGAGACAAATATCCGCCTGTGTGTTCTCTAAAAGGGAAAGGATGGCCCGCCTCTTCACAGGATTGTTCAAGCCCCTGACATTCAGGGTCACTACCTTACAAGTGGTCGGGGGCATGAGCGTTGGTGTAGTAGAAAGCGACAAGGACCCACTGCCAGAACGGGAGAACAAAAGCGTCGCTCAGCCCGTGGTGCAGCAAAGTACTACGCTGAGAGCTTTGACACAAAATGCAGGAAGATCCAAGTGAACCATAGAGCAAACCACCCATCCAGCAGCTCACCGCCCTCCAAAAGCACCCCACGCTCCCCCCTTCCTCTCCCCGATACCCATGCCAAGCAAAGAGGTAATCCGCACCGCAAAAGCCATAGTCAAATAACAGCAAACCAATAAGCACATACAATGTTAACACGACTAGGAACCCCTGTGTGCACTGGACGACCCTCCCTCCCCTCCCTGAACCCCCAAACCCCGTCTTCCACTCCGATCCCCAACTCCCCTGAACCCCCCCAACTGAACCCCGGTCTCCCCCCCACCCTCCTGCATCCCGCCCCCTCCCACAACTGGGACCAGCTCAACAACTTCAAACACCCCTCCCTCTACCCCCCCCAAAAACTGTAGACCCATTGTCCCAGTCTGGTCCTTATCGGACAAGCCTGCGGAAAGTCAGGAAAAGTGGACGTCCAGCCACCTCGCACCCCTCCGCTCCCCCCACCCCTCCAGAACCCTCAAACCTGCAGCTCCACCATATCAATGTCGATCTCCCCCCGGAGTTCACTTAAGCTGTGAGCGCCACCTCCGTTGCACTGGCAGTTCCAGTTCCTTCCTGCACTGCTGGGCCCGACTCTGCTTGGGCCGCAGGAGAACCCGGCCGTGTCGAGGAGGCAGATGATCGTCGGCCGGGGATTGTTTGCCATCCGTCTCTGGTGATACGGCTCCTGCGTGGCGTGTGAGCTCCGTCCTCAGTGGCAGTAATCCCCAGCACACCACACGTATCCTGAAGAGAACGCAACTGGTGCAAGGTCCCATTCCACCTAAAGATGAGCCTGAAGGGATGTCCCCAGGAATACTGAGTGCCATGTTCCCTGAGAAAGTCGGTCGCAATTTTAAAAGCTTTGCGTTTTTGCAGAGTGGATGCCGCCAGGTCCTGATAGAGAGCCACCCGATGTCCCCTGAACTCCAGGGAGGGTCTCCTCCGAGCCTCCCTCAGGATCCGTTCCTTCAAGGGATAGTCCGGCAGGAAAGCTAAGATGTCAGGAGGAGGCGCTGAATTCCGGCGTTGCAGGCCCACCCTGTGTGCCCTGTCAATGCGAATAGCGAAATCAGCCGGTTCCCCCAGCACCTCTCTGAACAGCTCACCAAGGTAGGCCGCCACATCCTCCCCTTCTTCTCGGGACGGGATGCCCCGGACGCGGATGTTGTTTCTCCTGGAGCGATTTTCAAGGTCCTCCGTGTGCGTCTACAGGTCAAGGTGCTGTTCCCGGAGTCGGATGACCTCTTGCTGCAATTGCGCGATTTCCTCGTCCCTGGCATGGCCCGCGTCTTCCACCGTGGACACTCTGTCACCTAGACCGTCCACTTCCCTCCGTATCTCTCGGACCTCACCCGCGACCTCCTGTTTAAGCGTCTGAAAGTCGTCCCTCAATGAGCTGAAGAGGGACTCCAGGAAGGACCTCGTGACCGGGGGTTCTCCTCCATTCGCTCCCTGGGCAGTACTCAGGTGGGGTGGTGATGGTTGACCCCGGTCCTGTCTCGCAGCGCTCCGGTGCAGCATCTCCGGCAATGTGCGGTCTCCCTTCCGGTTCCCTTTGTTATTCGACATGCTGGCCACCGCAATGTCCCTCCTGGAAGCTCAGTAGGTCACCCTGGGAGCAACTTAGGAGCCGAGCTGATGATCTGCACTCCATCCACCAAAGGCCTATGGGGCCGGGCTGCTCCACCGCCCAGCGGTCTGCTCCCTCAATGACTGGCCGCCGTCCAGTCTCCTAGCACCACTCAGCCCGGCCGCGCTCCCTTCCTTCGCGCCACAAGTCCTGCGGCCTCGGGCTCGGCGTCACCAGTGCCAATGTGGAGTCTTCCTCCAAGGTAGGCCACGGCAGGCCTTCGGGGACCACGTGGGGGCTGTAACAACGCCCGGTCTGTCTTCTCCTGGTCCCACCGTCAGACCCAAAATGCCGCAAGGGGGTCCCCCCGAGGGGAGGGTCCGTCCTAGTGCTAGACCGATGGTTAGGCGCAGTGGGGGCCAGATACTCAATAGCCCTGTTTCCAGTCCCCCGCAGCTCCAGGGGGTGCCGGCTGTAACTCTCCTCCCCAGGGGCCCCCGGCTGTCGGACTCACCGCAGGGGTCTCTGTCAGTCAGGGGATCCGCTCCCAGCTCCACAGTCTCGATCGGCAGGCCGGTGGTTCACCGCCACGCAGCACCCTCGAGGCCCGGGACACAGGCCAAAGCCCCGGCCTCGCGTAGCAGGAGGCCCCAAGACTAGCGCCTCCCTCTCCGCACCTCCGTTCCAGCCGGTCTACGCTCCAGTAGGGCGCCGCAGGACTAGGCAGGACCGTCCAGGCCTGGTATGTAAGGCCCACAGTTCGTCTCTGCCCGCTCAGGGCCGTTGAGGTAGTTGAGGCCCGGGACTCAGGCCCGAGCCCCGGCCTCGGTGAAGTCTGATGCCGGCCCGGAGTCTGCCCCTCCGCGGCCCCGGATCAGGCAACTCCGGCTCCAGCTACCGCAGCAATGAGAAGCGCAGAGGTCCGGGGTAAGCGAGCAGGGTCAGCAATGCAGCCGCTGTCACCCGGGCCGAGGTCCAGGGCCGGGCAGGGTCCGCCTCTCAGCCAGGCCGTGTGCTAGGCCCCGCTCGCCCTCTGCAGCGGTGCTGCCTCCGGAGCCAGTCCAGCGCCCCGGGGGCCGTCAGCGAACTTGTAGCTGCTCCTCCGTGGCAACACTCCCCTGCACCGTGAATTGCGACGTCCCGGGGGGAGAATCAGCGCATTCAGAGCAGGATCAGGGTTCAGGGACGGCGGAGCTCACGTTGAGTGCGACCACTCAGCCCGCCATCCTGGCCACGCCCCCCATGTCTGAAACTTTACTAGAATTTTTCTCTGAGATTTTCTATCCGGGTTCAGCCTAAAAGGGTCTCTATGCGCTCTCTAAACCTCATTTTCCCAATCAACAACCGATTTATCCGTCACAATTTCCCTCAGGAGACCACATATAAGAGCCTTTATATCTCCCTTCTTGGCTCCCTCTGATATTATTCCGACGCGATTGTGCTTCTAATCTTTCCAGATCTTCTTGCAAAATTGTTTTCGGCTTTTTTAATGATTAAATGTCCTTAGAATTCTCAGACACTGACACTGATAGTGTTTTAACCTCTTCTTCTAGAGTGCAAATACTTTGCGCAATTTCACCGAGCTTCTCCTCGAGCACTTCGCACTTATATCTAATCGCCTTTTAATTGGACTCAGATATTTAGAACTTTTCAAAAATACCTCGCCTCAAGTTCAAAAACATTTTTTCCATAGAGTTTTTGCTTTCGTCTTGTCAACCCCCAAAACTCTTGCCATTATCCACCTGTTTCCGGTCTCGATCTCAGTCTCAGTTTCAGTTTCCCCTATTCTACTACCACTGCCTTGGGTAGGCTCTGTGTTTGCAGGCAAAGGAAAAGACAGACTAATACCAGAGCTAGAACCATTACTAGGACCAGAATCAAAATCAGGATCATGATTAAGGCTGTTACTAGGACCAGGGCATGCAGTGATACCAGTACTAAAACTAGAACCAGACAATTCACAATATATCCTGAGCTAAATATAAGTAATCAATACAATCAAATGCAAAATTCCAGGTTTCTTTGTTTCTTCTTTTATTCACAGATCTTGATCTTCCAAGACACAGTCTAGCCAACATGTGTTTCGTCTGTTATGGTTCTTTGCCACAGACTTCTTCAGGGCTAGAATATCATAATACTTACAGTCATCTTTTTGTATCAACAAAAATTTTGTTTAGGAAAAAACAGCATTATCATGATCACAATAGACAAGAGGAAACACCATTCAAAATTTCACAATAGATTCCATGCAGAAATGAAATTCTCTTAAGGTGACTGCAAAGGAATTTATTAAGAAACACTACTCATCATCAATTCTAATATAAAGAAAAAGAGTGCCAAGCAATAAGAAGCGAAAAGAGAAAAAAACCAAGAGAAAGTCAAAAACCCCAAGAGAAGGACCAGAAAAAAGGAAACCAGAAGAGGTTATGATATCACCCCATGAAAGGGAGAAAAAAAGGGGAATCTGTCTGGTGTGTCTCCAATTTATAATAAAGCAAAAGAGTAAACAGTGCCCTAAAATCCTACAGAACCTTTTTATCTAATCTGCATTATAAATTCCAGATTCCAAACAACCTTAAATGAAAAAGTTACCTCAAAATATAAAGGTCATGGGTCTAAGATGACTCACCTATAGTTCAATTACAGTTGTATTTATCCTTGGAGAATACAATAAGTAAGCCAATATGTATATGATACAGTTGATCATCAATTTTCTGAAATCCTTTATTCTTTAATGGGTCTGTCCTTTTCTGAGATTCGCTTTCTGGGGCCTTTTATTGACTATCTGCCACTCTTGTGGGTCCCCTTGTGTATTGTGGCGCATGGGCTAAATTTCCTTGCCGCGAATCCCCGTTGTCTGCCTGGCGTCTGTTGTCCTCACTAACTCCTGTACTGTTCTTCCACCTCCGCTGTTGACCCGGAATCTGTCCGCCACAATCTTCTCCCGAGTCTTCTGCAGTAAGCCTGCCGGCCGCTGCCAAACCCTGTATTGCTTCTCCACCTCCTCCGCTGCCATCTCCATATGTGCTAGGAGCCCAGGCACACTATATTAAAAAAATCTTAATCGAAATCGTAATTTGCTTCTCAATTCAATATACAACGCTTAGTACTCATCTCATTGTTTTGCTGCCTAGTGTTGCAGCCTCTCGCCTTTCTCTTCTCCTCTCCTCCCACCGTCCAGGAGCACCCGCGACTGGCGTTAGCCCGCCGCCATGTTTCCCGTCACTGATTTATCAGGTAAGTGGTTAGTGGCAACCCTCTCAGTTCAAGGTAGGCCTCTGGTGTGTACGGTATATTACAGTCCAAATAATGATAATCCAGAACTCTTGAAATACTTGAGTCCTGTCTATTGGAGACAACAGCCCCCATTATATTAGGGGGTGATTTTAGTTTAGTTTTGAATAAAGGATTGCATAGGACTTCAAAAGTTAAATATACTAATCCACCAAAAACATTTTCTAGACTGATAAACATTATCAAAGAATTTAATTTAGTCGATATATGGCATATTAAAAAAAGGGAGAGGAAGAAATTTACACTCTGTAGTAAAAAATATAGGCACCACTCCCGTGTAGATTATTTCTTATTAAACAAGGAGCTTTGTGGGGAGGGGGTGGATGTGACCCATATGCCAGCAATAGTGTTGGATCATTCTTCCGTAATATTATCATTAGGCTTTCATCAAAAAGAACAGAATAGAAGGTGGACCTTAGATATGACGTTACTTCTGGATGAGAATGCAGTTGGAGATCTGAGGGTAAAATCTGAAGATTTCTTCTGTGCTAATAAGGCGCTCAGCAGAAGGGCATATAGTATGGGATGCTTTTCACGCATATTTAAGGGGGGGATCCTAAAATCCATTATGATAGGGACAAGTAGAGCGGAGAAACAGCAAAGGGAGAATAGAATGAAAGAGATTAAGAAAAAAGAATAACTACTACAGAAGGCCTCCATGGATGAGCCAGATAGGGTTCAAAGTTTGAGTAAAGAGCTGGAGGGTTTGCAGGTGGAGATCTGGGCACAGCTTGATAACAAATTGCTGGATAGGTGGAAGGCGAGTAAACTTCAAAAGTTTGCTCATGGAGAAAAATGTGGCTCATTATTAGCCTGGAAGGAATACAATTGGGGGGTTGATCAGTAGAGAAGCTGGTGAATTATTAACTGATAACTTGGATATATGTGGATATATGTGGAGAGGCTTGTAACTTCATGAGAGATCTGTATTTAGATGATATTAAACCTGGCCAAGAAGAGATAAATGGGTGGTTAGGATTGATGGCACTTCCACGTTTAGCTCTAGAGCAACAGAAAGTTTTAGAAGGAGAGATTAAGGGTGAAGAGATAAGATTTCAGTGTAATAAGATGGTTAAAGGAAAGGCTGCAGGACCAGATGGTCTTCCAATTGAGGTCTTCCTTTGTAGTATTAAGATAGTAACCCCTATTTTACAATCTTTATTCAATGAGATATATATAAGTGGGAAGAAAGTCCCTAAATCATGGTTAGAGGCTACAGTCACTTTGATTTTGAAACCAAACAGGGATCGACAGAACGTGGACTCATATAGACCGAGATCCCAATTGAGTGCGGATTATAAGATCGTTTCCAGAATTATAGCACCTAGGGTAGCTAAGGTAATACATGAGGTTATGGACCGGAACCAGGATATGGTAAATCATGTGGTGAAAACCCAAATATGGTATTGGGGAGTCTTAATAACCCAGAGAATAGAAAACATTACAAAAATAAATTGGAGGAAAGTTAATCAGGCGGTAACTGGACTACTTTCGAAAAGGGCAAACTTACCTTTGAATATTTATGGAAGGGTAAACCTTATTAAAATGATTATATTTCAAAAGGTGACATTTCTTTTCAATACCATCACGTTGCTTTTTCATAAGGAGGATATAGCAAATCTTCAGGGGGAAATAGGAAGTTTCATTTGGGCATGAAAAGGCCCTAGGATTCCATGGAAAAAGCTTTGTAGGAGGCTTGAAATGGGAGGATTGGCATTGCCGGATATATTGGTTTACTGTTATGCTATTGTATTTAAGAATGTTCTCATGCTTGCTAATAGAACAGATAAAACAATGCAGGCCTACTCTTTAAAGCGATGTTAATGGATGTCCCTCAAGCTCAGACTCACTTTCTTTTTAAATATGGAAATCCAAAGTTTTTTAAACAGTTGAGGCTTAAGATTTAGAAATCTTCTTTATACACATGGATGTATGTATGTAAAACTTTGAGAGTTCCATATTTTTCATCATGGGCACCTATTTGGGACTCTCTAGGTACCCCGGAGTGTTTGAAGGACCATCTAAGTGAGCCTTTGAAAGCAGGGGGGATATTGGGCAGACCTTAAGGTAGGCGTGGATCTGATGACTTGGGAAGCATTATCCAACTGTACTAGCGGTATGCTAATGAGGTTTAAATACTATCAACTTAGTTCCTGGTGGGCAACTCAAGAGTGGGCAGAGGAGGAGGAATCCAAATTTGATCAAGTAATGAGAACTTACCAGTGGAAAAAGGAAAGAACTTTTTGGTATTGGGCCTTTTTGGAGATGGGTGTGAAGATTGAGACTGACATTTTAAAACTGTGGGGGGAAGAGTTTAATGGTGAGGATGTGACACAAATTTGGAGTAAGTCTTTTAGCATGTTAAGACAAGTAGTAAAGCTGGCATCACTCAAACAATATCACCTATTTACAACCCACAGAGTTTATTGGTCCCCAGCGAAACTCTCTAAGATCACTGGTAACATCTATACTTGCCCGAGGTGTAAGTTAGTAGCTGCCGGCGATATTCACTTGTTTATGTCAAGCCCAGTATTAGCATCATTTTGGAACTCAATATGTGACTTTGTTGGAGATATTATCGGGAATCATGGCTTTTGTTTTATGCAATCCTATTGGCAAGGCGTGAGATTTGCAAGTTATGGAAATCTGAAAATCCTCCACTTTTCTCTGACTGCCTCAGAAACTTTATATATATCTGAATCGGATAAGACATGTGATCCAAGAAGCAAAGAAGGAATTTGGGCTCCGTTGTTAAGGTGGAGAGATAAGGAAACGTGAGCCCTATGATTATGCCTCCTATACTGTCGGCCATGGTATCTCCTATCCCTGGGCAGTTCAGTTGTTAAGGAGATGGAAGTGGAAACAGTAGTACACTTCCGGTCCAATACTCTTCCCATTACTCTTAAGGTCAACATTCTGGTCCCCCTTTGGAAGACCTAGAGGGTGCAGTGGTTTACCCGGCAAGAAATATGGCAAAATAAAGACACAAAAAAAAGATGAAAAAAAAAATGCTCACACATGCGTACAAAGCTGTACAAAGCTACAAATCTGTACACAACCAAGGACCATCCTACATCAACCATCAAGTAAGCTTTTTCTACCCCTCTAATGCTATGTATCTAACCAAAGAGCTCGATGAAATAGTAATTGAACAAGGAGCCAGAGATGATCCGGCCTGATATAGACCAATTTCACTCTTGGACTCCGCGGCCAAAATCATGGGGAAAGCTGTCCTTGCCCACCTAACAGATTAGTTAGATCAAAATCATATTATCTCAGATCTCTAATATGGTTTCAGGCAGGGTAAAGGTACCTTGCGTCAATGTCTGAATCTTCACCTAGTAATTGGGAAGTACACCGTCGCAAAGCATGGGGATCTTCATCTGGCCTTTATGGACCTAACCTCAGCTTTCAATCTTGTCAATTAGGGGTCTCCTTGACTTCCAGTTGTAAAGAAATCCCAAGAGCCGGTACAAAAATTATTCCTGCATTGCTCTACGCAGACGATGCGGTTCTGGTGGCAAGGACTTCAAAAGGGCTGCAAACCCTTTTAGACTGTTTTATTGATTTTATGGACTCTCTGGATTTGGTTAAAAATTTTAAAAAGTCACATTCTATGTCTATTGGCTCAGGTAGAGCAAGGAAGGCCACATTCTGTTGTAAGAACATGGAATTAATTAAGGTCCCCGCTTTCCCATACTTAGGGGTTCTTTTTGATGATAGACGCTCGTGGGTCACGCAGAGCATGCACAAAAGGAACACATTAGCTCGAGCAACAGGGGCTATTTTAGAATTCGCGAACAGAATTGACTCCAAACCACTCTCGGCACTCATGAAAATTTACAATCCCAAGTGCCTCCCAATGGTGACCTACGGGAGTGATATATGGGGATATATAGAGACCGGTGAAATCCAGGCGGTCGAAAACAGCTTCTTTCGTAGACTGTTGTCGGTCCCGGCCTCTACCCTTGCTTTTAATATTCATGAGGACCTAGGAGTTGGTTTCATTTCGGACCCCTTAATGTGCTGGCTGAGAATTTGGGCCCAACCGTCCTCCAACTTAAATCAGCTGGTCATCCAAGACTGTATTTTGCTAGATAAGGGACTAGATATACCATGGGTACGCTACATCAAGTCTCAGATGGAATCTCTTGGCTGTCCTGACCTATTTTCGAGCCCTAGAGCTCTGGGTAGGTCAGACTTTAGAGACCTGACCTAGATCAAGGTTGATTAGGGAGGAAAGGGAACTAGTAAAACCCACTGTGAGAAGTTTTGTCACGCTGAGCTTAGCTAGACAGTTGTAACCATATTTATCTTATATAAATAATCCTTCCCCTTTATTTGCTTTAATTAGATTCAAGCATAATATGGTTCCCTGGCTACTAGCTTTCCCGAAAGGGTTTTTAAAGAAGGGTCGTTAAGTCCCTGTCCTTGTGACAACTTCTCTGAACAGAACACCATCCACATTATATTTTTCTGTGATTTTTATGTTTCGTTATGCAGGAAATGTATTATCCCCCTCCTAAAAGACCAACATTTTGAACAAGTCAGGCCAGCGCTGGCATACTTGCAAATGTTGGCATCACCTGTGGTTTGTTTTGGGGTTGCAAGTTATATAATAGGAGCAATCAGGTGTAGGGATAGGCTCATGGAACCGTAGAGTGGACTGTGTTTTAAATGAAGTTATTTATTTACTATCATGTGTTTTTTAATAAATTTCTATGTAAATAGTGAATCCTTAATTAGTTTAGATTTATACTTTATATATTTATTTAATCCCCGACGACATATCGTGTTGGGTAGAAGTGCTTAACATATGATGGTTTATCAAATATTTCGCTGAGGTGTGAGAATTGGACTAAATTAAATTATGCATCCAAGTACTGTTTTGAATTACAATGCTCATCGTCATACACTTTGATGGGTTTAATCTAACCGAATAAAGATACATTTTGACTTGACTTGACTTGACATTGAATAATGTAACTAGGCAAACTCTATGATACCTTAAGAAAGAACACATGCAGAAAGCTTTGACTCTCCTTTCCTTGCAAACACAAACTTGCAACAGCCTCTAACTAGAAAGCTTGTCAATGCGGGCTACTGCCATTGCACATCCTAAATCCTGTTCCTTCAACTTGCTAACTGAAAAAGTAACACATTATGTTTTTGAAGATATAAGCATGGATTGATGCCAGACATTTTCAAAGCCACCTCCCTATATTCCTCCTCCGATCCTCTGCTCTCACAATGGTAAAGGTGGGGAAACAAGAGGGTAATAATCAGTGGATTATTCTGAGTCACACTTATTGAAAAGACAGCTTTGTTCCAGATCTCAATGTTCATCAAACAAAACCAAGTTTTATTAGACAGACATGCAATATTCAGACTTGGCAATTGTACCAAATCTGCATTCATCTCTATGTGATGACCTCAAGCGCACTGATGCTAAAGAGTCACTACTTTTCTCGACCTGTCATTAATGTTTGGCACTGTAGACCACCAACTATTAACCGAAAGACGATATGACAAGAATATACATAGAACAGACCTTAACTGGATAAAATCCTACAAAATAATAGAACCCAAACTGTCACTTTACCTCCATTGATCTCTTGTGCTTTCAACTGACAGATAGGTCTCTTACAGGGTTCAGCAATAACTTTTCTTCCTATTCAAGGTGTACCTTTCCCCTCGTTCTGATCTTGTGATTTCCTTCAAGCTCTAATACCACAACTATGTTGATTGTCAGAGGTCATCTTAAAGCTGGAATATCAATCAGAGTGAAAGAGGAGTGGATTTGGTCAAACGGCCAGGGTGGTTTACCTCAAAGCCGGGTTCGTGTCATGGCAGGGATGCTCAACATCCTGTGATTCTGTGGAAATCACTTACTCTCCCGGTGCCTAACAAAAAATGAATGTGTCCATCTGTAATAAAACTGGTGCACACGTAAAGTGCTCTAATACCTTCGGGTCAAGTTCACACTATATAATATATAAAACTCCCCCCAAAAAATTACATTTGGATTTGTTGAATGCGTACTGGCAGTGTATCGTAAACATAACTCCTCAAAAGCATATTTGCTTTGTGGATCGGATCCTGGCAAAATCATAACCCTTCATCCACCTGACGTCTGTAAGTAGGAGCATAGCCATTCACGTTGACAGAGTTGAAAAACTGACCCTGGGTTCCAGCATTTCACGCTAATCCCAAACTCAACAATGTAACAAGAGATATTTTCTTCACAATAATATTACTGTGAAATGTCTTCCTTACCAAGGCCTCTCTCACTCTATACAGGGATTGCTAGCTCTAGTGAAGTCATATCTAGTTTATGCCAATTGGCTGTATTTCAGACTCTCTAGACATTGAGGTCCCAATTTACAAGGTAGCTTCCGTTACTCTTGCACCATGCAAGGTGGTGAACGATCAAAGCAAACCTTAAGTCAGATATATGAAACCATGCAATGCCACTTTGCGTGGCCCTCGGTGGCTTCATGAATCTGGAGTAAGGCAAGGCTGCGCAAATCGCGGCATTGCCTTACTCTGCTCTGGGAAGGGTTTCTATGGGTATTGCATGGGTGTTCCCACACAACTACCATGGTTTTGCACACATTCCCAGATTTACCAGAACTGGTAAACCTGTGATTGCTCCAAAAAGATTCGCTTCTCCAGGTGAGGTGTAATGAGGAGGAATATCTTTATTTCTCCTCATTACGTCCCCTTTCTTTGTGTGCTGCATTCAGTAGCACACATAGATAGTATACTTTGCCTCTCAGGATTGTTTTTGTGCATAGAGATGTCCCTTCCTGCACAAAAACAATTCTTCATGCAATGCAGGCACCCTTGGCCCATGGTGCAAGGGGGCCTCGGTTGGCACTAGGCTACCAAAAGGCTCCCAAAAGCACTGCCAGCACAGAGGAAATGGCAAGAATGTGAGGTATTGCCTTAAATATGGTGCATTCCTGCCCTTCCCCTGTCTCGCCATGCAGTGCAGCAACATGGCTTGCTGAGCTGCACTGCATGACTTTTTAAAAAATTGGCCCTTTAATTGACAAGATACAAGGAATCCAGAACATTGCAGCCAAACAAGTCATAAACCTGATTAGACAGAATCCCATTACTCATTTACTGGTCACCATTCTCAAGAAGAATTCAAAACCCTCCGCATTGCATAATGGGCTATCAACGGGATTGCACCAAAACCGCTGCATTTACACTCAGATTTACAGGCAAGGACTTCACTCCAATAAAACATTATAATCCTTCTAGAATCCAGAAAAGCAATAAAGACCTGGCTTTTTTCACAATCATGAGAACCTAAGTAGCTCTCAAAACAAATCTGACAGCTTTATATACACAGCATGCAAAACTATCACTTACATTCCCTTTGATATCTGGCCTTATTTGTGAAGGCCTGCAATACTTTTACACCACCGTTGCATCACTTTTTGGGATGCAGCAGCATTGTGAAAATGTGCCACATTGCGCCATATTTACAAAGTGATGCATCACTTTGTAAAGGCCTGTGCTACATTATACCTGCATCTGGTATAATAAATGCAGAGTGGGCATTCCCCCTCAATAAAGGGTCATAGAAGTGGGGCAGTAAGATCTCTGAGATTTCACTGCAACACTTCTAGGACGCTACTGCATCCATATCTTACGCCTGCCTCACACCTGGCATAAGACTGATGCAGGCCCTCTCTCCCGGGGCTTACCCCATGTGAAAGTGCATATTGCTGGAGTTGTGTCTGTTTTCAGACCCACGCCAGCAATGCGGCACTTTTGCACCTACACATACGTCAGTAATACTGACGTATCTGTACCTCTTTGCAACATAGAGCACCGTACATTAAATACGGCGCGTACATGGTGTCACAAGTAGGATGCAGTGAAAAAACTGCTGCATCGCTGTTTTCATGCAGTAATGTGACAGTTTTCATAAATGAGACCCTTGGTTCCAATCTTTAAAGGCTCCTCCATGCAGCTGTGCCAGGTCTGGAGAGCACACTTGGGTCCTCAGGTCTGACATCAAAACACAACACTAACACATGATACTTCAATAACTAAATGTCTCCCATCTATTAACTCCAAATGGAGTCACTACTTACTCAACCAGCTGGAAAGTGCTTTAAAATAAATATCTGCATGCCTCATTACCCAATATACATTGAAACAGTTGAAACACTGAGGCAGATAATCTAGAATGCAGGAGCTTAACATTAAAAAAGTTCTGAAGCCATACCTCAGAGATACATTTTGGAAAACAATTGAAAATTAACTGTTTCAACCCTGCGGTCAACAGAAATTTACAGAGGAAAAGAACAGGACTGGAAAACATCAGACAATGCTCCTTGGATCAAACCCTATACCTTACATAACCAACAGATGCACACTCTCATGATATGACTCTGATCTGAATAAAAAAAACTGGAGGGCTTAACAAAGCACCCACCTAAAAATATGGAGAAAGAAGGGGCTAAAGTGGGAGTGCTTGGAGGGTCACCTCAGCCAGTCCTTCCCTGTAACCTTTGCTCTATATAGTGTCTTGTCTCGTGCCTAGTGGATGCTTGGGGTGGGTCGCATGGGTGACAATGGGAACCTGCAAACTTGGAGCAGCTATTCTGCTGCAGCCTTTTGAAGAAGCCAGGGGCATATTTATAAAACAATGTCAGTACGTGGTGCTGCGCCAAATTTGGCAAAGCCACGCTCGGATATTTTATAAGCACAGGGATGCAGCGTATTCACAAGTAAATGGCCCACCCCTGTGTGTCCCCTAGCGCTGGTGCACAAAAAGCCTCCTAGAGCCAGCACGGGCACCCTGCCCCCATGTTGCAAGGGGGCCTGAGCTGCAGGTGTGGTTATTTATGTGCAGGAAATGACACCTTCCTGCACATAAATAATCAATAATGGTGATTTTCTCTTTTTATGTGTGCTACAGAATGCAGCACATATAGAGAAAGCAAAAAAGAAGGCTAAATTAATACTTTCTCCTCATATCGCCATTCTAAGACCAGATATTCCCTGGCGTTAGTTTTTGACCCTGCCTCAGCCTTGTAAATCTGGGGGAGTGTCAAAGAAAGTAATGGGTGTTGCGGTGGAACACCAACTGCAACACCCATTGCATGCCCCTTTGCTGCAGAGCATTACGGTGGAAAGGGACATATCTACAAGGTGGCGTTAAGCCACATTAAGGGGCCTATTAGGATGACGGGCGGACTTTGTCCGCCTGTCATCCTGCCGGGGTTTCGGACCGCCCGCCATAAGGGCGGGGGTCCCGTGGGGGGGTATTAGGATGTGCCACATTGGCAGGCACATCCTGCATTTTTAGCATTGTGGCGGGCGGTGCTCTCAACACCGCCCGCCACAATGCTAAAAATGCATTAATGCATTTGCATAGACAAAGCGGCAGGCACGGCGCGGTGCCTGACGCTTTGTTTATGCAAATGCAGGGGGGTACCACAGGTACCCCCCGTGTGCACCCCCACCTCTCCTTCTCTGCCCCCAGAGTGAAGACCGCATGCCTTTCCGTAGCGGCATTGCCGCCGCAGAAAGGCATCCAAGCAAGCCCATCATAATATGGCTGACGGTGTCTATTAGATACCGCCACCATATTAAACCTTTTCCGCCCCGGTCGCCGAAACGCGGTCTTTCCGTCCGCCGCGGTCCCCCCCGCAATCCTAATATGGCGGGGGGAATTTAGGTGCGGATTCCCCCGCCAAGCTGGCGGTGGCTACCGCCAGCCTGGCTGGTCAATCCACCCGCCATCCTAATGGGCCCCTAAGTGTGTTAGTGCCAGCTTGTAAATATGGGAAATGCGCCAGGCCACCAGAGTATTAAAAAAAGTTATGCTTCGGTGGTGATAGAGGCTTCTACATATGCCCCCCAGTGGGGTGTTTTAGTCTCCTTTCGACCTGGCTGAATATGTCCTTAGTCCTTGAGTCCAGTTGAAAGTGTCCTTAGTTTGTAAGTTCCTCTCTGTGTGCTGAGTGATCTTCTGCCTTCTCTTTGTGTGATATTTTTTCGTAGTTGCTCACTGTGTGATATGTTTGGTAGTTTGTGTGTGTGTAAGCGCACATTAGTGAATGCATGTGGGCATGTGTATAGAATATGTCAGCCATGAGGTCATTCATGGGCTTACATGCTCTTTTGATATTTACCGCTCTCAGTTGTGTGTCAAGGGTATTGTGTGTGTTTATATTTCCCTTCTGCTTCCCATACTCTTCTAACGTTTGTGTATGTGTGAGGGAAACATACACTGCTGATGCTTCTTATCTCACTGAAATTTTAGAAATCATTCCCACTACATAAAAGCCAAAATAGTTGATATTGGCCATACTACTATTATATTGCATATCTTTGTTTAACGCATGGGTTATTTTGTTCTATGGGTCGTATAGGACCTGCAGTAGTTGCATTGCTTCCAAACATATCTCCTTATTATACTTCATTCTAAGAAGAAAGGAATAATATTTTGAAGGAGTAGTGCATGTAGCAAATTATATCAGGTAGAAATCTACAAGCAGTGCTCCAGGTGGTGATTTTAGCGCCATTAGTCAACAGTCTGACTCATTGTAATTGTAAAGTAGGTTAAATAAAAAAAATTAAAAAAATCAATTCTGAAATTAGATTACGTGGCTGACTTATTTTGTCCCAGAGCCGTCTTCTCCCAGCATTGGCGCTGCAGGTCTGTTCAATTGTGCTGATTAATAAAAATTAAAATATCTGTGAAACAATATCATGCGCTGTGTTCTACAAATTAAGCTGTGTAAAGCTAACTGCAAAAATATATAATTCACAACAAAAATATGTCTCAAATTATTTGACATTACATAATGCAGAGTAATATCTATTCATTTTCCCAGATATCTCCCTTTTTGTTATAATGAAACAGGAAGCACATCTACTGCATAGAGCATTAGCCTAAAATCCCTCGCTGTTATTATTCACCCTAAAACTGACATGCCACTACTCAGTAATCACTCCGAGCACCGTGGAAGGGTGTATCTATGCGCATGACTGCGAAACTACCGAGGTAGCTGGTTTTGGAAATGTTTGGTGTCTCAGCAATAGTGGTTTCGCTAGAGTTTAATTCATAATAATGTTTTTGCTATTACTGGCATAGAGTTCTAAAATTCTTTCCATTCCCTGGCCGATCCAGTGCTCAACTAAAACATATCTGCTGGGCAGACAGAAGCTCTGAAAGTTTACCCTCATGGGAAATTTACAGAATAGGTCAGTGCGGTCTGCAATGCATGGGGCCTCGGTCCTTTACAGGCCCGAAAGGTTGTCTCCCCGAAAACAACCCCACCACACTAAGACATTTTCTCCAACAACTTAAACTTTCGTAGACTTTAATTTGTGTTTTTATAACTCTTTCTTTTAGTATTCTGTCCAAAAACTCCTGTTTGATAGAAAATCTGTGTCACCGCAGAAGGGTATTCTTGCTTGCTTCTTATGAATTTGTTTTCTAATTAATATGTATTATTTCCAAGCTCATTTGTCTGGACATGAAGGGGTTGACTCATATCTTGGTGCCATTTATACTCCGTCTCAATGGCGACCGCTGAGATGAGGGTCCGTCAGCCTGATTTTGATGCAGGCAGGCCTTAAGTTTGGCCCGGCAGAGTAAGGGCTGTGGAGAATGGCTATATGTCCCCCCACCCATTTAGAATGGGTAAACACATAGCTGTTTTTTTACTATCCGTCACCACCAGGCAAACACTGCCAGTAAGAGACTTTAAACAAGCATTTATAATGCAATGGTCTCGGCATTATGAAAGGTAGAGCTATTGGCATTGCTTGTGACATTTTTATCCATTTTTAAAAAAAAACATAATAAATGGTATTGTCATTTACAATGGCAATAGGTGAGCATTAGAGAGTAGTAGAGAGTATTCACGGACACAGAGCCACACACACAGAAAGCCACACACACACACAGAGAGACACACACACAGACCCCACGCAGACACACAGAGCCCCACGCACACACACAGAGCCCCCCCACACACACAGACCCCCCCACAGACACACAGCGAGCCACACACACACACACAGCGAACCACACACGCACACACACACACAGCAAGCCACACACACACAGCAAGCCCCACACACACACAGAGCCCCACACACAGGGAGCCACCCACACACACACACAGAGTCACCCACACAGAGCCACCCACACAGAGCCACCCACCCACACAGAGCCACCCACACACAGGATAACAACACTGCTGCCTACCTCAGTGCGGTTCTATATCTCAAGCCCTAGCACTATTTCAGCTTGTGGCAACGCACCAAAACCTTGGGCTCCTTTCATCAATTAAGTCGCCCACTGTTACCACAAAGGGTGATTACAGGAAGGATGCTGGATTACACACCAGGCAGTGGGCGCGCGCAGAAGAAGCGAATTGGCAATAAAATGCACAGCATCAACTAATGGTAAACATTCTTACATTTGGCACAAGTGGATAAACATGTCGCACTCCGGTTCTATCTGCAATTTTTCTTAATGATTATTCAATACTGGCTGATGTGAACCTAGCTTACATGGACAACCACCACACAGAGTGCTAAATACTGACCAGGATAAAAACAGGAGGCCAATCATGTGTAGAAGAGAGGGTGTATGCGCAAGGCAGTACAATTGAGATTAATATTTTCCTGCATATAAAACTTGGCCGTCCGTGTACAGGTAAATACACTGAAGAAAGGTATCCAACATCGGGCTTGTGTGCGAGTATATAACGGCCCTGTCAATTTAATTTACACTGTTTAGGTCACCTCGAATAACAGGGTAAAATCAGGTGTTGGCAGTCAATCAACGGGCGAGGATGTAAACTAAGCATTTTGGAAATGGTGAATAGCTCGTAAATTGAACCCACTGCCTTATACGTTGATATCCTGCTTGCTGACTGGAAGAACTTCAGTTTGAGAAAAGTGACAGACCTCAACTGACATAAAGCAGAAAGATAGGGCAGAGGTGGATCTGACACCTTCCCGCGCATTAAAGTTCGCCTGCGGACTAAGACACGGTTACTCGTACGGAGAGGCATTAAATGAGCGTTGCACCAGTGGGAGACAGCGTTGCCTCGCCGGGCCCGACGTGTAGGGAAGCAGGGTACACGATACTCAATAACATGTTAAGATAAAGCAGTCGACCTAACCACGTAATGTGGTCCTCACATGTCACACAATTCTTTTAGTCAATGCCACAAACACCCTCACGCTACAATCCTCAGTGTTGTTCATATAAACTTATTAGCAAGTCGTGCCTTCTTTTCCTTATGCAAAAAACACAGTTGATGGACAGAATGCAGAACAATGCCTTACATTCACACCAGTACCAAGATCTGGGCCTAAATCCATCGTTTTTTTGCACTCCACACCACCCTAGGTCTACACTGGCTATATGCAAATCAGCCTTGACCCTGTGCCTCATGGGAACAGTCCAGCCCGAACTACCAAGCCATGTCTTTCCTAGACCGGAATCAAGCATCCAAGGACCGGTTTCTGGCTATCAGCCTTCTTCAGCCTGGATAGCTTGACTCCAGTGATGTGGAGAGCCTGGGACTCAGGTCTGAGCATACCCAGCCCACTCGGGGGGAAAATTGCAAAAAACACAGTTGATGGACAAAATGCAGAACAATGCCTCACATTCACCCCGGTACAAAGATCTGGGCCTACATCCATCGTTTTTTTGCACTCCACACCACCCTAGGTCAGACACTGGCTATATGCAAATCAGCCTTTACCCTGTGCCTCATGGGAACAGTCCAGCCCGAACTACCAAGCCATGTCTTTCCTAGACCGGAATCAAGCAACCATGGACCGGTTTCTGGCTATCAGCCTTCTTCAGCCTGGATAGCTTGACTCCAGTGATGTGGAGAGCCTGGGACTCACGTCTGAGCATACCCAGCCCACTCGGGGGGAAAATTGCAAAAAACACAGTTGATGGACAAAATGCAGAACAATGCCTCACATTCACCCCGGTACAAAGATCTGGGCCTACATCCATCGTTTTTTTGCACTCCACACCACCCTAGGTCAGACACTGGCTATATGCAAATCAGCCTTTACCCTGTGCCTCATGGGAACAGTCCAGCCCGAACTACCAAGCCATGTCTTTCCTAGACCGGAATCAAGCAACCATGGACCGGTTTCTGGCTATCAGCCTTCTTCAGCCTGGATAGCTTGACTCCAGTGATGTGGAGAGCCTGGGACTCACGTCTGAGCATACCCAGCCCACTCGGGGTGAAAATTGCAAAAAACACAGTTGATGGACAGAATGCAGAACAATGCCTTACATTCACCCCAGTACAAAGATCTGGGCCTAAATCCATTGTTTGTTTGCACTTCACACCACCCTAGGTCAGACACTGGCTATATGCAAATCAGCCTTGACCCTATGCCTCATGGGAACAGTCCAGCCCGAACTACCAAGCCATGTCTTTCCTACACCGGAATCAAGCATCCAAGGACCGGTTTCTTGCTATCAGCCTTCTTCAGCCTGGATAGCTTGACTCCAGTGATGTGGAGAGCCTGGGACTCACGTCTGAACATACCCAGCCCACTCGGGGTGAAAATTGCATGGGGCACAGGGTCAAGACTGATTTGCATATGGCTGGGTTCAAACTGGAATGGCATGGTGAGCAAAAAAACGATGGATTTAGGCCCAGATCTCTGTACTGGGTGAATGTATGACATTGCTCTGCATTCTGTCCATCACCTGTTGTTTTTTGCAATTGTCCCCCCGAGTGAGACGGGTATGCTCAGACGTGAGTCCCATGCTCTCCATGCCACTGGAATCAAGCTATCCATGCTGATGAGGGTTGAAAGCCCGAAACTGGTCCTTGGATGCTTGTTTCCAGTCCAGGGAGGACCTGGCTTGGCAGTTCGGTCTGGACTGTTCCCATGGGGCACAGGGTCAAGACTGATTTGCATATGGCTGGGTTCAAACTGGAAAGGCATGGTGAGCAAAAAAACGATGGATTTAGGCCCAGATCTCTGTACTGGGATGAATGTATGACATTGTTCTGCATTTTGTCCATCACCCCTTGTTTTTTGCAATTGTCACCCCGAGTGAGACGGGTATGCTCAGACGTGAGTCCCATGCTCTCCATGCCACTGGAATCAAGCTATCCAGGCTTATGAGGGCTGAAAGCCCGAAACCGGTCCTTGGATGCTTGTTTCCAGTCCAGGGAGGACCTTGCTTGGCAGTTCGGGCTGGACTGTTCCCATGGGGCACAGGGTCAAGACTGATTTGCATATGGCTGTGTTCAAACTGGAATGGCATGGTGAGCACAAAAACGATGGATTTAGGCCCAGATCTCTGTACTGGGGTGAATGTATGGCATTGTTCTGCATTCTGTCCATCACCTGTTGTTTTTTGCAATTGTCACCCCGAGTGAGACGGGTATGCTCAGACGTGAGTCCCGTGCTCTCCATGACACTGGAATTAAGCTATCCAGGCTGATGAGGGCTGAAAGCCCGGAACCGGTCCTTGGATGCTTGTTTCCAGTCCAGGGAGGACCTGGCTTGGCAATTCGGGCTGGACTGTTCCCATGGGGCACAGGGTCAAGACTGATTTGCATATGGCTGGGTTCAAACTGGAATGGCATGGTGAGCAAAAAAACGATGGATTTAGGCCCAGATCTCTGTCCTGGGGTGAATGTATGACATTGTTCTGCATTCTGTCCATCACCTGTTGTTTTTTGCAATTGTCACCCCGAGTGAGACAGGTATGCTCAGACGTGAGTCCCGTGCTCTCCATGCCACTGGAATCAAGCTATCCAGGCTGATGAGGGTTGAAAGCCCGAAACTGGTCCTTGGATCCTTGTTTCCAGTCCAGTCCAGGGAGGACCTGGCTTGGCAGTTCGGGCTGGACCGTTCCCATGGGGCACAGGGTCAAGACTGATTTGCATATGGCTGGGTTCAAACTGGAATGGCATGGTGAGCAAAAAAACGATGGATTTAGGCCCAGATCTCTGTACTGGGGTGAATGTATGACATTGTTCTGCATTCTGTCCATCACCTGTTATTTTTTGCAATTGTCACTCCGAGTGAGACGGGTATGCTCAGACGTGAGTCCGGTGCTCTCCATGCCACTGGAATCAAGCTATCCAGGCTGATGAGGGCTGAAAGCCCAAGGACCTGTCCTTGGATGCTTGTTTCCAGTCCATGGAGGACCTGGCTTGGGAGTTCGGGCTGGACTGTTCCCATGGGGCACAGGGTCAAGACTGATTTGCATATGGCTGGGTTCAAACTGGAATGTCATGGTGAGCAAAAAAACGATGGATTTAGGCCCAGATCTCTGTAGGGGGGTGAATGTATGACATTGTTCTGCATTCTGTCCATCACCTGTTGTTTTTTGCAATTGTTCTTTTACTTATGCAGCGCATTTCTTCATCGTCGCTTATCAATGAAAGTATCATCAGACTCTCCCCTTAAACGATAGCGGATAACAAACTTTACTAACAGGAATGCATACACGGATTTCAAGTTTGTGCTAGGCAAATGCTGACCTGGCATTTACACTCAGCATTCTTCTTTCTCTCATTACTAACCTGAACAAAATGGGCAGCGTACAAGCAAGCATAAAATTGTGCTTTCAAGGCAGACAGCAGATTGAGCTCTGTGGACATCTGTATAGGCAGGGGGCGTCACCCTGAGGCTACATTGCTGGCGCTTACCTTGCTGTCGTCCATAGGGCCCTGAACTCTGCGCTGCTATGGCAGCTGCCATCTATAAACTTCCCACTCACAGCTGCTGAGTGCACCTGCACAGACCCACTCTGAATCTTCCAGAAGCCTACCGGCCCCTGCCTCTAAACCGTGCGAAGTCCTTCTTCTCTCTTTAAAAGAATACCCCTGCTGTTTGTTTACAATCTGACACAGCGAGAAAATATGTCCGAGCATGAAGCAGCATGCGCACAGGTAATCCTGGGAGTGTGAGTCTTTTCTCTCTTCACTAAAGTAGAACGAACATGAGGGGGCGTACTGTTGAATGGCAACTCCCAGCAGCCAGCCAGAGAAAAGCGGAAACCAGCGGTGGCTGGGAACGTTAGTGCCCTAATGCTCTGTATTCTATACTGCGAGTAGGCAGATAGAGAGAGGACTCACACTTGCTTCAAAGAACGGCACAACACTTTGCCACAGCTCCCCGCTCTAGCCGTTGGAATTTGATTGGGAGGGCTCTGATAATTCCTCATAAGTTAATTAAAACATGCAAGTGTTTTAAATATCATCATTCTTTCCAGCTGTCAGAAGGTATCTGTTTGTCATACACAATTTACGGTCAGCGAGGGTTGTTAAGTTTTCATGGGGGCGGACACGGGAAGGGGCTGAAGTGAAACGGGGTCGGGAAGGGGCTGAAACACCACCAGTAGAGCCAATGCGCTGCCAAATAATTAAATAAAGAAGCCACAGAAGGCTTAATAAGCACCACCACGTTTCTCCGAGGCGAAGCAAGAATGCCTCGGAGAAACCAGCGTCATTTTCAGATTCGGGGGCGTGGTTTTCGTTCTCTCCTCTTCTCATTGGCTGGTAGGTAAAATTCCAGCCAATGGGAAGAGGAGAGAAAGAAAACAAGAAAGAAGGTAAAAAACACGCCCCCGAATCCGAAAGAAAACGGGGCTTGAACGGAATGACGCCCCTCTCCTCCAATGGCTGGCCTCCATTTTGGAAGCCAGCCAATGGAGCAAAGGGGCGGGTTCAAGCCCCCTGACTAAATAACATTAAATCTTCGGACCTAACTGAGCAAGCGCAGCTTATGGTCCTCGACCTAAAAAAGGAACAATGCACCCCTCGCCATGGGAGATGACTCACATGGCTAGTGGGCATTTTCAAAAAAGAAAATCCTGTATCGAATTTGCTTTCTGAAAATAAATCTGTTTGGTGCAGGGCTCCGTCAGGTAGCCAGAGCCCTGCACCAAACAGCAAGGAGCATTGATTGGAACCGCCGTACCAGCGGTTCCTGTCAATGCATTATTCATTCATAATAACTTTATTTGGGCCAATATGGCCATAAAAGTGCATAAATGAAAAAAAGAATGCAGTTTTTACAACCAATTAAGGAAGCGCAATACAGTCCAATTCACAAATGCAGAGATATATATACACTGTACGAATAAAACTTTTTCCATTTAGGGCGTTAGACCATTGATAATCGACAGTATGGGAAATCAAAAAAATATATATATTTATCTTAAGAATATAATTTAGCATGTAAATATTAAAATCCGATGAAAAAAGATCGTATAAAAGCATCACATAAAAACATCACAAGCACAACAACATCTGCTAATAATTAGTATATTGTAGTCAGGAGGTCCATCACAAATTGCCCTCCTATTTAACACATTACCCTAGGTAAGAATTAAGGACTAGGAATATTGTCCTCCTTATTATCACAATGCCCTATGCAAAAATAGAAAGACTGCATATATTACTTACAAGTTGACAACACCAGTGGCAAGAAGATACCTTCTCTTGGTCCACATTGCAAATAAAAATGTCGATATCACAGCAACAGTGACCGGGTCAGTATCTGATTTTAGAATTCTAAGGGTTTCTCTATAGTTCCTGATGCCCAGGTTTTTACAAAATTGAATCACCCACCTAGATCTGGGACTCTTGTGTGCCGGACAGAAGAATACCACATGGGTAACGGTTTCTTCCTCCACTGAACACCCAGGACAAAGGCGGCCTGTCCCTCCTTCCCACCTGTTGGTACAGGCGTTAAGCGGGAGGGTCCCATACCTACATTGCAGATACAATTTTTTAACTAAAACTGGTTGCATAGTGTCTATCACTTGTTGGAATTTATATTGGCACTTATAGTCCATGAATCTATGTGTTAAACTGGAAGTGTCAATTGTCTGCGCAATACCCGCCAGTTTGCAATCCTTCAGAGCACATGCTAAGGATTGTTTTGAGATTTTGAGACATGGCGCTACAGGTGTGGACCATAAATCTCCCAAGCACAATTCTGGATCACCTGGAGCCTATTAAGGGTCGATTGGGGGGCTTCCAGGTAAAGGGCATTCCCAAAGTCTAGCCGGGAGAGAATCAGGCCCTGAATCATAATCTGTCTTGCCTTGAATGGGAGGAGGGGGAGGATCTTGCGGATGAGCCTGAGTATACCAAAGCAGATAGCTGACAGTTTAACTGCTTGGAAGGTGAATGTGAGTGTCTTGTCCATCCATATTCCCAGTCTCTTGATTGTGTCTTTAGCTTCAGGGGTGGGTCCCAGCGAGGTTGGCCATATGGAGTCGATGGTTTTTTGAGGGGAGTTGCCTAACACCATCAGCTCCGTCTTGTCTTCATTCAGTTTCACACAGGACAGAGTCATCCAGGAGAGGACGGCTTCCAAGCAGCCCCTTAAATCACTTTGCTGGGTTAAGGGATGGTTCAATGTCACCACCAGCTGAGTGTCGTCAGCGTAGGATATGATTTGCACTCCGAAGGGGCGGACGACCTCGGCAAGGGGAAGCATATATATGTTAAACAGTGTGGGGTGCAGGGAGGAGCCCTGAGGTACCCCACAGCTGAGTGGTTTGCTGGGCGATGTAACGTTGCCCTCACAGACTCGGAAACAGCGGTCTGATAAGAGAGATTGGAGCCAGACAGTTGCTTTGGCAGCTATTCCCAGATCAGAGAGCCTATTTAGAAGGATGTTATAATTTACGGTATCGAAGGCGGCACTGAGGTCCAAAAGAATAATGGCCGCAGTGTCGCCCTGATCCGTAATCATCCTAGCTCCCTCAGTTACAGCAAGTCACTCCCATGTCTAGCAATATGCCCCACAGTTGTTCGCGGTCTACCATGTTGAAGGCTGATTTTAAATCCACGAACGTGAGGTACAGACTTCTACCCTCCAGGACTATATGTTTCCAGTTGATCAGTTGTAACCTAAACAACTGGTCTATAGTCGATGTTTTGCTTCTAAAACCCGCTTGGAGGGGGGTCAGAATATCATGGTCCTCCATCCACTCATGCAGCCTAGCTAATAGCACTCTGTCATAGATTTTTTGAGACACATCTATCAGACCTATCGGCCTGTAATTAACAGGATCAATTGGGGACCCCTTTTTATGAATCAGGATGGTCTCAGCCCCGGCCCATGTGGTAGGGGGCAACATTAAGAATCGCATTAACAAGCAATTGGAGGTATGGGGCCCACACTGCCTGTTCACTTCTATAAAAGTCCCCGGGGATTCTGTCTAACCCAGGAGCCTTGTTTGGTAATACCTTCGCAATTGCGATGAACACCTCAGCCAAAGTACAGGTGGGTGAGTCCATGAAAACGGCTGTAATTCGACTATTACTTATATTGCCGTTCATGGATTGATCTTCTGTTGTGCTTGAGTATAATTGTTTAAAATGAAGGCGCCTGGCATCCTCAGAGATTTTGGGCTCTATGGCAGACTTACCTTAGACTCAACTCGAGTGGATTAAGTTCGAAAAGCCTCTAAAATCTTTTTTGGTCTAAGGCATTTTTTATTGCCTGCCATCTTTCCATTTCCCATTCTGCCTTTGCACATAAAATCACCTTTTTGAAGAGGGACCTACTTTCCCGAATTATTGCACTATCACCCTTTTTAAGGGATATCATGAGTGCACTTTTAGCGTCTCTACACTTTGTTTTGAACCAGGGACTTTTACCCCTGGATCGATTGCTCTACGTTAATTTATTGGTGTGAAAAAGGGTGCCAGGGTTGCAACCAAATCTTGGTGGAGGGTTGCTAACTCTAAGTTATAAGTCTCACGGTCTCCAGACTGATAAGAAGGTTTACCTTTTCCAACATAGGAATGACACATGTATAGATTTATCTTATTGTGTCTTGGGACTGGGATATTGAATCCCAACGGATGCGTCTACCTCCACCGACCACTATTAAATTATATTGTTCCACAACTTGCCCTGATTCTGGCACTTGTATATCGAAGGACAGAACCAGAGGGTTGTGGTCACTTTCTGGCCGGGGGTAGACACAAAACTTTATTGCTTTATGCCAAATTTCGGTGTGTATTAAGATGTAGTCTATTATGGATTCTTGGGCTGGCATATTATAGGTAAAATTACCTGGATTATCATCAGCGAACCTGCCATTACAGGCCCTCAGTGAGTGTGTAAGAGTTAGAGAGGTCAATTGGAGTACCAGGGGGGTTCATCCCCTTATGGGATAGGCGTTAGCGACAGGGATCGATAGAGTTGCGTCCTCCTCAGACCGAGTTGATAATGGCAAACAATTTAGGGGCTCAAAGTGGCAGTTGAAGTTGCCACCTATGATGGGAGGTGCTTCCCCTGAAAGTGTTTCCAATAAGGCTGCCAAGTGGTCCAGCATTGGGGATGTATAGCCATACTTTGCTGGTCTGGAGTATACATTGATAATGACCAGTTTGGGTAGGTCAGCCTTGGAGAGGAGGATGCATTGGATATCCAGCATATGGGTGACAAGACGCTTTACTGTGTACCCTAAATGGGAGCCCACCCAAATACATAGACCCCCGGAAGGTCTGCCTCCTAGACCTTTCACTGCTGGCTCACTGTATGATACATATCCTACTCTATGTGGGGTTTTTAAAGCCCAAGTTTCCAGAAAAAGACATCTACAAAGTTGCCCCAGTCCGGCTGCTCTAGTTTGCCCCATAGTCCTGCTATGTTTCAACACATAACCTTAGTACCATTAAGGGTTCCTTTCATCTCGCCCTCAGGATTGGACTCTATTTCTTGCCCAGGGGGGTTGGCTGGGATACCTATATATCCACATTAGGAACAGTGGTTTGGTGAGATGTGCCTTCCTCCCCAGCTGTTGCACTGTTAGAATTAGAGCCGGCCGCCAAGTGGCCAACTTCCTCAGATACACTAAAGAAGCTGGTCCTCGCCCTTCCTTCACACCCATTTACACTCCCTTGCTGTAGTAATTGACCCAAAGGCTCATCCCCCACACCCAAAGTAGAATCAACAAAGTGTTTAGGGCTAATGGGGGGTGGTACCATAATTGGTTAAAGTCAGTCGACCATATCCAAGATACTGTATCTATTTCTTACAGAAATATTAAATGCAGAATCAAAGCCATTCAACCCTGGTGTGTTGATCGTGGTTCCACGATAATGTCGCCCCTCCCAGATCATATACTGGTACCCCAACTGCTCACCTCGTGATGGAGTAGAGTAGAAGAGTTAAGGTCCAGGACCTGTACAGAGGATTTGGGGTTGTGATGTTGTCCCTTACAGATATGGGGGGGCCGCCCACCTATCTCCAAAGTTAACTACCATGCAGTTCCCTTGGATATCTTTCTTCCTCCAACCAACCCAGTTTACTCTACGCGCAAACAAGATTTTGCTGCGTATGTTTGGAGGAAGGGGCCTATGGGTATTTAGCCAATGGGTGGTTTTGTTTTTCAATTCAGTGTAAGATTCTGACCTACCCCCGGCTAACTCCGGAACCCCAGCCAAAACAACCACATATGGTACTGACTCCGGTGGCAGGTCAATGTGTGATAGAGTATTCACATTATTAGAACCGTTCAGACCCCCCTGTGACCTTATTGCAGAGTCCAATTCCGAGGGTTGAGGTTGTTGGATCCCCCCCTTCGAGGAGGTACTATTTCCCGTGGGTCCTCTACCGTTGTCAGTCGTTTCACTTAGTGCAGTGTTCCCACATGCTGGGGCTTCCATTGGTTCTACAACAAGGGGGTCTGGACTCGTTTTAGTACTGTACACAACCGTACATCCTTAAGTAGTTGCGTTCTTGTACAGAGTTTTTCCCGGTGGATTCTTCTGTATCCCATCAAAGTTTGTCATTGCCGAGGATTCGAATTTCACCAGCCTCTCCTCTATCGCTAAGAGTCTATCAAGCAGGGGTTGCATAGAGGAAGTGATGAGGCCACCAATCTTTGACAAGAGTTTGTCGTCTAATGGCAACAGAGGGAAGGCAAGAGGAGCAACAAATGCTATGTTCTCCTCTAGCATGACTGAGCTTGGATGGTTGACATCAAATGAGCCTCCGTGTTTATTCAGCTTCTGAATTTTGGGGTTTTTACCCCTCTGTGAGCCCTCTCCTCGCTTCCTTTTCGGAATTGCCCCCGTCATCTTTGCAGATTTATCCTGTGTGGCTTCCAATGTTCCTACCCACTGCAGGGCTAATCACTGCCTGGACCTCGATAGTGGAGGCTTGGGTGTTCTTACACATAATTCTGCTTGGATGGTCACGCTCCCCCCATGGAAGCACCGCCACCTCCCCTAGAGGGGGAAGACTACCGCCCAGTTGCGGGGCTCCACGGACCACGGTCCTACCGTTACCTCTCTATGGGGTTCATGCCATAATCAAATTGCCCATCGAAGAAGATTTTGCAAATTCCAGTTCTTGGGACACTCTGCGCTCGGTCAGAGCGATTTCGTGTGCCAAGACCGAAGTGGCCCTTGTGATGAACTGATCCAGAGTTCCAGCTACATGGCCCACGTCACCACTTTCCTGCTTTTTCCCTCACAGCCAAACATTACAGTCCAACTGATAGATGAACTTCAAGACTGGTGCAAGATATTGAATTACAAACAAAAGTGAAATTACCAATAGCTGACCTTGCATTGCAGGCGTTAAAGGGATGGCCCAGCCTAGCCTCCACCGTTCACCAACGGGCACAAACGGGCCCGCCGTTGGCCCGGGCTTCATCAGGCGCGCGCCCGCGCGAGCCGTTGAATAGCGGAGGCACAGGAGGGCTGGATCACAGGGCTGCTGGTCCCAGTAGTCCCCTCACGTCGTCAACAACAGAGTCCCAGATGCGAACGGCTCCCGCGGAGCGGGGGCCGCGAGCCGTTAAATAGCGCCGGCACAGGTGGGCAGAGGTGGGCTGGATCACAGGGCTGCTGGTCCTAGTAGTCCCCTTAGGTCGTCAACAACAGAGCACCAGCTGCGAGCGGCATTGCATTATAAAAGACCACATGCTTGGCATTCATTTATAAATGTGGCTGGCAGTTCCTTCAACAAGCAGATGGATCAATTTACTCCATCCCCTGGAGGTACAACGGGCCAACCGCCCATGTATAAATCAGCCTCTAGATTCTTTATCTTGTGAAGTGCTTTGAAGTGTTCTTAAATATCTCACCACTTCTTGCATGTTACACCTTGATTTTGTTCAAGCTGTCAAATAATGATTCCTAGAGAATCTCTTATTCCACTCCATCTATGGGGTTCATGCCATAATCAAATTGCCCATCGAAGAAGATTTTGCAAATTCCAGTTCTTGGGACACTCTGCGCTCGGTCAGAGCGATTTCGTGTGCCAAGACCGAAGTGGCCCTTGTGATGAACTGATCCAGAGTTCCAGCTACATGGCCCACGTCACCACTTTCCTGCTTTTTCCCTCACAGCCAAACATTACAGTCCAACTGATAGATGAACTTCAAGACTGGTGCAAGATATTGAATTACAAACAAAAGTGAAATTACCAATAGCTGACCTTGCATTGCAGGCGTTAAAGGGATGGCCCAGCCTAGCCTCCACCGTTCACCAACGGGCACAAACGGGCCCGCCGTTGGCCCGGGCTTCATCAGGCGCGCGCCCGCGCGAGCCGTTGAATAGCGGAGGCACAGGAGGGCTGGATCACAGGGCTGCTGGTCCCAGTAGTCCCCTCACGTCGTCAACAACAGAGTCCCAGATGCGAACGGCTCCCGCGGAGCGGGGGCCGCGAGCCGTTAAATAGCGCCGGCACAGGTGGGCAGAGGTGGGCTGGATCACAGGGCTGCTGGTCCTAGTAGTCCCCTTAGGTCGTCAACAACAGAGCACCAGCTGCGAGCGGCATTGCATTATAAAAGACCACATGCTTGGCATTCATTTATAAATGTGGCTGGCAGTTCCTTCAACAAGCAGATGGATCAATTTACTCCATCCCCTGGAGGTACAACGGGCCAACCGCCCATGTATAAATCAGCCTCTAGATTCTTTATCTTGTGAAGTGCTTTGAAGTGTTCTTAAATATCTCACCACTTCTTGCATGTTATACCTTGATTTTGTTCAAGCTGTCAAATAATGATTCCTAGAGAATCTCTTATTCCACTCCATCTATTAATTGGTAAAACTGGGCAATATAGGAACTTGGTTAGGACTCAACAAGAATTTATATCTCTTGGATGTAATTGCTCTCTAAAGTGCTTAAATCTTGTTATGGACGTTCTCCAGCAATTCACCTCTAGTATACACTTACATTCCAGATGTATTCAGATGTCTTATAAACAAGATGCATTTTGATCCTTGGTGATCTGACTTAAATATTAATAAAAAAATGTTATATAAAAAACTAGAAGATGTATTCTTCACATTTATCTAGTTGACTGCAAAGAAGCAACACATATAGATTTCCTGGTGAAAAACTTCTAAAATAATTCTCTATGTGAAATGTGTTGGCTTTGTCAGCAGTGCAATGATCAGATCATACCTCTGACTAAAGGGTTTTGGGTGCACTTCAGCAACTAAGAGCCTAATTCTGATGTCATTTGGAAGGCCTCCGAATCAGATTCGTCTTTCCCGGATCCGATTCGCAGCTGTTAGATCTGGGGGTCTCTAGTTGGTAATGGTATTCACCTCTGTCCAAATAGGGACCCTTACTTCTAAGTCAGGATAAGGGGATTATACTCCTTAATAACCCCTGCTCACCCCCTTGGTAGCTTGGGACAAGCAGACAGGCTTATCTCAGAGGCAGTGTGTTAAGCATTTGTGAATATTCACAGTAATACAGTGAAAACACTACAGATGGACACAACACAGGATTTATAAAAATAAGTATTCCTTATATAGACTTAACACAAGACCACAAACAACAAAAATCCACAATACTACACTTAAGATTGCTTTAAAGATGATAAAAGTTACTTAGTTCAAGTTGATGATAAATGCGACAAAGTTCTTAACAAAGTATCTGGATGCACAATGCAAAGTAAACAAAAGGCTCGCAAAAGGGGAGATACGTCGGTTCTGTGATCCGGGGGGAAGGATGCCTCGTGCCTCAATGCTTGCGCAGAGTAGGGGATGCGTCGTGATCCTTACCGGTGCGGAGGTGATGCGTAGATTCTCGGCCTGTGGGCCTGTTGCGGTGCGGAAGATGGCGCCTTGATGCGATGCGATGATCCGGTTGCAATGCGAGAAGATGGCACCCTTGAAGCAGCGATGTGATGATGATGCATAGACACCGTGGCAGCCTTGAGACGACTCTGTACTTTGGAGCCGCAACAAGCCCTGCAACGCGCTTCTCCGGTGATGCGACAGCAGGCAGCTTCGATGAACACAGGCTTCCAGGAGATGCGGTGAAGGCTCGCTTCTCCGGTGATGCGACACGCTTCCTCTCGGTGCATCGCGCTTCCAGCTCCCAGCGAAATGCAAATGCCTGGAGTCAGAATTCCCAGCAAGAAAATTCAGAGGGGAGCTGGAAATGAAGTCTTTTGTCCCTGAGACAACAGCAGGAGGCAAGCACAGTTCAAGCCCTTGGAGAATGTTCTGTAAATTATGAAAGTTCTTAAAAAGTTCCTTCTCTTTCTCCTTGGCAATGAAGCAACCACTGCAGGCCAACCGAGCAACCAGCACACTGGCAGAGGGGCAGTAAAACTCCTGCAGATTCCTTGGTTCTTCTCCTTGGCAAAAGGTTTCTTGTTCCAGAAGTGATCTAATGTCTTGGGATCAGGGTCCCAATATTTATACCTCTGCCTAGTCCAAACCAGTTCCTGAGCACTTTGTTTACATGACTCTCTTTTTCCTTTTACTTTGCAGGGCAGATACATCAGCCACCCCCCAGGAGGTGGAGCCAGCACAGGGGAGGGAAGATACAGCTCTGGAGCACATTGTTGACATGATTCCTTCTCTCCTTTCACAGTGCAGAGCAGAGACCTCCGATAAGCCACAGGAGGTGGAGCCAGCATTGTAGGGGGAAGGCCCAGCCCTATTCAGGTCCCAGGTGCAACTCCTCCCTCCCATCTAGATGCAGATCTCTTTATTCACCACTGGGCTGCCCTAGCCTGTCTCCTAGAATCCCCCAACCCAGTCACTCACAAACCCAGACAAGGAATACACAACATAGCAGAGGCAGGCCTGGATAGTTAGGCAAGAAAATACCTACTTTCTTGAAATGGTATTTTCAAACACAGAATATGAAAACCAACTTTACTAAGGGATGTATTTTATCATTCTGAGTTTAGGCATACTAAATTCGAATTTCCACCATGTTCCCTGAGTCAGGTATGATAATAAGAATGTAATTATCTAACTGCCCATTCTAGCCTATGGAGAAAGGGTAGCCTTCAATAGTGAACAATGAACATGGCTGTAATTCACTATTAGGACATGCTACACACATCAGAGTATGTCCTACCTTATACTTACAATGAACCCTGCCATTGGGCCTACCATAGGGGTGACTGATATGAAGCTACGGGAAGGTTTAGGGACTGGCAAGTGGGTGCACTTGGCCAAGTCGACATGGCAGTGCTAGACTGCCCACAGGCCTTGCAATGGCAGGCCTGAGACACACTTTACAAGCTGCTTCTGTGGATGGCACAACCAGTGCTGCAAGCCCGCTAGCAGCATTTGATTTACAAGCCCTGGGCACACATGGTGCACTGTCACCAGTGGCTGACAGGTAAATCAAATTACCCAATCATGGAATCACCAATTAGTACATCAATTTAATATAGGGAGCACTTGCACTGTGGCACTGATTAGCAGTGGCACAGTGACCAAAGCATAAAACCAGCAATAACATATCAAAACAGAGGAGGCAATACGTAAAAATGGAAGGGAGACTCACGCCAATGATGTCAGGTCTAACAGTAGCCCTTATTTCTGACCGACTCGTACACAGTTCCAAACGACCAAGCACGATGCAAAGATCTCATCTGCATCAACTGAATCATTTCTGAACCCTATCCTGTCCATACAACTCACTCGTAGCCAAATCGTGCCGCGCAATGGAGCCGGATTCCGAACCAGCATGTACGATGCACGATTGGGACAGCCGTATCGACTTGGACTCAGCGAGACGAAACAGCTGCCAAAATCGGACTTCAGGGTGGGGGGCCCTAGTAGGGCCCCCTTCTCCCGGGACCCTCCCAATCCATCACGTGCATGCCCATGGGTCCTCCCGATCCATGCATGCACAGTGTGGTGGGTACCATGGGGTGCCCGCCACAGGATTGACGCTTTTCTCCACCCACTCCTTTTTGCTATGTGTGTAAGTGGTCAGTATACAGGCTCCTATAGAGTTCAATGGGAGTCCGAGCAAATCGAGTTCGACAGCATACAAATGTCGTACTCGCTCAGTTGGATTCCAGCGCTTCGAGTTGTACAGAAAGCATTCTGGATCTGATTCGGTCAGGATGCTTTTCTTACGAGATCGGAAACAACCCCTAAATGTCAAACTGTATACAGACATATGGATCTCCTCAGAAAGTGGTCACTTACAAAAGAACAGAATTGTGCACCCTTTGAACAAGAGTGATTTTATAGAAAGTGTATAATAATGTGTAATAGTAAGGTATTTGAGGCCTCAAAGTGTTAAGGAAATGAGGGATAGCTGAATTGTATTACTCATTGGTGCCATCTATTGCATCAATAAAGGTAATGCATTTGGGAACCAGTACAATGCAGTTCCTTCGTGACCTGTCAACATGTTTATGCAGCATGTTTGTGGCCTGTACTGGTCCGGGGCATTCATCAGAATTAAGCCCGCTCCTGCCTCAAATCCTTTCGTAACTCTAAATCATAAGCATGTTTGTATAGGATAGACAGAGAGAAGAAAGAAATAGAAGGGATTGCATCTGGTCATTTGACTGAAGGTAGATAATTATAGGTCAGGTACCTGCAACCGGTATTGATCGGGCACTTCCAGTTATTGGTGTTCCTAGCAGTAGCAGAGATTGTCTGCAGAATAGTTATGATGGTTTAGAGCAACAGTACCATCAGAGATAGGCAGGAGTTGTGGGCCTTAGTGACCAGGTATGGCAATAGAAAGGGCCTTATTATGACATTGGTAGTCCATCTGCGGCACCGCCACAGCTTCGTCCGCAGGAGGATCGCCAAGGTCATGGTGCGCCCATCCACCAGATTCAGAGTTGAATCGAGGGTAGGCGGGCAGTGCAGTGGTGGTCTCATGACAGTGGACTGTTAGACTAACATGCAGCACCCCGCCGTAACAGCGCCTGCAGCATGTTCCTGCACGATGTTGCTTGCATGTCACACAATGCAGGAATGGGGATGTAATTACAGGGGGGCACAGCAGTGCCACACTCGCATGCACCCCCAGGCCCAGATCCGGCAGATGGCCCCCTTAGTTGCCTCTTTGCCACCCTTTTCATGGCGGGCTCACCACCAATAAAAGGGCCGTAAAAAGGCAACTTGCAATATGAACGGCAGTGCCACCACCATATTTAGGCCAGTTTCAGACTACCGGTCCAGCGAGATCCTTGATCCCGGCAGGCTGGATGTCTCGTCAGACCGCTACACTCAGAATACTGCTGGCAGACCCACAGTGTGGCAAAGGTCGCTTCTCAAAACTGATTCCCCTTTTCTGAACTTTTTCATAGCTACCCTCAAGGGTTTTTCCTTGTTCTCCTTCATCTCCTAGCTCTGTCCACACAAGTAACCCCATGCATGTGGTCAGGGAGGTAAATTATCTGTTAGGGTTGGTAAAGCGGAAAAAACCTCTAGCAGCAGTTCTATGATTAAACAGAACATTATCTCAGCCCCAGATATGTTGTTCACGCAGAACAGTATTGATGAAAAATCACAAGGTTTGTTATATCAATAGCGTTCACTCACATATTTTAAAATCTGGAACGGTTAGTTCCGTGATCGTCATTGGCCTCGATTCGGCTCTTTTTGCAGTTTCTTGTTTACAGAGAACGCACTGTTTTTGCAAAATATTAACACCACAGACTGATATTTATCGACCTCAAAAATGCAGCAGCATAAACACCAGATAAAAGTTCATAGGCAATGAATAAAATCTTTCATCTAAAAGCCCCACCCACTCTTCTAAATTCTTATGACCTTCAACTTTAAAAATGGAAACAAATAATATTTCTTCGTAGTACAACGATGATGTTAGAAGTTCATAGGAACACCAGCAATAATATCTAAAATAGTGCTGAAAAGTTTTAAAATTACCATCCGTTCATGGGCTTTTGCTACCCTATTGTGCTGACATCACTTCATTTGAAGTTTCTAGACATTAGTACCACTAACGTATTTATAATATTGAGGGGGATATTTACCGAAAAGTCAGGCAGCATAGCAAATCACCTTCCTGCGCTGCACTGAGTGATAGGGAAAGGGCAGTCTTTTGCCAGTGCTGGCACACAATGCCCTGCCTAGCACCAACACAGGCCCCCTTACACCAAGGCGAAAGGGTGCCTGCGCTACATGCAGGATTGTTTTTGTTGCAGAGAGGGACACCCTCCTGCCAAAAAACAACCCTCGAAGGCATTTCCCTCTTTCTATGTGTGCTGCAGAATGCAGCAATTTCATTCAAATGCATTTGTATCGCGCATTGCTACCCCAGAGGTCTTCCCAGTGCTAGGTGACACACAGCCCTTCCACTCAATCTAACTGAGCATTTCCTTAACCACTGGGTCTTCAAAGTTTTCCTAAAGCAAGCTCCCAACAGCTGATTTCTAAGTTAAGTCGGAAGAGCATTTCAGAGCCTGGAGGTGAGGAATGGAAAGGAGCATAGAGCAAATAATAGGTGGGTCTATTCCATGCATTTCCTGATGTGCCATACAGAGAGCTTTGAACGCAACATTTTTTTTAATCTGGCAGTCAATGCAAGGCAACCAGAGCTGGAGTGGCTGACTGATGCTTTGGTATTTTTTTAAGGATTTTTGCAGCAGCATTTTGTACCACTTGGATCCTTTTGAGCGTGTATTTCGGTCTCCCAAGGAACAGTGAGTTGCCATAACCGAGGTGACAGTTTATCAGACTCAGCACCACTATTATTCCAGTGGGCGAAGGTAACATCTGCAATGATTTCCTTGGAGATCGCAGTATGCCAAAGCATGAGCCTGCCAGTTTCTTTACTTGAGTCTCCATAGTAAGCTTGTCATATATCCAGACTCCCATGCTTTTTACTGCCTGTGCTGGCTTTGGACGATCGCCCACATGGTCTGGCCATGAGAGTTCCAGCCACCTAGGACCATTCGTGCCTACTACTATAATTTCAGTTTTCTAGCCAGTGAGCTTTAACCTACTGCTCGTCATCCAATCTCAGAGGCACGAGGAGGACGGGACGGGCCACTCCCCCTGACCCCATCACACCACTAAGGTACTAACTTTATGACCTTCCTGACATATTGACAAGGGATTACAAACTGAACTTTAGTTGAATACTTTTTTAATACCCTCAGATTTTCTTGAGACCTTGTTATAGCCTAACTCTTGCACACCCCAGGATGACACACAAGGGGGTGACCAATAAATCTATCAGCCAGAGAGGCTTGCACTCAGGGTCACAAACTCTATGCAGGCCATCGCCGCCCACCACCAATATGAATGAATCTGCCAAGTCTAGCATATCCATCAACCAATCGCCCGACCCAACCAATGGCATACCGCAACACCTCTCGCTGCTGGATGAACTAAATTCCCTCTGCAAAACAAGGTACGCCACCGTGGAACCCAGAAATGAAATCAAAAGTTCCTCCCCTTGCCTCGCTAAACGAACCATTATGGCAACCCCAATCGTCAGCCCCCTGGCCCAACCCAAATATGTTAACACACCAAATAGAGTTTGCTCGCAGATTTCATCTAGCAAAAGGAAGTGGGATGGGGTCAAGGCCACTGGGAACAAATCAAAACAACAAAAACTCTGTTTTAGCTCTCCATTCCCTGCAACTAACCCCCTTCAAAATCTGGAAGAAAAAATAGACGGATCACTGAAATAATATAGACTGCCAAAATATCGACCTGCAAAAATATTGTTGCCAAAATATCGACAGACAAAATATCGACTTTCTATCTACAAACAGGTAAGTACAAAAATATCGAGTTTAAAATATCGAGTGTTAAAAATATAGACTGTCAAAATATCGATTTTTTTATGTCTTTAAAATAAGTTAAAACTATTATAATATTACATATATTTAATATAAGCATTGTTAAAATTATTAAATAAATGTAACATAATTACATAACTAATGTAAATTTAAAAATTAATAATAATAATACATATATATATAAATACATGTTATTAATAAAACATATAGAATATATTTACCGTGGCATAGCAAAAGGTTTAAATTTAATGTAACCACTCCAGTGGGTGCTACAGTAGAGAAAGCGTACGCCTGTACCCCAAAAACCCAAAACTGACCCTGAACCCTAAAAATATCCCTGTACCCCAAAAACCCAAAACTGACCCTGAACCCTAAAAATACCCCTTTCCCCAAAAACTGAAAACTGACCCTGAACCCTAAAATTACCCCTTTACCCAAAAACTGAAAACTGACCCTGAACCCTAAAAATACCCCTTTACCCAAAAACTGAAAACTGACCCTGAACCCTAAAAATACCCCTTTACCCAAAAACTGAAAACTGACCCTGAACCCTAAAAATACCCCTTTACCCAAAAACTGAAAACTGACCCTGAACCCTAAAAATACCCCTTTACCCAAGAACTGAAAACTGACCCTGAACCCTAAAAATACCCCTTTACCCAAAAACTGAAAACTGACCCTGAACCCTAAAAATACCCCTTTACCCAAAAACGTATTATTTATTTTAAATTAATTACCAATTATATTTTAATTATTTACCAATTATTATTTAATTAACAATTAGATTAAATTTACATAATTAATTAATTATAATTAAATTACTTCCCACCCTATTCCCCTATAAACCCACAACCTGCTACAGATTTATATTACTCAAATATTATTAAATATTAATAACTTACCTTATTTTCGATATTTTTGTAGTCTATATTTTTTCTAGTCTATATTATGTCTAGTCTATATTTTTGATTCGATATTTTTGCTATTCTAGTCGATATTAGTCGATATTTTTGTTGTCTATATTTTGTCTAGTCGATATTTTGTCCAGTCTATATTTTTTCATCGATATTTTGTCCAATCGATATTTTGGAATCGATATTATGTCTGTTTACCAAAATAGACCAATGGATTACCTCCTTCAATTCGAACTTTTTGGCCCAGATTATACAAACGGTTGGCTCACTCATTTCTCCACTGATTGTTAAAATTACCACCCTAGAGGACAGGCTGTTGGGAATAGAGAAATGTTTAAAGGCCAACCAAACCCGCACTGAAAATTCTTCAACATCAATCGGTCCCAACCCACTTGGTACTAAAAGTAACTATCAAACTCCCCCCCTAATCCCTATCCTTCCATCCCCCAATGCACCAAAAGCTAATCATAAACCGGGCCTTTTACAATATACTGCTACAAAAGTAGAGTCTAATAAGAAAACAACTCACATACAACTACCCCCGGAGGCTGCACCCTTTGTGTGTGTTCTTGCGGGAGTCCCAGAAATCAAACATGGAAAAACTGAGCGGGAACAAGACCTATTTAACAAAGTCACATTTTGGCTAACTAAAAACAGGCCCCTGCCCCTAGGTCTTGACGGTACCATTAAGTCTGTTAGAAGGGTGGGTTGGCTAGGCCCCCTACAAAAAGATATTGACGGTGACCTTGTCCTAATAAAATTTAGAAGCAGCTCAGTCGTTCCCTACTTGCGAACTTTGTACCCCCGTGAAGGTGTTGGACCTATATCCATCTGGGACCTACGCGACTTCTACCCAAGCTTGGTATATGCCCCTAGACTAAAACGAAGGGCAGAGTCAGCTTACCCGAAGGGCAGAAATACGCGTGAACTGCATGGCCATGGCTTTTCCGCCTTTAACCACCCTGTAACAATGTACACCGGCCATGGGTATGGAAAATCATGAATTCTATTATGAAACAAAGGAACTTATTCACGCAACACGGACTAATGTTTTATCTTTCTTCCACTTTGTGTTTTTGTATGTAATTTTTGTCATGAATGTTTTTAAATGTATGCTTTTATGATTTTACCCAAATAAAGCTAAAGAATTGAATTGAATTGATTCGATAAGCCATTTCTCAAAGGTATTGTATCTCTCTTAGGTGTCACCCTTTGGAGCAGGGACCAACTCCTCTAAGGCCTCATTTATATTCAGTTTAGACCATGCTTGTCTGGACTTTCAGGCAGTGGGAAGACTGACAGCTGTCTTGAATATTTCAAGGTTGAAAGCGGCTAAATGATGGTCCGAGCACAGTATAGGGAGAGGGTTTTAATACATAGTTTGTTAAGATTAGTAAAAATGTGGTCAAGAAGAAGTCCCCCCCATTGTGAGTGTTTTTTTTTGCCATTTGGCATAAGAGTAAGGCTTGCACGTTGTGAGATGGGGCTCTTGCCTTTTCGCAGCCACTAGATTCAGAGTGCATATTCAAATCTCCTGACAAGGTAAGATTCCCTTTTTGCAAGCTACATTCCGCTATAATATCTGATAATACCAGAGAATGTAAATGTAGGTGCAAACTTAAGTGAAAATTGAAGGCTTTCGTAGCCCGGTATTTTGATGGGGAAAAGGAGACTTAATATTCTCTTTTAAATTTTATCTCCACCCCTCCCTGCGTCTCTTCTCTATTTCAGTAACCTATAGAGTATCCAGGGGAAAGGTTTAATGATAAGTTGTGAGTGGAGTCTGTGGATAACCATGTTTCTGTAAGGAACATGGCGTCCGGATGCTGTTCTCTAAAAAACTACACAGCTCAATATTGTCCTTGGGGAGAGATCTACAGTTTAGTAGATACATGTGTAATATTTGGGGAAACCATATTTTAGTGTGGCATTTAAAGGCCCTTACTGACAATGGCCCAAAACTCAGCTTTATACTGCATGAGGTCTAGACTGTTGGGGATTTAAGCACCAGTGGCCAGATTCAAAGAACTAACTTAGGACAAAATCCTAAACTTACTACCATTTTGGTATTCACAGAAGGCACTTACTCATCTTGGTATTCACAGAAGGCACTTACTCCTTTTGGTATTCACAGAAGGCACTTACTCATTTTGGTATTCACAGAAGGCACTTACTCAAGTAAGTGCCTTCTGTGAATACCAAAATGAGTAAGTGCCTTCTGTGAATACCAAAATGGTAGTAAATTTAGGATTTTGACTTAAGTTAGTTCTGTGAATCGGGCCCAGCAGTATACATTGCATCTATTAACCTGCAGTGTACAAATTTGGTGAAGCATGTCTGATGTGTAAGTACCGCCTGCGGTATAGCTTTTACACCTGAGTGAACTATTCTTGAGAAACTAGACCACATTTAAAAGTCACAGCTCTAGTTAGGAAGGTGGCAACCAGAAGTGACTCTAAACCCAGCCACCCTGGTGCAAAACACAAATCTAACTAACTAGCAGGGGAGCCTCCTTAAAATCAACTAAAAGACATTAAAATATCCCCACAATTCTAAAAATTGTCCCACAGTGTAAAAAGTTTTACAATGTCCCCATAAATAGGGGAAATTTGATTTTAGCTGCAAATTCACAGTAATCACATTCAATACCCTCATCAAACCCCTCGTCCCTATTCATTAACAGCAATCAGGAAAGAGTTATTAACTTGTGTTTCCAGCAGTGTACAGGGCTCACGTCTGGCCAGCGGTGTGGCTTTTATACAAGGGCAAAATTCTCTTGAGAAACTAGACCCTGTTTAAAAATGGCTGCTCGAGGGGGCGTGGCCAGGATGGCGGAGTGAGTGGTCGCACTCGCTGTGAGCTCCTCCGAGCCTGGGCCCTTAAGCCGCTGAAAATACGCTGATCTCCCCCCAAGTTGCTACATATCGGCAACGGGAGGAAGGGGAACCCTAGTGTCACATGGCCGGGGGGACAAAGGAGCCTGTGGCTGCGGTCAGGCGACCCCGGAGGCATTGTCGGGAGCGAAGGCGGCCCCGGACGCAGGCCGGAGGCGGAGCCGGGACTCGCCTCGCGGCGGTAGCTCAGCTCGGAGGGTGTCTCGGAGCTGCGGAGCCTGCCTAGCAGTGACGGCAACACCTACCCGATCCTGCAAGAGATCCCGGTGGTCTGGGCCGGAAGCGGAGGAGCTGAGGTGCGAGCCCCAGAGCCAGGCTCTACGTGAGGCCGGGGTTGCGGCCTGAGCACCGGACCCTGGTGACGCTGGGGGACGCCCTCGGCCTGCCGTACCCCACTGGAGGTGCCGAAAAGGAACCGAGCTGTGTCCCTGAGGAGGCAAGTAACCCCGGCGGCGAGGTAGAGGCCTTGGGGAGTCGGCCAGATACTGTGACGCCGCTGGGAGGGTGATATCACGCGACGCCGCGGCCTGCACCTCTGGCGTCACCCTGAGGGTGAATTTTGGACTGGCGGATCTCACTGACTGACACGGAGGGGCTCGTTTTGCTTTCCCTACATTGAGGACAACCCTGACCGCTGTGTTGGTGCCCGAGCAAACAGGGCCAGGGGGAAGTTCGGAATCGGCATAGCCTGCCTAGCGAGTGCCCTCCCAGATTCATCAGGGGTGCAGTGACATGTTGAACATGCAGCGCGGACTAAGCTGCCCCTCCTGCGCGATAGCAACAAGAGTGAAGGCGTGTTGCTCGTGCTTGGCCTGAAGAACTGGAAGTCCTCTGGACGTCGTGCCTGATCAAGAGGCGACCATCACCGCAGGGAGAGAAGCGCTGGTGGCGATCACCCTACTCGCTGGGTGCCCGGGAGACCTGGGGAGCTCACGCCTACTATACCGGCTGTGGAGGAGGTGGGAACGGTGCTGGCCCGGTACTTGGATTGGAGGCCCCGACGGGCAGCCGGATTTTGGGGTGAGCAGAACACAGACAGCGTCGAGGAGACGATGGGGGTGCTGGACAGTGGTGCAGGCCGATCCGCTGGTACCCCGGAGGCGAGGTGAGAGGCCACGGCTGCTCAGTGATGCTACAGGCTGCCAAGGAGTGCGCCATTACACGCAGGATGGTCGGTAACAAAGGGGCCAGGAAGGGGGATCATACTCTGCTGGACATGTTGAGCAGAGGCAACACGAGGCAAGATCGGGGGCAGCAATCCCCGGGCCAACCAAGCGGCTCCCAGGGGGCAAGCGGAGGGGAACCACCGGTCACCAGGTCTTTCCTGGAATCTCTTTTCAGCTCCCTGCGGGAGGATTTTCAGGCGTTGAAGCAGGAGGTGGCGGGGGAAATCCGAGAGGTGCGGAGAGAGGTCGATGGCCTGGGTGAGAGGGTGACCACGGTTGAGGAAGCCGGCCACGCCCGAGACGAAGAGATTGCGCAGCTCCAACAGGAGGTGATACGGCTGCGGGACCAGCAGATCGATCTTCAGTCCCATGCGGAGGACTTAGAGAACCGGTCCAGGAGAAACAACATTTGAGTCCGGGCCGTACCCTCCGGAGAAGAGGGGGAAGACGTGGCTGGATACCTGAGAGACTTGTTCAGAGAGATATTGGATGAACCGGCCGACTTTCCTGTCTGGATAGACAGGGCGCATAAAGTGGGCCTACGGCGCCGGTCTGCGGCACCTCCCCCCGATATCCTAGCCTTCCTGCCGAACTACCCCCTGAAGGAAAGGATCCTCCGGGAAGCTCGAAACAAGCCATCCCTGGAGTTTAGAGGTCACCGGGTGGCTCTCTTCCAAGACCTATCGGCGGTCACGCTGCAGAAACGTGAGGCCTTTAAAATAGCGACTGACTTCCTACGGGAGCATGACACTCAATACTCATGGGACCACCCCTTTCGCCTCATCTTCCGCTGGAATGGGACTTTGCATCAGCTGCGCTCACTTCAGGATACCTGCGGGGTGCTGGGGATCACCGCAACGGACGAGGACGCACCCACCCCACGCTGTCGTCGCATCACGAGGGATGGATGGCAGTCAGTCCCTGGTCGCCGGCCTTCCACTTCCTCCGCAAGGCCGGACTCGCCTACTATTCGAGCGGAAATGGACAGTGCAGTGCGGGGAGTGGCCAGAGACACGGCTACCGGTGATGTAGCCCTGACAGCTTGAGAGGAACTCCGGGGGGAGATCGACATCGCTTTAACTGTAATGCAGGTTTGGGGGCCCGGGGGGGGGGGGAGGGACGGGTGGGTGCGTAGTGGCTAGACGTCCACTTCTGTAACTCTCCAGAGACTTGTCCGTAATGGACCGGACTGGGACATTGGACCTATTGGCGTTAAGGGGGGAAAGTGGTTTGGACAGCCCCGAGGCAGACAGAGTGAGTGGAGGAGTTGGGAGAGGGTGCAGGAGGTGGGGGAGTTGGTGGGAAAGGTTGCTTCCTTGAAGGGCGAGATGGGGAGAAGGGGACTGGAGGGGCGAGGGGAGGCAGGGATGGGTTGTTGGGGGACAGTTCAAAGGGGTTGGGGGGAGGGGCTGGGACCGTACTGTATTGCTGTTGCATTTGCTTTGACCTCACACCACACGTGCACGCTAGTGACTCTGGCAACATCCTTCCCGGGCCGTGACATGCTGCTTGAGCTGCGCTCTTACCCACAACGCTGATGGCCCTTAAGGTGGTTACTCTTAATGTAAAGGGGCTGAATAACCCTGTCAAACGGAGAGCAGTGTTGTCCCTACTGGAAAACACGCAGGCGGATATTTGTCTCTTGCAGGAGACCCACCTCCTTGCCAGAGATTGCCACAGGATGAGATCCCCGAAATTCCCGATACAGTTCTTCTCCTCTAGTGCTACCAAAATGGCTGGGGTCGCAATCCTGGTATCTAGAACCTTTAGAGGGGAGACCTTACATAAAGTGGCGGAACAGAAAGGGAGGCTCCTAGCTTATAGGGTCAAGGCCGGGGGTTTGGTGTTTACAGTAAGCTCGATCTACAGTCCCAATGACCACCAGGAGCGGTTTCTTCTTTCGGCCCTGGTGGACATCACAGCCACCCCAGATAGACACATAATCATTGGTGGAGACCTGAATATGGTCTTTGATTCGTCCATAGACAGATCGGCGCAGCGATCCCCTCAAACAGGGGAGATCTCTCAGTTAGGCAAATCCCACATGGGTGACCTTGATCTACACGATCTGTGGCGTCGTCTTCACCCCAACACCCGAGCCTACTCCTACTATTCGCACGCCCATAAAACCTACGCGAGACTAGATCATCTTTTGGTCACGGGACCGGTCCACGACCTTGCCACGGCCTCGGAAATAGGGGTTCTTTCGCTTTCAGATCACACTCCTGTCTCGGGTACTTTCCGGCTGCCACCGGTGACTCCTTCACGAGGGGTGTGGCGCCTCCGGGACACGCTTTTACATAAAAAGACGGTAGTGCAACAGATACGGGAAGCAATTCGCGAATACTTGCGGCACAATGACAATGATGACACCTCTCGGGCGACACAGTGGGACTCACTGAAAGCGGTGCTCCGGGGTGAGTTTATTGCCGTCTCCTCAGCGGAGAATAGAGAACGACAACGCATGAGAGATGACCTTACATGTAAGGTTCATGAGATGGAACAGGTGCATCAGAGAACTGGGGCCCCCAGAGTCTGGAAGCAACTTAAGGCTGCTCGGAAGTCCCTATCGGCTTTAGGCATGGATAGGGCGGAATACGCAGCGCTGCGCTTGAAACATGCATACTACACTGGTGGCGACAGGTGTGATCGGCTCCTGGCGAATAAGCTCCAAGTAGCGCACCAACAACATCGGGTGAAGGAGCTCACGGTTTCTGCTGGGGTGACGGTCAAGGAGGATAGTCAGATAGCAGACGGGGTCCGCCGCTACTATGCCGATTTATATGCAGGCGCGCCCCTTTCAGCGCAGGCCGAGACAGACTATCTGGGCTCAGTAGACCTCCCCTCCCTTACTTCGGAGCAGGCGGAACACTTAGAACGGGACATTTGGGGTGAGGAGGTGATCGCGGCTATCTCTCGGCTTAAACACGGGAAGGCTCCGGGGCCTGACGGATACACCCCCCTTTTCTATAAGACGTTTTGCCATGAGTTGGCGCTGCTCCTAGCGCGTCTATTTAACTTGTTCTCGGAGCCGGGAGCTATCCCTCCGGACATGCTCCAAGCCACGGTGTCGGTTATCCCCAAACCAGGAAAGGACCGGACACAGTGCAGATCCTACCGGCCGATTTCCCTCTTGAATGTGGACCTTAAGCTGTACACGGGGATATTGGCGGCACGCCTGGCACCTCACCTGCCGGGATTAGTGGACCCAGATCAGGCGGGGTTCGTCCCCGGGAGGCAAACGGTAGATAATACCAAGAGAGTGGTCAATATCCTGGAGAAGGCCTCCCGAATCCCTGGGGAGCGGATGCTGCTGTCGGTCGACGAGGAGAAAGCCTTCAACCGGGTGCACTGGCCCTACCTAGAGAAGGTTCTGTCAAAGGTGGGCATAGGGGAGAAATTCCACACCCTGGTATTTAATTGTTATAGATTCCCGTCCGCGGTGGTGCGGGTGAATGGCTATAGCTCCCAAAAGTTTGCGATAGAGCGGGGCACTAGACAAGGGTGCCTGCTGTCACCACTGCTCTTCGCTCTCTATATGGAGCCGCTTGCCCAGAGGATACGCCTGAACCCGAACGCAACTGGTGTGCGGATCGGGAGGTATACTCATACCATCAGCCTCTACGCGGATGATGTGATATTAACACTCGAAGATCCGAGAAGGGCTCTCCCTGCTTGTATTGCTGAACTGGAGGACTTCGCCGCTGTGGCGGGTTTTAAGATGAATATGGGGAAATCGGCGGCCCTTGACATCCTGCTATACACTGTCACGAGAACCGATCTGCAGGGCATCTTCCCCATGCACTGGTCCAAGGTCTTGGTGCCCTACCTAGGCATTCTGTTGGCACCCTTTTTGTCCGCCATGGTGACTGCCAACTAAACGGCCTTAAGCAGGAAAATTAAAGAGGAGTTGACCCGCTGGAACAGAGGGACGCTATCTTGGCTGGGCAGAATAGCAGCTGTGAAGATGACTCTCTTGCCGTAGGTACTATACCTGTTTTGAGCCCTGCCACTTCAACCCCCAAAAGGGTGGATCCGGCAGACTCAGGCGGATATTGCGCGTTTCGTCTGGCAGGGCTGCAAACCCAGACTCAAGAGGGCCTTATCCACACTGGCCCCTGAATCCGGAGGACTGGGCATACCGGATCTTCACAAATACTTCCAGGCGGCACAACTGTGGTATCTGGTGGAATGCAGCAGATGGGAATTGGATAAACATTGGCTGTTCCAGGACCAAGCGGTGGCAGGTAGAACCCTGCAAGAGGTGCCCTTCCTGCAAAGAACTCACCGGCCCCCCAATCTATATGCGTCCTGTATCACAAGAGTCCCGATGCGAGTCTGGGACACCACGAATGCTGCGCGTGAACTCACTACATTCCCTTCACCGTTTACACCACTGGCGGAGAACCCGGATTTTCAACCTGGGATGGAGGCCGGGGCCTTCGCGCATTGGCGGTCGGCTAGATGCAGCGCGCTGTTTCACGTGTACGGCCCGGACGGTGTCGTCTCGTTCCAGGATCTTAGGCGAGAGTATCACCTGCCTGAGACTGAACGGATGCGGTATATGCAGGTGCGTCATTGGGCGCTTCAGCCGCAAGTACGCGATCTGGCCGACCGGAAGCTCACACCTTACGAGAAGTGGCTTGTGACGCGTTCCTCAGACTCCAAGCTCATCTTGGATCTCTATAAGCTCCTACAGCCTTCTCCTTTCCACATCTATAATCCTGGGCGGGAACGCTGGGAACGGGAACTGGGTAGAACTCTGAGTCACGTGGAATGGGATCACATTTCCTACCGGGCGCGACATTCCGCGTACCATACCGGACTCACCGAAACGTTCACTAAGGTAACCACATACTGGTACTATACGCCAGAGAGACTACATGAAATGAATCATAACATTACCAACACCTGTTGGCGAGATTGCGGGCAGATAGGTACATTAACACATGTTCTGTGGGATTGCCCTCTACTGAGCCCTTACTGGAAGGAGGTTTTGGATGAGATTGACTTGCGCTTTGACATTGAACTGCCTCGCTTCCCTGCATATGTCTTGCTGGGTCTGCCCAACGGGCTGATGTACCCTCTGAGGTCTCGCAGGGGTAGGCAGATCGCGATTGCTTTGGGCTCTGCGGTCCAGAATATTCTCATCTCATCTTTCGGGACGACTATATTCATTTGTTTGTATTATTTTCCTTGAAAATGCAATAAAATACTTTAAACATAAAAATGGCTGCTCTCATTAGGAAGGTGGCTGCCAGGAAGTGGCTCTAAACCTAGCCACTGAGGAACAAAAAGCTGATCTAACTACCTAACAGTGGAGTCTCCTTAAAATCAATTAAAAGACAATAAAATATCCCAACAATTCTAAAGACTCTCCACAGCATACATAGAATGTGGAAGTAACTAGAAGAAAAAAAGACATTTCTCCTCATTACGCCTCCCCTGGGAAGGTGTAGCATTCTGACACGTTCCCAGGTCTATCTGGAATGTTTCAGAATCCATGGCTGGATGCATGGGAACCTCCACACTCCACCCTTTAAAATGCCTTCTCAGGGCAGAGTTACGCAACACATTAATTTGCACTGTGTTGCTTTACTCTGGATTTACCAAGCCACTCAAAACCATACAGGGTGGCCTTGGGTAGCTTGATTAATCAAACTTAATGGTTGTGCCACTTTTGCACCCAGGTATGTGACACCAAAGGGATGCAGTCTTATGATAAATATGCCCCACAAAGTGGAATATGTAATCAAAGCAAGAGCATCTATAAAATATGCAATACTGGAGAACTCAGTGACCTAAGACGTGAATATTAATCTGGTCACCCACACGGGACATCAAAATGCTCGCAATAGGCCACACTTGCAGTGTGTGGATACAACCATAGTAACATGCTAGTCACCGAAAAAGCACTTCAACACCACATCCGGAGTACCGAGCGCTACATAAAAGCAAACCACTTCCCCTCTTCTATCCCTCTGCAATCCAAATAACTGACTAACATATCCATCACTCAAAGTACTTTCATATTTCACTATAATAATTCACCAAAAATCCTTTATGGGTCCCGGAGTATCTTGCTACTTGCCGAAAAAAAGGTTTCAACACCCCATAGGAGTAGCAAGCGTTACATAAATGCAAACCTTTTTCCCTCTTCCATCCATCTGCTATCCTTCTCAATCCATATAACAGACTAACATATCAAGCACTCATATCACTTTCATATTTCCGTATACTAATTCACCACTAAATCCTTGATGGGTTCTGGAGTAGCACAAGACTCGCTAAAAAAGTACTTCAACACCCATCAGGGGTAGCAAGCGCTATATAATTTCAAAGCTTTATCCACTTCTATCCCTCCACTATCCTTCTGAATCCAAATAACTCACTGACATATCCACGGCTCAAATTAATTTCATATTGCCCTATACTAATTCACAACTAATCCTTTATGGGTTCCAGAGTAGTGTGCTACTCGCCAAAAAAGTGCTTTGATGCCTCATCAGGAGTAGTAAGCATTATACAAATGCAATTTCAATACAATGCAATAGGATTTCCGGCACCATCACTCGGCATTCAGGAAATCGTTTTTTAATTGAAAGCGATGGACTTTCACCAGACTAGAGCCTTTGTAATCCATGGAAATAATGTGATGATACAATTGAATGCAAAAACCACAGTTGATGGACAGAATGCAGAACAATTGATACCTTTGATACCTTTATAACGAACTACTCACCCGCAAGGGTCTCAAGGCACTTGTACGAATACCGCTGTGGAACCCATCCTGGCTTTCCCTGTGAGGCGTCCACTCCTGGGCACCCCCAAGGTGGAGGCCAGGCATCCTAGCGTTGTTGGGGCCGTTGTGGAGATTAAGCAAGCTATTGCCCAGAGTTGCAGAGTGGGACTCCATGATTGGAATAGGCACTGAGGAGAGAATTATCAGGTCCGTGGAATTTTGAGTCCAAGACCCGCCGAGGCGGGGAATTGAACCCTGGTCCCGGGCTAGACCTCTGCATCAGGGTATATGCAAATCAGTCTGACCCTGTGCCTCATGGGAACAGTCCAGCCCGAACTGCCAAGCCATGCCTTCCCTGGACCGGAAACAAGCCTCCGAGGACCGGTTTCTGGCATTCCAGCCGTCCTCAGCCTGGCTTGCTTGAATCCAGTGGTGTGGAGAGCATGGGACTCATGTCTGAGCATACCCATCCCACTCGGGGTGACAAATGCAAAAACCACAGTTGATGGACAGAATGCAGAACCATGTCATACATTCACCCCAGTACAGAGATCTGGGCCTAAATACATCATTTTTTGCACTCCACACCACCCCAGTTCAGACATGGCCATATGCAAATCATTCTGACCCTGTGCCTCATGAGAACAGTCCAGCCCGAACTGTCAAGCCATGCCTTCCCTGGACCGGAAACAAGCCTCCGAGGACCGTTTTCTGGCATTGCAGCCGTCCTCAGCCCGTCTTGCTTGAATCCAGTGGTGTGGAGAGCATGGGACTCATGTCTGAGCATACCCATCCGACTCGGGGTGACAAATGCAAAAACCACAGTTGATGGACTGAATGCAGAACAATGTCATACATTCACCCCAGTACAGAGATCTGGGCCTAAATACATCATTTTTTGCACTCCACACCACCCCAGTTCAGACATGGCCATATGCAAATCATTCTGACCCTGTGCCTCATGAGAACAGTCCAGCCCGAACTGTCAAGCCATGCCTTCCCTGGACCGGAAACAAGCCTCCGAGGACTGGTTCCTGGCATTCCAGCCGTCCTCAGCCCGGCTAGCTTGAATCCAGTGGTGTGGAGAGCATGGGACTCACGTCTGAGCATACCCATCCCACTCAGGGTGACAAATGCAAAAACCACAGTTGATGGACAGAATGCAGAACAATGTCATACATGCACCCCAGTACAGAGATCTGTGCCTAAATCCATCATTTTTTTGCACTCAACACCACCCCAGTTCAGACATGGACATATGCAAATCAGTCTGACCCTGTGCCTCATGGGAACAGTCTAGCCCGAACTGCAAAGCCATGCCTTCCCTGGACCGGAAACAAGCCTCTGAGGACCGGTTTCTGGAATTCCAGCCATCCTCAGCCCGGCTTGCTTGAATCCAGTGGTGTGGAGAGCATGGGACTCACGTCTGAGCATACCCATCCCACTCGGGGTGACAAATGCAAAAACCACAGTTGATGGACAGAATGCAGAACAATGTCATACATTCACCCCAGTACAGAGATCTGGGCCTAAATCCATCGTTTTTTTGCACTCCACACCACCCCAGTTCAGACATGACCAAATGCAAATCAGTCTGACCCTGTGCCTCATGGGAACAGTCCATCCCGAAGTGCCAAGCAATGCCTTCCCTGGACCGGAAACAAGCCTCCGAGGACCGGTTTCTTGCATTCCAGCCGTCCTCAGCCCGGCTTGCTTGAATCCAGTGGTGTGGAGAGCATGGGACCCACGTCTGAGCATACCCATCCCACTCGGGTGACAAATACAAAAACCACAGTTGATGGACAGAATGCAGAACAATGTCATACATTTACCCCAGTACAGAGATCTGGGCCTAAATCCATCGTTTTTTTGCACTCCACACCACCCCAGTTCAGACATGGCCATATGCAAATCAGTCTGACCCTGTGCCTCATGGGAACAGTCCAGCCCGAACTGCCAAGCCATGCCTTCCCTGGACCGGAAACAAGCCTTTGAGGACCGATTTCTGGCATTCCAGCTGTCCTCAGCCCGGCTTGCTTGAATCCAGTGGTGTGGAGAGCATGGGACTAACGTCTGAGCATACCCATCCCACTCGGGGTGACAAATGCAAAAACCACAATTGATGGACAGAATGCAAAACAATATCATACATTCACCCCAGTACAGAGATCTGGGCCTGAATCCATCGTTTTTTTGCTCTCCACACCACCCCAGTTCAGACATGGCCACATGCAAATCAGTCTGACCCTGTGCCTCATGGGAACAGTCCAGCCCGAACTGCCAAGCCATGCCTTCCCTGGACTGGAAACAAGCCTCTGAGGACCGGTTTCTGGCATTCCAGCCGTCCTCAGCCCGGCTTGCTTGAATGTATGACATTGTTCTACATTCTGTGCATCAACTCTGGTTTTTGCATCTGATACAATTGAAGGCAATTTCTAAAATATTTCCGCGGCGCAGGTGTAGAAAGGGGGATTATAGTAATCACGTGAAATGATTAATTCCTAAGCTTTATTATATCTAATAAACTTTGAAAGGAAGAGCTATAAAATGAATAGCACCATCACCTGCTGGAATTATTAATATTTAAGCCCCTGGAAAAGATATTTTCTCTTCCATGATTTTAGAGGTGGGTGAACTCTGCTGGCAGAGTTTGCAGAGTTTTACGCACTCAGCGCTCCACTTGGGGCCTGGAGTTCTGGAAAAATTCTGTCAACTTCCTCATTGTAGAGTTTTTTTCGCATGTGGCATGCGAGAACATTGAGTGCTAGAACGCCTCCCAGCACGATTTGGCTATGCAGGTGGTCGCAGCAGGTCACTACCATCCCAGGAGTAGAAAATCTTCTCGAGTGGGAGTGGTGCCATTCATGCTGATTTTACAGTGGGGTACAAGCTTGCAGTGGCATAGTGTGCAGTGGTGCAGAGTAGAGTGGCATTGAGTTCAGTGGTAGAGAGTGCAGTCTTGCAAATTAAAGTTTTGTAGAGTGCAGTAGTGTAGAGTGCAGTGATGGAGAGAACAGTGGTGCAGAGTAGAATAAAGTAGTATAGAGTGCAGTGACATAGAGCACAATTGTGTAATTGTGCAGTGACGTAGCTTGTAGAGGTGTAGAGGGCAGTGGCGTAGAGTGTTGCAGAGTATAGTGGTATAGAGTGCAGTGGTGCGAGAAATTGATGTAGAGTGCAGTGGCATTGAGTGCATAGCTTTTGAGTAAAGTGGTGTAGACTTAATTAGAGTACATTGACATAGAATGGAGTAGCGTAGATTGCAGTGGTGCAGAGTAGATTGCAGCGGCATAAAGTGCAGTGGCGTAGTGTAGATTGCTTCATAGTAGATTGAAGTGTTGTAGAGTGGTGCAGGATAGAGTGCAAAGGTGTAGAACAGAGTAGCATAGGATACAGTGGCACCTAGTAGAGTGGAGTAGAGTGAAATGCAGTGGTGCAGAATAGATTAGAGTAGTGTGGAGTGATACCAAGTGTACTGGCGTACATTGCAATTGCATAGAATGCAGTAGAGTGATGTAGAATTGAGTGGTGCAGAGTAGAGTGCAGGGACGTTGAGTGCAGTGGTGTAGAGTAGAGTGGTGCAGAGTAGAGTGGTGCACAGAGCAGTGGCATAGAGCACAGTGGTGCAGAGTAGAATGGAGTGCAGTAATATAGTGTGCAATTGGGTAGAGTGGCATAGTGTGCAGTAGCGTAGTGTGCAATGGTGCAGAGTATAGTGGCACTGAGAGCAGTTGCAGAGAGTGGAATATTGCACAGTAAAGTGTTGTAATGTGCAGTAACATAAAGTGCAGAGATGTAGAGTAGAGTGATGCATAGAGCAGTGGCCTAGAATACCGTGGTGCAGAGTAGAATAGAGTGGCATACAGTGCATGGACTGCAAGGGCATAGAGTGCTGTGGTGTAGAGCTGATTGTTTTAAAGTAGAGCCAAGTGGTGTACAGTGGACTGGTACAGGGTAGAGTGGAGTGGTGCAGGGTAAAGGGTAGTGGCATAGAGTGCAGTGGCATACAGTAGAATATTGCAGAGAAGAGTAAAGTGGCATAAAGTGGAGTTGTGCAGGCTAGAGTGCAGTGGAATAAAGTAGTGGTGTAGAGCACAGTGGCATAGAGTAGAATCGAGTAGAGTGTTGTAGAGTGCACTGGCATAGAGTGGAATGAAGTAGAGTGGCCTAGAGTGCAGTAGCATGGAGTAAATTGTTTCAGAGTAGAGTGATGTGGCATAGAGTGGAGTGGTGCAGGATAGAGTGGCTAAATTATGGCTAAATGTACCTGAACTATTTACATGTACATGTTATCTATGCGTGTATTTGTTTACTATCATCGACCCTGTAAAGCACTCTGATACCCTTAAGGGTCTTGTTAGCGCTATAGAAAACGTTGGAATGAATAAATAGAGTAGAGTGATGCAGGGTATAGTGCAGTGTCATAAAGGAATGGCGTAGAGTGCACTGGCTTAGAGTAGAGTGGTGCAGAGTAGAGTAGTGTGGCATAGAGTGGAGCAGAGCAGTGTAGAGTGCAGTGGCATAGAGTAGAGTGAAGTGGCTTAGAGTAGAGTGGTGCAAGATGGAGTGCAGTGGCATAGGGTAGTAGCACACAGTGCATTGGACTAGAGTACAGTTGCATAGAGTGCAGTGTTGCAGAGTAGGGTGTCAGAGTGGAGTTACATAGAGTGGAGGGACATAGAGTAGAGTGGTGCAGAGTAAAGTGGAGTGTCCTAGACAAGAGTGGTCATAAGTGCAGTGGTGCATAGTAGAGTTGTGTAGAGTGCCCTGGCATAGAGTAGAATGGTGTAAAGTAGAGTGAAGTGGTGTAGAGTGCAGTGTCAGTGTGCAGTGGTTGCACAGTAGATTAAAATGGCATAGAGTGTATTGGCATAGCATGCGTTGGTGTGGAATGAATTGGCCTAGCACTTATTTGTATAATCTGCAGTAGAATGACATAGAATAGAGTGGTACTGAGTAGAATGTAGTGACATAGAGTGCAGTGGCGCAGAGTCGAGTGGTGCACTGTAGAGTTGCATAGAGTTCGGTGGTGGAGAGTGCATTGTTGCAGAGTTGAGTTGTCTAGAGTGTAGTTTTGTAGAGTGAAGTGGTGTAGGGTAACGTGCATTAGTGTAGAGTGCAATAGTGAATAGTGGTGCAGAGTAAAGTGATATAGAGTGCAATGGTGTAGAATAGAGTGGCATTGAGCGCAGTGGCTTAGAGTGTATTGGTTTTAAGTAAAATGGTGTAGAGTGGATTGGCGTGAGTGCAGTGGCGTAGAGTACAGAGTGGTAGAAAAGAGTGCCGTAGAGTGGATTGGCACAGAGTGGAGTAGAGTACAGTGGTGCAGAGTTAATTTTTTCAGAGTATAGTGCAGTGGTGTAGAGTGCAATTGCATAGAGTGCAGTATTATAGACTATAGTGTCATAGAGTAGTGTGGAGTGGCTTAGAGTGGATTGGCATACAATGCAGTGGCATAGAGTGAAGCAATGCAGAGTAGAGTGGCTTAGAGTGTAGTAGCATACAGTGTAATGGTGTAGAGTGCAGTAGAGTGGTGTAGAGTAGAGTAGGGCAGAGTAGAGTGTAGTGGCATAGAGTGCAGTGATGCAGAGAACCGTGGCATACAGTTCAGTGTCAGAGAGTGCAGTGTTGCTGCGTAAAGTGGTGCAGAGTACATTGGGTTTGAGTAAAGTAGTGTAGAGTGCATTGGCATAGAGTGCACTGGCATAGAATGGAGTGATACACAGAAGAGTTCAGTGGTGCAGGGTAGAGTGTAGTGGCATAGAGTGTAGTGGTGTGGAGTGCATTGCCGTAGAGTGGCATAGAGCAGACTGGTGCAGAGTAGAGTGCAGTGTCATACGGTGCAGTGGCATAGAGTCCATCAGCAGACAGTGCAGTGTTACAGAGTAGACTGTTGTAGCCTGCAGTGGTGTACAGCAGAGTGCCATAGAGTGTATTTTTGTGGAGTGAGGGCCATAGAGTTTTACAGAGTAGAGTGGTGTAGAGAGCAGTGGCATAGAGTACAGCGGTACTGAGTAGAATATAGTGTTGTAGAATGCAATGGCATAAAGTGGAGTAGCATAGAGTACAGTGGTGCAGAGTATACTAGAGTGGCAGTGATGTGGAGTAAGTTGGCAAGGAGTACAGTGGTGCAGAGTTGATTGGTGTAGAATGCATTGGTTTTGACTAAAGTGGAAAGCGGGCATTGGCATAGAGTGTAATAATGCAAAGTAGAGTGCAGTAGCATAGAGTATAGCGGAGAGGCACAAAGTAGAGTGCAGTAGTGCAGAGTAGAGTGGCGTGGCTTTTAGGGGAGTGACGCTGAGTGTAGTGGCACTGAGTTCCATGGTGCAGAGTAGATTGTTTGAGAGCAGAGTGAAATGATGCACAGTAGAGTACAGTGGTGTAGAGTAGATTGGCATAGAGTGCAGAGCAGATTACAGTGGCATAGAGTGGATTTACATAGAGTGAACTGGTGTAGAATGGAGTTGTACAGAGTAGAGTGCATTGGCATAGAGGGCAATGTTGCAGAGTAGAGTGACATAGAGTAGAGTGGTATAGAGTGGCGTTGCATATAGTGGAGTGCAGTGGCGAAGTGGGCAGTGGTAAATAGAGTAGTAGGGTAGAGTGCATTGGCATAGAGTAAAGTGGCGTATAGTGGAGTGCTGCAAATTAGAATGCAGTGATGCAGTGTGGAGGAGCGTGACATAGTGTGGAGTGAAGCAGATTAGACTGCAGTTATGTGGAGTGGTGCAGAGAAGAGTAGAGTCGGGTAAAGTGAAGTATGCATGGTGTGGTAGAGTACGGCCATTACAGATAACACTGTTGTGGAAGCAGATTATTGAAAACCCACTGGTGCAGGGTCACCCTTAGTCCACGGGTTCCTAACAAGTAAGGAGGAATCGACACTGGAGTGAAGTACAAACCAGGGATCATTTATTTAGCAAATTCAAAAATAACAATTGATGGACAGAATGCAGATCAATGTCATACATTCACCCCAGTACAGAGATCAGGGCATAAATCCATCATTTTTTTGCACTCCACAACACCCCAGTTCAGACATGGCCATATGTGAATCAGCCTTGACCCTGTGCCTCATGGGAACAGTCCAGACCGAACTGCCAAGCCATGTCTTCCCTGGACCGGAATCAAGCATCCTAGGACCGGTTTCTAGCTATCAGCCGTCTTCAGCCAGGATAGCTTGACTCCAGTGGTGTGTAGAGCACGGGACTCACGTCTGAGCATACCCTTCCCACTCGGGGTGACAAAATGCAAAAACAACAATTGATGGACAGAATGCAGAACAATGTCATACATTCACCCCAGTACAGAGATCTGGGCCTAAATTCATAATTTGTTTGCACTCCACACCACCCCAGTTCAGACATGGCCATATGCAAATCAGCCTCGACCTTGTGCCTCATGGGAACAGTCCATCCTGAACTGCCAAGCCATGTCTTCCTTGGACCGGAATCAAGCATCCTATGACCGGTTTCTGGCTATCAGCCATCTTCAGCCAGGATAGCTTGACTCCAGTGGTGTGTAGAGCACGGGACTCACGTCTGAGCATACCCTTCCCACTCGGGGTGACAAAATGCAAAAACAACAATTGATGGACAGAATGCAGAACAATGTCATACATTCACCCCAGTACAGAGATCTGGGCCTAAATCCATCGTTTTTTTGCACTCCACAACACCCCAGTTCAGACATGGCCATATGCAAATCAGCCTCGACCCTGTGCCTCATGGGAACAGTCCAGCCTGAACTGCCAAGCCATGTCTTCCTTGGACCGGAATCAAGCATCCTAGGACCAGTTTCTGGCTATCAGCCATCTTTAGCCAGGATAGCTTGACTCCAGTGGTGTGGAGAGCACGGGACTCACGTCTGAGCATACTCTTCCCACTCGGGGTGACAAATGCAAAAACAACAATTGATGGACAGAATGCAGAACAATGTCATACATTCATCCCAGTACAGAGATCTGAGCCTAAATCCATAGTTTTTTGCACTCCACACCACCCCAGTTCAGACATGGCCATATGCAAATCATCCTCGACCCTGTGCCTCATGGGAACAGTCCAGCTCGAACTGCCAAGCCATGTCTTCCCTGGACCGGGATCAAGCATCCTAGGACCGGTTTCTGGCTATCAGCTGACTTCAGCCAGGATAGCTTGACTCCAGTGGTGTGGAGAGCACAGGACTCATGTCTGAGCATACCCTTCCTACTCGGAGGGACAAATGCAAAAACAACAATTGATGGACAGAATGTAGAACAATGTCATACATTCACCCCAGTACAGAGATCTGGGTCTAAATCCATCGTTTTTTTGCACTCCACACCACCCCAGTTCAGACATGGCCATATGCAAATCAGCCTCGACCCTGTGCCTCATGGGAACAGTCCAGCCCGAACTGCCAATCCATGTCTTCCCTGGACCGGAATCAAGCATCCTAGGACCGGTTTCTGGCTATCAGCCGTCTTCAGCCAGGATAGCTTGACTCCAGTGGTGTGGAGAGCACGGGACTCACGTCTGAGCATACTCTTCCCACTCAGGGTGACAAATGCAAAAACAACAATTGATGGACAGAATGCAGAACAATGTCATACATTAACCCCAGTACAGAGATCTGGGCCTAAATCCATCGTTTTTATGCACTCCACACCACCTCAGTTCAGACAATTCATGAATGGGGGCTAATCTGCAAAGCACTATAGAGATACTCTAGGAGGAAGCGCCCTGAATGGTTACATGGGTTTTTGTAGCAAAAGATCACAAATACGAGACGATCAGAGGTAAATAGAGCGTTGGGAAGAACACACAAACGAGGTAACGGTAAGAGTCAACAGCCTTGGTGTCTTGTGCAATTGTTGCGTCCTAAGGCTGCACAACAAGATATGCTATCTGAGTAAACTTTACTTGAGGCTTAACAATTGTCTGAAAAACCTTGAGCAGACACCAGGTGTTCCTTTCCACTAACTCTGCATGTATACACTGCTTACAATGCCCCCACCTACATTCTTTACATATTTTTATACAGATGGGGTGACAAGGAGAGAGACCAACTGGAAGTAAGGCAGGGGTGAAAAATGGATGAGGAATAGCTTAATCAAAAAACGAGAGAATCCGTTTTTACATTTTAACAATCCTTCCTTTTTAGCCTATGCTGAATCCATTTTAAGAGCACATATATTAATCTGGGATATTAATTTTCATAAGTTCATAAATTTCGGTTTGCATCATCAATTCTCGATTCGATTCATGAATATTAGTCGGGGGAGGTTTAATATTATTACAAATGACTATACAAGCTGTACATATTGTAGGGGCACATTGAATGCAGCGACTTCAGGTGAGAAAGATGATTCCTATCGTTGCTATTCCCATTAACAATTTCCAGCACCAAGTAGAAATGATTTCCCATAACCACTCAGACCAAGTCCATGTTCCTTGGTCTTTATGTATTTCCGCAGCTATTTTATGCAATTTGGAAATGTCATCATAAACAGATGGGGCGTGGTCAGGGATATATATGCAGCAGCTTCTACCGATAATGTGGCACGCTCCACCACGATCAGCTAGTATCACATCTAGTACCATCCTATTTTGTAATGTTACAATTTTTCTAATTTGGATCTCTTCTGTGATATTTTCAAGAGCCATTGCTGTTTGATTAGTTACTGCTTCTACCACTCGGGTCAGGCGCCTAATTTTTCTACTATTTAGGGCTGCACCGACAAAGAAAAAGAATCCCAAGTTAAAATCAACGTATTGCTGCAATGCTGTATCAGTTTGATCTACTTCATCATTATTTATAGTTCTTCTAAATCTATCCTAAGAAGTGTCATTAAATATCTTTGTGATAAGATGCAGGTAGAAAGAACACAGGAGGAAGCAAAAAGGACACGTGACATTTTCCGGACCATCCGACTGGTAGTTGATAATAACCTTTGTTTCCATAAGTGAAGTAAGTGTTATGGGAAGATAGGAAACTACTATTGTTCGTTCCAGTGATATTCAATACTGTAATACAGTTACTTTTTCCCACAGGAATATTGTCAATACTGCTCACACAAAGATCTGCTTGGGCTCTGGTTAAAGCGATAACAGGATGTCCATTACCTTTGGCTGTTCGAGTGTTAGGAAAAACATATCTTGTGGAAGAATTTCCTCTGCAATACTCCTTCATTTCCCATACAGTACATTTAACCTGCGGGAGGCCTTCATCATCGGGGTAACAAACACTATTTACCTGAGCATTGAGTCTTCCAACATCAGCTAGAGTAATATTACTGATTGCAGAGGCCCACAAAAGTGCGAACCAGGTTCCACAAGAGCAATTATCTGAAAATGGCAGGGGAATGAGAGACGTTCCTCCCTTTTTCTGATGGGCTGGCATCATTCCACATACCCAGAAGTTGGTAGTATTCGTAGCATTATGAGTATGATATAACATTTGTATGAAAGTGTTATTGAGGTGTGATATTTGGTGTTTTTTCTCATGGTAGGGAAGGGCGAAGTAATAATGTTCCGTGGGGACAGGAGTAGTTGTGGGCAATAAGTTTCGAGCCGGAATTACTTTCTCCGTTGTCCAAAAAACTGCTGCCAATATTATCAATAATATAATCAGAAACACCATACACAAAGTCTTGTCATTGCCTCTCAACTTAGATCCCAATTTCTGCATTTCTCCTTCTCGTTATCAATACAACCACAGGTTGGAGAGAGACCCAGGCACCACTGAACACGTGTCATAACCCACTCGGAACATAGTTCAGCCAATTCTTTGATTAATACCATGTCACAGCCGAACCGTTCCACTAATTGAAACTGGTCCTCCGGTATCTCTATTTGCTCCTTCCCTTCCTTGGTCGTAAAATGTACCTTGTTGCTGAAGGCGTAGTTTGATTAGGAAACAAAGTGCCTTCATTCAGAGGAGCAATACTTTTCTGAGTTTGTAAGATGTCTTTAAGATCATTATTGCCTTCTGGTTGGAGAACAGTTGCTAGGATTCGTTTACAATGTGCAGCGTTTATCCAATGGCGCCTGTTGGTGACACACACAGCAGTCCGAGTTGCCAGCAAGACTTGCTCGGCGTTCTTCCAACGAGGTTCCTGATTCTTAGAGCATTGGAAGTTCTTCATGAGGATAAAATCACCAGGTCAGAGACCATGAGCCAGGCCCTCTGATCTGTCTGATATTGCTTCATGCACCTGCTGATAAATCAAAGACAATTTTTCAGTCACATTTTTCAGGTAATCACTCAAAATAGGACACTGTATTTCCTTTATCACATTTGGCCTTGGGGGTCCCCATACATTCATAGGCCTGCCAAAAACTATTTTTTAGGGAGAAAGTCCAATCTTACTATGTGGGATGGAACAAACAGATAACAACGCTAGGGGCAAAGCATCTGGCCAATTAAGGCCCGTTGTTGCCTGTATCTTCTCTAATTTCAACTTCAAAGTGGCATTGTAACTCTCTACTACACCCCCTGCCTGGGAATAATTAGCAAACAAACAAATACCACTACTGGGTCTGGGCCCCCAACAGCAAGGCTGCGCCACTAGCTACAATTGAACAAAAAGCATGCCAATACTGTCTCACTATTTTTCTCAATCACAGAAACCATATGAATTGTACACTATGGTTCATTGACACAATTATGTCTGAATAAATCTTTTGTTTTATTTTGAATCTTGTTTCTCAAAAAGACATTTGGTTATTATTTCACCAATTCAGTGTAAAATACAAAACCTCCTATACAGAATAAACAAATTTACAACAAACATCTTTAAACATGTTCACAAATATAAAGGTTTATATACATTCAAATACAATCATACCCTCTCATGCATACACATCCATTCATATCATCATATATATACACACTGGAATTACAATATTCACAGTAAGACATAAAAAATCAATTTCCATCAATAAAGTTTTGTTGAACTTAAGTTAAGATCACTCCTTTTGCTTAGATGACATAAATTGTCTACGCGTTTCGAACTCTCACTGGTTGGGGAGTTCTCATCAGGACATCAAGCTGTAAAGAAAAGGAGAGCAAACCTTTCTTTAGGGACACAACTTGATTAATGGTAACCTTACTCCATCCTCCACCACTCAAGCTTCCTTATCTTACCTCTAAGTGTTAAAGCTGAGAAAGGCTTGTGAATTCACCCGGCGATAACAACAAAGCATCCAAGGGAACATAAATCTGTGCAAAAATGATGAAAAGAACCAATCAGCACCACTCAACCAATGTCTGTGTGTGGATGATTTCGTGTTTGACATAAACTTACTTGTGAAAGGATCGTGTCACGGAGGTTTACTGGGGACGAGGACGCAGCCTGACCTGTGAGCGAGGGAGTTGAGTTTTACGTTGCATGTCGATCTATACACTATTTTGTTCATAAAGCTTTTTGGTACATCATGGTGCTTACTTGTTGTTTGTCATCTGCTGCCCGTAATGAAGGGGTCACAAGGGGCGGGTCAACTCTGAAACAAGTATAGCGTAATTACTCCACCAGTTCGATTGTCTATTAGAACAGCCCTATTAATCTGTGCTGCCTTTGCCATGCAGATCTTACCTATTTCGAAGGCATTTTGACAAGCCCGCTTCACTTGGAGAGGTTAACTTTCCTCGGTTTCAGCGTCTCCTCTCCCGGTTTTGATCCAGCGTCTCGTCACCCAGCGTACTTCCGGTACCGCAAAGGATCCTGGAAGTTGTGGATTTCCTCCACTCACTCCCCGTATTTAAATGGCCAAAACTTATTCTTTTTACTAATATGGGTTCATAAACAAAGTTCCCGTTAGAACTCAAGTGCCTTATGACTGAAACCACACCCGCATATACCAATTACGGATGCACGTTATCTTGGAAAATAAAAGATCCCTATCAGCCTTTTTGTTTAAATCATTATACAAATTGGCAATGTGGTCCCTTGGGTAAGATGATCTATTAATTATTGTTTTGAAGGTGGACAAACCGTTTGAATTACGAGTATTCACGAAGCAAAAAATTGTGTCGGCCATATTGGTTTGGGCAAGTCCACTAATTGGGTTGTTGCCAAGTCTGGCTCATTGTATGTAATGACCAGCGGACTGATTCTATTGATCTTTTGAATTACAATTATTGTAACCATTAATACTCTTTAGTCAGCTCAGCATTTAGGTGAATGGCAGTGTGTCTTAATGTTCAGAAGTGACAGCTGCAGACTTGAAACATCAAGGTGTGCATACCTTGGTGTTACACTGGGTCTAAGCAGATTAATTTTTAGTTTGGTGGATTCTGACTTATTTTGTGTGAAAAACCACTGACCAATGATTATCGACTTAGATGTTTAAGACAAAGGATTCAAGTTGTCTGACGGTACCTATGGTGAGGGTCACATCAATTGAGTTTATAAATTTCAGTGAGCTCATTCAGTCCATGGGTAGCCGCATTGAAGTTTACAATTAGCATTGCTTCTTTCTGAGATAATTTGAGGTCCAGATCTCCTCCTCTTAGGTCTTTCTCTACTTTTGAGATGACTGTCCACATTAAATCAGTCTCCTTATGATTGTTTAAACGCCAGTGATTAACCAGTGGAGCTGTCTGAACATTTTTGTTAATCCTTGACTTGTGTTGTTGAATCCGTGTACGGACTTCCTGGCTCGTTTTACCAATATAAATCAGTCCGCATGGGCATCTGATACTATATACAACATACCTTGATTTACAGTTGGTAAATGCTTCATGTTTCCATACTATTTTGTTGTGACTAAATATAGTCCCTTCGATGGTGGTACTACAACAAGTGCATGTACCACATTTGTGGTGTCCCAGAATCGGTGGTAACCCCAGCATAGTTCTTAAATCTGAGTGATTCGTCTGTGGCAGTGCTGCCCGTATGAGTTGATTGGCAATACTTGAGTTCTTTTTAAAGGCGATGAGTGGTTCCTTGGTAAATGCTTAATTTAGATTCTTTAATAGATGCCAGTTGCTTTTTACCACTTTCTTCAGCATATTGGAATTCGGACAAAAGGTGGACACAAAAACCATCCTTTCTGATTCTTTTTTCTCCCTTCTCTCCAAAAGATATTCTCGGGAGTCCACTACTCTCTTTTCATTGATTTTCTTAGTAGTTATTTTGGATAACCACGTTGTAGCAAGTTAGCTGTAAGGTTTTCAACGTGTTTTCTATATTCCTCCTTGTCATGACAGTTTCGGCGAATCCTAAGGTACTGTCGATACGGCAAATTATCCTTAAGACTACGCGGATGATTGCTTTTATAATGTAATGCTTTATTGCGATCAGTTGGCTTCTTGTACAGAGTTGTGGCCAACCCATCCGAACGAATATGAGGCGGAATACATCGACTGTGTAGGACGAACTTTCCGTTGCCTAAGGTCGAGCTCACTCCAAAAAATTGGAAAAGAGGAAAATTCACTCATGTGACAGCATCAAATATGCAATGTTTAACCAAATGTTCAGCTGTTTTCCTAATGTGCTGATTATCCCAACCCTGTTCTAGTTGGGAGATAGTGTTTTTGACACTAACGTGAGCAGGTCCATGAGCCATGGTTACAAAGGGCAGTAAATAAGCATAAGGCAACTTCCATTTCAGCATATCTTTGGATCTTCAACATCCCTCATCATCCAATTCTCCTTCTTTTTTCCATTCTGCCTTTTCTTGTTCCGTAGCTAACTGCTGTATTTCTTTGATCTCTGTATACATATTTTCCCATCTTTCAGCTTGGGATCGTAATACATCTTACTTGTGTGTATTCTTGCAGTATTTCTTGCTACTTTGTCTGCGAAGGCATTTCCTTGTCCCACTTTGTCTGTAATTCTCTTGTGGGCACTACATTTGATAATGGCTACACTCTTTGGCAATGTCAAGGCAGTAAAAAGACTATTTACCAATTCACCATGCTGTATTTTAGAACCATGGGAGGTTATGAATCCCCTCTCCTTCCAAAGCTTGCCAAAATTGTGTGCCACACCAAATGCATACTGACTATCTGTGTAAATGTTCACTGATAATACTTCACTAAGTTCACAGGCCCTTAAAAGCGCAATAATTTCAGCTGCTTGGGCAGATTTTTGCAGAATACAGGCTGCTTCTACCCCAGTTTGTAATGTGGTTATGGCATAGGACTCAGAGGTGGTGCCGTCAGGTAATTTCAAGCAGGAACCATCCACCCATAATTCCCCCTCAGGATCTAACAAAGGTGTATCTTTAAGATCTATTCTTCCCTTAGTTTGTTCTTCTGTCAGAAAAATACAGCTGTGCAAATCATGAGTTTGTTCTGCCGGCAAAGGTAACAATGCAGCTGTGTTCAATGTCAAACATCTCTTAAGTGTGATATGTGGTGTCAGGAGCGTACGTTTGTAACCTGTGAGTCTAGCGCTAGTCAGGTGTTGTGTCTTGGTCTGATTAAGGAGTGCATCTACTGAATGTGGTACCATAACCTTTTTACTCAACACTGTCCCCTCAGATTGTCGTATAGAATTGGCTGTGGCTGCAACCGCTCTAAGACAGCCTGGAAGTCCACAGGCCATTGGATCCAATACAGATGAAAAATAAGCACATGAACGATGCTTACTACCATATGGTTGTGTTAAAACTGACAATGCACATCCTTCTCTCTCGTGTACATATAATATGAAAAGCTTAGCATAGTCTGGAGTGCCTAACACTGGAGCAGAACAAAGGGATGCACAAAGCTGCTGATATGCTTGTTGACCTTCAGATGTCCATGGTAAAGGAAAGAGAGTGGGCCATATGTAGGTGGTATTTGTACTTCCAGATGTAGGGGGTCTGAAAATTACCGATTCTGTATATTTACCGAGTCTGTAATTTTACCAAATCGGTAAATTACCGAATCGGTAAATGTACAGAATCGGAAATTTGGGATGTAGGTGGCACTGGAAACAGTGCCACAGGCCCTTAGAAATGCGTTATTTACCATGAAATACAATGGCATGGTAAATAACGAATTTCTGTGTACATGCACATCTGTGCATGTACACCTGTGCCATGTGGCACACATACATGCCCTAAGGGCATGTATGTGTGTCACATTGCACACAAGCCAGAATCAGGGGTGCAACAGGGTGTCAAAGTGACACCCTGTCCCCCTTGACAAATCGGTAAAATTACCGAATCGGTATTTACCGATTCGGTAATTGCCATTGATTCCTATGGGCATCAGGCCCATTGGAATCAATGACAATTACCGAATCTGTAAATACCGATTCGGTAATTACCGAATATTACCGATTCGGTAATTTTAAAAGAATTATTACCTACATGGCATTTACCGAATGGTAAATACCGAATCGGTAAAATTCGGTATTTACGATTCGGTAAATGCCGTTTACCTACATATGGCCCAGTGTCGTTTGTAAAAAGGGATAAAAAAGGTTTGATGATAAGTAAAAAGTTGGGGATCCACTGTCTACAATAAGAAGTATACCAATAAGGGCCCTGACTTCTTTTTGAGTTTTTGAAATGGGAATTTTTAGGATAGTTTGAATTCTGTCTTTAGTCAGAATCCGGCCTTCCTTAGACAAGAGGTGACCCAAATAAGTGACCTCAGATTGACAATATTGCTAACTTATTCTTAGAAACTTTATGACCCTTAGTAGCAAGATGATGCAATAGTGAAAGAGTGGCTTCTTTACAATGCTCAACTGTGTGTGCTGCAAGAAAAATGTAATCGACATATTGCACAAGTGTAACTCCTGTTGGCAAAAGAAGTTCATCCATCTGTCATTTAAGTGCCTGACTGTAAATGCTAGGACTTTCTTTATAAGCTATTGGAGCTCTACAAAATCTAAATGAGCGGCCCATTAATGAGAATACAAACAAATATCTACTATCCTTATGTATAGGAATAGAAAAAAAAGTGTTCTTGACGTCTATAACAGAAAATACAGTGGTTGTAGGTGGGATTAATGTCAACAAGGTGGTAATATCAGAGTCAAAAGGATATTGAGGAATCACTATTTTGTTTACTTCTCTTTAATCAATCACAACTCGGTAAATCTTGTCCCCTGTTCCATTGCCCCATTTTAGGATGGGGAGAATAGGGCTATTGCATACATTAGAGGAAACTTCCTCCACAACTGCTGCACGTATCATGTCGTCAATGATAGATATTAGCGCTTCCTCACCTTCTTTCGATATTTCATATGCGGGACCCTTGGTAAGGAAGCACCCTCCCGAACCTGTATGTATACTGGGGAAATTTCCATTCTTCTGACATCTGTGTCAGCAGTAGCCCAATCACATGGAGGAACAGAATCAAGATCAGAACATAAAGAGAAATTATATTGTTTAGGTAGTGTCTTTTTCCCAAAAATGACACGTTATCCAGACGGGGAACAATGTATAGTAGCATGAAAATATTTCAAAAGATCAAGTCCCATAAAATTATCAGGAGCGTGTGGGGGAAGTAAACAGGGGGCTGAAGCTATAACATTCTCAACCTGCAAAGGCAATTTTTGGGGCACAGGGCTAGGAGTTGGTGTTCCATCAAACCCTATTGATGTAATTACTTGGCCAGACAAGGGTGTCCCAGGGACCAGTTTCTGAGATATCCACTGTGTGTCGCCCCTGTACCCACTAAAAATGTCTGATCCTGCCCAAGTATGGTGGCTGTTATATAGGGTCCTGACAAGTCTGCAGGTATCTCAACTTGTACTCCTTGTCCTTCGCTGTCCTAGGCAAAATGCGTTCCCACAGTTTCCTCTGATTCCCAAACCTCCATAGAATATTGATTATTTAGTTGATCAAAATAATTGTCTGACCTATTTTTCTCTGGAGCTTAAGCTTGTTGTAGCTGCTGTCGGGGAAGTGGAGTCCCCGGCTACCATTTACTTGTCCCCTTCCTCTCCAACCAGCAGCTAAAACAGGACATTTGGAACGCCAATGTCCTTTCTCCTTACAATAAGCACATTGATCCGACCCTAGTAGAGTTTGCCAACGGGGTGGCCCGACTGAAGGTTCTTGTCTGTAATTCTGACCATAGGTTAGGCTACAACCTCGACCTTGGAGTCCTTACTCCTGAACCATCATTACCTCAGTTTTCAATTCTTTTAGTTTTCCTTCTTTCCGTTCTTGCTCAGTGGTCACCTGATTCTGATAATACTGAGCCATATCTAATATAGATTTTGGGGTTACCGAAGCCCATGTACTCTCGGAATTCTTTAAGCGAACAGATATCTCAGAAAGTAATTTTCTACAAATCGATCTACAAATTAAGGTGCACCCGTAGGTGTAGAAGTATCTTGCCCACTAAATTCGTGGAACACTTCCTCAAAGCGAGTAAAGAAATCAGGCAGTGAGAAGTGCCCAATCTATTTCCCTTGCCGGAACCATAGTTTTTATATAAGTAAGTGTGCTACCGGGAAGATCCAGTATAACTGACGAGGTTTCTGACCAGGTTTCCTACCCCTGTCGGCTGCTATGATGGCAGTCCAGTCTCCTCCTAAATCAGCAGCATGGTCCTGTTTCCGAGTCACCACATGTCCGGTGTCAGGATCATATCAAAAAGCATATCAATATCAGCTAAGGTCATGACACAGGAATCAATGGCTGCCTGTACATCATCATAAAACCCTCTAGGATTTTTCTGTATGTCTGGTTAGGAGGCTTTTAAAGTGAGTACATCCGTCCTTTTCCAGGGCGTATATATCCAATTGTACAAAAAATGGGCTCCAGCATTGGAACTTTTAGGGTCATCATTATCTGCATTCAGTGTTCCAGGAATGAACTGTGTCGCTGCTTCCCTCATGGGTCTTATTTGAGGAGCAGAAGAAAGTTCATTACTATATCCAATTATTGTTGCTATGGCAGTGTTAACTCTACTTACAGGGAAGGCTCCTATCTGACACTGTCGATTAATAGCTCTAACATTATCGGGACCATTATGTCCTGTAGTCATCTCCCATTGAACTATAAGTTGATGAGAAAGGTTATTTACCAGGCAAAGAAGCTCACTCTCTGAAAAAAAAATCCTGTATCTGATCTATCATTTCTCCTACCTCAATTTCTAAATCACTAACCATTTTAACACTATCAACCTTATTGCGTTCTGATGAAACTGAGGTATAGTAGAACAAAGAATTTGAGGGGTCGAGACAGATACAGAAAGTACAGGATCATCAATCATTTCAGGTGCAGTGGCCTGGGATGGCGGTGCAGTGGCCTTGGATGGGTGGGTAGGGTATTTACCGGTACTGGTTGGAAAATAGGGATTTGGACAACCCGCGGGTAAAGGTGGTGGAACCGGAGGTCCAGGGGGAATGATATTTCGTGGTCAAGGGGGAAGAGGTGTTAAAGGTACAAAATGTGGGTGGTGTTGTTCAATCAATAATCCATCAATATCTGAATCCACATCTTCTTGGTGGATTTGTGCTTTTACTGTTGGTCTGACTATATATTCCTTAGATATCAGCAATCTATGCTCTCGATCTAAACATTCCTTCTTCTCCTGAACTTCCTTATCCTTCAATTCCTTATACTTCTGATACTCAGTCTCCTATCTTGTTTCCTTTGTACCTTCTCCGCCTTGAGCTGTCGCTCCTTAACTCCCTTCCTCCACATACGCAAACTGTCAAACATTGCTGGCCTAAATTTCTTTAAAAACAATCTTTTCTCTAAATACTCGAGTTTGTGATGGTCCATTGTTCCCTCTAATGGCTATTGCAACTGGGGATCCCATTTTGTATATTTGTTCCACAATGCATTGTACATGATGGGACAAATACCATATTTGACGTACATCTCAAAAGTTGGCGTACCTTCTGGTGGCGCCTGCTAACTTGCTTCCAAAATGATCTGCTTATCACAGTAGCAGTAACAAAACTTCCAAAGGGTACTAAATACAGGCATGTTATATAAGATATCAACAACTTATAAACAGAGAGAAACGAAAAAATATTCTCACATTACTTGTAAGAAAAAATGTTAATCAATACCACATACCAAGTTCCAAAGAAGGTTCAAAACAAATTCCAAACAAATTCCAAGTAGATTCTAAACAAAATTCCAGACAAATTTCAAATAACCAAAAGAATCGGTTCAATACAAATCTACCTTATTCGTAGTCTTCAACTCCCACCTGTCGATCCTCACTGATCCAAAAGAATGACCATCCGAGGACCCCAGTCAAGGTTAGCAACCGCCAGAAAGATCAGAGTCGGAGAGCTGTAAAATCACCTTCAACATGAGAACTAGTATCTTTCGGTGGTGCGCTCCTTAGTGAAGTTCGCCTAACTGACACAATCTCCTTCCCCGGTCTGACTGCAAGCCACACAAATGAGGTAACTGTAAAAATCAACAGCCTTGGTGTCTTGTGCAATTGTCGCGTCCTAAGGCTGCACAACAAGATATGCTATCTGAGTAAACTTTACTTGAGGCTTAACTATTGTCTGAAAAACCTAGAGCAGACACCAACTGTTCTTTTGCGCTGACTCTGCATGTATACACAGCGTACAATGCCCAAATCTAGATTCTTTACTCATGTTTACACAGATGCATTGTCAAGGATAGAGCCGGGTTGGAAGTAGGGCCAGGGTAAAAAAAGGATGAGGCATAGCTTAACCACATGGATGCTGCAGATATTCCTCTGCTGTGCTGGACCTTAATGTAAATGGGTGTGGTCATGACGAGCTGAGCTCGTCATGAGCATCGAAGGGGTTAATCAAAAAACTAGAGAATCAGTTTTTACATTTTAACAACACATCTTCAATTGAAATGACAATTCAATTTGCACAGACTAACAGTTTTACTGATAAAAGCATACAACGCACAAATGATAATGCGTTTCATCACCTAGTGATTTATTTTGATCATATTAAAATATTTGTTTTCAACACACTTTCGAATTACACAAATATATGCTTAATTTTTTCTTTTCTAATTCTGATATATCTGCACAGTTAATTTACAGACATTCAAATGTTGTTGTGTGCTAGAAAATTTTTTACAATGTACAGCCTTCCTCAAGCACATTCACAGAAACCAGCATGATTGTCACATAAATTCTCTCACTTTGAATTCAGAGCACATTCACAGAAACCAGCATGATTGTCACATAAATCCTCTCACTTTGAATTCAGAGAAAGAAAATCAAAAACTAAAGGGCTTATTTACAAGCCACTTGTGGCACTGGTGCATCGTGATGCACCTGCGGCGCATTTTACTGCCCCATATTTACAAGGACAGGAAAAGCCACCCTGCGTGACTTTTCCTGTCCTTGTAAATATGGCTCCTTTACATACAGCACTTTGCGTGACAGGGGCGTTCCATCGGTGTTGCTCTGGGTATTCCAACACCCATGAAACCTGATACATTTCCAGATGTAGGAGAAATCAAAAACATGGAAATGCTTCTGAATGCAATGCCTCCACAGGGGAGGCATAGGAAGGCGCTACGAGGAGAACTGTAGTCATTTCTCCTTGTTTTTTCCTCTTTCTATGCGTGCTGTATTCTGCTGCACACATAGCATGAGGAAATTCCTTCCTGTATATGAACAATCATTAAAAAAAAGATGATTTGAAAGTTCTATGTGTGCTTATGCAGCACACATAGAAGTTGAAAAACGCCAATTCTGATTGTTTATGTGTAGGAAAGGTTCCCATAAACAATCATTCCCATGACGCAGGCATCCTTGCACTATGGTGCAAGGGTGCCTGCATAGGCACATGGCATCCCATTGTGCACAAGCACTGGGCAGAGCAGAGGACTGCGACACATTATTGTAACTATGTTGCATCCCGTGATTTGAAAGTTCCACAGCGTGGCACAGCCAAAGAGCTTGCTGTGCCGCGCTGCAACACTTTCTTATAAATGAGGCCCTAAGTTCCTTGAAAGACGGAGCCTGACATTTGACCTCTGCCTTTGAGTGCACAGCAAATGTGACATGATAAGAACAAAATTTAATAGTTTGTTTACGGAAATCGAGCAGTGGTGCAAGAATACATTAAATAGGGTTTGAGCAATAGGAGGGAAGACCTCAAGCTGGACATCCTAAAACAAATAGAGCCAGCAAACAGAAAACAAGCATATGTAAGTTACAAATCACAAAGCCAGTGGTAAGCAACAAGCAGAATGCATTCCCAGGGAAGCTTTCCAAATGCCCCTAGGATGTCCTTAGCAAACCAGACAGTTACCCTGTCTGGCAGGCTTCGGCCTAAAAAGCATTTTCAATTTGGAATGCCTCTGTATGGGTAATACATGACAGCCAGAAACACAAACACCCTGGCATCAAGGTAATAATATGAGTAAGGAATCTCTCAACCTCAAATGATTGCTTTAAATACATTTTGAAAATACAACTATTTTTCTCCAAACATCAGCTTATGAGTTCTGAAAAGACACATATGTTCGGCTCAAAAACAGGCTTTTTAATTTTGTTTAACATATAATTCAACCAGTAGGCAGCAGCCCACTTAGCATGCTGGGACTCGTAGTTTCCCGCTCCCTTAGATAAATGCCTCAGCATGTTCAGTCCTGCTGGCTGTTGTGTCTAGGAGAAACCTATACGACCTGGTCAGTTGATGGTATATCCCTGCAACACATCTAGTGAGTATGGGCTTCACAAGCAAAGAAATGTTTATGGACCTTGCGGACCGGTACGTACAATTCAATACTACAAGTCTCAGTGTGCCAAGCACTGTCGGTTAAAGGGGTAGGGCTGACTGACAGAACATCAAGTGGCATGTGGCCTCTTGGCTGCTCTGCATGTTCTGCTGCTGCACCATGTGAACCTCACATAACAGATCATCTTTTACAGCATGAATCTGATGTGTGAGCCATAGTAAGCTATGCACACCCTTGCAATGTATTCACTTTCCACAATTATCTCTGCTGCGCGATATTACAATTTTTAACTTAGGTACTTTGACCCTATGTTTGCTCATTGAGCAGAGGCATGTGCTGAGTTCCTGATGATTTTTCTGCCTGGCCCTCTGCCAGTCACCAAAGGCAGCAATCATGCTCTTTAATCACACGTGATCAATCTAGTGCAATCCTATGCAGTATCAAACAGTAATGTTGCAGGATTTGCAAACGTTTCGCCATTTCTGTATTGATCGGCAGACGGCTGCTCTCCAAGTCAGCTGCTTGATGTCAAAACGTAGAGTGCTTTGTGGTGTACTGATTTATGAAAGAATTTGCCACTTGACCCTCCTCTTTGAATGCCCATGTTTCATCCATTACTTAGTAGCGCAGGCAAAGTTCAATGTGTTGCTTAAATGTTATGTGAGCCCCATTGCATGAACCGGGATCTTTGATTTACACATGAGGATTTTCAGTTTTTTGTGCAACCAAATTGAATTTAGGTGCAGAGTATTTGTGAATGGGGCCCTGAGTTACACACATACCAACGTAGCAATTGCTCTTCACAGGGGTTGTCTTATTTGACATAAACTCATCATCACTCGCTTGTATTAATTTGTGAAGTTATGAGGCAGTCCTGCCTGCACAGGCACCACAAATCAGCACACTCCCTTTTTTTCAAGGTTCATTTTATTAAGCAATGAAAAATAGTAGAGGAGAAACAGCATGTACAAAAAGTATAATACATCTCAATTACTTATGCAAATTATAAAGAGAGTTAAAACCAAAGTGCAATCATTATCAGAAAACATACTGCATGAAATAAAGGAATGAAAGAAGCGGGGGAGGGGTTGGGGAAATCATATCTTAACTTTGTATCACTAAAGGAAAAATGGCATATGGAAATAAACACTGTAGGCATACATTTTTTTAAAGAATAAATAGCATACTGTGATATGAAATACAACGTAAGGGATAGTAATGATAAATCATTAGAAGAAAATAAAAGACAACCCAGTTCATTATGGTGGTTTCCGGACTTTATCCGAAGTGGTAACAGGAGTATTAAAAGATGAGGCAGCTCAGTTTAAGTAAGTAGTCAAAGGGAGCCACAAAAGATCTCTTTTTTTTTTTTGTTTTTTTTTTTTTATAAATCTTTTTATTAACAAAATAACAGAAAAGGAAAAACATCTGGTGTGTTAACAGTTTCCTCATTAGACAGGTTAAAATATCGCTATTACAGAATCACTAAAACAATTTTTGATTCATAGGATCATGGGGATTCCTGTGCCTCTGCTTCTACTCATCGCACCAAGGGCGTTCAAATCTCGCTGCGAAGCCCATTCCAAGCCCCCCAGCCCTTTCCCCATTTCTCTGGACAACCCCTCGCTACATATAGAGACTTCTCCCTGAACATACACCAATCCAAGTCTTCCGCCCATTTGGAAACCCGGGGTGGTTGGCTGGCCCACCACAGCTGAGCAATATTCCGTTTTGCTTCCATACACGCCAGCGTCACCCATTGCTTACGATACACATTTAGGTCCGTGGGTCCACACATTCAGTATGCACCTCTGGGCCTCTGGTTGTATCTCCTCCCCCAATGCCTCTCTTATCTCGTCATCAACTCTTGACCAATATTCCTGTATTTCCACCCAGTGCCAATAATTATGCATAAAGGTACCAAGCTCTCCACACCCCCTACGGCACTATCCACTCTCCATTTGCCCCACACGTACCAATTGAGGCCCAGTAATATACGACCTGTGCAAGATCTTTAGTTGCACCAGTCTCAGTCTCAACTGGATCGCCACCACCCTCGGGGAGGAAACCGCCTCTGTCCAGTCTTCGTCATCTAGCTCTATTCCATCTGCACTCCACTGCGTTCTAATAAGTTACAGCGGGTCCTACATATTATTAATAAGCTTTTTGTATATTAAAGAGATAGTTATCTTGGGGAGGTGCCCATCTAACACTCGATCCTCAAGAGGAGAGGCCTCCGGAAGCATGGTGTCCCTAGGTATGTAATTGAGGAGGGCATGTCTAACCTGGAGGTATCGATAATACTCACTGTCTGGTAGACTATGTTGCTGTTTGAGAGAGTCAAATGTGTGTATTTTGTCCCCTCCCCACACATCCTTGATCTGAGTTATCACGATGAGATCCCACTTGTCAAATCCCTTGGACTTCCACAAGCTCCCAAGTCTCTCTGAGTTCCACAGGGGGGTGGCTAAGGTTAATTTCCCTTCCCATGCTAGATATTTATTGGCACCATGCCATGCATGGACCGTGTGTGCCGTTGGGCCCAACAGCGAGAACTGCTTAGGCCTGGCATGGAGCGCCCTGGTGATATCTCCCCCTGGTGCCTGCCCCCGATCCATGGCATAACCTGGGTCCCCTGGTGACCCGTACACAACATCATTCCCCGCTGCAGGCTGTGAACCCCAATAGTACTTTCGTAGATCTGGCAGTCCAATCCCACCACTATACCATGGGAGAGTGAGCTTGGAAAATGGTATTCGGGGTCCTCCCTCACGGAGAAGCGTCCTCTGAAGGGCTCCTATTTCCTTGAAATAGGATAATGGTACTGGGTCCATTGCATTCTGGAGTACATAAAAAATCGGGGAATCCCCAGCATCTTAAACAGCACGCCCTACCCAGCAAGGATAGTGGAAGAACCTTCCAGCTCTCCACGTCTTTTTTAAACCGGTTTAAAGGAGTACCCAGGTTGTTAGCATAGCACAGCTTTGGGTCAGGTGTTGCGTATATACCTAGGTATTTAAACCCGAGCGGCTCAATCTGTATGGGGCATGACTGCGGGATTACCGGTGGATCTCTCGTGAGGACGAAGAGCACCGATTTCGACCAATTTATGGGGAATCCGGAATACCTACCAAATATGGCTAGTATATCCAGAAATTTGATCAAAGACACCCTTGGTAATATAAAGCAGGATATCATAAGCATATAGTGAAATTTTATCCTCCCATTCCGGTGTCCACCGCAAGCCACGTATTGACCGGTCCCACCTGACCCATGCCACCAAAGGTTCTAGAGCTAGAGAGAAGAGAAGCGGGGACAGAGGGCACCCCTGTCTTGTGCCCCTCCCCAAAGGAAAGTCAGCCGACTTGCAGTTATTCACAACTAATATGGCCAGGGGATTAGCGTATAGTACACGTATCCAACCAATGAACTCTGATCCAAAACCCAACTTTGCCAATACCGCGAATAAATAGGACCACTCAACCCTATCGAACGCCACAGTGGCATCCAAGGACACCAATACCGCTGGTTCGTGTATTTTCGGGGAACCACCCAGGATCCCATGTAGCCTCCCAAGTTGAGTGCCGTATTGCGGCGCGACATGAAGCCAGACTGATCGGGGTGTATCAAAGTTGTGATTACCTTGACCAATCTGATAGCGAGGAGATTGGCCAAGATTTAGGGCTCGGCATTGAGCAGTGAAATTGGTCTGTATGAGGAACACAGGCTTGCCTGCCTTACGGATAACCACAATATTTGCCACCCGCTGATCATACGGGAGTTGACCTATCTCCCTACTTTCTATAAACATGGCACGGATATATGGGATTAACTTATGAGCATACAATGTGTACAATTCTATTGGTATACCATTGGGGCCAGTCGCCTTCCCTGATTTAACCCCTGTAATCGCCTATGCCACTTCATTGTCTGTAAAAGGGGAGTCTAAATATCCCCTATCATCTTCTGAAACTTCAGGCATGCAAATATCCTTAATCATCTCACTGTTCTCTGCCTCTGTATATCCCCAACCGTGGTATATACCCCTCTGTAATAGTCAGAGAGCTCATTTGCCACTGCCTGCGGGTCCGTAACCGTACCTGAATCTATTCCCTGCAACTCAGGCACCAGCCTTGATGCCCATCCCTCACGTTCAAGCCACGCAATCAATTTACCTGCCTTGTCACCTTGTTCATATATTCGACTTTGGATGACATTGCTCTGGGCAATCGCCCTATCTCTGGCTAGGCCTTTATATTCATCCTGTCGTAGCTTTAAAAGGTGCAGGCCCTCCGGAGTGGCAGATCTGGCCACCTTTTCCTCCAACCTTATCACATCTGCCTCCGCCCTGACTACCTCTGCCCGATGATTCCTTTTCTTCCCCGCCACTAGAGACAGGACTTCCCCCGTATCACTGTTCTATATGCTTCCCACAAAGACTGCCCTGAGTCAACAGTACCCACATTTTCCTGGAAGTAGGGATCCGACTTCATAACTACCTCTTTTTTGGTGGGGGGATCTCTAAGGTGCCGCGTACTAATGGGGGTTACTCTGCCAACAGCAGGCTGCCCAAGCTCCACAAACAACCACACCGGAGAAAGATCAGAAATACCCCTTCCATGGTAACGTGCCTCCTTAACTGTAGCTGATATGACCGCCAGCACCAACACGTGATCTAATCTGGACATACTGTGGAGTGCGGCAGACATGTGTGTGAAGTGCGTCTGTGTCAGATTACTTACCAGCCAGCTGTCAACAAGCCCCACTGTTTCGAGGAGGTCTGGGAGCCACCTCTGCGATGGTCTAAGTCCCCGTGCTGGATGTCTGTCCATCTCCCCATCTAGCACTGCATTAAAGTCGCTCCCTAATACAAAAAGGCCCAGGGGCAAGGTGAGAAAAACAGCACCCAGGTCCCGGAAAGTATCAGATTGGAGGTGAGGCGGTACATATATTGACAAGAAAGTCACTGTCCTCCCCGCCACTGTCCCGAGACACCGATATAACGGCACCTCTGGTCGGACCACGTGGCCTGGATTGCCAAGGAAAGGAGTTTTTCATCAAAATACCGACACCCCTGGACCCCGTGGTAAACCCAGAATGCGCCACCAATTTATACCCCCTTTATAAAGGGCCATGCAGCGGTTGCCTATGAGGTGTGTCTCTTGCAATAGAACCACATCTGGTGAGTGCCTTCTCACAAGCTGATTTACCATTACCATTGATCCTATCCCCAAGCCATTTACATTCCATCTCAGCACCTTTATCCCCGAACCCTGGTTAACATATGACATTTAACCCATATCGGTATCGTCCAACTGCAACATTACAACCTGATGCATAAAGAAAGAAAGGGTTCAAAGAAAACCGAAACAATTCAAACAGTGCAAACTACAACAGGATCTCAAAACCCAACCACTTCACCCATCCCACATTCCACACCCCCTCCCTGCACCCCTGCATATGGCAAACGCCCATCCCCAACTCGCAGTGTGCCTGTCGCCCAATATCCCCTCTGATTAATTAACTAAAGGTAGTAACGAGGAGGTAACCGTAGCCCGCCCCTCCCCCCCACCTCCAAAGAAACATCGTGAGCCCTGGATTAGTTCACAGCCATAATTAAGTCTACCCTGAACAACAAGAAACAGTTGAAGATATGCCCGGCATTCTAGTCCCTCCAATGGTACTTATAGTTCCTCGGTCTCCAGCTTTACTGTTCGAGTCTCTCCTCCTCGTCTCTGCGTTCTTGTTCCACAGTCCCAACCGCGGGCCTACTATCAATCATGTCCGATGCCACTTCTGGATTGTCAAAAAAACAGGCCTTTCTCTCTGTTTCCACTCGCAGCCGAGCTTGGTACATCATCTCATATCGCAGTCCCTTGTCTCTAAGCTTCTTTTTCACTGGAAGGAAACTTTGCTGTAGCCTCTGTACTGTCTGAGTGAAGTCCAGGAAGAAGGAGAGTGTCGTGTTCTAGTAACCCAGTGGGGTCCCTGCCCGTGCCGCCGGCAGAATGGCATCCCGGTCCTGAAAATTAAGCACTCTGGCAATCATGAGGCAAGGGGACGCCCAAGTCTAGGTCTCTCCCCCGGCAATCTATGAGCCCTCTCTATAGTAAAAAAATTATTAAGACCCTTCGGCTTGAGATGATTAAGTACGATATCCTCTACAAACAAATCTGGTGCCTGACCATCCGACCTTTCGGGCACTCCGAGGATGCGTATGTTATTACGCCTGGCTCTCCCTTCATAGTCATCAAGTTTCTGATCCGTGACATCCCACAATGTCTTAAGGGCACGTACCTCGTGCTGCAGCACGGTCACGTCGTCCATTAGACTAGCAGTCTTGATGTCGAGCGACTTTACCTTCTCGTTGGCCTTAGTGAGATCTGCACATATCAAATTAACCTCAATCATGGCCGCGTCTAGCTTATTGTCCAAGGACTCCATTTCCCCTCCAGTGAAGACTGTACTCCGTTTATTGCTGCAATGACATCTTTTAGCGTTGGCTCAATGAGGGCACCCTGTGTATCTCCCCCCGTCGACAGGGTCTTCCTGAGCTCCACCGGGGACCCCTTGGGCATTGCGTAGCAATCTAGTTTGTTAGATTGCACATGCTTCGCAACTTTCGAGGACCTGGGCATAGTCTTGTCCGAATCGGACCATCACCGCAGTCACCTCTCTTCCCTCGGTAGACTGCTGGCTTCAACTAAGCACCTAGGTCAGGAATAGTTAATGATCTGCTATAGTTGGGTATACACAGAAGTCCCTGGCCTCAGCGGGTCCCTCAGTTAGTGGGCCCTTCCCCCGTAGGTATGTTAACGTGCGGGGCCACTTTCCGGGCATCTCACCAGGAGTCCGTTGTCACGGCGACTGCGCCTGCTCCCATTTTACCAGCAGTGCGCTATGCAGCAGGAGATGCTACCCATGTCCTCTGCCGGTCCATACTCACAGGATGGATCACCAGACCGTCCCAGATGATGTCACTCAATTACAGAATTATAACGGTGTATCTGGACCACAGGCAGCACCTCAGCTTTCTCAGCCCTCCTCTTCAGCTGCCTCCTCAGCCCGCATTAAATTCAGGATGGTGTACTCCCAAACCAGTTGTAAATTCCACCAGTACTGCCCACTGGCACAGCCACTCGCAAGCACCGCACTCGATCTTCCCACCTTGCCATGCTCCGCACGACTGCCTCCTGTAGCCTCGCCTCTTTCAATACTCCTATCGAGATGCCGGCTTCCGAATAGCACAGTTTGGGTCTCCACTTCCAGCCTCTCCCATCAATGTGCTGCCATTCAATCTCGGGGGCCGCACGCCTTTTATTCTGGCCCACAAGGACCCGGCCTCCAGCCAAGCGCACCACACAGCAGATTACCAGGACTTCCCACACTCCCGGTCCTCCGGCCGTTGATCTGTCCGTCTCATTGTATCCCAGGCGGTGTAGTTCCGTCACCCGCCTCCTTTAAAAACCAATCGGGGAGGTGCACGGCAAGAATCAGAGCCGCCACTGGGTCGGGCGAAGTCAGGACCGCTTGTGGGGCCGGACTGGTAACTTCCGGTTTCCGGCCCCTTTGTGGCTTGAGGAGCGATGGGCCTCAAAACTTGAAGGCGGCTGTTCTCCGGTTCCCAATACCGGAGCCAGTCGCGAAACACAGCGTCGGGCACCGCTGCACTTCCGACGTACGGTCATTGGCTCAGGACACAGTATTTTGAGCAGGATTGAGCAGGAGGCGGCGGGGTCTCGGAAGCCGAGCGCTCACGCGGCCATCTTGATCTCGCATGTGGCTCCTCCCCCACAAAAGATCTCTTTTAATAGATAAAGATATTGGTGTAATGTAACTAGTATCACGTCTTTGATGAAAACATACTGCATTCCACCATGCTCTAAAAGTGACTTTGTCTGCCTGTTTCCAGTTGGAATTTATTAAATACAAGGCTACTGCTAATAATAAATCTATTAATTTAAAGTTAGATGGGGATTGGGGCCATTGAGGTGATAGAGAGCGCAAGAAAATGGTAGAAAGGGAGAAGGGTACATTAGTTTTAAAGATTTTATTAATTTGAGACCAAACTCATTGCCAAAAGTGAGAAATAGTGGGACAATCAACAAGCATTGGAAATGCAATAGGTCTCGCATTAGAAAAGTTGGAGCTATTGGTCTTGTAAATACAAATATTTTATTTATGTGTTGGTTTTTAAAATAGCTAAATGGATAGCTTTGTCATTTACAATGCCAATAGTTATAATGTGACACCTATAGCATTTGGAATGCAACATGTTTTGTATTTACGTGATGGCAGCTCTGGTCGTTAGGCCACATCTCTAGAGAGCACGAGAGTGCAGCAGGGGAGAGAAGCACAGAGAGTGCAGCAAGGAAGAGAAGCACGGAGAGGGAGCCCAAGAGTGAAGCAAGGGTGAGATGCACGGATAGGGATCCTGAGAGTGCAGCAGGGGACAGAAGCATGTAGAGGGAGACAGAGTGTATCAGGGGCGAGAAGTATGGACAGGGAGCCCAAGAGCGAAGCAAGAGAGAGAAGCAGGAGAGGGAGTCTGAGATTATAGAAAGGGAGAGAGTTGAGTATAGAAAGGGAGAAGATGAGTTTGGGAGAGTGGCATGAGAGGTGGAAGGCAGAGCAATGGAGATAGACCTGGGAAAGGAGTAACCATGGTGGAGATGAAGATGAGAACAACAGGGAACAAGCTTTGTATTATCAGACTTGGACCCAGAGCAAGAGAGAGAAAGGTAGCAATTGGAGAAAGAAGGGAGAAGAGAATGGTAGGAAAACAGTAACAAAGATCAAACAGAAAGTAAAAAGAATCAACTTGAGTGAGGTAAAGAGGCAAAGAGTGCATGGTGATAGGAAGGTAAATACATAAAGTGGCATCAAAAACATGCAACGTTAGTATTCGGCAACCCTTGCATTCAGAAGCACAGGCAGTGGGATCCTAAAAAAACAAGCAGGAAAAATTGTAATTTTCAGAGATCTTAAATCATGTGTGATCTCACATGTGAAAAAGGCACACCACAATTTCAACCTGCAATGGGGTAATACTAATTCTCTAAGGTCAACTTTCATTAGAACGCAGGCTCTACGTCTTTTCAAGTGCTTCCTCAACAACCAGACTCCGGTGTGCAGAGGTCGCACTACATAACTGAAAAGACAACTTCCTTACATGCCTGGTCAGCATGTAATGTGCAGCCAAGCAAGCACATCTGTTCTTCAGGAGTACCATGCACACACATACAGCAGCTGTGATTTGTGTCATACATACACATGGCTCTTGTGACATATATATTGTCAGGTACGATTATACCCGCAGTGATTCGAGGCACGCACCAGTGTGTCGCCTGTTATCTGAAGCTTGCTTAGTAGCAAGTGAAACCACCCTCAACATGGTTACATTGCCACAAGACAAATACTTAGAAAAAAAAGACTATGAACCTCATAAAACTAGACATGGGCTCTTTTCAGTTGTCTGGCACTTTCAGCAGTACTGCTGCGGGCACTTCCTTTCTGCAGGAGATGCATATTCTTTTATAGACTCCACTTAAGAAATAAGAATACACGAACATGTGAAGATCCGTCTTGTAAAGTTATGAATAAGCAGAGCTCGAAAGGAGATTGCACGGCGGCTGCATCTCTTCTGACTGAGCATGTGGGTTCCCACGGTGCAGAGGCGGGTATGAGTTACAGCAAACAGTGCCGTCTCGAGAAAGCAGGAGATAATGAAGCTACAGACTGAGCTCAATTTGTGCTTGTGGTGGCCACTGCCACTCTTTTTCTGGACTGTGGCTTATTTGTCATCATCAGAATGACTCAGAGTAAGACAGAAAGGGGGAGGGGGCATGAAGATAGAACAAGACGGAGGGCATTGCTGTGGGGAGGAGAAATGCGACACGGCCGCAGCAAGGGGCGGAGCGGGGAGAGCGGCGATGAGGGTGTGAAGCAGCAGGGGCCTTTGAAGTAAAGCTAAGCTTTACTTCAAAGGTGTGGGAGGAGTGCTGCTCAGGCAGAGCGCACGCTGGGGGAAGCTTGTGGGGCGGAGCGGGAAGAGCTGCTGGGGAACAGATGGCTGGCGATTTGGTGCTGTGCACGCGCATTTTAGGTAAATGCGCTTGCGCATTGACCTAAAAGCGCACGGGCACAGCACCAAATCGCCAGTTGGGTAAAGTGTTTTTAAGTCGCTATAGTTTCGCTCTGCTCAATGCGCATGCGCATTGAGAGGCGAGACCTAAAAGCATGCGTTTTAAGTCAGCATGAGTGCATGGGCAAGACCAGCATGTAGATGGAGAATTCGGAGAGAAGGAAGATAGTTTAGCGGGGTAAATAATAGGCATTGGTAAACAAAATAAAAGGATTTGAGAGTTATCAGCAGCTCTAGAAGTTTTTTGAATTTTGAATCATAATTTATCCCAAATGAGGGTCGACCAGCACTCTGATAAGTCCTTTTACCATGCCAATTCAGCCCTTGTTTTACCTCTGTCTGAGAAGAGAAATAACTGTGTATACAAAGAGGAAGCTGAAGGAGAAGAGATTAATAAGTGGAACATCTCAAGGGTGGTTTAAGGTCAGATGATAAAAGACAATAGTAATAAAAATTTCATTTGAAGGTCGGAAAAGGATAAAGGAACGTCATTGTCTAATAGTTGTGAACTCCACAGCAACTCTTTGAGTCTCCAAGATTTCCAGTAATTGGTGCGATTCTTTATACGTAATAGGTTGTTGTGCCAATGGGTTGTTGATCTAACGAGGAGGACGAAGCATAAGAAAAGGGTGAAAGATGGATGAGAATTTTGCGTGTATGGAAAATAACGGGAGGTCGAAAAGAGGATATATTATTTGTAAAGGCGAGAGATTCTTTAAAATCAAAAGGGGACTCAAAACATTTCTCTGTAGAAATCCATATAGGGGGATGGGTACAATGTTCAAGGGAAAGCCAACGGGACGACTGTTTTAAAGAGAAAGCATAATGACATGATTTGAAATCAGGAAATTTAAGACCACGGGAAGATTTGTCTGCCTTCAAGGAAGACAAAGCTATCCGAGGTGATTTACCCTGCCAGAGAAATGTTGTTAATATAGAGTACATTTTCTTAAAATAAAATCCAGGAATGTGTACAAGGATCATCGAAAGAATGTACAGAATCAAAGGAGAAAGCATCATCTTGATGGAGTCTAATCGTTCCCACCAAGAGAGAAAAAGCGGGTGCCAACGTTCAATAGTGTCAGAAAGAATTTTGATGATATGGTCAAAATTTATTTTCAATGTTTCGGAGATATTTGAGGAGAACCATAGATATTTTATTTTAGAAGTTTGCCAAGAGAAATTGGTATGAATAAAATCATGTTTAAGGCATGTCATATTGAGAGGTAGGACCTCACATTTGTATGAGTTAAGGTGATATCCAGATAGTTGAGAAAAAATATGAACCTGATTGAGAAAGGAGGGAATAGATGTGGCAGGGTTAGAGCAATATAAATGAATATCATCTGCATATACAGACATTTTAACATGGGAGGTATCAAGTTGAAAACAAGTAATCTGAGTATCTTGTCTGATCTTGGTTAGAAAAGGCTCTAATGCTTCTACACATAATAGAGGTGATAATGGACAACCTTGTCGTACTCCTCTAAAAAGAGGAAAATAGTCTGAGGTCTTACCATTTACAAAAATAGATGCTCTGGGACCTGAGTATAGTAAGAAAATGAAAGAATTACATTTTGGAGGAAACCCTTTCCATTTTAAAGCCTGGAACATGAAATCCCATCCAATCCTGTCAAAAGCTTTTTCTGCGTCTAGAGCTATAGCACCAATAGGGTAGTGAAGAGAAGAAGCTGTGGTAAGGATGTTGAAAAAGACTCTGGAATTATCGGATGATAATTGATCTTTTACAAAGCCCGACTGTTCGGGGCTAATAAGATTAGGTAAAATAGGATCAATACGGAGAGCGAGAATTTTTGCTAATATCTTGTAATGAAGGTTAACCAAGGAAATTGGGCCGTAATTTTTGCATAAAGAAGGGTCTTTATTATCCTTAGGAATTAAACATATCATGGCCTCTTGAAAAGTTCTACAGGAGAACCAGCTGTAATAAAAGAGTTACTAAGAAGTAAAAGATTTGGAAAAAGTAGGTTGCCAAAATGCATGTAAAATTCAATAGTAAATCCATTGGGGCCAGGAGCTTTTCTTCTTTTTGATACTAAAACTGCATGCGTAATTTCTGAGAGAGTGATATCAGTTTCTACATAACTAAAATCAGTATGATGCGAAGGGAGGGATTCAATAGATTGAAAATAAGAGGAAAGATCATTTAGGTTAGGTTGCTGTTCAGGGGTGTATACATTTTTAAAGAAGGAGAAAAACTCATTTAAAATATCGCTGTCTTTAAATAATGAGGTACCAGCATCATTTCGTAGAGATTCGATTCTAGTCCATTCTCATTTCATTTTCAAATAATTAGCTAATAATTTCCCCATTTTATTTTGGCCTCCATAATAACGAGAACTACTTTTTAAAAGATAGGAAGAAGCAGCTTCTGTAGATAGTTTGTTGAAGGTAAGTTTTGCATCAATAAGATTCTTTAAAGATGATTCAGTATTCGAATGATAATAAGTATATTCAAGATGGTTGACCTTTGTAAGTAACTTTAAAGACGATTCAGTATTCGAATGATAATAAGTATATTCAAGATGGTTGACCTTTGTTAGTAACTGGGCAGTTTGAGCTTCAAAAGATTTCTTTTTTTGTGAAACTAAATTCATTATAAAGCCTCTATCTGGGTCCTTGAAAGTGTCCCAGACCAATGCAGACAAGGAGTCTGAAGTGGAAATAAAAGAAAAGAAAAAAATACAAAAGAGCTGAATTGGCCTGAAAAATTAGGATTGGATTGGAAGGGGTTAAAGCGACATCTACCAACATGAGGGGTAAAAGGTATCAAATCAAAGTCAACATAAACTGGGACATGATCTGCAGGTAAGATAGAGCCTATTTCTGAATGGAGAACCTGTTGAGCTAGGGATTTACTGAAAAAGAGTTAGTCAATTCGGGATCGTGATTGATGTGGAGGGGAATAGAAACTATACTCTCGGAGGTCTGGATTGCAGAGCCTCAAAATGTCAACTAGAGATTTACAGCGTATGGCGGAAGTGAATTGTGAATGAATCTTAGTGTTAACACATTTAACTGAGGAATGTCTGTCTAATATGGGGTCAAGTACTTGATTGCAATCTCCCTCAAAACAATATAATCATCATCAAATAAAAGAAGTTTTTCGGAGATATGGGTCCAAAAAACATTGTCAACATTAAATGGTGCATAAACATTAAAAATAACTAAAGGTATCTGATTAATGAGAAGTTTAACAATTACCCAACGACCTTCTAAATCTGATTCTTGATGAGTAACAGAGATCTGAAATTTCTTGTGGCAAAGAATTAGAGCTGGGGAGGAAAAAACATTACCTACCCAACATCTTTTTAGTTTAGAAGCTTCAGTTTCAAATAAATGAGTTTCTTGAATCAATGCATTGTCTGTTTTTAATTTAGCTAAATGGGTTAATATCTGTTATCTTTTTGTAGGATTATTTACTTCCTTAACATTCCATGTAATAACTCTAAATACAACCAGTAATTTTTAGCATGAACAAGTACTAAGCAAACAGCGAAATTATCAAATTCACTATTAAGAGAAAAAAAAGATATAAGAGTAAATATAGAAGAGCAGTTTCAGGACTGAAAAAAGGGGAGAAGGAGTGATGTGAGAGATATCGTAAAGTATGAAAAAGAAGAAAGATATGAAGAGGAAAGGTGAAAAAAAGGGAAGAACACAATAAAGAACAAAAAGTCAAAACAAACCTTTGATTATAAAGAAAGGTAACAAAAAGACATACCATGAACAGACAATGAGGGCGGGGTTGGAGGAGCCATATTAGGGAGACAGCACGTCGAACGGAGGACTCCAGGACGAGAACGACAAGGGGAACATCATCCAGGCAAAAGGAAGGGACTATGGGGCCACAAAACCATACCTGGTAGGAAAGAAAAAGAAAATGTTAACAGCCAAGGACATAACTACACAACAAAGTACATCAGGAAGGTAGAGGAATACAAACAATATTTAAATAGTCAAGTTATTTGTGGTCTAGAAATGTCCATGGACTCATCTCTGCAGGTGTCCAAAAACACTGTAGAAGTGCAGGATCCTCATAATTTGTTGTTTTGTCGTTATAAGACACCTTAAAAAGGCAAGAGTGAAACAAGCCATATTGAGCGTTTAAGTTGCGAAGGGCAGGTCTCATATCTAGGAACTTCTTTGGGCGATCCATTGTCACTTTAGCATAGTCCTGGGCGACAAAAAGATTAGTTCCATTCCTAGAGATTTTTCCTTTTTGCTTGGTGGCATGGAGTACTTTAAGCAGGTCAGTATATTCCAAAAAATACAAAATAACTCCTCTGGGCTTCACTAAATAAGATGAGGAACGAAGGCTTTGCCCCAAGCAATGCGCTTGTTGGATATTCAATGGTGGGTTGTCGGAAGAGCCAAGAAGAGCTGGTAAAAAAGATTGGAAAAAGGATAGACAAGACCATAAATGCGTAGGTTATTATGCCTGTTATGATTCTCCAAATTTTCCACTTGCTGATTGAGATGATCTATCTCTCTGCGCATATACAGAACCTGGTCAGTGACTGTTTGAACAGAGTCAACTCTTTGCTCTAGGTCCTAGACTTTTTGCACTGTATAAGACCAATTATCCTCAAGGCTCTGGAGACGAGAGTTGGTTTCAACCATGTAGGGCTAAAGAGCATGAATTTCTTTGAGCAGTAGCTCCATAGAGATCGAAGAGGAGGTGTGAGGAGGGGCAGGAGGGTTCGTCTTCACTCGTTTACCGGACCTAGAACTCGATGCAGCGGGTATTTTGAAACCCAGCTTGGAGTTAGAACGAGGCGTGTTTAGAGTCGAGCGCCTTACGCAAACAGGTTCAGAGACTGCATCCATCTTATTCTCTTGTAGGATACTAAAGGGGTTATGGTCCTCTAGAGACGTACAGCTGATAGGTTGAGCACCACTGTGAGTAGAGCTGGGCATTGCCATGAAAGGTAACAATATAGATATCTCCTCAATGTTACTGTAGAGCATAGTGTTCTGACCAAGCAGCTTAAATACCTAAAATGATGTCTGAGGACACATTAGGAAGGTTTTGAGGTGAAAAGCGAAAACAAAAAATTTAAGACAAGGAGCTTGTAATGCAAATATTGATAGTCAGAAGGAGAAAAGTGTGCAGAAAAAATACCAAGCAAGCCTTTTAACGTGAGGAAAAAGGTGTCCCAGGTCGTCAAACAGCGAACGAGGGGAGCGACAGAAATTCAAAATGGCGGCTGCAACTACACATTAAGCCGCGGGCCACAGACAAAGGTAGAAAAATATGTCTTTCTCTCACCCCAGTTGTCCACGAAGGCGGCGTATTGTGAGGCAGAGGTTCTGGCTCATAAGAGCTCAATTTGGGGTCTAAATTGCAGGAATAGACGCCAAGAGGATGTCCGTCACAGAGCTCCTCTGAACAGCGGCCATCTCCTTCGGCTCAGTAGCCGCGCCCCTGCACACTCTCTTTTTAAGAATAAAAGATCCCTTCGTCTCCCCGCTCATCAGTGTTGTGTACGGGGCGGGGGAACCAGCTGCACCATACTTATGTCTTGCAGGTTTTGGAGTGGTGAGGTGCTACACAGCTGACTGGCCCTCTGTGCATATTTTCCTCACTCTGGGCAGCTCACATTGCAAGGCAGATAAAAGTCGTTATGCATTCAGCCAAGCTCTGCTCAATTTGCAAACAAATAATTTGCCAGGGTCCTTCTCAGGAGGCCACTGCAGCTTTGCACCAAGAATTGCCCCTGCAAGCACTGCCAATGACAATACCAACAAAAGTGCTTACCAGACGGAAGCAAAAGAGTGGATGAAACTTGCAATGTTTATAAAGAGTGCACTGAATACGGAGCTCATGACTGCACCGCCAACTATGCCAGCATCTTAGAGGAACCGCCACACGGTTCATCAGAACACCAAAGAAGCCAGCACAGAACATGGAACTCCATTTTAAGAATAAACAACTGGTAAGTAGAATGTGATATGAAAATATACACCATTAACTCGAGACACAGTAGTTAAAGAATCCCACAACAGTATGGCATCAGTATAACATCACCTTTCCCCTCATAAAATACACAAGACAAATAATTCCCAAAAATGAAGCAAACGAAAACACCTAAACAAACTTAATATTTAAGAGACAAAATAAACATGAAAATTAGATCAATGCATGTAACAATCATTCAACCTTACAGAAATAGCTACATTATGGCTGGACCTGCTCATAAGCCCCGGGGAATACAAGCACCAGACAAACTGGTCCATGCAGAGTTGCCAGGAAACGTATCACCCATAACAGAATTGTCATTGGTCACAGAAACAGAATCTTCACTCGTATTGCCACTTGACTCACCATTAGTATCCGTATACTGTAAAGTCAAGTATGAACTGTAAATGAAGAAGTGGTAGGGAGATGTCTGACATCAGCATTAACCCACTACAAACTATCAAGATGTAAATCACCATTCAATTCAGCCACACTGTACTCATTTTTCTTTGCTTGCCAGATTTTCTTAGCTTGACCAGAAGACAATTTAACAAGACTCCTACTTTACCAACCCTTTCCTTCCAATAGCGCACCACCTTTAGACACCTTGGCCACCCCAACAGGCAACATGAAAGTAGATTCTCCCTACTTGACCCCATTAGGCTTCTTAATAAGAATCCAATCCCCAACTACAAATACAATATCCTTTGTGACATGTTTACTATCAAAATAGATTTTGACAAGTGATAGTTTATCTTTGACACGTTCTTGAATATTAAACCCATAATCAGAACCAGTTGCTGCTGCTTTAAGATCTTTAACCCAATCAGGACATAAAGCACATATGGGCATCCAAATACACAATAACCTGAAAGGAGTTTCACCAGTGGTACTATGAGGAGTCACCAAATAATTCCAGACTTTCTTTCTCAAAACCTTTTCCACCGACACACAGACCTGAGCAAAGAGCTAATTGTACATCTTCTTTTGAAAGCCTGTTCATGCGCTCAACTAAACCATTAAAAGTGGGAGAGTACAAAGCAACTCACAAATGTTTAATGGTATAACCATTAATACCATTTTTTATCTGAGATGACCTCAAATGAGTGCCAATATTAGTGACTAACTCTCTTGGAGGCTTTCAATTCCAAAACTTCTTGAAAAAAAAACAATCACAGAAGAAATTTCAGGAGAAGAAACAAACTCAAAAGAGACCAATCTTGAAAAGTAGTCCACAAGGATGAACACATACTTCTTACTTGTAGACAATAACTCAAAAGGTTCTGCAAAATCTAGAGCAACTTTCACCCAAGGCCCAAACGCCCAAGAATATGTCGATACCTCACGCTCTATTGTGCTGTAATTTGATTCAGGTTGAGTAAGTGAATGTGAAGCAAAGGCAATGATATATTTTCTGCCAATATAGCATTGGGAAAGGACAGCTCCTAACTCAAACTGACTTTCGTCCACTATCACAAAACAGGATTTACCAGCTATAAAAGTGACAAGGTTGGGGCTCAGGTAATCAAATTCTTTAACTTCAGGAAAGCTTAATTGGCACAGTCTGACCAATGAAATATCAAAGGCTGAACCACAAACACATAACCTTGTATAACGCAGGAATAATACTTGCAAACACCTAAAAAGGAGCGCAATGTATCCTTTTCTTTGGGTGGTTTGCATCTTGAATAGAGTGAGTAAGAGACATTTGGGTTTAATACCTTAATCTGAAACACAGTGATCTATATAATCAAACTGACAGGCTGAAAACTGACACTTGTCTTTTCTCAAAGTGGTACCAACATTTTTAGGAACACACAAAACTTTTCCTAAAATCAAGGTATCAGTGCTTAATTTGTACAATATGAAGTGCCAGAGCTCTTACCAGGAGGTCACTGCAGCTTGCACCACCCATCGCCCTTGTCATCGCTGCTAAACAACTACTGACCAGCTCTCTTGCATGTGAATGCGACAGTTCAGATTATTCCCGGTCCCCAAAGCTAAAGGGATGGCTGGGGAGGCAGGTATTAGTAATGTTTTATGTATATTGTTTTCCTAAACAACTGTTATACTATTTATCTCTAAATTACATGAGCAGCACCACCTCGTGGCAGACTGCCCTAAGTGTGGTCTTGACAATTAGGTGCCGTTGCTGAGCACAGGAAACCAATTAAGTGCCGGTGCTCAGCACCGGAAAGCTCCTGCCCAAATTAAGCACTGCAAGGTATGCTCCATGACAGTCCAAGCAAAAATTAGCACGTCATCTTGGAAAGCTTGCACACCCCGAATTCCCAACAAAAAAGTGTCCATACATTTTTGGAAAACAATCGTGGCAGATGCCAATCACAAAGCCGTGTGCAGAAATTTGTAAACACCAAATGGTGTAATGAAAGTGGTTAAATCTTGAGATTGAGCATCAAGATGAATCTAGTGATAGGCTGATCTGCCATCAATAAAGAAAGTAGTTTTTGACTTTTCAAGATTCGCCAATAATTCATGTACTTTGGGTAAGGGATGCAATCAATAATGATATATTTATTCAGAGTGCGCTAGTCAACTTACAAACAATTTCACCCATTTTCTTTCTCAAAATAACTACTAGACTAACCCACTAAGAGGAATTAGTATCGTGAATAACACCTTATGAGCGTAACTTATCCAATAGAGGTTTGGGTTCAGGTCTCACACTCAAACGGACAACCTTGACTTTATAGAGAACAGGGTCTGCACCTTTTTTGAGATTGATTAAAGGCTCAAATGTGGAAATATTATACATGTTTTAATTAACAATCTCTTGAAAACTCCCAATAGGCTTCCCCACTGTAAGCAAGTTATCAACCTGCGAAATGGGAAAATCAGTAACCACAACAAGATTATCAGCCCCGGGTACAAGCATGAGATCGAGTCTGGCATGGTCCTGCCAACCTGTAGGGTTTCCCCCTTTGATAGCCACATATATTTCAGCCACAGTACTCCTTTCCAAGCAAGTATCCGAATACCCCAACATATCTATGTCTCTCCAAATGCCTCAAGATGAATATCTGTTTTTTAGAGGGGTTTTATTCCACTTCTCAAAGTGAAGCAAATCTGAAATAATGGTTATGGGGGCCATGAGTCTGCCATCATAACAAGTTTATCATCCCCAATTACTACATCACACCAAGAACCTTTATTTTACTTTACAGTACAGTCATCAGAGTTGATAGTAAGCACCACTTTATACAAATCAGTGGTGCATTGATCAGACTCAGTTTTAACATTGATGGCTTTGACTGACACCCTAAAACTCTCACAAACTCTATAGAAATGGCCAAGTTTACTACATCGATTACAGCTGGACCTGACACATTGTTACCATGTACAATCTAGAGCCTCATCTAAAGCACACATAAGAGATTCCAGTATTGAGTCGCAATCAATCCTTTATCACTGGCAAAGAAAAATAGATGCAATGCCCAACAAGCGATGATCACGCTGACAGTTTTTAAAGTAAAGCCAATAGTTGTACCCAAATTGAAGATGGCCTCCAACAGTGTCAAACAACACCTCTGCCTTGCGTGATGAGATTGCACTGGGACCCAAGGAGCAACATGTTCCAGATCCTGTGCACCAAGTGCCCGATTCACAAGGGTAAAGTTAGACCAAAAGTCTAAGTTTACGATTTTCGCTATACACAAAGTTAAGTTACAAGTAGTAATTGACTAAATTCTATAGCCATGACAATGTTGATTATTGTCTCTATTGTGGAAATGTGTATTTTGACTAAATGAACTTTTTAAGTTAATTTTTGAATATGAGTATCAAGCTAAACTTTAAACTAGAGAACAAAATAAATTTAAACAAAAAACTTTTTGTATTGTGTTCACTGTTAAGAATAATATTGTCTGATTGGCATTGAAATTAAGTGTTATCGTGCTGATTGCAGAGGTCCATAAGATATTCTTTTTCCTAAATCTATTTATTTTCACACATGTTCTACAGCTACCTCACCACATTGCACACATCTGCTGCAACAGGCACCGGTGGCACTCTATCAATTTGCAAGGTGTGTGTGATGCCAGTGGTAGCTTTAGTGATGTACATGCAGTGTTCCCAGGCAGTACACATGACAGCTACGTACTCTGCAGATCACCTCTTGCCCGGCAGATGGCAGCAGGATATTTTGGCAACATGTCACTTCTGAGTAAGTACCAAGCACCACACAAGTTTGATATCTATAATTGTTTGTTTAATATACACAACTATTATGAAGCACTAAACTAATGCCACATGCATGGCCCAAAAGTACACTGAATATACAATTACATACCTCATGTACAGTACAAATGCAAGAGTGATATGTACAAATATTTCCTCTTTTTCCTCCTCAGGCGAAGGTACATGTGCACTCTTCCCACATCTCACATCATACAGGTGTGCAACCCCTGTACCTCAGCAAAGGTACATTAGGGCACACATGCGTACATGAGCAATCAGGAGCACACTTCTAGTCTTCTGAAGTCGAGATTCAGTTTTCTTGACAGTACAGGGGGGTGCAGCTGTGCTCCCCTGAAGTTGTGTGCAAGATTTTAGTAGCCTGTTGTGTCTTGCACAACATAGTAGTAAATCACGGCTTACACATACCTCTGGACCCTCGCTTAAGTCTGAATCCGGGCAATCGGGCCATTGTACAAAACAGAGGACAGTGTATGCAGGTCCATGTCCACCTTGTTGGCACTTTTTTCTCCGGGGCAACCTGTTGTGTTACAGCCTTTATGTGTTTTGTCGTCTGTTCTCAATGATGATTGATGCACCATTAACCCTCTGTCCATAAATTCCATCCTGAGACTACTTTGTAAGCCATACATAATGTATGTAAACAAGAGCAGTTGCCTAGAGTCGCATTCAGGTGTGGATATATCCATCCAGACTGTGTTCCATCTCCACTTGTAGACTCACATTGGAAAATAACTATGTTTCAATGTCAGGAAACACATATTGCACTAATGTTGAACGTGAAGGTTAGTATGTACAGAAGAGTATACTTGCCTAAATTGAGAACAATTTCAATATGTGAGTAAATTCTGGATATAACTGTGTTACTACACATAATTTTGGGCCCAAGAAACATATAATTGGTTACTGAGATACAAGAAGTACAACATCTGCACTCTTTATGTAGTCACCTGCTTTGTTATGATTTGTACACCAACTACATAATCTTTTGCCTTTTATTTCTGTAGGCCAGGCTGGCCAAGAAGACACTGGATAGGACCAGAGGCACAGTGGGACACCCTTAGCGCGTCAACTGGCACATCCTCTGGAGTCCACTAGCGAGGAGGAGGTACAATACACACCAGGCAGGGGTAGTGCACCCATCCAGACAGAGCCTAGTACAATACCATCTGCCCGGGGCAGAGTCTGACAAGACCTCCAGCTGGGAGGAAGGGAGTAGTGACTCTTCCCCTGACCACCAAGAACTGGACATTGCCCAGAGCGGGACGCATATGGACCTGCCCCGATCCATCCCTGACTCTTGAGGACCCTATTCCATCGGGCCTCAATCTGCATCCTTTGCAACTAGTCCCCTTCCAAGTGCCCGCCCGGAAGAGCTGAGGGATATCTCTGCCCCTGACACCCCACACCCCTCATGTCATACCCAAAACCCTCCATGCATCATCACTCATGGGGTTGCATCCCAGGAAGTGATGGTGGCATCTGATGGTGAGCCAAATGTGTACTCTTGGATCCTACAGGAGATCCACGATGAACTCTATAGATTCTGAGCAGCAGCTATATTTCCTGCATTAGGCCAGCGTAAAACCCAGACTACTGTCTGAGCGCCCGGGCATGTGCATTCCTTGCGAGGAATTCACATGTGCATTCAACTATACATGCGCAGTTTTCTTGAAGAAGTCGCGATGGAAGAAGACAGCAGCCCGGGGACGCCGCAGGTAAGGTAAGACGCTTTCTTATTCTTTAAATCACTTTTTTTTTAAAGTTGCCGAAAATTGTTAATAGCGTGGGTGGGAGGCGGGTGTCACGTAGTGGAGCTACGCTGAGTGTGCGGAGATTGTTTTCATCTCAGTGGCACTCCGCGTAGCCCCACTACACCCAGTATGCCTAGGCCTAGTACTTACCAGAGTTTACCATCCACTAAGTATGTGCTGTCTCACCAGATGTCACACCCGTACGTGGAGCAGAGATCGCTCGGTGCTGTGTATTTATGGCCAACGTCACAGGGCCTAAAAGGATATGAGTGTATTTAGTTTAAATTCTAGTTAACACATATAGGGCCAGATGTACGACCCTTTTTTGCGGCCGCAAACCGGAGATCCTTCCGTTTGTCACCACAAAAAAGGGTAATAACATGTACAAATGCTATTTTGCAAGCCACTGACTCGCAAAATAGCATTTGCGACTCTCGCTATTAGGAAGGGGTGTCCCTTCCTAATAGCGAGTCAACATGCTATGTACTGATGTTTTGCAGCAGCAAAACACTCGCAGTTTACCACCTACTTCAATTATATGGTAAACCACTCGCAAAGAGGAAGGCGTCCCCTAGGAACCCATTCTCCTTTGTGAGTATGTGGGAAAATATTTTTTAAGGGCAGGCAGTGGTGCCAGAGACCATTGCCTGCTCTTAAAAAAATGAAACTGAAAAGTTTAATTTTTCTTTTTTAAATGCATCCCATTTCCCTATAAAGAAAACGGGCTGTATTTAAAAAAAAGAAAAAACTGCTTTAATAAAAAAGCAGTCACAGATATGGTGGTCTGCTGACCCCAGCAGGCTACCATCCCTGTGAATGCCAGCCATTCCTAAAGGGGTAGCAATTTGCGCCTTCCTCATTAATATTAATGAGGCATGCAATTTGCGACCCCATTAGGAATCGCAAACAGTATCTGAGACACTGTTGTACATTCCAATTTGCTTGTCGCAAATTGGGAGTGGAAAATGCGATGCAATTGGGGGGCGTACATCTGGCCTGTTAGAAAGGGGGGTCTCTAGTTGGCAATGGTATACCCCTTTGTCTAAATAGGGAAACTTTCTTATAGTGAGGGAAAGGAGGATACACTCCTGAATAACCACTGCTCACCCCCTTGGTAGCTTGGCATGAGCAGACAAGCTTATCTCAGACACCACACCAGTTTCGAAAAATCCACAATACTGTAATAAAAATATGACTTTAAAATGGTAGAAGTAGCTTAGTTCAATGTAGATGGTAAAACCAACACTTTACTCTCAACGCACCTTGGATGCGTCACGCAAAACAAACAAAAGGGTCTCAGGGAAAGTAATGCTTTGGTTCCTTGCTTCGGAGGCGGTGATTCGTTGGTTCCCTAATGCAGCGCAGGATAGGTGATGCGTTGGTTCCTTACCGAAGAGGAGGTGATGCGTCGGTTTCTTACTGTGATATGGTGCGATGCGACAAGATGGCACCTCAATGCGATGCGACGATGCGGTGCGATGCGACAAAATGGCTTCTTTGATGCGATGCGACAACGCGCATGTGATGCGTGCACGCCCAATTATCTTTAGAGCCTTGACAGGCCCTGCGACACACTTCTCCCGTGATGCAACAGCACGCTTCTTCAGCGATGCGACTGCTACTGCTGCGGTGGCGACATGCTTCTCCTCATTGCGTCGAGCTTCCAGCACCCAGCGACACGCAGTCTCTCAGAGTGCCCAAACAACAGCACGCACCTCACTGCAGATAGAATTCCCAGCAAGGGAGTTCAGGGGGAGCTGGTGGTGAAGTCTTTGTGTCTCTGAGACTTCAGACAGGAGGCAAGCACAGTTCAAGCCCTTGGAGATCTTACTCAAGATGACAAAGCAAACAGCAAAGTCCTTTTCTCCTTTCCATGTCAACAAGTAACCACTGCAGGCCAACCCCAGTCAGCAAACAGCACAGGGGCAGTAATCCTCCTTCAGCTTCTCCAGTTTCTTCTTCTTTGCAAAGGTTCCTCTTGATTTCCCAGAAGTGATCTAAAGTTCTGGGGTCTTGGTCCCCCTTTTAAACACACAAATCCTTTTTCTCTGAAGGCAAAGAGTGTCTGTACCTAGTACAACCCAGTTCTGGATGCACTCTGCCAGTGCACAACTTCTTCCTTTGTCAGTGTGGGCAAGGGTCATCAGATGCACCACAGGAGGTGGAGCCAGCATTGTGGAAGTCAGGCACAGCCCTATTCAGGCCCAGGTGCTACTCCACCACTCTAAATGCAGATAGGTCTATTCAGCCTAGTGCAGACTCACCAGACTCCTGGATCCACTCCAGCCCCTCTCACTCACAAGCCAGACATAAAAAACATAAACCTAGCAAAGGCATGCAGGCTGGTTAGGCAAGAAAATACCTACTTTCTAAAAATGGTATTTGCAAACATAGAATCTAAAAATCACCCTCTCTAAAAGATGTATTTTAACATTCTGAGTTCAGGCATACTACACTTGAATTTCTACCTAGTTCACTGAGTCAGTTAGGATTATAAGATGTTATATTCAAACTGCTCATTCTGGCCTTTGGGGGCAGGTAGCCTTGCAATAGCGAAAATAAAATTGGCTGTAATTTACTATCAGGACATGCCATATGCATCAGGGCATGTCCTATCTTTTCATACAATGCACCCTGCCCATGGGGGTACCTTGGACACACCTTAGGGGTGACTAACCTGTAGAAAAAGGAAGGTTTAGGGAATGGCAAGATGGTGCACTTGCCAAGTCGACAGGGCAGTTCCAGACTGCACAGAGGTTCTGCAATGGCAGGCCTGAGCCACACTTTACAAGCTGCTTCTGTGGGTGGAACACTCAGTGCTGCAAGCCCACCAGCAGCATTTGATTTACAGGCCCTGGGCACACATGGTGCACTGTACTAGGGTCTGACAAGTAACTCAAATAAGCCAATCATGGAGTCACTAATCCATTTCAGCAATTTACAATAGAGAGCATATGCACTTTAGCACTGATCAGCAGTGGTAAATTGCTGATCATTATTATTTACACAAACCTGAAGTACTTCCATAGGTATATTTGTAGTATATTGTACACATTTAGCGTTTTAAGTCATTGTTTAAATCATCACATTTTACCTGGCACAACATTAAGGTCATCCGTCACAGGCAGCCCCTATGAGCAGCTGGGGGTGAATGGTGGAGAGAATGTCCCTCTCTAGTGCAGTGAGATGGAGACGAGGCCCAGTTTGTCCACCAGGGAAAACGCTGGCTGCCTCTATCCTGGTGAGCTCCTTCACCTGCCTCTTTTAATCCATTCACTTCTTTTGCATGTCAATGATGCACCAGACTCCCTCAATCAATGCCGTAACTTCAATCACCAACTGCTGCCATGGGGCTGCCTTCTGTGTTGCGCTGGTGTAGTATGGTGGTAGACCGTGTAACTTGTTGTGGTTCTTCACTACAAATAACACTATTAACTGTGTCTCCTCATCTGTGTAGTTCCTCTTCCTTTGCAGTGGTAGCATGGTTTCAAGGTGCAGAGCAGGCAGGTGCAGTGTCGGTGTGGAACAAGAAAAAGCTTGAATGTGTGCTGCTTTAATGTGATTTATAGTGCAGGGGCTGCAGGTGGCATTTATTGTGTATAGGTGTGTGTTATTATAGCCTTATAGCCCGCCGTAGAGGGCTATACCGGCTATTAAAGGCGTTAAAGGCCCCGAGCCGAAGGCGATGGCCTTTAACAAGGGAGAGGGACTTTAATAGCGGTATAGCCCATCTACGAAGGGCTATAAGGCTATTAGAACATTCTTCCACTAGAGGACAGAACGTTCTAACAAAAAAAGTAAAGCCTTTTGGGAGCGTGAGGGGTTTGGAATTCCCTCAGGTTCCCTGAAGCCTTTGTTCACAGCCAGAGCTGTGAACAAAGAAACATTGGAATGTTGGAGCTCCAGGCTTATACCAGCCATTATAAGCCCAGAGCAATCCATTGTTTTCAATGGAGCTCCCAACATTCCAATGTTCTAATAATTACTCCACCCTGAGTGTGGAAATTCTGCCCCAAATGCAGAGATTCTGCCCCAACTGTGGAGCTTCTGCCCTGAGTGTAGAAACTCCACCCCAACTGCAAACGTAAAGATAATACTCGTAACTTGCCTTTGTAATTTCCGGAAAATGTGAACTTAGGCTTTTGGTCTAAGTTTACCTTTGTAAAAAAGGCCCCAAGAGTGCAAAGAGATACGTGCGTGTAGTAGTGCGAGGGACACCATGCACAGTAGACTGCAACAGTTGGAAACAAGCTGCATTATGAGCAAATGGAGACAGCGCGAGAAGCCCCACCCATAGAAGACCACAGCAGACAGCCCCAAAAGGCTGCAGTTCTCCAACATGGCCACCGGGGAGGCTCCAGAAGAAAACAGAAAGGCTCCTCCCAATGGATGATCGCTGCAAAGCAAAATAGCGTCCCAGCAAGGCACTCAAGCAGGCTAAGGAAATCCAAAATAAAGAGAATGTCAGTGGGATCCAGCAGAAGAAACAGGGCCTCATCACCATCATACTATTGCATAGACAGAAACAAAACACGAGTGGATGAAACTGGCAATGATTATTAAAAGTGCACAAAATATGGAGCTCACGTATACACCACCAGCTTCACCAGTGTCTCAAAGGAACTGCTACACAGTTCAATAGAACACCAACAAAGCCAGCACAGAACATGGAACTCAAGTTTAAGGATAAACAACTATGAAGTACAATGTGATCTGAATATATTTAACATTGACTTGTAACACAGTAGTTCCACAATGCCACAAGAGCATGACATTAGTATAATGCATTGCAAAAAAGGGTGGTGTGGAGTGCAAAAAACGATGGATTTAGGCCCAGATCCTTGTACTGGGGTGAATGTATGACATTGTTCTACATTCTGTCCATCAACTGTGTTTTTTGCAATTTTCACCCCGAGTGTGCTGGGTATACTCAGACGTGAGTCCCAGGCTCTCCACACCACTGGAGTCAAGCTATCCAGGCTGATGAAGGCTGATAGCCAGAAACTGGTCCTTGGATGCTTGATTCCGGTCTGGGAAAGACATGGCTTGGTAGTTCGGACTGGACTGTTCCCATGAGGCACAGGGTCAGAGCTGATTTGCATATAGCCAGTGTCTAACCCAGGGTGGTGTGGAGTGCAAAAAAGCGATGGATTTAGGCCCAGATCCTTGTACTGGGGTGAATGTATGACATTGTTCTACATTCTGTCCATCAACTGTGTTTTTTGCAATTAGTATAATGCATGGCATTACATTCCTCTAAATGTGATAATTCAGACTATTTCAGGCCACCCAAAGCTATCACACTGGTCCTAGTGGCAGTTTCTTTTTATGTATCTTATATTATTAAACACTGTTGCTGTGCTCGTCTCAAAATTAGACAGTGTCACCATGTGGCTGACTGTCATCAGAGCTAGGGTTATAAATGAAATGCCGGTGCTGAGCACCGGAAACCACTGGCTCAAATTAAGCACTGAGTACGGCTTTCATCTAGATTGAAGACGTGCTAAGTCCTCCTGGTTTGGAGGAAAGTTGAGCTGGGCCGTGGTGTGTGCAGATTGCATTCCTGAAGCGAAAGCCTCTGCTCCCTGACATGTGAGTGCCCCTGGGCGGTATAATTTTTTATGTGCTTTGCTGATCAATAAATATTTCCATTTGATTGCAGGCTGTGTGGAGGCAGGTGTGCCCATAGGGATATAAATACTGCATAACCCTTATTAGCTAAGCAATCTGTTGGATATGTTTCTATTCGGCAATTTCTAAGGCATTCTTGTGTATTTAAGGTCCCACAGCCTGTCTGTGGTTGTTCTGCTTGTTACAGTTTTTTCAATATAGAAGGCTAGGGGCATGCTAAGAAGAAGCATCTCTCCTCAGCTTCCTCAGATAACAAGGCAGGTCATCCCAAAAGGTAACATCAAGGGGTCCTCCTTCTTTATCAACTTGGAGCCCTGCTTTCATATCAGCTTAAGAAGTCCAAGACAAGAAAGAGGCAACAATCTCTAAATCCCTGGCAGCAAGGGCTCTTAACAGTGACACAAATCCTATGGATGCTAAATTTAGCAGCCATACACTGGTGGATCATATTTCTGCATCAAAATCAGACAATCCTAGAACATCAACTTCTGACAAATATGCTGGGAGGAAAGAGATTCCTCCGTTAACGGATCACATCAGAGACTACTTGGGATTTGCTCCATCTCCTTCAACTGAGGGCAGGGAAGGCCTGTTTCCTCAGTTTGAAAGGACTCCATATGTGGCATTACCACGCTAAAAGAAAATGAAGGGCTCGATTTTCAGAGAGTGGAAGGATGTAGAGCACTCCAGCATCCACAGAACTCTACAGAAGATGTTCTCTCTGGAAAGTTTGGAGGTAAGGTTATTCCACTTAAGCTGAGAATCAATGCAATTTTGAGTCTTTGAATGGACAAAAAGACTGTTGACCTGGAAGATTGCTTACCTACGGACCCAGTTAACAAGAAGGTGAAGAGTGATTCAAAAAGCCCTTTGCTGTAAATAATCGGCTTTTCCCAGCTATTACCTCGTCAGCTTCTGCTGCTCAGTCACTGTTGATAGATTTTCAGAGTTTGAAAGTAGTGATCCAGGAGGGTACAGATTGTTCTGATCTCCTGGTGCAAAGGAAGCAAGGAGCAAAAACGTTGTCTGATATCTTTTGCAACATATTAAGACAACAGCTGGGTCTTTAGGGACCTCTGTGTTGGCTAGAAGAAATCTATGGATGAGGGAGTGAAAGGCAGACTTGTCAGCTTTGTTGAAGATTCCCTTTGTTGGCAGTAAGTGGAGACCTACTGCATGCTATGATTACCAATGGATTCAGTGATAGAAGGCATACCTTAGCGCAAGTCCTGGTTTTCTTTTTAGTCCTGGGCCATGACTCCTACGATACAACCAGGAGGGGCTCAGAGACCCAGCCAAAGGGCTCCAAGCAGAAGTCTGGAAAATTATCGATTTTTGTTCTGACCCGATGGGATAGGAGGAAGGATCAAGAATTTTCTTGCAATTTGGCTAAACAGTGTCAACGATCATTGGGTTTTGAGAACTATCAAGAAAGCCTAACTTAATGACTTTGTACCCTGTCCTCCAGATTCTGGAGCCACCCTTACCACCATTCATAGGGATCCAGTGAAGCATCAAGCCCTCTTGGAACGGATCCAGTCTTTATAGAGCAAGGAAACAATAGTTCTAGGTCAAAAAGGATAGTATTTGATTCCATTCTTGGTTCCGAAAGCCTCTGGATCCTTCAGACCAGTACTAGGTCTAATACGGGTAACTTATTGGGTAGAGACAATTCATTGCAGATGGTGACAATGCAGAAGACAATTCAGTTGAATTTCAAAGGGCACTTTTGCTCCATGTTCGGTGTGCAGGCTGGCTATCTGATAACTCTATCTACACAAAGCAACACAAGTATTTGTGGTTTGCAATACACAATCTTCATTTCCAGTTCAAGGTTCTCCCTTTCAGGCTAAAGTTAACCTGAGGGTCCTGGTGCCATTGGAAGCAATCTTCAGTCACTCTCACTTGGACGACTGGGTGATTCATTCCACTTCAAGGATTCAGATCGAACCTCACACAGAGAGAGTTCTTTTGGTTTTAAGAGACCGTGGGTGTTTTGTGAACCAGAGACATCTCAGCTGGATCTCTCGCAGCACCAAGTGTTCATAGGAGAAAGGTTTCATTACCATTTGAGATTTATGATTCTCTCATTTAAGAGAGTGCGCCCAACCACACTCGTATAACAAGGCTTCTCTCTCACTCTTTCACTGCTGCAAATTACGGTGCGAAGAGGTAATGCTTCAATTACGTACCAATAATTGCATTACTCCGAGGCCTTCTTTCTAGATATGTTTTCTCCAAACTAACTCAATATGTTGTTTTATTTGCTTTTTTCAAAAACAGGATACGTATGCTGATGGGTTATATCTGTCGGAGGCAGGACTGCCATGTAACATAATGAATTCAAGCATATGACTAAGACTGGGGGCATATTTACAAGCCCCTATCGCCATCACTACGTCAGTTTTAGTGACGTTGTGATGGCAATAGGGGCCTCTCCTTATTTACAAGCCAGTGCTAAGCCATTTAATGTGGCTTACCGCTGCATTGTAAATAAGGCACTATTTCATGCTGTATTTAGCTTGAAAGGGGAGGGCAATGGGTGTTCCACCCCAACACCAATTGATTTTGGCACTGCCTCCTATTTACAAAGGCAGCGTAAATAGGATGCAGCGCCAAAATTAAGACCAGGGAAAAACTGGTCTTAAACAGGCGAAACGTGGAGAAGTGCTTTATTTCTCCTCGATGTTGCTGTCTCCATTTGTGCTGCCTTGTGCAGCACACATAGAAACTGCAAAATGACTATGATTGTTTATGTGCCGAAAGGTCTTTAAATGGTGTTTTGTCACTTCTATTTGTGCTGCTTAATACAGCACACATAGAAGTTTCAAAATGTCTTTTTTTTTAAAGATTGTTTATTTGCTTGAATGGTCACCTTGCTGCACATAAACAATCAATAGCCTTTTGCTGTTTCTATGTGTGCTGCACAAAGCAGCACGCATGGAAACAGCAAAAACAAGGAGAAATAAAGCATTTCTCCTCGTTTCGCCAAGTTTTCCCTGGTCTTAATTTTGGCACTGCCTCCTATTTACGCTGCTCTTGTAAATAGGGGGCAGCGCCAAAATCAATGGGTGTTGCTGTGGAGCACCCACTGCAACATCCATTGCCCTCCCCTTTCACGCTATGTACCCTGTGAAAGGGTACCTTATTTGCAAGGCAGTGAGAAGCCATGTTAAGTGGCTTAATGCTGCCTTGTAAATAAGGTGAAGCATATATCGCCCCAGGAACGTCACTACAAGTGACGTTCCTGTGGTGATAGGGGCTTGTAAATATGCCCTTTTAATCGTAGAGACCTTATTTTGTGGTGTAACCCTTTCAAGCATAAAACAACAACTTTATAGGAAAGTAATTGACTCCATTTTACATCGAGGCCTCATAGCTACATATGTGGTTTCTCTGCTAAAATGTGAATCAAAGGTTTCTTGTCAAAGCATGATGTTTGTATATAAAATTACAAAGGACCATCAAATCTCCCTACCACCATTTGATTTCCCTTCAAGGCAATCCTTTCACATGGTCTCAGTGTTCATGAAATTGAAGTCTTTCATCCTTCTTTTACAGTTTTCAAGTATCCATTGTAATAAATGCTATCCACAGTGGCCTATAATTCCATGTGGAGGCTGCTGCTTCACAGTCATTCATATGGCTACATCCTTATGAAAAGACCAGAGGCCAACATCGCTGTCCAGATCAGGTGGCTTACATTCATATATAAGGCACCGATGCCAGACTGCTGGGGCACTTCATTTATTTTTCTTAGATCAAATCCATTTTTTCTGATGCGCAATGTGGAATAGTGAACGGGTAAAAATCGCCTTCAAGGGATTTATTTGGAAAACTCTGTTCTATTGCTTTTGATATATATATTTTTAACTGATAGAATTCTTGATAAACTCACCAGAGAAATATTATTCAAACGTCTTTTATCTTAGAAATATTAGTGTTCCTTTTGAGGACATATAAACCAATGAACCAATCACAAAACAATAAATATTCAAAACATGGGTATATATAGAAAAAAGTTTTATCTTTTGGAATTAATCAAGGGAACTACACAGTTATACAAACAATGTAACAAGAGGAAAATAAAGACAAATTGTATAAATCCCTTGTAGACGCTTGTTACCCGTTTGATTTGCCCAAGCCCTCAAGGGTAGATTGGGTTTCCCATTACAATCAATGTGGAATAAAGCAAACACATTTTAGATTTCACCAAAGTCATCTTGGTAGAAGAATAAACTTTATTAAATGAAACTAAGCATCCTGATTTTTCAATATGTTCAATGTTTTTGCTGCATGCTTGATAAATGAATTAACCCCTTCAGTGCTGCGCAAATTCCTCTGCGGTGCTGAAGGTTCTAAAGAACCTATGGACTCATGACGGAACGGTTCCGTCATGAGCACACAGGCCAACCGACGCTCATGACGGAACCGTTCCGCCATGAGCACCGAAGGGGTTAAACAAACTTACATTGCCTCAAACCTCATTACATCTACAGAATTCAAAATTGAAGAACTACATGCTCCATTTCTGATTCATTAGATATAGCAAATACTGCAAAAATCAGTTTGCTTCATTCTTTTAGGTGTGGTACCAGGATATTAAGGTGATAATATCATCTGACATACATTTTGGAAAACGTTTGCTTTGTGTGTGTGTTGCTTTTCTGGGATTTACTCTTCAAAACAATTCACAATTTTTTTTGAATAGGAACCCAAAGTAAGGGTAAGCTGTGCAATGCGCTGCCTTGTGTTACTTTGCGTCAAGGGGGAGTTACATGGGTGGTCCACCTGTGTTCCCATGCAACTACCCATGGGTTTTGGTGAAAGTCCCTAACTACAAAGCATCCTAGAAAGGGATCTGTACCAAAATCCTATGCCTTCTCAAGGCAAGCGCAACAGGGAGAAATGTTTTCATTAGTCATCGATTTTCCCATTTTGCATGTACTCTGCATTTTACAGCACACATACAAAGTGGGAAAAGCTTTAAAGCACATGTTTTGTACTGGAAGCGGCCCAATCCAGTACAAAAACGATGCTTCAGGCAACTCAAACACCCTTGCTGTATGATGCAAGGGTGTCTGCGTTGATGCATGGCTGACTAAAGTGCGCCAAAGAGAGAGAGGAGAACAACACCACGCCCTAGAAGATACGATGCTGTTCTGCTCCCTCCCTTTCACGCAATACAGTGCAGCAACTTTACTTGCTACACTGCCTTGTGTTATTTCTTGGTAAATCTGGGCTGTTGTTAACAAAATTATCACCCCATTGGAGGTAATAGAATCCTACACTGGATGCGATTACATATTTGTTATTTATATTTAGGACATACATTTTTCTAGGCAATAATTTTGTGGAGTATTTTTTACATATAACCTTCTTTGGCCTGGTGCAAAACCTGATATGATCCCAAACCCAATAATCAAGCTCTCTTTATATCTTTTTGGGGTGTAGGATAGACAAGATTGCTAACTATTTCCATTTTCCATTTTATTTCATTTGTATCGCGCATAAATCACCCGAAGGTCTCAGAGTGCTGGCAGGCAGAAAGGATCCTTATGACCAACTGATCCAGGAGGTAGGAGGGCTCAGCTGGCTAGAAGAGCCAGGTTTTTAGTTGTTTTCGGAATTTCATGTGATCGGGCTCTAACCTCAACTGAATGGGGAGGGAGTTCCATGCTTCTGGGGCAGTTTTACTGAAAGCTCTATCTCCGTTTCTGACTGTTCGAACTCTGGGTACGGAGAGAAGGGCTTTGCTGGAAGAGCGTAACGTCCTGCTTGGGACGTGGGCCTTGAGCTTATGTTCGAGATAGACAGGTCCATGGCCATTTACAGCCTTATGGACTAGGCAGCTGAGTTTGAACTTTATGCGTGTTTGTATGGGGAGCCAGTGCAGAGTCCTGAGGCAGGCTGCTGAGGGGGTACAATGGGGTAGATCTAGTACTAGCCTAGCAGCAGTGTTTTGGAGGACCTGCAGTCGATTTAGTAGTGTTAAGTTGATGGCTGAAAAAAGGGCATTTCCATAGTCCATCCTGTTAACAATGAGTCCCTGGACCAGGGGCATGCGTGCTGAGAGTGGGATCCATTTAAAGATCTTCCTCAGACTTCGCATCTGGCCATAGCTATTTCCAACTGTTTTCCTGATATGTTCAGACATGGTCAGCTTATCGTCTAATGTTACTCCAAGATTCCTGACAAAGGGCTTGGGGGCTGGGCAGGGACCGAGGGAGACTGGCCACCAGTCTGATGACCAAATTTGGTCGGCTTTGCCAAAAAGCATGACCTCAGTCTTTCCAGCGTTCATCATAAGGTAGTTTCTGGTCATCGATTCTTGTATACTGATCATACAGTTTTTGAACCTACTTTTTATGTCATCAGGGTTTTGGTTGATAGTGACGAGGATTTGGGTATCGTCAGCATAGGATACGGTTCCAAAACCATGTTCTCTGATGATCTTCGCCAGGGGGAAACATAAATATTAAAAAGGGTCGGGCTCAAAATGGATCCCTGTGGGACACCTTTATCATTTTCGTAGAAAATGGAAGTGTGGAAGCCTAATTGGACCCTGGACCGTCTGTTACCAAGGTAGCTTGATAGCCATTGGAGTGCGGCGCCTTCGACACCAACCTCAGCAAGACACTCTAACAGAACACAATGCGAGATGGTGTTGAAGGCCGCAGACAGGTCTAGCAGGATCAGTATGGCTGACTTTTTTGAGTCCAAAGACAGTCTTATGTTGTCCACGACCTCCCACAGGGCCGTTTCAGTGCTGTGGAACGCCCTGAAGCCGGATTGAGATGGATCGAGGAGTTTGTTGGACTCCAGGTGGGGGATGAGCTGTTTGTTAATTAAAGCCTCCATAACTTTCCCAAAGAGTGGTAAAAGGGAAATGGGTCGGTAGTTTACAAGTTGATCCGGGTCAGCCGTAGGTTTCTTTAGAATAGGCCTGATTACTGCTTCCTTCCAGTGATCAGGGACAACACAGTGCTGTAGTGATTGATTGAAAATGTTGGTTAAGATGGGGATCAGAACTGGGGAGATTTTAGATATAACTTGCGGGGAGGCAGGATCTCCCGGTGCTCCAGATTTCATTTTCAACAAGATTTGGTTCACCTCTTTTTCTGACAAGGATGAAAACTGTTTTAGCGTGGCAGAGTGAATGTTGGGGATGTTTTGCCTATTGACGTAAGGGGTGGTGGTTTCATTTTTTGGCGTTGACTGAGGGAAGTGTTTATGAATTTCATTAACTTTCTCATGAAAGTAGGAGGCTACAGATTCCACCCAGTCCTTAGTATCGGGGGCGCCTGCTGTGTTCCTGGTGGAGTAGTGAACTCCTTAACAATGTTAAAGAGTTCTCTTTGTGAGTTGGTTGCTAGAGTAATCCTGTTGCCTCGGCAATGTCCTTCATATACTGCTGATGTGCAGTTTTACATATTTCCCTGTCTTGGGCACTTTTTGGGTGTTGCCATTTCCGTTCTGCCATCCTGGTAGAGTATTTTGTTTGCTTCAACTCTGGCGTGAACCAGGGTGAATTGTTTTTCGGAGGTTTGGATTCACGCATGGGTGCTATGTCATCTAATGCAAGAGTGATAGCCGATTCAAGTTTCATGGCAGCTAGGCTAGGGTTAGTGCATTGGGAAATGGTAGGAGGGGAAAAATTTGCGGCAAAGGCAGACATGGTGATTTTGTTCTATGGTCTGCTTTTTTCCAGCTTGGCCGAACGATTTGCCGGGTCTGAGAACCATTTATAGCAAATTTTATGATAAAATGGTCTGTCCAGAAGACTGGATCGGTCTGTATAATCGTTACCTTAGGAGAGTTGGTGCATACAAGGTCGAGTATGGCCGGCTACGTGAGTTGGACCTGTAGGAAGTAGACATAATTGTAAAGCCTCCAAGCTGGTAGTTAGCTCTATAGTGTAAGGGTCAGTGGTTTGTTCCAGATGGTAATTAACATCTCCTAGGAGAAGGAAGTTTTCCGTAGCAAGGGCATAGGGCGCTATCGCTTCCACTAATTTCTCAGAGAAATGAGCCTTGGATCCAGGGGGTCTATAAATGATGGCTATCTTCCATGATTCTTTATTGTTTACAGTCATAATGGCAATGAACATCTCACCCCAGCATTCGAGGTAAGAGTCATTTATATAGACTTTTATAGATGACTTATGGATGACTACAGTGAGTGCTGAGCAGAATGCATGTTATGTGTGGCATGCTAAGAGTACAGGTATGTGAATCTCAGGTTGGGGAGGTTGGCCTCCTACAGACCAGGATATAGTAAGAACAAGAAGCCATACCTGCATGCATCTAGTGGGAGGGATATCACCACACATCCACTGATCATTTTAAGGGGAGTGGGGTATCCATCAGAACTCCAGTTCTTACAGTAGACTTGAGCCCCAAAATAATGCAATGCCAAAGTAATCCTACCCTTAGTGTGAGCATCGCTCGAAAAAGAGTTAAGGTCCCGCAAGGGAGGGATCGGGAAAGATATTGTACAGGTTAGTAATCACTGCAAAACAATCCCAAAAAGGAGCAATGTTGGTAGTACATGAGAAATGTACTAGGTATGAAGGTGCATATTTATGAAGATTTTGCAACGCCCTTGACCGCACCAGGGCGTACAAGGACAACGCAAAACCTAAGTCGTATTTTTCTAGCTATATAAGGTCACCTTGAGCGACCCTGCATCACTTGATAAATCCAGTGTAATGCAATGCAGTGCAAATCGCTGTGTTGCGTTACTCTGCCCAGGGAGGCGTTTCATGGGTGCAGTGTGGGTGTTCCCTCGCATCCAACCATGGATTTTGGCACATTCCCAGATTTACCAATAATGGTAAATCTGGAAATGCGTCAAAATGCTACGCCTTCCCTGGGGAGGTGTAACAAGGAGAACTATGTTTATTTCTCCTTGGTTATTCCTCTTTCTGTGTGTGCTGCATTCCACAGCACACACAGAAAGAGGAAAATCACTTGGGGATTGTCTTTGTGCATGAAGGTAGGCCTTCCTGCACAAAAGCAATCCTGGTTACAACGCAAGCTCCCTTGCACAATGGTGCAAGGGTGCCTGTGTTGGCGCTAGACAGCACATTCTGCCCCAGTGCTGGGAAATGGCAGGAATGCCTGTATATTGTTAAGTACTGGGCATTCCTGCCCTTTCCCTATTATGCAGCGCAGCATGGAGACTTGCTGTGCTGCGTGATTTCTTCATAAATATGTCCCCAGTGTTTCTAGTAATACCTCCGTAGTGTTCGTTGTTCATGAGGTAGCATCTCTATGGCAATTCACACGGGCCTCATTTATGAGACTCTTTGCGCCTCCCGAACATCACTTTTTGTGACGTTCCGAGATGCAGAAAGTCTGTGTGATATTTATCAGACAGCACTAAGCCACTTTTTAGGCCTTAATTCTGCTTGATAAATATCAGTCCCTTTAGCACAGTGTTCTGCGTTAAGGGGGCGTGCAATGGGTGTTGCTGTGGGCGTTCCCAGCAACATCCATAGCCTTTTGTCACTGCACAAGATTTACGAGAAATCGTAAATCTGGGGCAGCGCCAAAAGCTTACGCCGCCCCAGGGGAGGCGTAAGGGAGGCACAGCGAGGAGAAATATCTTTATTTCTCCTCATTTTCCCTTTTTCTATGTGTGCTGCATTCTGCAGCACACATAGAAAGAGGAAAAACCTCTTGTGATTATTTTTGTACTGAAAGGTTTCCCTTCCTGTACAAAAACAATCATCTCCGCAACGCAGGCAGCCTTGCACCATGGCGCATAGGTGCCTACGCTGGCTCACAGCAGCCCATTGTGCACCGGCGCAGGGGGAAAAGAGAGGAATGCGCTGTATCTTATACATACGGTGCATTCCTGCCCTTTTCTTTTGCCGTAGGGCAGCGAAGCAGGAAGGCCTGCTACAGGGGCGACCTTAGGCAAAACCTCATAAATGAGGCCCAAAGTTTGTGTATGGTTGAGCACCGAGTACTAGAAGAAGGTGTAAATATGAAGCTACTGTTCAATTTTCAGAGTACACTCGAAACTGTTGGCCTAGTAATCAAACTTTCCAGTGGTGACAATTAGAGAAGAAACTTCCCATTACAGTGTTGTCCTGTGTGAGGTATACCCCACACTGTAGGGTGTTGCGCTCAGTTTGATCTGTGAGGGATTCTTTGTTTCTTACACCAATTCAAAGGAAGGGAATAGACTTCAAATGATCCCTGTGAGGGAGTTAAAGCTCTTTGTCCGCATATACATACCTGCGCCGAGGCAGTCTGCACTGCTGCTGCATGGTTGAGGAGAGAGCCACTGAGCGACACTCGTGCTACTTTCGAGACCGTGAGAGATACCACAGACGAGGAGCTGATAAGGGCGGAGCTGGAGAGAGAAGCTCGCTAGGGAACAGCAGCCTGCCATTGTCAGAATCCACTTTTGGCCTTGGCCAGTCATCCCCTGCTCTCCAGAGGAGCACAGATGTGCCATGGTTGACAAGTCAAAAGCATTCTCTGATCTCCTTCCAATGAGAGGCCGAGATGGGGCCAGGCTCGCTCCTCGGGAGTGGACACACCGCGCTGCTGTCCACGTGCCTGTGGCGCTGCTGCTTTCGCAAGAGCACGTGGGCCTTATCGATCGCTCGCTGTCACCACAGCCCCTTGCGCCACGGGCCAGTTCTGTTTGGTTTAACGTAATCTTCTTTTTATTGTGCCTCTTCCGACTTAGCCACGTGGATCCTTTGTTTGCAATGTTAAAATGTCATTTGGTTTTATCTCAGTAGTGATAGTATTGAATATTAGTATTTGGCTTCAATGAAAGTTGTAAGTCTTTTTTTTAAGCTAAAAGTTGATGCTTGTGCTGCTCAGAGGTCAGGGAGTGGATGGGCTCACACTGGTCAAAGCTCATAGCAGCAAATGAGGATTGTGGGGCATCCTTCGAATCTGTAGATTACAAAACTACTAATGCAGATCGTGAGGGTTCATGCCCTGACCCCGTTCTCATATTATAAAACCTGAGCTGAACTCTGGCTCGTATCTGAAAAAAGAAAACCTCTGGGGCAGATTTACCCATATTTAACACAACTCAATTCAGCAAGACAACTTACTGTGCTGCGTTGTCTGAAAGGGAGAGAGCAGCACTTGTGGCTGCCTAGCGCCAATGCAGGTACCCTTGCACCATGGTGCAAAGGTGCCTGCATTAAGAGCAGCGTTGTGTTCTTTTGCAGGGACACCTTCCTGCACAAAAATAATCCTAAAAGGCATTTTTCTCACTGTATGTGTGCAGCTAAATGCAGCACTCATACAAAGAGGAAGTAACAAGGAGAAATAAAGACATCTGAGGCACATTATTTTGGAGGAATCTCAGGTTTATAGACTCTTGGAAATGTGTGATTGTGTCAAACACCATGGGTGGATGAGTGGGATCGCCCACATTCCACCCATGGGTGCGCTGCCTTGAATTAGTTTGGATTTACTAAACCAAACTGATCCACGTAAGGTGACTTTGTATGGCTTAGTAAATCCTCGTCAAGGGCTTGCAGCGCCTTGCATGATGTAAGAACAACACAAGCCCTTAGAAAATCTGCCTCACGGTCTCTGCTACCATTGGGTCAAGCATAGAGTGTGGCTCCTCTGTAATGGCAGGAAAGTGATGTCCCCCCTGCTATAAAAGGAAAAATAAAATGGTAACAAAAGCATTTTATTATCATTTTATTTTTTCGTAACAGCTGACAATGGAAGTTTTCAGCGGGGCGGAGCCAGGCAATCCTGTTGGAGAGGCATGGCACGGGGAGGAGTGGTGAGTACTTTTAAGTGAGCATATGTGTTTGGTCAGCCGTCCTAGGCTGGCCAAAAACACATGCGCACTTATGTTTCTCCAACGAGGCTCTGTCGCAAAGCCAGGTTTGAAAAACACCCCAGGCTTCAATGCAGTGTCTGAGTAGCAAATCAAGCCTCTTAGACCAATCCCAGTGCTACTCTCATGCTGGGAATACTATTCACAGAATGAGAGAAGCTCTGGGACTTTCCATCTAGGAGTCTGCGCAGTTGGAGTCCAGGATCGGAGGAGAGAAGGATGGACGGCGGCAGGTAAGGGTGATTTTAAAAATATTTAGTTATGCATTTATTTTTAGCTGTATTCCCCTCTGGCCCACCACTAAGCAAAAATAGAAGCCACCCCTGGACTATTGGAAAAATACGTGGGGAAATCCAATATACTGTTGGAGGCTTGGGCTAAATCAACAGTGTCAAGTAAAGGTGCCTACAAGGGATTTTGTTTAGATGAGACAATTCTTTTCCACAGACTCCACAGATTCAATATGACTAAAATCTGCAAACCTGTATGAGTTATTCATAAATATAGGCATTAAATGCACAAAAATTTTAGTCAAGAACAACAAACACGGGTATATCTTTAGAAAAATATATTATCTTTGTAGCTTTCAAAGTTCATAAGGTACATTCAACATTCAGGTTGATTATAAATGCAAACAAATGAAACAAGGTACATCTCCTTACAACTTATATTCCATGAGCAAAATCCTCTCCTAATAAAATCTAAGAGTGACTAATATTTACACTGAATAATACAGTCACTAAATGTATATCAATACATGAGAAGTTGGATGATCAAGTCGACGTTTCGGTATTTTATTGTATCAATCCTTAAGACCATCTTCAGGACAACATAAACTGTATTTTCGCAATGACCCTTCCAAAAACTGGTCATCGTTCAGACCTTGACAGTGTTGCATAGACTTCTGACACTGGTTTTCCTAATAGTATTCTGGCTTCTTCAATTTTCAAAACAGTGAAATCTAAGTCTTCACGTAGTGTCTGTTCGAAGGTGAGTCTTTGTAATATTCAGGGAATTTGGTCTTCGGTCAATTTCATGTATGTAACTGGCGCGCAACGGATAGCGATTCTCTCAGTGAAGCTTCCACTGGCTCCTTTTTGGTTGGTGCTCTTGATACATCACTTCCATTTTTCACTCAGGAGCACCGGCCAACTACAGTTTCCTTTCACTATAGGTGCTTTTATGTTCCTTTGGGACCTACTTTTTTTACTTCCTGTTCATCGAGCAACGAGGAAAGCAGTCCTAAAGTACACAATAAATGCTGGCGTTTCAGGCTTGTTCTAATATATGTTTTTTAAATTAAGTTTACTGCTTGTTATATGTTTTTTTTATTATAAAGGGTGGCACACCGCACTTGATCTTCAGCAATCGTGGCCGCGTGCATTTCTTTTGTTTTGCACTGCTCACTCAACTGTATTTTTTACTAATATATGTTTCTGAAACAAGCACTGCATGCCGCACTTCATCTTCAATATTAGCAGCTATGCACCTTTCTTTTCTTTAGCAGACTTCAATATCTGGTAGTGTGCCCCCTACAGGGCATGTTCAGCCCGACAGACAGCTGAATGAACTTGTGTTGCCTGCCACAGCAATGATTCCAAGAGTGGAAGAGGAAGTGGAGAGCGAGCAACAGGGACAGAGACGGCTGCTTTCTGGTGCTGGAGTAACGCTTCCCTTGGCGCAGTGGTCCAGGCTGTGGGCAGGATGCCCGAGGATGTTTCAGCTTCTGCTCCTACTCTTCGTTTTTCATTGTGTGGTCGAGGTGCATGGGTTCAGGGTGAGTGGCGACATGTCTCTATACTAATAAGGCACTCTTGCTGGTCCTAAAGTTAACACTCCAAAACTCCACACCATAGCCCATGCACCTATTCCTGTATCGCCTCTGCTGTCCCTTCTGTCCCCCTCGTCTTTCTACATTCTCCTGTATGCTCCTTTCTCCTCCTTCTTGTTCCTTCGCTCTCTCTCAAATTCTCCTTCACGCATCTAAACTCCTCTTCCTGCCCATTGGCCTGCTCTCCCTGCTGCATCTGCCCAATTCTCACCTCTCCACCCATCTCTCTCTGAATCCCATCTTCTTCACCCTTATCTCTGCTCCGTCATTCTTCCCTGTTGTTCCTATAATCCACCATGCCCTCCCCTGCTTTTCTGATTCGCCCTTCCCTTCACTAATAATCTGCTCCTACTGTTTTCTTTTCTTCAGTCTCCTGTCACTTGCTTCCTCATTGCTGCTAAGGCTGCTTTCCTGCCTCCACTCTCGAAGGCCCTATACATTATAAAATTCACAGACTTCTTCTTATTTATGTATTTTGGCGAAAAATGTAGGTGTATTTTTTCTCTGTGGTCATTGTTTACACAAACGATATCTCAGAGACAGTACTCCTAGAGAAAACATCTACATTCTATTTCCAGCTTTCATTAACATGGTAAATCTGCAAGTAGTGTAACTCACACTAAACGGTCATGTTTGGCTTGGCCCGGTTATTTCATGTTAGCAGCCTAATTATGATCTTTTGACGCACAGAACAAGTCCGGTAACATTCTCAATTTTACAGATATAAACAACAACGCCTCCCTCTCTTCCCCCAGGGCTGGATTTGTAATTAGAGAAATATATGGCATTATAGCCATAGTGAAGGCGAAACCATCAAATCTTTGCTTAACTAGGAAAACAAGAGATCACTGTGCCAGCCAATGATCTGCAAGCTGAGCTTTAAACGTAATCCAGCTGACTGGGAATTCGGAGGTTTGGAATTATCCAGCGTGAAACAGAATTGCAGTGTACAGGCTGTATACAATGGTACACAAGAGATAAATACAGGAGTGGTGAAAGATTATCTAGTCCTCTAGACAGTGCCGTAGCTGCTTCTCTGGACGCAGTGATTCTTCATTCTAAGTCCTTTAAGTAGTGCTGCAGCTGCTTCTTTGGTCCTAGTAGTAATTCCTCATTCCAAGTCCCCTAGGTAGTGCTGCAGCTGCTTCCCTGGTCCCAGTAGTAATTCCTCATTTCAAGTCCCCTAGGTGATGCTGCAGCTGCTTCCTGGGCCCAGTAGTAATTCCTCATTCCAAGTCCCCTAGGTAGTGCTGCAGCTGCTTCACTGGTCCCAGTAGTAATTCATCATTCTTAGTCCCCTAGATAGTGCTGCAGCTGCTTCTCTGGTCCCAGTAGTAATTCCTCATTCTAAGTCCCCTAGGTAGTGCTGCAGCTGCTTCTCTGGTCCTAGTAGTAATTGCTCATTCTAAGTCCCCTAGGTAGTGCTGCAGCTGCTTCTCTGGTCCCAGTAGTAATTCCTCATTCTAAATCCCCTAGGTAGTGCTGCAGCTGCTTCTCTGGTCCCAGTAGTAAATCCTCACTCTAAGTCCTCTAGTTAGTGCTGCAGCGGTGTCTCTGTTCCCAATGGTAATTCCCCATTCTTAGTCCTCTAGACAGTGCTGCACCTGCATCTCTGTTCATACATCCACTACACTCCAAACCAAAACACATAGGTAAACATATTGTAATTTACAACACCAATAGCTCTAACTCTGACAAATGTGAAACCAGTTGCATTGCAAATGCTTGTATAAAAAAGTTTTTTATGAGCAGTCCCTGGGGCAGACTTCCACCAAGTCATGGGTGGCATTCGCTATTCCATGCTGTGCATCTCTGGGTAGGGCTCTCCCGTCCTTCGGTTACTGCGGTCGCTCTTCTTTTCTACTGTCTCTGTTGGAACTTTTACAGTTCAAGACAGTTCTCTCTAGCTGGCTTTATAAATGTTTCATACTCCACTCGCCAGCACTCTAACTCTGCTCCAACGCTCTTCATTTGCTTGCTTAAATTTACTTATGTGAAACCGGCCCAAATTCCACTTGTTAGCATAAAAGAAAAGCAGCCGTCTGTGATTCATACTAACCTTTATTTGCATCCTAGCAACTTATATCAAGTGCTAAATAAGTCATAACTTGGCATCTACAAAATGCCATAATTTGTCGTAGACTACTGCATGTTTTTTCGGAAATCTCGAACCTTTGTGACATATTTGAACTTACAATCAAAACAAGGGAAGATGTATTTAGCCAAGGATTTCTCTTTCTCCTATAATGTCACGGATATCACGATACTCTCCTCAATGTCCCATAGACCGCGGCTACCTGCGTCATTTGTTGGTTTTTTCTGAACAATTTCCACCTAATATTCTATACAAAAGCGTCAAGGTCTTTACCAACAGAAAATCCACGTCCGCAAAAGCCCTACACATCCCATTCATTGTGTCCTTTTATCACACCTGCCTTCACTCCACTGCCCCCCTGTGGAATAAAGGATCACATTAAAAATCTTCTCTACCATACATGAAGCTGATTTGAACAAATGACCCGACCATCTCCGAAAACTGGTCCACATATCATTCAAGTTGCAATCTTGTGTGCATCGGACCAGCACCAGCCGATTAAACATTTTGGGCCATATGTAACAAGCCTTTTTCCCGTTTGTGAATGGGAAAAAGCCTTTTGGGATGTATCATCCCAAGAGGTCATCGAAAAATAGAGAATCGCAAAATTTGCGATTCTCTATTTTGCGAATACAATTAAGGAATTGCAAATTGCCATTCCTTAAATGCAATTCTGGAAGCCCCAGAAATGTGCTATTTGGCCTTAAGGAATCCCAAATTACCACCAACTTCAAGTTGGTGGTAATCTGCAATTTTCTAGCACTTTTTTGCTTTTCTCAAAGTGCCATATGGCGCACATACATGCCCTTAGAGCATGTATGTGCGCAACATGTGCACACATGCATATTTCAGGGGTGCAACAGGGTGTCCTTTTGGCAAACTTGCACCCTTGAAATTGCATTTGCAAATTGTGATTACCTATTTGGTAATTACAAATGAATGAATGAATGAATGATTGAATGAATGAATGGGAAGGTATTCCTTAATTGCGATTTACAATTTGCGAGTCGCAATTAAGGAATATGTAGGATTCACCATTTTCTTTTGCAAATCCTACATATATTGCACTTTGCGATTCTCAAATTGTGAATCGCTGAAAATCGCAATTTGAGAATCGCAAAACTTTTTTTTGATACATAAGCCCCTAAAACCTTCAAACAAGTAAAGCATACAGGCAGGCCTCAAGATATTCTGGGTCTGAAACTATGGAATGCATTACAACCCATCCTAAGAGCAGAGATAAATCACCTCCTGTTCCGAAAACCCCTAAGGACTGACCCCTTCAGACAATAGTTCATCTGATCACATATGTTGACAAGTGCTGCCGTAGTATAATATCGAACAGGGATGAATTACCTCGCATTTCATTAGATTCCACCACATACTTTCTTGAATCTAGACTCTTAAGTGCTCTAGAAAACTCCTGCATAATTGCCTCACATACTTCACCACTACATATAGTCCCTGTGTTGTTTAAAGAAAGCTGTCTCCCTGGTTCCAGGTAAGTGGCATTCCCTCCGCCTTGAAGCAGATCAAGCAAGAAAAGCATGACCTGATACTTAATGCTTACACCTAATTTTAGAAATGAAAAGACAGGCATCTAGAAACTTGAAAACACCTGAAGATTTTAATATCCCACCTTGGCACCAACACTATTTAATCTACAACTGAACGCATATAACACACTGGCAATTATTGCAAAGTAACTATTGGGGACATCACAATGCCGGTGGGACAGCCACAGACAGGCCGTGAGAGTCCCAGTGACAGACAGCCCTTCGGGCCGATCAACGCATTAAGATGCAGATGGTCGAACCATTGTATGCCTGGGGATTGACGGCCGCCTCTGACAGAATCTACTGATCCTTACGGGGTAGCAGTCGGAATCGGAATCCTGACGGCAGTGCTGCTCAGACATTGCAGCCAGGATTACGATGTCCATTTCCCACAGCCTTTTCTTGGCAGTCCCACAGCCATGAAAGGTTTGTTGGAAAGGAACTTTGGGGGCCCAAAGCAGGACCCCCTTGGGCCACTAATAAGTAACCCTGGGCGGGCAACTTCGCTACGCCCATGAAGTGGGCGTAGTGTTGCCTACTTCACCCTTTGCAAAGTAGGCGAAGCAGGCAACACTACGCCCACTCCTTGGGCGTAGCGAAGTTGCCCGCCACCCGCCCTCCCGAACATACCTAATTTAATTAAATGGGCACAAAAAAAGAAAAATACACTTACCTTGTCCGCGGCGTCCCGGGGCTCCCTCTGCTTGTTCACGGTTTCTCGTGAGAAATGCGCATGCGCGGCCACCCGCGCATGCGCATTGGTTAGTAGATGGCGGCGTGAATGAGCAGAGGGAGTCCCGGGACGCCGCGGACAAGGTAAGTGCATTTTATTTATTTTTCTTTGCCCATTTAATTCTATTAGGTATGTAGGGGAGGGGGGGCATGCGGCGCGTAGTGGGGCTACGTGAAGTGCGCAGGTGGGCGTAGTTTCTCGCCCACTTTGCATAGCTTCGCGTAACCCCACTGAGCACACTACGCCCAGGGTTACTAATAAGTGGCCAGGAGGGCACATGTGGTGCCCCCCAAACATAGATGCACCATGTGCCAGGCACACATGGTGCACGGCACTCAGTGCACGGATGTTTGAAAAAATGGCTATTTCTACTGCTGGTTGTGCTGCAGCCCTTTTCACTTCATGACTGAGTCGGGCCTGAAGGATACAGTACTGACCCCTTACAGGACTTGCACTTATTGCTGAGTGCAGTTCAGAAGTGACCACAACAAGCAGTTTTTGTTTCACTTTCACTGCTGTGAATCACACCTATTGCTAGGCCTGAGGGCATGGTTAGCTTTAGGGCAGTGCCACCGATGCCGCCGCACTGGGCGCTGATCTAGAGTGGGGCACTGTGCTTAGCAAGAGCACGATTTAAAAGTACCTGCTGCAGACACTGTTAGAGATAGATGTCTACGGTTCAAGAACTTTGATCTGGATTGCGCTGCCTCTTGACAGTTCAATATCTGCCACTAGATTTTTTTTAGGAGATTTGTTAGAGGTTGGGAACCTTTCTGGATAGGCTCGTTCATAATCTGGGTGAATGCTATGTTAATGTTGATAAAATCGATGCCAATGTTAATAATGATACATTTGTACATAAGAACTCAATCGCATCACACTTATCAAATTCGCCCTTTATGAACTCTTCATCAACCCGACCCTAGAAATATGTGGTCAGGTAGGCTCGATGACCTAGGCCTGAGGTTCCTGATTGACAGGTCACAGGTGGGATGGCATGTAGCCGGCAGACAAATGTTTGAACAGGGCACTTAGATCCATCCCCTAGATAAGTGCAGTGACACCAAATGGTCCAGGGAGATTGGCCTCGATAAAGCGCCCATGGCCAGAGAGGTGCATGCATTCCCAAAACACCATATAAAGTTTGGAACACAGCCAAACAGGACACAGCACACACATTACCTGCAGTGACCAAAACTTCCTCCTTCAAACATCCTAAAAGAGTATCCTCGGCTCTATGGTACACTCCAGAGCTTAAAGCCCTGCGCCAAGAGCGCAAGAGAACGGAACGCTCCTGGAGGAAAGACAAATCGAAAACAAACAAAGATGTTTATTCTACCTCTCTCTTAATTTATAAAACTGCCATCCGAAAAACTAAAAGCGCTTTCTTCCAGGAAAGAATAGAGAAAGCAGTATGCTCCAGCAAGGAATCCTACGCCATCTTAAAAGAACTTCTGAAAACCCCAGAACCTGGACCGAGACACCCCACAGACCCCAAAGCTGACCAGATAAAATGCCAACAATTGGCGGATTTTTTTCATGAAAAAATTCAAAAAATTCTCGATTCAATTCCCCCCGCGATTCCGTGCGAGGAAAACGATCTCCCGCACTCCCTAACACCCAGTTGTCTCTCCTCTTGGGGTCAAGTTACGACCGAAGAAGTTGGAAACACGTTAAAATCCATAAAAAGCAGCTCTCCCAGGGATTCCGCCCGCTTCGAATCCTTAAGGAGGTAGCTCCCACGATTATTCCCCCCTTGACTCATCTGATCAACGCCTCATTCCAACAGGGAGTTGTACCCCCGAGCTGGAAGGCGGCAGTCGTGAAAGCTCTACTAAAGAAACCCTCCCTCGATCCCGAAAACCTGGCTAACTATAGGCCCATTTCCCTACTCCCAGGAATCAGCAAGATTGCTGAAAAACTGGTTAATAAAAAACTCTCCCAGTTCCTGGAGGTCAACAACAAACTAAAAAGTTCCCAGACGGGCTTTCGTCCAGGGCAGGGCACGGACATCGCCCTCCTGGCAGCGGTAGAGGAGGCCAGATCGCTATTGGACGGAGGAGGATCAGTGGCAGTGATCCTCCTTGACCTAAGTGCGGCCTTCGATACCGTCAACCACCAACTTCTCATTAAAAGACTCAAGAGAGTTGGTGTAGAGGGCTCCGCCCTAGCCTGGCTTTCATCCTTTCTGGCTCAACGGACCTATCAGATCTGAGAGAATAACACCTGCTCCTCCGAAACTCCCCTCCAATGTGGCGTGCCTCAGGGCTCCTCCCTGAGCCCCACATTATTTAATATCTATATGTCCACATTGGAGGAGGTCATCATCCCGTTCGGAGTGAGCGTCGTCAGCTACGCCGACGATACACAACTAGTTGTATCACTATCTCACCCCAGACAACAACCAGCAGACTTATTTAACTGCCTTGCGCAGGTCCAATGCTGAATGAACACCTCAGCCCTAAAATTAAATGGTTCGAAAACGGAGGTTCTGCTCCTCGGCCCGAAAGGACTCACACTCTCCCCGAACATCTGGCCAGCCTGTCTGGGCCCCCCCCCCCTGAACCTAAAGAAGAAGTAAAAAGTCTGGGTGTGTGGCTCGACACCGACCTCTCGTTTACCGTGCAGGCAAAGAAAGTAGCCGGGACTTGCTTCGGGCTCCTGAAATCGTTAAGGAAAGTCCTGCCCCTCTTGCCCACCAACTCCCAAAAGCTGCTAGTTCAAGGCCTAATACTCTCGAGGCTTGATTATAGCAATGTGATCTACCTGGGGGCCCCCGAAGCGACGCTGAACAAGCTTCAGAGAATTCAGAACACTGCGGCCCGGATTCTCACAAAGACCCCTGCCAGAGCTTCGGCCAACCCGGCCCTAAAACTCCTCCACTGGCTTCCCATAAGGGAGCGGGTCAAATTCAAGGCCCTGTGTCTAGCTCACAAACTACTACAAAATCAAGGCCCCCCTGTCCTTAGGAAACTCATCACATCCTACAAATCCTCAAGACCCCTCCGCTCGGACACGGAAAACTTCATCGCTATCCCCAGATTCAAGAAAGCCCGCTCAGGAGGAAGACGTTTCTCAGTCCATACTGCACGTCTCTGGAACTCACTCCCCCGCGACCTGCGACTCGAACCACAATACCTCCGCTTCAGGAAGCGGCTCAAAACTCACCTTTTTCCGCAATGAACCATGCTTGTCCGTAACCCTGATCTTCTGTGCCCTCCTTCCCCCCCTCTTTTTCTCCCTCTTTTTCTCCCTTGTCCCACTGAACTTAGGAGATAGGATCTTTTAGCGCTGGGATACCTCCGGGTGACTACGCACTCTACAAAATAAATAATAATAATAATAATAATAATCATGTGCCCCTTATGCTGGACATCAGGACACGTTACCCCCGGCCCACATTGTGTCCACACAAGGTTGAGGCCCACCTGCATTTGTTAGCAGGGGCCTTATTTATGACTCCATAGACAAGGATCAGTTTATTTTACTAAAAAAGGATGTACAGAAGTACTTTATGATACCAAAAGAAATGTATAAAACCCTATTCAGATCGATTGTACTTTGCAACAGTACTCAAACCCGCTTCTCCCAGCTGAAGTGTTTAATTAAACCAACTTTTCCTGTTTTGCCAAAGGCCTCTTGTCTTTGTTTTTTACAGTGAAATACATGCTCGAGCAACAGCTTTCATTTGTGCAATTAATTTCATATTCCCAAACCCTGGAAAAGTATGTTATTTCAATACCCCGGCTAGATGCCTTTGTTATGCCTATCTATTACGCCACTACTAAAGCAAATAAAGAGAAGGAATGACCTTCTCATGAGAGAGCAAAGAAAGATATACCGAATATGGAAGATGTGGCCTACTAGACAATAGCTGCTGATACTGAGATAGAAGAGTGAGGGGCCTCCCAATCAGACGAAAGTAGTAGACAAATCTGAATACCGCGAAAAGGTGGAACTGGTGCTTCATCTGCAATTTGAGAATTGGTAATAAGAAGAACAAGTTGCCTCGCAAGTGATTTGTTGTGTAGTTGTTTCAACTGTACAGTGATTTCCCAATCCATGACCTGCACTTTTATTGTGTCCTCCCTCTTTTACTAGTCAGTGCTTCCTTCCTCCCATTATGCTACAGTTTATGAGTCCTCATCAGTGGTGGCAGCCTTATACCTTCCTTTCTTTGCTCTTGTTGTTGTGGGAGAGACTTTGCCAGTACTTTCACTGTTTCCCATTAATGAATGGAATCTGTTAATATTCAAATCTTCCATCTGTGAATGTGTAAGCTATCAGACCTGTGTGCTGCTTCTGATGAGTAAACAACTTCTGCTGCCATATCCTCCTTGTGAATTTTTTAGCCCTTCTGGAGAATTAAAGGGATGGTGCCTGAAAGTCCAGTGTTATTTTCTTTCCCCCACATTTTCCCATGATGGGATTGAGTCGGCTAGGGATTAATTTAAATCCATAACTGCAGGAAAGTAAGATCCTTCTGCATGGTTACCCCTACTTTTTGCCTGATGTAGGCTGTATTTTGACTAGTCTGGCTGGGATCCTGCTAATCAGGACTGCAGTATATCTGCTTTATCCCTAAATTGTTGTGTTGAGTACTAGGCACATTCCAGATTGAATACTGGGGAACCCTTATCAGTCCTTAGTATATGGTACTAAGTTACCCAGGGTATAGGTACCCCAGAGGTCTCTCACGGGCTGAAGCATGCATTATACATTCCATGAAAGACCATGCAAAATGGAGCTACACGCCACCACTGCAGCCGGTGTAAGTTGGTGCTAGCACCACTTACTAAAGATATGGGTTTCCTATATCTAGGGTCACTGCACTTAAAACCTATAAGTCACCCCTAGAGCAGGCCTTTGCAATCCTGAAGGCAGGGTGATTGGTTCTAAGTTAAAAGGTGCCCCTGAATGAGCAGGACACCCCTGAAGCCTATGGAGTCCATTCTTCTGGGTTGTCAGAGAAGCAGCCACTTACTATATAGAGGGGCACCGCATAATTACAAAATGACCATCTCGAAAACGAATCCTATCATGTTTGGCATCAAACATGTTGGAATCATACCCCATACCGTTTGGAGGTATGATTCCAAACAAACATGTTGGAATCATAGCTTCATAGTAAACAGTAAGGGAGGTATGAGTCCAAGCACTGGAAGAGCCCTCCGTTAGACTCACTGTGTTCACGTGCCAACCTTCTAGACTCGGACAGCACAAAATAGTTGCTGCCGACTAGAGGCACATTTCTGCCCACCAGCTGCTGAGCCAAGCTCAAGCAGAGCAAAGTGGAACAAAAGGCATCCTGTCACAGGGAGTTGTGACCACCTCCGAGACAGGATTAAGCGTATTGGGACCGGATGGGTGTGATTGTCAGTGCCAGAAAACCTGCATGAGGGGCACACTTGGTGTCCCTGTGCATAGTCCAGTTTAAACCAGTACTTGGAACCATTGGCTCCCCTTCTGGCGCGAAACTGGACAAATGAAATGGAAGTAACTTCCCCCCTGTCCAGACCCTCCCTTGGGAGGGTCCTCTGAATCTTCCCAACCCTTTCCCTGGGGTACTTAAGGGCTTATCTGGGTTTAGGTCCCTAGATTCGTTGTGGAATAAGATTCAGATCAGACACCACTGCACTTCTACAGTCTGGGCACTCTGGACTTTGTTTGGGCCTAACTTTGTCTCCGTTCCAGTCTGCTGCATCCTCTGTGCCTGTGCATCTTATAGGAACCTTCCAAGGCCTTTGAAGCATGAAAGACCCCTGAAGAAATCTCCCTTGGAGTGCAGGAGTCACTCCCCTGCAGGCACCGCAACTAAGTCAACTGGTCTGCAGATCCTGAGCTCCTCCTGACTCCATGGGGTCTGCAACACAAAGTGGTGGTTTTCCACAGCTTCTGAGGCTTACTCTGACCTCTCACCAAGTTTGTGGCCAATATCTCTTGTGGGGGTTGCAAGAACTGAACTGCATCATCTGCATCATTTTGTGAGCTGCTTGAGGTCCTTTCGCAACTCCAGTGCCTCTGGCGTGTGGGTCCACTCGAGGGTCAAACTTGTTTATTTTGGGGTCCCCTGATTGCTGACGGCCTGCCCTGACTCCCCTGCCTTTGGTGAGTCCCCTGAAATTTGCTGGTCCCAACGTTGCTCCTTCTTTGATTCCTGCATGGCTTGCCTTTGCCAAGGTGTGTTGGTGCTCCCACTAGACACTGACCCTTCGAGGGGCCAACTCATGCATGGCACCTGGTCCTCCTCAGCATGGCCTGGTTCTCACAGCTGCAGAGTCAAGGTCAACACCATCCATCCTGTAACACCCAACTTCGGAGGGCATTCGTCTTCTAAGTCTCCTGCCCACCCCTGAGTGACATAGACTCTGTCCCCTCTGCTTGCAGATACCTCTCATCAAGAATCCATCCTTGGGTACCACCGGACACTTTCTCCTCTTCACCAGCAGCACTTTCCTGAAGTCCTCCTTTGGGTTCGACTGTGGTTTCCAACACCACTTCACACGTATGCACCTGGCTTCCCTGGTGTAGGTAACGTGAATACTAGGGTATCCACTGGTGGAGTGGCTCTTAAACCTTCTGTCTTCCGCTGGGTTTCTTGTATGGAGCATGCAGTCGTGTTTCCACACTGCACACACACTCAGTGGGGTCCTTATCTACTCACCTTGGGTGGTTCCTTGGGGTCCCTGCACTTCTATGTCCTCTCAATACTGTCTTGACTCGAGTTGTGATTCTTATACACTTTCTTAGTATATGGTTTGGTCCCCCCTGGGGCCACTGTGTATTTCATGCTATTTATTGTGTTTCTATGCTAACATATTGTGTGCATTGTGTTTATGCAGTGTTGGAGATATTGAAATCTATTAGAAAGTGTTATCTAATAAATACATATTTTTGTAACCGCTTGGTATGGTTAATTTTCAATACTATAAGATTGCATTCTGGTAAAACAAGCTGCTTTACACTCCTTCTGGACTAAGCCTGAAGGCTGCTCTCCACAGCTACCACTTGAGAGCTTTCTAAGGTTGCCTAAGACCTCTTAAATCACCATAAGGGACTGGAGTGGTGCAAGGTGCCCACTTACATGGGTGGACATCATATACCAGGACAGCTTCTCACAATAACTATGACACTCCATTGGTTGGCATTCTAATCCCCCATAACCCCAACTAGGTCATGACAGTCTGCGGGGCTCATTTGTGAACGTGGACTTCAATCGTAATTCATTCCCGGCTATGGCTCAAACCATTTCTAAGATACAGGAAGACTTTGAGCTTGCTAGACAGGAGTGAACCTTTTTATTAAACAAGATAATCAAATCAGGCATACTTATGAATTATTTTGAACCTGAAGAAACCAGTACTGTTACATTTCTAGGGTTCACCAACTACAGACACTTTATTGAAAACTTCTACAATGTAGTAATGCCAATCACTGAACTCATCTAGAAAATGCATCCTTTTAAGTAGTGAGAAAAGGAAGAACAGACATTCTAGATGCCAACGTCAATCTTTAAAGCTGCTCCAATCCTTTGACATCCTGGGCCTCATTTATGAGATTTTGCCTTATGGCAGTGCCATAGGCCTTCCTGCTACACTGCCCTATGGCAAAAGAAAAGGACAAGAATGCTCTCTATCTATCAGGTACAGTGCATTCCTGTCCTTTTCCAATTTGCCGGTGCAAGTGCACCATGGCCTCCCCTGCGCCAACACAGGCATCTTTGCACCATGGTGCAAGGGTGCCTGCGTTGCAGGGATGGTTATTTTGGTGCAGGAAGGTTTCCCATCCTACACAAAAATAATCATCCCTGCACCCAATCACAAGAGATCTTTTCATCTTTCTATGTGTGCTTCAGAGTACAGAGAGTTGTACAGAGTAGTGGCTTCTTCTATAGGAGGTGTTGGTAATCTATACTTAAAATGGTGTCTGACATTTATACGACTTGCATTTACCTATATTGTTCATTTTGGTTTGTTCTGGTTAGTTTCTTATTTTTGGTTTGTTCACGAGCAGTCACTCAGATCCATAATCACAAAATACATGTTTTTATCTATGCACCTCCTTTCAACTTGGCATAAAAACGTACAAGTTTTTGACATTTTCAGGCTGAGTGATTGACTTTGGTGCTGCACAAAGTTTCCCACTCTTTACATGTCATAGAAAACCTGACTATAATGATACTTGACACATGGAAGTGCACGTTCACTTTGTACTTGATTCTTACGTGACACTCTGATCTATGCACACATAGTATTTGATTACAGCATTGTGGAGAATCTTTAGTGTAGAATTTATTGTGGCATATTTACAAGCCCCCTGCCCTGCCATTATGTCACTTTTCCCATATTAATAGTGATGCACGGCGGCGCAAAGGACTTGTAAATCAGCCCCATAGTTTCTTATATAGAATGCTTACTAAAGTTTAAAGAAAAGCATTTGATGTTTAGTTTATAAAAACTGTCCGTGACTAGTTAAATATATTAATATGAATGATTTAGAATTAATCATTTGAAATGGATTAATCAAGTAACCAACATGTAGTAACAAATGTATAGGCTTCATTGCAACAAATAGATTTTGAATGATAACATTTTATACTGTAAGAATGAATATTAGTAATGTGTAGTTTATTCTAAACATCCTCTTTATGTTATTACTGAAACCTGATTTATGATTCTAAATCTGTGCTAATTTGTCTATGTACCTCATAGAGATATCGTTAGTAGGTTTGAACAATCCTTATATGTGTAGCATTCTAACATAGGTCAAATAATAAGAAATGTCCAAAGTATGCATTAATGTTACACGTATGTACTTTCAAATGTAGTGCTAGGGCATACCTATTGATGTGCAATTTGATTCTTCATATTATGCAAATGATGCAAGAACTGAAAGTACTAAAGAAATTATATTCATATATGTTTAAACGTGCACACGTATAGTCATTGTGCATCATTGAATTTAATGTCTTAGGTTAGCCTGCACTCAAAGGCCTGTATTTTGTTTCACAATTCACTGTGCTCTTGATGTTTGCTGGCTTGCTTTTCCTTATAGGCATTCCCATGCTTTGCTGGCTTAAAATAGACACATTTCTTGTAACAGCAATAGATACATGTCTGGGTAAGGAATTGGAATGCAAGCACATGGGAAACCTGTAGACAAATAATGGACTATTGTGCTTTAGACGATGTGCCCATGTCCAGTGTAAGATCTTTCAATACTGTTGCAGAGTGTGTACCATGTGAATCCATACAGAGATTGAAACAAATGCAAGGGATTTCTTTTGATGACGCAACCAAAGGGGAGTTTCCAACAGACTCCATCAATTATAATTTATCGTCGCTCTGGCTGAAGGAGGAGATGGCTTTGGACTTTCTTGCAGGCTATACGCTGAACTTCTTTGCTGAACCCCTTTTCTCCATATCCATAATCTTGCTTGGACTCCATCCTGAACAATTTCTTAATCCCCATTGCCTCTTGGGTGGACTCTTAAGACAGCCCCTTATGTCCTTTTACTTCCCCTAAAGTGTGGTTTAGACTGAAAGGGATTTCCAACCCATTGAAGACTCTTGATCAAACTTCCGTAATGATTTTGCTAGTGTTACTCATACTCTTGTGTCTTATCCCTATTATTTTCTATAGCGTTGCTTGATATCTGAACTCTGAGCATTCTTGTGCCCTGTTTGTTACTTTGACCATTTAAATTGCTAATATATAGAAAGGACCAATTGAAATTGTTTTTCTTCGGGCACTAAATATTAATGTTATTGTTTTGCATTGCAGACACAGATGTGCTGGTCTGCTTAATTTTTGTTTGCATACATTTCTTTAGGAGGCTTGGCCTCCCTGTTGCTATCTTACACCTATACAGTATGGTCTTAAGAGTGATTATTTGAATCTTATTTCTTACTTGTAATACACACCTTTGAACGTGGCTACCAATTCAGGTCCTCATTGTGTAGCTAGATGGTTGCACTATTAAATTAAAGTATACCACACACTCTCTCTCTCCTAAGTGTGCACAAACAAGATCTATCGGAGCACCAAGTGAGGAAGTAAGTAAGAGTTTACGATCTGGTAGTAGTGGAGGAAAGAAACCCCTCTGTACATGTAGGCCCAGAAACAAATCTAATGGATCTGCTGAACATAACAAAGGCCCCTCTTAAACTGGTCGTTGTTTGTAAAATTCAGACTCTAGAGGAGTACTGTATTGATTATGACACAAGCTCTTTTCAAGAGCTGAATGTGATATGCTGGTGACTGCAGTGTACAATCAGTGGATCAGTATGGGACATGGAGCGTTTCCAGATATTTCTTTTATTTAACCGCATGCGCGCTAGCGCAATTCCGCTCCTGTGCTGAGTTTTTTAAAACCGCACTTTACGTGACGAGCTGGGCTCGTCATCAGCGTGCGAGGAGGCTACGCCATGACGAGCCCAGCTCGTCATGAGCGTGGAAGGGGTTAACTCTTTCTAGCACCTGTAGTAGGCTTGTTGCTTTTTGTTAGAGGGACTGACACCTCAAGACTTTAAGAATTGATTTCATACACAACAGTGAAGCATCAGCAGCTACACCAATGGATGTATCATATAACCGTTGCTCTGGTGCAAAAAAGGTGGTAACTTGCAAAGTTTTTAATTACTTTTGTGAAACTGTATGCAGAAACAGCTTTTGATCCCAAACATACCACAGAAAGGTTTTTGCAGAGGGCAAGTTAGAGGAAATCGACTGTAAAACAAATTGTTAAAAATGTATAGCACAAGTATTGTTTGCTAATTATTGCACTTTGATATAGAAATGTTGCCAAAACAACTAAATATGATTCTATCTTTCTCCAAATTCTACACATTGGATGTTTGGAGAACATTTATTTTCTAAGTTTGTTATGTACATTTAACAAAACAGTTTTATTTCAGTTTGCACCATGTTTTAAACTGGGAAATAATTATGTTGTTTTGAGCAAAAGCTGTTTGCTACATTCTGTATCACACATGCAGCAAAAATGATTCAAATATATTTGCTCTTTTCATTTTGCACTATTACAAATTTGCTGTGATATGCCCTATAATGTTCACCTCATATTGTTTTATGAACCCCCAAGCTATTTCTCAGTGGAGTTGTAAGGGTGTTCAGCACTCTGTATAATGGCCTTATAATTCAAACATGTGCTCTTGGTTGGCTTCTAGGATAAAGTTGCATACTCAATAGACTAGGGGGGAAAATTGTGTTGTACTCCTTTTCATCAGCAAAGAAGTATCAGTTGCGAATAGTGAAAACTGTGCACATTACTGGACTGCAGCTTCCAGTCACAGAGGATGCAAGCCATGTGCATTTGTTGTAATTTATCCTTAAATTCATGTTTTTGCTTGAATTTTGATTTCATGTAAATAAATTTTGAAAATTCGGATTTTCCACACTTTCATTGTTTACTGTGCCCTGTGCATATGACATCAAGATCATCTATACAATCACATTTTATCACGCACAACAGCCTTGTCCTCCAATTTGGAGGCAATGCAAAATGATGGACTCCAACCGCCTTTACTGTGTTCTTTCCATCTTGCAGTTTTTTTAGTTGCTATTTGCAGGTATTTGACCTGACCGCCTTAGGGTGGTCTTCCCCGAAACGTTTTGCCTATTCTCCTCCATTTTGCTGAACCTATTTTGGTTGGCCTAAGACTCTAGGCACTTTACCACCACTAACCAGTGCTCAGGTGCTTGTCATCTCTCCCTAAAACATGTTAGATTGGCTTAAACCCAATTGGCATATGTCATTTACTTATACGTCCCTTGTAAATTGGTTCAACATGTACCCAGGCCCTGTAAATGAAATGCTACTAGTGGGCATGGAGCACGCATTGTGCCACTCATTTAAGTAACCCTTTAAACATGTCTCAGTCATGCCATTACAGCCAGTGTGTGTGGAGTTTTAAACTGCCATATCAAACTGGCAAAGTAAAACGCTCGCCAAGCCCAAACCTTCCTTTTTAGGGCTCGACCTCTGCCACTGCGCTTGCGCATTGCAGATGTCGAGACATAGTGGGGCTTAACGAGAGCTTAACCAAACATCCGATTTGATGCTGTGCCCGTGACAAAAGCGCGTGCACGCATCAAAGCCACCAGCCTCCCTCCCACAAGCTTCCCCCAGCGTGCGCTCTGGAATTTCTCCTCCCCTAATTATTCACTGCCCACGGCCCCCCGGCACATCAAAGACTGCTGCTCCCCTTGCGTCTCATCACCCTTACTCTCCCCTATTCTTCCCATCTTACCTCTACCCGCCCCCCCTCCCCACCACAGCAATGCCGAGGGCTTGTTTATGTTACAATCTCACAGAGAAACATGTTTTCATCACACTACTCATGCTGCATTTTTAAATTACTCAGTTTGAAGTGAGCAGAAATCTTTACTTTATTTATCCAGCTTGTATTTTCTTTTAAAACACTTGCTCCAACTCGAGCTTTACTTTCCGTTTTAACTTTCGCCTTGTATTTAAACACGGAAAAACTAGCATGAGAGTGTATATATAAACAGCCGGCATGAGCTTTCGCTGCATTTCAGAGCTCACGTTGGGCTTATCTTCAACATTTCCAGCTTATATTTGCTTTAGAAAACATTCATTTCTAAGCAGCCAGCACGAGATATTCCTTGTGCTTCAATCCTCGCGCCATGTTTACTTTCAAATGGAAGGCTGGAGCTCAGACTCGCACTTCGCTGCACCCAAGGTGTTTACATATGATTCAAAGCCTCGAGCTGCCCTTCACACTCCCTCCTTACGCTGTGTTTACCTTTGAACACTCCGTTTAAGCCAATTAACTCCCCGCTCCTCATAGATTGTTTATGAAGTAATGCTTTGAGAATTGTATATTTCTAAACCAACGAAGACAGTTCTTTGCATATGACAACTAAGTAGATATTTATGTCTTTTACTTTCCACTCGATAACTTTCACTGTATAACCACCTCACTTTCTGCCGGTTTGCTTAAACAGTTCTTCTCAATTTTTTAAAGTATAATTACTGTTCTTCCTGCCGCTTTTACTTAATGTATATCAGTCTTAATAGTAACACTTTATTTATGTTAATTGCACATAAGTCTTTACTTTATTATCCTGCTTGTGTTTTCTTTTAAAACACTTGCTCCTACTCGAGCTTTACTTTCCGTTTTAACTTTCGCATTGTATTTAAACACGGAAAAACCAGCATAAGAGTGTATATATAAACAGCCGGTACAAGCTTTCGCTGCATTTCAGAGCTCACGTTGTGCTTATCTTCAACATTTCCGGCTTATATTTGCTTTAGAAAACATTCATTTCTAAGCAGCCAGCACGAGATAGTCCTTGTGCTTCAATCCTCGCGCCGTGTTTACTTTCAAATGGAAGGCTCGAGCTCAGCTTCGCACTTTGCTGCACCCACGGTGTTTACATATGATTCAAAGCCTCGAGCTGCCCTTCACACTCCCTGCTTACGCTGTGTTTACCTTTGAACACTCCGTTTAAGCCAACATAGATTGTTTATAAAGTAATGCTTTAAGAATTGTATATTTCTAAACCAACGAAGACAGTTCTTTGCATAAGACAACTAAGTAGATATTTATGTCTTTTACTTTCCACTCAATAACTTTCACTGTATAACCACCTCACTTTCTGCCGGTTTGCTTAAACAGTTCTTCTCAATTTTTAAAAGTATAATTACTGCTCTTCCTGCCGCTTTTACTTAATGTATATCAGTCTTAAAAGTAACACTTTTTTATGTTAATTGCACATTCTCCATTGGATTGTATATCTTTAAGTTGAAATGTAAATTTCTTCACACTTTCTTTGCCTGCAGCTTTGATTTTAATTACTTGTTCTTGCCTTCTGCTCCCCTGATTGCCCTCGTTTTCTTGCCTTCTGCTTCCCTGAATGTACTCGTTTTTTCTTGACTTCGGCTTCACCACTCCATCCATCCATCCAGCCCCCCCACTCCATCCATCCAGCTCCCCCACTCCATCCATCCCCCCACTCCATCCATCCATCCCCCCCACTCCATCCATCCTTCCCCCCACTCCATCCATCCATCCCACTCCATTTATCCATCCATCCATCCCATTCCATCCATCATCCATCCCCCACTCCATCCATCCATCCCCCCACTCCATCCCACTCCATCCATCCATCCCACTCCATCCATCCACCCCCCCCACTCCATCCATCCATTCCCCCACTCCATCCATCCATCCATCCCACTCCATCCATCCATCCCACTCCATCCATCCATCCCCCCACTCCATCCATCCACCCCCACTCCATCCATCCATCCCCCCACTCCATCCATCCATCCCCTCCGTCCATCCATCTACCACTTCATCCATCCATCCCCCCACTCTATCCATCCATCCATTCATCCCCCCACTCCATCCATCCATCCCACTCCATCCATCCATCCCCCCACTTCATCCCACTCCATCCATCCATCCATCTGCCCCACTCCATCCATCCATCCCCCCACTCCATCCCCCCACTCCATCCATCCATCCATCCCCCTACTCCATCCATCCATCCATCCCACTCCATCCATCCATCCCCCCACTTCGTGTATCCATCCATCTCACTCCATCCATCCATCCCTCCATCCCACTCCATCCATCCATCCCCCCACTACATCCATCTATCCCACTCTATCCATCCATTCTACTCCATCCATCCATTCCTCTCCATCCATCCATTCCCCTACTCTATCTATCCATCCATCCATCCCTCCCCCAACTCCATCCATCCATCCCCCCACTCCATCCATCCATCCCCCCACTCCATCCATCCATCCATCCATCCATCCCCCCACTCCATCCATCCATCCCACTCCATCCATCCCCCCACTCTATCCATCCATCCATCCCACTCCATCCATCCATCCGTCCCACTCCCTCCATCCAACCCCCCATTCCATCCATCCATCCATCCACCCCACTCCATCCATCCATCCCACCCCATCCATCCATCCCCCACTCCATCCATCCATCCATCCCACTCTATCCATCCCACTCCATCCATCCATCCCCCCCACTCCATCCATCCCCCCACTCCATCCATCCATCCCTGCACTCCATCCATCCATTCACCCGCTCCATCCATCCCTCCCCCGCCCCACACTCCATCCCTCCCCTGCCCCACACTATTTTCAAAACAAAAACATAAATACAAAATGTGTCATTTACAATAGTAATACCTCTAACTTTACTAATGCGAGCCCTATTGCATTGCAAATGCTTGTTAATACATATAAGTCACCACTAAGGTAGGCCCTGGACAGCCAAAATGGCATGGTGCAGTGTAAAAAGTGGACATGTACATTTACGTTTTCACATGTCCTGGTAGTGAAAAACTCTTAAATTAGTTTTTCACTATTGCAATGCCTATCTCTCCCTTGGGATAACATTGGAGTTGCCTTGTTGCATAATATAAGTACAACTTCCAGATGGGAAGAGATAACCAGTTCATGTTTTGTGTCTTTGGAATTGGGTGAAAAGCCTTATTTAGTGGTGAAGTCGGGTTTTTGAGAACAATTTTTAAAATGCCACTTTTAGAAAGTTGGCATTTTTCAGCCCTTAGTCCTTTGGTGCCTGTAGCCTGCTTTGGGTTCTGTGACTAGGTGACACTGTCAGTTAGACTTTGTGAATTCCTCCTAGACACTCAAACAATGAAGGAATTATGTCTGGCTGAATGGGCCTTCTGCTGGTAGGATGGGGAGGGTTGAGCTGAGCACAGCTCAACTTCTACTTGAATACCTTTTGCTCTGCATTCACACAGAGTGCCTAACAACCTTGCATTGTCATTTCAACCAGCCTAGAGCCAGGGCAGGGGGGCTGGAAATTCCATGCACTTTAAAACCACTGTCTAGAAGCTTCTCTCACCTTCCAGAACCAGGGCATATGGGTATAAAAGAAGGACCCCAGACATCATCTTTTCAGTACACTTCTGGACCTGTGGATTCTCTTCCAGAAAGGACAGCTGTGCTGCTCCAAGTATTGCGACTCTGCGGAACTGCTCCTCTAAAGGAATTGCTGTCCTTCTGTGCTGACCTGCTCCTTGCTTCCCTCTTGCCTGTGGAAGACAACTGGATGAGCAAATTCAGCTTGAACCCAGGACTCCTGAGTGACTCAAAGGGCTATTCTGATGACCTCCTAATCTGAGCCACAGAGACATAAAAGGCTCCCTAACCAGCGCCTGGACCCAGCTGCAGTGAGTTCCTGACCCCCAAGTGGTGGAGCTCAGGTCCTGGGCCCTTGACTTGAGACACAGGCTCTTGAAATATAACTTTGGACTCTTTACAACCCTGAACGGACAAGTTTGCACTAGAAGTGAACCACTCGCACTGAAATTCAGTGCAAGCCACCACCAGCCTGTCTCTTTGCACAGCAAGCATTGTTTCGCCGCAGAGACTGCCAACGTGAAGAAGGAGCCTGCTCTTCATACCTTGCCAACCACCTCCTGAATCGTCCTCCTTGCTTCCTGTGACCCTCTCCAATGCAAATGAGATTCTTGGCACAAAACCTGAGTAAGTAAAACAACCCAATGGGACTAATTTGGGACAGTAGCCGACTCGCGCTCCATCGCAGTTGGCCTGAACTTTTGACTTTGACCAGGTCCATCGCGACCAGATAGCCGCGGTTATCACTCCTTGCTTTTGCAATTTATTCTTTGAAAATCTATAACTATTATCCTACTGGTTGTATTTTTGTCGTTTTGGTCTTGAATTATTTATCAAATTAACCTTTATGGGCCTTATTTATGGAAATTGTTGCATCACTGCATGAAAACAGCAATGCAGCACTTTTCATCGTGCCATCCTTGCGACACCATGGATGCACTGTATTTACTGTACAGCGCTCCCTGTCGCAATGATTTACATATATGTCAGTATTTCTGACATATCTGTAGGCACAAAATTGGCACATTGCTGGAGGGTGTCTGAAAACAGACAAAACTACAGCAATTTGTCTTTTCACATGGGAAAAGCACTACGTTTTCCCATGCGCAAGGACCTGACGCAGCAGTGATGCCCTAGAAGTGTCGCAGTGAAATCTCATACATTTCACTTTGTCACTTCTATGTGGCTGTCCTGTGTCCAAACACCCACAAAGCATAAATTATATCTGACGCAGGCATAATGTAGTGCAGAGGTTTACAAAGTGACGCCTCTGCCTAGATGGGTCACTTTGTAAAGGAGGCCCTATGTTTCTACATGTTGTGGGATCTGTTTTGTGCTGCTTTCACAGTTTTATAGTCTTAAGTGTAGCTCAAATACTTTACCCATTGCCTCTAAGTTAAGACTGACTGCTCTGTGCCTATCTACCAGGGGAGAACACAGGTTAATTTGGGCTTTCCTTGTACATTATCTTGTCTAGGATTGGGGTTGCTTCTTGACCAAGGCTCACACTTCAGTCCACCAGTAACTCAATTTCTAACTGCAGTTAGTCCATCTTTTGATTGCATCATTTGAATCACTGCTACAGCATTCATTTTACCCACAATATCTTGCTGTACTAGCTCTCAGCCTTATCTTATGGGCTCATGCCCCAACCAGCTCTTACGAGATGCACCTCAACGTGAGCATCTCAAAGTTATTTCACTGAAATCTGTCTGGGAAAATCCAGCTTCCCGCAATCTTTCATAATTAAATTCTTATCAATGTCCTCAAATTGTCGAGAAATAATTTAATTTCCATCATGCCACTACCCTTGTAGGCCCTTCTAAGGCAGATCAAAAGAAAGTCCAAACTGAACATGTAACATAATTGCTTTGCAAAGTATGTAGTGTTTTGCAGTGCACTGGACACACTGCATTCAAAGTCTGAGCCACACAGTCAATTTCCCTTTATTAGAAATATCTATGCACTGGAATTTACCTTGAGCCGCTCTTGTTCCCATTGTTGATACTTTTATTTTTTCTAGACAATCACAGAAGTGAAAATAGGATCTATGATTTTTGTAGTGCCTACAGTGAGGCAAGCATTCATACTAAATACAACTTGCAGGAAAGTGATTTATGTAATCACTTAAAAAGAGATGCCCTAGATGTAGACCATGCAATGTGGTACAAGGCGAAAGGTCTCTCTGGTCAGTTTTCTTTGATAGTAATGTATTTGTGTCCATTCTTTTCAATCCATGGAGATGGTGTATTCATCCTCTCGCACTGATACCCTTGCATGAACGGACCATATTCGAGCATGAGGCACTTTGGACAAAATACCAATTCCCTTAAGTTTTTCTAGGAGCTGTCACCCTTAATCTGGATATTATTCCTGTTTGTTTCTCAGGTTTCGAGGGAACTGCTGTCAGGAACATAAGTTGGAAATCGTCTCTGGGCCTCAGAAAAGGTGTCATCAGAGAGGCCAATCAAGGTAAACGGACTTAGACATTATGTACACTTATGGTTTCTCACATTTTAGTTACTCAGAATATGATATCTTGAATTTTGATTTCATGTAATTAATATGGACTGCAGATTTAAGTCGTATTTCTTGGTTTAAGGTGGAAGCCTAAATGGTCAGTGTCTGATATATATTTCCCAGACTAAGATGGCACTCATGTGATGAAGCTCTTGGGCAGTCTTTGAACTCTAGTACATGAAGGTGCTTACTTGGAAGAACCGTGCTTCCCAATGCTCACATTGCTATTTGCTCATGTCTCGCTGAGTTTGAAGACTGAATCATGCCACAAGTATCCTGTGGAGCCCTCTTGTTGTTGGACTACCACCATCAGCTTTTATATGAACTGGGAAATCTTTCTCAAAGGCAGTATTGTTCCCAATGCACGTCATTGAACACAAGTTACATTCTTGACTTGGAGTGACAATCTCTCATTGCTCCTAAAGACTTTGATTTATGTATTTTAGTTGTTTCTTGGGAATGTATTGTGAAGTGTATTCATAATTATTCATGATAGTTGAAGGATTTGCTTTGTGCACAATCATTACACTCAGAGGAGTTAGACCTCAGACTAATATATGTTGCAGGCAAACCATTTGTATTCACAAGCACATATAACTGCAGAACGTTTCCTGGCTCTACTATGTATATCATATACAGTAAGTTAGACAGTTCAAAGCAGGAGAATAAATATTGATATTTTTTGTTTACTCTCTTTAACACCCAAACACATGAGACAAATCCATGCCAGGGCCAAGAAAGGGTGCTATGCAGTGAGATGTTTTTTCTTAAATCCCTTAATCCCCCTGTGCTCTCAGGGGTGGCTTTTAGCCTTTGGGGAGTACAACGGTGGTGAGATAGAGCAGCATCGAAATCCAGACTTCCCCTTAGTAGAACAGTGAGTCTAACAGATTGCGAAGCCCACATTCACTCACTGTCCTGATGTCATGGTTTCAAATGCTTCATCCTTGAGTGAAATAATGTTGCCAATTAATAGCTTTCAAAAAGTGATGAAAGAGGTTCACACAGAATATCAAACCTAAGATCGGCAGTTATCAGATGTTTTTCATCGGTTAGATTGATTACAAGCAGGTAAAAATCCCTTAATGGAAGAGGAAGCTAACTTACCCAATTCATTTGTCTTGCAGTATGAGAGTACTGCCTCATTACAGCTTAATGAATTTCATGTTCTCCTACGACTACTGTAGTTACCTCAACAAAGCCGTATTTGACTCTGCTTTGCTTAGCAGCCCCTGAAAGTTTTTATGGATACCCCTAAAAAAAAGTGCAACAACTTATAACTCAATGTATTTTGTGTTTTTTTGTTTAGGCCAGCAGTGCCCTACAATCCAAAGTGGTGCTTATGTTGTCTTATTTAACTGGGTATGGTGTGTCTTGGTCATTATCTCTAGTTTCCCTAAACAGTCCTTTGCAATATGAAGAACTTCATCCAATTGTTGATATGTTGGCAGTAGCCCAATCCATAGATTTAGAATTATTAGAATTAAGTAGGATGCAACTATTTTCTGAGTCATTTAGCACAGTTCCAACATCTGGTTTTAGAAATGGGGTGGCCCAAGTAAAAGAGAGATAATTTTTTTTTACACATGTCTCAGGAAAGATGTTTAAGATACAATAGCTCAATTATTGGATGACTGTGACGAACCAATAGACTTAGGGGCAGATTTATGATAACTGGCACATCCCGAGGGATGCGCCAGTTATTTTGCGTCGCTGCTCCGCCACCCATGGTGCGCCGCATTTACAATGCGGCGCACCATGGGGCAAAAACGGCACAGATGCGTCACGCCGTAAAAAGTGACGCATTGCTGGAGTTACGTCGCAAGCGCGACGCAGCTCCAGCAAGGCTCGGGGGTGCCCCATCTTTACAATGCTGCGTCAAGACCTACGCCTGCTTTAAGCAGGCGCAGGGTTTTGACGCAGCATTGGCCTGAAAGTGACTGAGTGAAATCTTATAGATTTCACTCAGCCACTATTGCGAGGCTCACCTGCCCCGGAACGCCCACCCTGCGCCGGAACGCCCACCAGCGGCGCAGGGCTTTACAACGTGACGCATCTGCCTAGATGCGTCACGTTGTAAATCGGTCGTAGGGATGCGCCACGTTTACGCCGCAGTTGCGTGACGCCAACGTGGCGCATTCCCAACATAAATCTGCCCCTTAGTATAACAAATGGATTACAGACTGGTAGAAAATAACAGTGATAATCGGCAAAGTGAATTCAGGCATAACATTTGGGATAGATTCGGTTTTGATCCACCATTGAGGAAAGTAGAAGTGCGTCCTCAGAGCACTTTCAGATTTGAACTATACGCCAACAATTCTCAAAAGAAGGAAAAGAACATCAAATATCTAAGAATCTATGTTTGTATTGTGTGTCAATCATACATATTATAAAGGGGTGTCCCAAGAAAAGCAAGTATCAGAATTGAGGAAACGTTGAATCTCAAAACGATTAGGGGCCTTTTTCACTGAGTCCGTATTTATATATGACCTGAGACAAATTAGTATCAAATACTTTTGATTTGGGTTCTATGCACTGTAAACTATTTGAAACACTGCAAGATCATCCAAAGACGCACACTCACTTTCTGCTTTAGTTAAATCAGGAGCCACAGAGAATTTCATTGATTAGAAGTAGGTGAAGATGCCAGTGATACCTATTCATAAGAAAATGAAAACCTAAGAAGTTAGATCAGTTGGTGGTTCAAGGCTCACTTCAGGACCCATTACTCAGGTCACAACAGAATTGTTAATGATCAGCTTCCTACCTCATAAAACGCAATTAAGAAGTAATTTAATAGATGCCCCATATTTTCAATTTATTTTGGAGCTTCCATGGCTCACCAGGCCCAATCCTTTTGTGACTGTGCAAAGGGCCAGGTGCAGTTGACTTCCCCACAACGTAAATCTGAATATTAGGCAATGTTACAAAATAATAAACACAGAGTTTGTTGTACCTGGGAGTTGTAGCCACAACTTCTAAAGATAACATTGATTCACCAACAGTTTCTGCACTCACCAAGGTGTCTCCAGTGTTTTATTCATATTGAGCTGTATCCAGAAAAATGAAGGTAGAGATACTATCACCACATTGAATTTGTTTGATCGATTATAGAGCTTGACTCAAAATAAAATAAAAAAATGCTATCCCTTACCTTTACTACTGGCCATGCGCCCTCAAGTTAAGAATTCAAAGATTTCAATGAAGATACATCTAAGAGGTGCATGCTATCTGATTCATGTTAGAGAAGTATGCAAATGGAAGATAGCCTTGCATACTAAGTTTGCACTCTTTGAATATAAAGTAAAGCCATTTTAAGTGTGCAACATTTTTTTCAGAATTTTAAACAACAAAAAATTTCCACCTAAAGTAACCAAAAATATTTTTCTTTATTATGTAATACTAAATATTAAAAGTGATGTATAGAAATAATAACAAGGCATTTAATTATATTTTATTACAAATGAATGTTACATTCACTTTTAAATTCAAAAAAGTTATTGAAATAAGTTAATTAAAATTATGTTCAATTTTTTTTATTTTTTTTAACCTTAAAATACATTTAATTATATTAATAACTATGTTAAATGATTTCATTACATTTGACATTATTTCCTACTGGGTTTTATTTTAAGTCTCTACCTCCACTTTCTAGGGAGGCATTTAGTGGGGCTTAAAAAATGCTCCCAAATTGCGGATGGGGCACCGTGCATGTGCACCGGGCGCGCGCAAAATTTGTCCCCCTGCTGATCACTTTCGCGGACGCTTTCATGTTCTCAGTGAGCCGCGCGGCCACTGAGAACATCAAAGCAGCCGCAAAAGTGATCAATCACCATTTGCCATCCGAAGCCCTTTACTGCTTTGCTTGTTGGTATTGTGTTCCACCGGAGTTTTTTTCTGCTCGGAGGCTACATTACTCGTACCATTTCTACTCTACACTAAGAAGCCCTCCACCTCTCAATACCCAGTGCTCCTTCCTCAGTTGTATTCTTGATATGTTGCCCTTCATTTGCTACGATGTACTGTCTGCAGTTGACGGTTATGCTGTAAAATATAAATATCCCAGGATGTCCACATGTCTTTCTAGACTAGAGAAACTGCCCCTATTGCCACTGTTTCTTGGTTTGCTTGTTTTACTGGGAATTTAGTATTTTAGAGAATTGCCGCATACGTTCATGGTAGTTTGTTTTTCACTGTTAATGTTACTAGCATATCCACTTAATTGTTACACGCCTTGTCACATGCTTATACCACAGTACATGGAGCTAATTTGTTGCTGGAGTTGACGCCCTTCTCCCAACGTCATATATTTCATCCATCTTGCCAAAGGAACCACCTCTGTGTCACAAGTGTGGGCAGAAAATCCGTTCCGCTCGCAGATTTTGCGGATTTTCAGCAAATTCGCAATCCGCGAGATTCGGAATTTCCGCGAGCGGAACGGATTGGGTCAAAAGTTGAAGATGACTTTTGTAACTATTTTAGAATGCAAGCTGCCAGAGCCATTCTAAAATAGTTCCAAACGTTCCAAAAGTCAGCTTCAACAGGAAGCAAACTTGGGGTGATTAATGATTGTGTAACTTAATTTGACCTTCAACTCGAGCACCTGCTTTACTTTATCTATTAGTGCCTCCTGTTAAAGCTGACTTTGTAGCTATTTTAGAATGGCGCTGGCAGCTTGCCGGCGCCATTCTAAGTGGGGCTGAGGGCAGAAGGGCACAAAGTGGGACAGAGGGCAGAAGGGGACAAAAAACGAGTGGGCAGAGGGCAGAAGGGCACAGAAACGAGTGGGGCAGAGGGCAGAAGGGGACAAAAACGAGTGGGGCAGAGGGCAGAAGAGCACAAAAACGAGTGGGACAGAGGGCAGAAACGAGTGGGCCAGAGGGCACATCACGGTCTCGCCCCCAAAAAAACCCGCGAACACGTGCGAACATGCCAAAACGCCCCGAGAACACGCAAAGGACCCCGCGAACACGCAAAAATAAAAAAATCTGCAAATTCGCACAAATTCGCAAATTTTGTGGATCGGGAATTCGCAAATCCGCAAATTCGTGAATCGCAAATTTGCAAAATTCGCCCATGCTTACTAATTTGCCTAAACACACTGCACACTCACACACTGTGCCCTCATACTACTTTAGGCCACACACTGCGTACTCACACACTGTGCCCTCACACTACTTTAGGCCACACACACTACGCACTCACACACTGCGCGCTCTCACACTGTGCTCTCACACTACTTTAGGCCACACACACTGTGCACTCACACACTGTGCACTCACACACTGAGTCCTCACACTACTTTAGGCCACACACACTGCACACTCACACACTGTGCCCTCACACTACTTTAGGCCACACACACTGTGCCCTCACACACTGTGCCTTCACACCTCTTTACTTTAGGCCCCACACACTGCGTACTCACACACTGTGCCCTCACACTACTTTAGGCCACACACACTGCGCACTCACACACTGCGCACTCACACACTGTGCACTCACACTACTTTAGGCCAGACACACTGAGCCCACACACTACTTTAGGCCACACACACTGCGCCCTCACACTACTTAGGCCACGCACACTGCTCCCTCACACTACTTTAGGCCACACACACTGTGCCCTCACACTACTTTAGGCCTCACACAATGCACACTCACACACCGCACACTCACACACTGCGCACTCACACTACTTTAGGCCAGACACACTGAGCCCACACACCACTTTTGGCCACACACACTGCGCCCTCACAATACTTAGGCCACGCACACTGCTCCCTCACACTACTTTAGGCCACACACACTGCGCCCTCACACTACTTTAGGCCACACACACTGTGCCCTCACACACTCTGCACCCTCACACACTCTGCATCCTCACACACTCTGCAACCTCAGACACACTGCCCCCTCACACACACTGCACCCTCACACACTCAGTGCCACATAATTATATGCTACATAATTACACTGCACTCAATACAACATACACTCCAAACAATACCACTCAGTGCCACATAAATACACACCACACAATTACACTCTACTGAATACAACATACACTCCACACAATACCACTCAGTGACACATAATTATATGCTACATAATTACACTGCGCTCAACGCAACACACACTCCAAATACCACCCAATGCCACATAATTACACACCACATAATTACACTCTACTGAATGCAACACACACTCCACACAATACCACTCAATGCCACATAATTATATGCTACATAATTACAATGCATCACACACTCCAAACAATACCACTCAGTGCCACATAATTATATGCTACATATTTACACTGCGCTCAACGCAACATACACTTTGAATACCACTCAGTGCCACATAATTACACGCCACATAATTACACTGCGCTTAATGCAACATACACTCCAAATACCACTCAGTGCCACATAATTACATGCCACATAATTACACTGCACTCATAGCAACATGCACTCCAAATACCACTCAGTGACACATAATTACACTGCACTCAATGCAACATACACTCCAAATACCACTCAGTGCCACATAATTACACGCCACATAATTACACTGCACTCAATGCAACATACACTCCAAATACCACTCAGTGCCACATAATTGCATGCCACATAATTACTCTATCTATCTATCTATCTATCTATCTATCTATCTATCTATCTATCTATCTATCTATCTATCTATCTATCTATCTATCTATCTATCTATCTATCTATCTAGCTATCTATCTATCGCCCTCACTCTATCTATCTATCTCCCTCCCTCTATCTATCTATCGCCCTCCCTCTATCTATCGCCCTCAATCTATCTAGCGTACTCACTCTATCTATCGCATCACCACAGCATCACACAGCACCACCACAGCATTACTCAGGGGCACTACAACATCATTATGCACTACCACAGCATCACTGAACGCCACAGCATCACTCGTCACCACCACAACATCACTTAGCCCCACCACAGCATAAATCTGTGCAACCATTCAACAACAACTGGTTTAAATATGTTCTCTCAATGTTTCAAGCTTTATTACAAATGTCACAAAAAGATGTTAATATTTCACTTCTGTTCTTGGATTTTCGTCACAATAAAATACACTTAACATAATCTTCATAAAAGTTATTTACAAAAGTTTACGCTATTGACATTATAAATTACAATAACTTTTATTTAAGTATTAATTATTAAAAGAAATTAAAAGCCATTGTTATTTGTAAATCAATACATCTAAGTCACGTAAATACAACACATATTGCATTACAAATGCTATAGGTGTCACATTTGCGAAAGTTATAACTATTGGCATTGTAAATGACAAAGCTATTAATTTTGCTATATTCAAAACCAACACATAAATAAAAAATGTGTCATTTACAATACCAATAGCTCAAACTTTCCTAATGCGAGACCTATTGCATTGCAAATGCTTGTTCTATGGAAGGGTGTTGCAGTACCAGTGGGTCACCATGTGTGGTGCTGGACCTATTCCAGCAATGAGATTGAATACATTTACTACTGCTTGGGTCCTTTTTGGCTTAGTAACTTTAGAGGTGCAGATGTGACTAGAAATTAGCATACTCTTTTGAATATGAGGGCATGCTCCTTCCTAAATCATTCCTAACCCTCCCTTAAACCCTCTGCTGCATTAGATCCTGTGAAGAGGCCATTTATGAGTTGGGAGGTGCTGCAATGCAAGGCCCTGACTCATTCTGAGTAGCACTGCATTAGATCTGTTGGAACCTTCAGTTGAGCAGGGAGGAGTACACTCTAACTTCAGCCAATGGCCCAGGACCCTCGGGATCATGACTCACTACCACATAAAGACAGCATAGGGAACCTGGTCAGGTCCAGTTCGGTCTGTTTGCCGGAAAGCAGGAGAGGCTTTGGGAAGCTTGTTGTGTCCCTGTAGCCCAAACAGGAGGTCACCCAAATCACTATTAGAAGTACTTCAGGGCTCTTGGTTTCAAGGCACGTAGGCCTAGTCTTCCTTCTTCAGAAGATTAAAAAGAAGGACAGTCCTTCTTCTCAATCCTCTCAAGTCCAGGAGTGTTCTGATTTCAGGCTCAAGGGGTGCCACTTTTAAACCCAGCGCCAGCCTATGCGTGGGAGACACACCTTTGACTAGCCATAAAACTGGTTTAGGTCAGTTCTGCTATTTCCTCAGGGTTTCGATACAATCTGTCTAGTGAAACATAGGGCAGACAGGGTCAAGTGTGATCTGCATTTGCCATTGACATGGTATGTATCTTTTAGATTCAGGAAGGGCTGGGTATATGAAATGCAATCAGGGCATGGGCACGGCTCCTCCCCAACTACCTTGTTACGCAGACGCTCACCTCCCCACACCAACATTGTTTTGTCCACTGTCTGTAATGAATACACATCACAGGCGACCCACTGGTCAAAAGGCACATTTGGTTAAACCTGGAAAATGCCAACTTTCTGAAAGAGGCATTTTCAAAATACAGATTTAAAATCAAACTTTACATTTAAAGAGGATTTTAGGTTACAATCAAAATGTGTGGAGGAAGTATTTTTCTAGCCGCTCCCACACTGAATGTATCACTTAATAACTACAATAAGGTAAACTGCTATTAGTTACCATGCCACAGTGAAAAACAACTTTGGGGGGTTTTCACTATCAGGACATGTAAAACTTATGTACACATGCCCTCCTTTTTCAATACCATGCACCCTGCTCTATTAGCCTCCAGGGCCTACGCTAGGGGTGACTTATAATTATTAAAAAGAAAGGTTTAGGGCAGGAAAAATGTTTATAGCAGGCCTGAGACAGTTTTACAGTACTATTTTAGTGGGTGGCATCATGAGTGCTACGGATTACTAGATGGATTTTATTTGCAGGCCCTGTGTACATGTAGTCCCATTTATTAGGGATCTGTAAGTAAATTGAAAGTACAAATCAGCTGTATACCACTTTTATCATGTTCGGAAGAGAGAGCACAAGCGCTTTACCACTGGTTAGCAAGAGTAAAGGGGAAACAGCGTTTACAATGCAGACAGAATTACACAGTACCATAACAACGCAGGCACTACAACAAACGCATCATTACTTTGTGTTCTATTACAATGCAAGTCATTACAACAACTTGCTTTAGGGAACGCATTGTTGGATTTCAAATCCAACACCATCCCTACTGTTGCACAGACTGGGGTTGCAATATTAAAATATACTATCCCAAAGTCCAGCTCTACCCTAAGGCAAGTCATTGTAATTATTTGCGTTGTAATGGAATGCGTGGTAATGATGCACTTGTTGTATTGCCTGGGTTGTAAGGTATGCGCTGTAAAGGCATGCGTGAATGCATCATACATCCAGAGTAAGGGATGCAGAGTTCTAAAGCCAATGAAAATGGGTTAAAAAAATAGTATAGAGAAGGCAAGGATACGAGAGAATGACACACGAAAGATGGTCATTTACAACAAATAGGCATTAAGAATTCATGTTTTCAAATATGAAAAATACATAAGGACTCAAGGGAGACACTGTGCACCATAAATAGTTTGCTATGTCTCTATGACTGCGAGACCCTTGAGGTCTTTGTTGTGAGGTCTTTTATGGTTTGTTGTTGTCCCCTATTATCAGCGTATTAGGTTTGGTCCTAGTATTATGTATGGTGCTCGGTTACTCTGAGATTTTTTTCTTACATGATGACCATTGATGACATATTCTTTTCTGGCTGTTTGTCTGGATATTCTCCCATCTCTTATATGGAACATGGATCTAGAAAAGGTCTCAGTATTATCCATCATGTATTCTTCAATGTCTTTCAGCCCTATGTAGAAATAAATTCCAGGTTATGATTGCAGTTTATCCAATGTGGACCCAACCACATCTTGCTGGCTGGGGGTTTGTTGACCTCTCTTCCTGTGAATTTGTGCATTACTGAAGGAAGGATATACTAATAGTGTAGAAGAGATAGTAAGCATGGCCCTACAGATGAAGCCACCAAATAAATCTTATTTTCGTCTCCGATCAGAAGCAGAACTAAAGAGTGTAGTTGTCTCTAGCAGGCAGTCTTAAGGCCAATGCAAGAGCTCATCTAAATTGCTTCCTTTAGATACAGAGGGGCAGATTTACAAGCCCCTTGCAACACTTTTGCATTGCTGTTGCATCACTTTTGTGACACAATGCCGGCTTGAACAATGCGGTCAATTTACAAAGTGACACATCTAGGGAGATGTGTCATGTTGTAAAGCCATGTGTCACATTATACCTGCATCAGGTATAATGTATGACGGGTGGGCATTCCCATGCAGGAAAGCCTCGTAAAAGTGATGCAGTGAAATCTACAAGATTTCACTGCGCCTCTTGTACGATGCCACTGCGGCAAAACCTTACATAAAGAGTAGGCCTGGGTGGTGAACTTTGCTCCGTTCGCAGAGTTTCCGGAGTTTTCTGCACTCGGCCAAGTTCACGGATTGCAGAAAACTCTGCTTCGCGATGTGCAGCAGAGTTTTTCCCCTGCGCGCGATCGCGACCGGTAAGTTTGTGAATTTCTACCCGAGCGGCAGGAATACCAGCACAAACTGCCGTTCGCACTGCACTCTGCCACTCACAGAACTTCGCAGAGTTTTTTTGGAACTTCGCGGAGTTCCGCGTAGCAAAACTCTGTGAACTACACCCAGGCCAGGTAAAGAGTGACACAGTCCAATAAGTATAGGCCTCAACATGCATTGCTGGAGTTGCGTCGTGCTTGCGAGATGACTCCAGTAACCTTTGGGCCAACAGATGCACCAGAATTTCTGACGCATCTGTTAATCCTTGAGCCATGGTGCACCATATTGTAAATACGGCGCATCCATGGTTGCACAAAGGCATCACAGGCTGACACAGGGAAACTGACGCGTCCCTACAGATGCGTCAGTTTCTTGTAGATCTGCCCCAGAGTACTTTTTGAATCTTAGTAATTATATAAAACATAGGCAGCCATGTTTAAAGTTGCTGACTGTCAGGCATATAATATTTTACAACCAACAAACACGAGGCAGGGACTACACGGGGATCTTACTCCCAGGGAGGGTAGAGGGACCTTGAATTAAAAGGCCAAAAGGTACACGATCCCTAATTCAATCATAAAAAGCAACAAAAACGTATCCCCTGCCCAAAGAAGAAGGTTTCCTTCTGAACAGGTACCCTGTCAATATCAAAGGAAAGGAAATAAATCATTTTCTTTAGTTAGACATTCACTCACTATAGTAGTGGCATGCTTCATCATCGGGTCTCTTCCTGGTCCCTAAAACTCAGGATGGAATTGACAATTTTTCAGGGAACACTTAGAAATTTTTAGTTACCCGGGTACCTAAACAAATGAAAATACCTCAAACCGACCATGGTTTCCCTTTAGTACCGGATTTTTGAGTATGAATAAAAAGTCTCAATGGGAGGGGGTAAGGAAATTATGGTCCTCTGATCTAAATAAATCACCTACATATTTATCCCCTACATTAAGCCCAAGTGGGTCCAGAGCTTTCAGCAGGACATCAACAATACACTTTTGTTGTGAATGTACATTTCAATACTAACTTCTGGCATCAAAAACATCTGTATGTGTTGTAGTTGGCAGCAGCTGTTTCACTGGCGACCAAGCAGATTTTAAAATGGTGCAAACGAAAATTTAACTTGAGTGGATTGGTTGGCTTTAACTCTCTAATCTGGAAACCGGGGGTTCCAATAGAATTCAAGACAGCTTGCGGATATAGAGACTTGGAGACATGCTTAAAAAACATGGGGCCTCATTTATGAAAAGTGACGCATCGCTGCGTGAAAACAGCGATGCGTCACTTTTCACTGCGCACTCCTTACGACATTCCTGATGCGTCATATTTAATGTATGACACATCATGTCGCAAGGAGTTACAGATACGTCAGTATTTCTGACGTATCTGTAAGCGCAAAAGTGACGCATTGCTGGAGTGTGTCACAAAAGTGACGCAACTCCAGCAATGCGTCCTTTCACATGGGGAAAGCCCCATGTGAAAGGGCTTGCGTCAGTCTTACGCCTGCTGTGAGGCAGGCGCAAGATTTTGACGCAACAGCGTCCTAAAAGTGACGCAGTGAAATCTCATAGATTTCACTGCGTCACTATTACGAGGCTTTTTGCGGTGGAACGCCCCCTCTGCATACATTATACCTGACGCAGGTATAATGTGGCGCAGGGGTTTACAAAGTGACGCATCTACCTAGATGCGTCACTTTTTAAATATGGCGCAACAAGGTGCATTTTTTACACCGCTGGTGCGTCACAAAAAGTGACGCACCGGCGGCGCAAAACTGACACAAGGCCTTCATAAATCAGGCCACTGGTGCGTCACAAAAAGTGACGCACCGGTGGCGCAAAACTGACGCAAGGCCTTCATAAATAAGGCCCATGATACATTCGCTGCCTAAAGTGTACATTTATAAATGTTCACATTTTCCTTTCTTGGTCGGGATGGCAAATCTTCTGTTTGCTATTTTTAAACCAAACTGCCCATGTGAAGCAGGCTCCATATTTACTAAAACTTTGAGGCGTCGCAAACTGACACAAAGAGACGCAAAGCGATGTATTGGTATTTACTTTCCAGTGCAAAAGGTAATTTGTGCTGGAAGGGTGGCCTTTTAGCAGCGCAAAAAATGCTTTGCACTGGTTCGCATCACTGTTCACTAAGTTGGCATTACATGGGTGTTACTTAGGTGGTTCAGCACAAACAACATAGGTTTTTTTGTGTTTTTTTTCATAAATCTTGACACACATAGGTTTTAACGCAAAACCAGATCTACTGACAAAGCCTGACTGGGATTTGTGTCAAAAAGTAACACCTTTTTGAAACAGACAATAAAACAGAGAAATTTTTTAATTTCTCCAAAAAAAACACCCACATTGCATGTGTGCTGCATTGCACACATCCGATGGGTTTGATCCGTCTGAAATGTGTCTAGAAATAGGAACTTGTACTGGGAAGACAACTTGCCCATATAGCACAGATGCCTGTCACAACGCGCAGTGGATGCGCTTGAGTAAAGACAGCCAGTACGGTCGGTACTGTAGCCTGGAGCGCCTGGTAAAGGGCTCCCGGGAATTGTGCTTAGCTTATCCTGTAAAAACCAATCTTTTTAACTCTTTTAATCGTACTTGAAATTCACCTAATTGTTTTTAAACTGCTCATCACTCACTTGTTACTTTGATCACTAAGCGTGCTTCCCCGGTCCTCCGCTGATCATTCAGTTTGTGTGGCGGGAATCAAGGCACACATCGGAAGTAATTCACAACTTCCGGAAATGTTAAGCAGGTCAGCAGACTAGCAGCTGATCAACTTGCCCATATAACACAGATGCCTGTCGCAACGCGCAGCAGACGCGCGCAGTGGGCCCGCCAAAGGCAAGCCCGTTGGCGCCTGTCCGCGCCTGGATCAGGCCCAGGGCCATGCCCCCAGGCCCTAACAAACCAGCTCCACACAGCAAGGTGTCAGCCTACACCAGCAAGCAACTAAAGGATATTCTTCTTGCTACAAACGGCAAACAGATTTGCCATCATTTCAACATGGGGACTTTAATTACCCAGTCTACCACCCGCTGCTCAATCTGCTTGTTCAGACTGGAAGATCACAACAGATCATCACCCACTCGCACTCAATCTACCTCCACAAACCATGAAATAAATCAATTAGCACTTATAAACGCATAATACCTCCCTAAACACAAATACAAAATATTGAACCTCTTACAAATTAGACCTTCTATTCATCACAGAAACCTGGAGTGCCCCCTCCCCCAGTCCAGACTATTGTACTGCAACTCCTGACGGCTTCTGCATCCGCAGATACGACAGAACTAATAAGAAAGGAAGAGGTCTGGCACTCATCTACCAAGACAAGTACTCATTCAGGACAGAGACAATTCCCTCTACGGTCTGTGAAGCATTTACCTTTACAATAATGCTCACTTAATCCCAATCCTTCAAGGGCACCCTTCTTTACCGCCCACCTGGGTCACGGTCTGAAGCTCGGCGATGAGTAGTCTATTACAACCCTTAGCAGGAGAACCTAATTTCACCACCCTGGGAGATTTCAATTTCCACTTAGAGGCTCACGAAGATCAGGATACTTCATCCCTCACAGTAGAAGTAGAGGTGGTAGGCCTCTCTCAAATAGTGACTAGCCCACAGATTCTGCTGGCCACATGTTGGACGGTTTGTTCTCTAATAACCAGCAAATCTCTCTAGGGATCGTCCTTCCTCTAACTTGGATGGACCACTGCACAGTTCTTTTTGATATTCAGACAGGGAGGAACACTCCCCTTCACATCAGTTCCCTTCCCCCCAAGCAGTTTAAGGCATGGAGTAGCATTGACCCCCATGTCCTCAAATCACACTTGCTATCCATCCAGCATGATACCATGCAAGATCCTGAACTGGCTGCCACTAACTACACACAATGGCTCCATAACGCATTTATTGCTTCAGTACCACTTAAAAATGCTTCTAAAAACAGGAAAACCACATCTGCCCCTTGTTTCTCTGCGGCACTGAGACACGCGGTGCAGGAATCAAGACAGATGCTGGCATTGAGATTATGACAATGCAGACAAAATCCGCTACAGGGAGGCAATGATCAAATACAAACTCCTCATAATCTCCGAGAAAAGTAACTACTACCTTAGACAAATTGAAACTGCCCAAGATTCTGTTAAATTGCTGTTCTAGATAGTGACCAAGCTATCAGGGCCGGGGACTAATCTCTCCATAGATGCCACCCAAACTCTCTGCAATTCTCTGGCCAGCTTTTTTGAAGAAAAGGTCAGCCATATCTATGCCAACTTCTCAGCTCAAATGATTGCTGGCAACCTGACTGATGACCCCAGTGACGACAAAAACACTCCCAATCTCTTGGAATTTGCCCCAGTGACGATAAAAGCACTCCTAACTAAGCATGGGCGAATTTTGCAAATCTGGCGTTCGTGAATTTGCGTATTTGCGAACTCGCAATCCGCAAAATCCGCGAATTCTCGCGAATTTGCTGATTTTTTTTTGTGTTCGCAAGGGTTTCTGCCAGTTCGCGAGGGTTTTGTACCAGTTCGCAATTGCGTACTTACTTGTCGGCTCGCAACGGTCGCGACTATGTTGTTTCTACGTCATCATTACAGGTTCCCAGCACCCTCTGTTTCACCACTGCCACCCTCTGTTTCACCCATGCCACCCTCTGGTACATCAATGCCACCCTCTGGTTCATCATCACTGTAGATTATGGGGGGGAAAGCAAGCACACCTGCCCTGCTTCAACTGACATGAATTAATTTGGGGTTGATTTATTAATGTGTCACTGTTTTAAAATTCCAGTCTGGCACCTGCTTCCTTATCTGTAATTTGCTTTCTGTTGCAGTGCAATTTTTTTTTCCAGGACCTTTGTGGCCTACTTGTAGCTATTCTATTAGCCTGTTGTGAGGGTCAGAGCAGGGTCATACAATTGTTGCAACTAGCAACTGAACTCTGGAGGGGCCCCAGTCAGGAAGCACTACAGGGAATGGTTACTAATGATGAGTTTGAACTTTTGCACCTGCTGAGTGCTTTCAGTTTTGCTAAACTCGTTTTTCTGCAGAACAGCAACTGTAATTCCCCAAACAAACATAGGCAACTGAACTCTGGAGGGGCCCCTCAGGAAGTACTACAGGGAATGGTTAGTAATGATGAGTGAACTTTTGCACCTGCTGAGTGCTTTCACTTTTGCAAAACTCGTTTTTCTGCAGAACAGCAACTGTAATGCTCCAAACAAACTTACTTGTGAAAGTTGATTTCTAATCCAAAAGTGATCCAAAGAAAGTCAAAAGGCCTCAAATCCAAAAAAGTGCAGGAAAATGTCAACCTGAGGAATTATTCTGATAAAAATCATCATTTTCAGAAGGTCTATGCTGCTTGCTAGTGGATTTCTTGTGCAGAATTGCAAATTTTGTAATTACGCGAGTGCAAGATTGTTGCTGCCTACATGTTCGCAATTGCTAACTCTCGCGATGCGTCGCCAAACTCCCGCGGGATCCCGCAGCAAGATCCAAAATATCGAGAAAAACAACTCGGCAAACGCTGAATGACGGTAAGTGAACGCCGCAAAATTGTATCACCAAGAAAAAAAAATCTGCTGCGTGCGAATTTGCGGATTTTCGGTAAATTTGCGAGCGTTCGTGGATTGCGAATTTACCGAACATCCGCAAAATCCACGAGCGGAACGGATTTTCCTCCCATGCTTACTCCTAACCTTTCAGAATTCAGTCAGGTCTCACTGGAACAGACCACGGACCTAATTTCCACAGTCAAATCTGGATCCCCCAACGACCCTAGCCCTCCATCTTTTTTTAAATCGTTCCCTGACATTATAGGCCCCAACCTAGCAAACATCTGCAACTTGATGTTCAGTACAGGCACTTACCCCTCCATCTGGAAAAATACTATTATCAAACCTCTGCTAAAGAAGAAGAATCTTGACCCCACAGAGACCAAAAACTACAGGCCAATTGCATGGCTCCCATTTCCTGAAAAACAAAATTGAAAAAATCATGAATACTCAGCTGGCCCAGTTCATTGATGATTACAACCTACTGGATGACACACAATTTGGCTTCAGAAAGGGCCATGGCACGGAAACAGCCCTCATCAAAGCATCCAATGAAATCAGGATGGTACTAGATCACAGAGGTGCCGCGGTCCTTGTGCTGTTGGATTTATCAGCAGCCTTTGACACGGTCAACCACGCCACCTTGATAAACCGTGTCTCAGCCATCGGCATTAGACATAGGGCCAAGGTCCTTCTGTTCTCTTTCCTATTTTATCGGACTCAACTAGTGACTCTCAGCAACTTCAACTCCCCAACATTTGCTCTCCCATGTGGTGTGCCTCAAGGATCATCACTGAGTCTGACCTTATTTAACATATATATGGTGGACCTGGCGGGAGTCATCAAATCCCACAGTAAGGGTCTAATATCGTACACCTATGATGCGCAACTGGTGCTAGCGGTACACAATGATGGAAAGGCAGTTGAAGCAAACTTTCAAGATGGAATGTTGGCAATAAGTGCATGAATGGCAAATAACTGCCTCAAATTAAACTCATACAAGACGGAGGTGATGATCTTTGTAATCTCTCCCCTGGCTGGTCCCCTACATGGGGGACCGCCAAGATGAGATCACCTCCGTCCCCAGTCACAAAGGTCAGAAACCTGGGTGTTATGTTTGATGATAAGATGTCATTCACATTCCACGCCAACGCAGTTTTCTCCTCATCCTTCAATGTCGTCAGGATGATAAAAAAACTCCTACCTTTCCTCCCAATCAGTGCCGGTAGAACTCTCATCAGCACACTTGTTATGTCGAAGGTTGACTATTGTAATGGTCTCCTTATCAATGCCCAGGGAAGGGTCCTAAATAATTTGCAACTGGTGCAAAACGCAGCCGCCAGGATTCTGTCAGGCACCCCCAAGTTTAAACTAATATCCAGGGTGGTGCGACAGCTCCACTGGCTACCCATAAGAAGTAGAACCAAATTCAAGGCGCTATGCATCGCCACCAAGGCAATCCACAATACAGGACCTGAATTTCTGAAGAAAGCTCTCCGCTCCTACATGTCCAGTAGACCCTTGCGCTCATCAGCAGCTAACCTGCTGATTGTCCCTCGAACCAAGAAAGCCTTCATGGGGCGATAGAAGATTTACTATCGCCAATACCAGGCTATGGAATACGCTCGCCCTTCATATTAAGACAGTCCCCCACCCTGCTAGCCTTCAGGAAACAAGTAAAAACCTGGCTTTTCAACCAATAAGTCACCCGCTCCTTGGCCTTTCCTTCATTCCAGTCCTCAGTGCTGAGACACCTAAGGGTATTTGCTCCCTTTACAAGTTGCTTAAATAAATAAATAAGATAAGCTTGGAGAACTAAGACAATGCATTCACTCTGGCACCATGGTACTAGGCTGTGCATTGTGAAAGGCAGCCTCTTTAAATCCCAGGCACAGGGGATGAACAACAGTAGCAGTCAGATCATCTATACTACTATAATAAAGGAAGAACTTTCAGCCTTTGAGGCGGGTAAACTCGGGAACCACAGCGCCAACCCACACACCCGATACACCGTTGGAATCGTCAGGGTGTGTAGATGGTTATAGGCTATATAAAAAAAAATTTAAAACGTTCTTTCAAAAATTTACAGTAAAAAGAAGTAGTCCCTCCGAAGTAGCGCCGGCCGCGACGTGCGTGCTCACATTAGGAGCGCTGGGAGGAGAGGCGTCCAGGAGCCAGACGAGGAGCGGCGGACATGGCGCGGGGGAGGAGCGGTGACGTGAGGAGCAGCGGACAGGCCAGCGGCGGTCAGGTAAAGCGGCGAGGAGCGCTAAACTGAGGATCGGCGGCTAAGGTAAGGGGACCCATGTCAGAGCAGGCGGGGTCAGGGCGGGCAGGGGATGGCCCGGGCGGGGGCCGGGCGGGGGCTGGGCTGTTGCAGGGGCAGGCGGGGGTTGGGGCAGGCGGAGGACGGGTCGGGCGGGGGCCGGGCTAATAGCTGTGGGCCAGGACTCTCCAGGGCGTAGGAGACAGGTGTTAAAAGAACATCTATCAGGTTTAAATCCCCTCGACCACCGTATGTTTATGCCTCCCGGAAGTGAAACCGAAGCTTACAAATACTGGCGCCTATGCGTTTTTCTATACCCCCGACTGCTGCTCTCATGGAAGGTGTGGAGACGCACAGAAATCCTGTTTCTGCGAATATGTTTAAATGCATGTTTGTACTTCTCCGAACTTTGTGGTGGTGGAATTTTGCACATGAACATTCTGTTGTAAACTATATTTTCAACAGGGCGGGCGGGGGTCGGGGAACCCTGATTGCTCCCGAACAAGGTCGGGACGGGCTGCTAGTAGTAGATATAGCTCTGCACTGTGTTGTGCCCCCTGCAAACACAGCACGGAAAATTAGGTTGCTGCACTGTGCCATGTGAATAATTAGTACATCAACCTCTGGATATATAGAACGAGGTTTGTAGCAATTGGAGACCCAATCAAGAAAGAGAATTGGAGAATTCAGTGACTCTCTGTTCAACCATCACAAACTAAAACCATGCAAGATTAATATTGTTAGAACTCTTGTCGCACAACTTTGTCCAAAGAGGATGCCTGAAAGATCAATCAATCAAATGAAAATATGGATACTTGCTGCAAATGCATTTGGGAAAGAATAAGCAAAAGTATGCATTGTTTAAGAATTAGTCAGTGATATTTTATTTGAAGAACAGGCCACACTGTAGAGAAATAATTGAGAGGACTGGGTATCATCGTTATCCTTGTAGGGATATGTAATAAAATAGTGCACTCCAAAAGCACTTTTGTATAAGTGAGAAACACAGGGTGCCATCCCTCTTAAAAAAAAAAGTGATTTAATATTTAACGGTAGTTTTAACATTGTCTCACAAACATAATCAAACTGCCCCAACTGAGCCGTGCCTTTCCTCTGCACTCTCATAAGATTTGCCAAAAGAGAAATGGAGCCATTAAAGACACCCCCACGCAAGAGACAGAAACATATCCTAAAGTCAGATTTGAGTTGAATACATTTTAATATGAAATTGCCATCGCATCATCCTGAAACCAATCTGCATTAGAATAACTCCCACGCGTTATTAATTAATTACGATGCGCCATAGAATGGGTTACGAGTAAAGCAGAAAAGCTCCTTTGGTGTATCATTAAAGGCGCACTATGAGGAGTCTCGTTATTCAGCAGGCACAACGTACAAAAGGAATGTGAAGATGAAAGCCTGTAATTTGGCAGTAATCACTGTTTGCTGTGTTCTTCAAATTAGTCTAAATAATTCGAAAAGTGTTACTATTTATTGTAATTTGAAGGTGAATCATATTGTTGCGTCTTCTTGCAGCTCGTCTGCCTGAGCGCCCCGCAGCTGGATGCACGTGATGTAAACGGTTTGCAGAATATCCCCCGAAGCCGCTGTGCTTTGATAGTAAAAGCAAAAAGAACAATTGAGGAACAGAATGCTAAACAATGTCAAACATTCACCCCAGTACAGGGATCTGGGCCTTAATCCATTGTGTTTTTGCTCCCCATGCCATTCCAGTTTTAACAAGCTGTTGTGCTATGTTAGTAATTGCAAAAAGAGCAATTGAGGAACAGAATGCTGAACAATGTCAAACATTCACCCCAGTACAGAGATCTCGGCCTAAATCCGTGGAGCCTCATTTATGAGGCCCCTTGTGCCGTCGTAACGTCACTTTTTGTGTCGTTCTGTGGCGCAGGAGCCTATTCCATATTTACAAGGCAGCACTAAGCCACTTTTTTTGGCTTAATGCTGCCTCGTAAATATGGTCCCCTTTAACACAGTTTTCTGCATTAAAGAGCCGTGCAATGGATGTTGCTTGGGTCGTTCCCCGCAACATCCATGGCATTTTGGGCCATGTGTATGAAGCAAATTCGCATTCGCAAAGGCCGAAATTCACAGAATTTCGGCCTTTGCGAATGCGAATTAGCAAATTGATATGTATGAAGTAAAATCTGGTGCAAAATAAGAAATCGCTAAATTTGCAATTCCTTATTTTGCAATTGCATTTAAGGAATCGCAAATTTTGCGATTCCTTAAATGCAATGTATGAAGCCAAAGAAATTTGCAAAATTACCTTAAGGAATCGCAAATTACCACCAACTTCTAGTTGGTGGTAAGTTGCGATTTCTTTGAAAAATGCACATTTCAGCATTTTTCAAAGTGCCATATGACGCGCATACATGCCCTTAGGGCATGTATGTGCGCCACATGTGCACCCATGCATATTTCAGGGGTGCAACAGGGTGTCCTTTGGACACCCCTGCACCCTTGAAATTATTCTCAATTTGCGATTTTCAAATTGCGAATCGCAAAATTGAGAATACCTTCCCATTCATTCCTATAGAAATGAATGGGAAAGTATTCCTTAATTGCGATTCGCAATTTGCTAATCACAATTTAGGAATACTTAGAATTTGCAAAAAAAATGCACATTTGTACATACATACCAATTTGCGATTCTATTTCAGAATCGCAAATCGGTACCTTCATACATATGGCCCCTTGACACTGCCCCAGCTTTACGAGAAATCGTAAATCCGAGGCAGTGCCAAAAACGTACGCCTACCCATGGGATGCGTAAGAGTGGCACAGTGAGGGGAAATATCTTTATTTCTCCTCGTTTTTCCTTTTTCTGTGTGCTGCATTTTGCATTCTGTAGCACACATAGGAAAAGAAAAAAGCCTTTTGGGATTGTTTTTGTGCAGGAAGACTTCCCTTCATGGCACAAAACACAATCATCACCTCAACGCAGGTACCCTTTCACCATGGTGCAAGGATGCTTCCTTTGGTGCACAGCAGCCTATTGTGTGCCGGCGCTGGGAAAAAACACAGGAGTGCGTTGTATCTCATAGATACAGCACATTCCTGTCCTTACCTTTTGCCGTATGGCAGTGCAGCAGGATGGCCTGCTGCGCTGCTCTACGGCAAAACACATAAATGAGGCCCATCGTTTTTTTGCCATTCCAGTTTAAATGCAGCCAATATGCAAATCAGTCTTGACTCTGCTCTCACCTGGTATAGTCCATCCCGAACTGCCAGGACAGGTCTTCCCTAGACCGGAAATAAGCATCCTGGGACCGTTTCAGGGTTTCACCCCTCATCGGCCAAGCTAGCTTGCCTCTATTGGCATGTAGAGGACGGTACCCACATCTGGACATACCCTTTCCACTCAGGGTGACAAATGCAAAGAAAACAATTGATGGACAGAATGTTGAACAATGTCAAACACTCACCCCAGTACAGAGATCTGGGCCTAAATACATCGTTTTTTTGCTCGCCATGCCATTCCAGTTTAAGCCAGCCATATACAAATCAGTCTTGACCCTGTTCAACTGGGAAGAGTCCAGCCCGAAATGGCAGGACAGGTCCACCCTGGACTGGAAATAAGCATTCATGGACCAGTTTTTCGGTTTCACCCCTCATCAGCCAGGCTAGCATGACTCCAGTGGCAAGGAGAGCATGGGACCCAAGGTCTGGGCTTCCCCTTCCCACTCGGAGTGATGAATGCAAAAAGAACAAATGATGGACTGAATTCTGAACAATGTCAAACATTCACCCAAGTACAGATATCTGGGCCTAAATCCATAGTTTTTTTGCTTCTCGTGCCATTTCAGTTTAAACCCAGCCATATTCGAATCATTATTGACCCTGCTCCCACTAGATACAGTACAGTCCGAACTACCAAGCCAGGTCCTCCCTGGACCAGAAACAAGCATCCTGGGACCAGTTTTGGGGTTTCCCCCCTCATCAGCCAGGCTAACTTGAGTCTGGTCCAGGGAGGACCTGGCTTGGCAGTTCGGGCTGGGCTGTTTCCATGAGGAACAAGGTCAAGACTGATTTGCATATGGATGGGCCAAACTAGGGTGGTATGGCGAGCAAAAGAATGATGGATTCAACTTAGATCTTTGTGACTGGGTGGGACTGTTTGCATTTTTCAGCATTCTGTCCATCATTTGTTCCTTTTGTTTATGTTAGTAATTGCATCACAACAACTGTGCAAAAAGTATGCTCTTCACTTGGATAGACTCCATCTACCCCTCTGACCATCAGTGGTTGGACGCACTATGGCTTGTAAGTATACTTGGGTTTTTAGGGATATCTAAAGAGGATTAGGATACACAGGAACTTGGTGCATCATTTCCTGGAATGTGGAAATGCTTAGTTGGGGAAGGACTGAGGAAAAGCATCCAGTTGGTAGAACAAAGGTTCATGCATTGTGCATGTCAGGCATAGTCTCCAAAGCAGATAGTTGTGGGGCCACAGTATTCTCACTCCCTAGTAACCATTAGTCAAAGTAAAAAGTGTGCACTAGAAAGTGGACTTCACCTGGGCATCCTTGACTCTCTCATTCAGATTTACCAAAATGTTAGACAGCATTTGTTAGACAGCATTATGCAGCAACCAAAATTGCTACACTGTCTTGCATCACAGGGAGTGAGCAGGAAAGTACCTTATGTTAATGTTAATGTTAATGTTAATGTTAGGCTACACTTATAAAGCGCACTGACACCGTAGGTTTCCTGGCGCTGAGATAAAAGTGATAGTGATAGTGGGTGATGGCAGAGGCTAGATAGAGTTCGAGAAGAGCCAGGTCTTTAAGCTCTTCCTGAAACTCAGTAGGGTGTTAGAGGTCTTAATTCCTAGGAGAATGGAATTCCACAATGTGGGTGCCAGATAGCTGAATCTGCGGCCATCCAGTTTCTTAATTTTAACCACTGGGGTGGTTAGGAGTTGAAGATGGGCTGAACGAAGATTATGGACTGGGCAGTGCGAGGTGATAAGAGATTTCAGGAAGGCCGGACACGTGCATTGGAAAAGTCAAGACGGGAAAGGACAAGGGAGATGACAATTTGCACCAATGCATCGTGCGAGAGTATGTGAGAGATTTTCCGGATTTTCCTTAGCTGGAACATGGTAGCTCCGACATGGGATTTGAGAGAGAGGTCGGAGTCAATGGTGACGCCCAAGCTTTTTACCGAGCTTGACGGGCTGGGGGGCGTACCTAGCTCTTTTGGCCAAAACTGTGGGCCCCAATGAGCTCCGTTTTCTCCGGATTTAATTTGAGCTGGTTGGAAACCATCCAATGTTGGATATGGAGCATCACTGCCTGAAAATCAGATGCGGCATCAGGGGTATCTAAGGGGAAGATAATCTGCATGTCGTATGCATAGTTAAGGAAAGTGCATTTCCAGTTTCTCAATGAGTGGATTAGCAGCCGGAGGTATAGATTAAACAGTAGTGGTGAAAGGGAAGATCCCTGAGGTACTCCACAAGTGGTGGGCATCTGCGTTGCTGTGAAGGGGCCTAGGTGAACTGTTTGCACTCTGCCCGAGAGGAAGGATTTAATCCATTCCCTGGCGGGGCTCCGGATGCCAGCCTGTCCGACACGGTGGAGAAGGATGTCATGATCCACCGTGTCGAACCCGGCCGATAAATTCAGGAGGACCAGTGCCTGTGGGGACCCCCTGTCAGCATTCTCTCGCAGAGTGTCGAGAACTTTCAGGATGACTGCTTCAGTTGAGTGCGCAGGCCTGAAGCCAGCTTGGTTGGATTCCAGGAAGCCGGAGCTCTCTATAAATGCCGACAGGCATGTGGTCACATGAGCCTCCAGGAGTTTGGATATATAGGGCAGGAGGGAAATGGGCCGATAATTAGCAGGATTAGCAGGGTCGGCACCCGTTTTTTTCAAGAGAGGGACAAGTATGGCCTCCTTGAACGTACTAGGGACCGAACTGGTGCTCAAGGAGGCATTCAGAAGGGGAAGAATACTATCAGGTAAGGATGAGAAGACCGCTCTAAGGACTTGAGGAGGACAGCAGTCCTTGGGAGATCCTGATTTGATGCGAGTGGTAAGTTCTGAAAGAGTACTGGTGGTAATAGCTGGGAACTGGGCAAGGGAGCAGGGATTGAGAGAGGAGGAGTCTAGTGGGCTGGCAGGGAGGGGGGAAGAGATAGCATTCTTAATATCTACAATTTTCTGAATAAAAAAGGTGTTGAGCGCATTACAGGTTTCTTGAGTTGGGGCCTGAGTGGGAAGCACTCTATGATCTGATGAAAAGTCATTCATAACTTTGAAGACTTCTTTTGATTTGTTGCAGGCTGAGTCGATTCTTTCAGAGATATGTGAGGCCTTGGTTTTGGTGATTGCGTTTTTGTGTCTTTCCGGGCCTTCACAAACGCGAAACGGTCCGCATTAGAGTAACCATGCCTCCAATTGCGTTCTTATTGGCGTAGCTTCAGTTTGAGTGCTTTGAGTTCCTCGGAAAACCATCAATGGGAGTTACCATGTCTGGTGTTTGCAAATTTGGTAAGAGGGGCAAACCTGTCACTAGCTGATTGCAGCCAGGTGGCTATCCTGCCCTCCATAGAGTCGATGTCTGAGTTGAGGTCAGTAATGGGGCAGGTGTTGGCCGCGAAGTCCAGGAACCCCTGGGAATCATAAGAATTCCATTTGCGGCATAATCCACGAGGAAGGGTAGGGGGCTTGTTCCTCCCTTTAATTGTGATAGTGACCTCTATCAAATGGTGGTCCGACCAGGAGCAAGGGGAGATAATTGGGCTAGACAGGACAATGTTGTGAGTCCAGATATGGTCAAGAATATGACCCTTGATATGAGTGGGCAAGGTAATGTGCTGAGTCAAGTTAAGACTAGTGAGAGTTTCGAATAGTTCAGTGGCATGGGGGCCAGCTTGATCATCGTCAAACCAGTAATTAAAGTCACCAAATATGGCGATCCTGGAGTGATGAGTGAGTAGGCCGGCTACCTGTTCGCTCAGGTAGAGGGGGAACGACGGCATCGATTGAGGGGGGCGGTAAAGTAATACGAAGGCTAGGGCACCACCAACAGTTTCCAACCTGATGACTGTATTATCTACCCCAGGCAGAGTTAGTGACGCAATGGTGAGGAATCTAAACCTTTTGTGTATGATGGCCACTACTCCACCTCCGGGGCGGCTCGATGGCCGATTTACGTTGAGGATATAATAATCCGGGCGGAAGGCCGCCAGGACATCCAGGTGGGAGTCCGGGGTGAGCCAGGTCTCTGTTAGCAGAAGGACATCTGGATTATCCGTGATAAGCAGGATAAAAAGGTCCAGCTGGTGTTTCACCATGGAGCGAGTATTAAGGTAGAGCACCCGAAGCTGTGCATCGTTGCTTAATACCTGCGGGGATGTTTCCAGGCGAGAGCGGGTAGCTCCATGATTACTCCGGATGCATGGGCTCGGTGCATTTCGAGAGATCTTCAGGTATACAATACGCTCAAGCGTGCCTGGCGGTAGTGGAGGGTCGGAGGACTGCAACTCTCTAAGTACCTTTGGAGAATAGGCAATAAATTGACCAGGGTTCCTGGCCTCTGTGCCCGGGCTGGTGTGGACGGGCGCAAACGGGCTTGCCTTTGGCGCGCCGCCGGCGCGCCCGCTGCGCTTCCGGGGCCAGGGTGTCATTATATAACGGCAAGGGTGGGAGGGCGGAGCACTAGACTGCTCGCCCAGCATTGCTCCTCGTTCAAGATGGCGGCCAAAACCAGGCCAAATGGGGCGAGGTAGCGTGGGTTCGAGCCCTCAATGTGCAAAGTAGGCAAAGATAAAATAGATTAGATGGGGACAATAGTAGTAATAAAATAGCAGCAGATTTTAAAAGTACAGCAAACTGGTCCCGGCTTCCTCCTCAGCACAGGACGAGCAACCACACACACCCACTAGCAATCAGTGGCGCTGTGTGTTTACAGGGATTTTATACAGCAGGGCGGGAGGGCGGAGCACTAGACTGCTCTCCCAGCACTGCTCCTCGTTCAAGATGGCGGCCAAAACGGGGCCAAATGGGGCGAGGTAGCGTGGGTTCGAGCCCTCAATGTGCAAAGTAAGCAAAGATAAAATAGATTAGATGGGGACAATAGTAGTAATAAAATAGCAGCAGATTTTAAAAGTACAGCAAACTGCTCCTGGCTTCCGCCTCAGGACAGGATGAGCAACCACACACACCCACTAGCAATAAGTGGCGCTGTGTGTTTATAGGGATTTTATACAGCAGGGCGGGAGGGGGGAGCACTAGACTGCTCGCCCAACACTGCTCCTCGTTCAAGATGACGGCCAAAACGGGGCCAAATGGGGCGAGGTAGCATGGGTTCGAGCCCTCAATGTGCAAAGTAGGCAAAGATAAAATAGATTAGATGGGGACAATAGTAGTAATAAAATAGCAGCAGATTTTAAAAGTACACCAAACTGGTCCCGGCTTCCGCCTCAGGACAGGACGAGCAACCACACACACCCACTAGCAATCAGTGGCGCTGTGTGTTTACAGGGATTTTATACAGCAGGGCGGGAGGGCAGAGCACTAGACTGCTCGCCCAGCACTGCTCCTCGTTCAAGATGGCGGCCAAAACGGGGCCAAATGGGGCGAGGTAGCGTGGGTTCGAGCCCTCAATGTGCAAAGTAGGCAAAGATAAAATCTACCTTATCTACAGAGATATGGTACTATCACGCTGGTAGGTGTCTGGGTGAGTCTAGCATTAGTTTTGTACCTCAAGGGTAGCCTTCCATTATTAAACACCATGCTTAGACTAACTTTAAAAGTCTTCCCACGTCAAATGTATGCTGTACAGTGCAGCACACATGCCATGTGGGAAATAATTGAAGAAATAAAAGCATTTCTTTTTTTTTAAATGCCTGCTTCAAAGTTGTGTTTTGTTTTGGTACAAAACCCTGTCTACCTTTGTTAGTGGACAGGGTTTTGTGTCAAAAACGATGGATGATTGAATGGGAGTGGCCAAGTACCACCTATGGAACGCCCCTTTGACACAGATTAACATATTGTATTACTTTCAAGTAACCTTCCATCACAAAGTTTTGCACTGAAAGTAAATCAAGCATAAAATATTTCACACGGGTGATGCAAACCCTCCGCAAAAGGTTTGTAAATGTGGCCCTTTGTGTATACATTGAAAAGTCACATGGGGTTACACTTTAAAGGAGTTGTTGGGGATGAGTCTAGGTACAATACCTTTATCACAGTATAAGTAAAGTATGAATGTTCATTCACACAACTTATGTAATATTATTCGGGTAGAAAATATGTCATATTATTGAAAAAGAACGTGGTCTAGTGGCTGAGCTGATGACTGTGGCATATTGGAACTTGAGTTCTGATCCCATCTTTGCTACTTGACTAAAATTGTGTTCTACTGGGCAATTAATGTAATCTTCCTGTGCCTAAAATTGCTAAATATATCTAATGGAATTGAATATGAAATGTAAATGTGTAAGACCCAAGTGATGAACATCTTATCTTATCTTGTCTCCTATTGCCCCTCCCACATTGATGTACAGGGAACCATTGCTTCCCTTCATGCAAATCCTATCATATATTTGCAGCATGAACAGGTAGTATAAAATACTGAAAATACACAAAACACAATGGCAGGTGGAAAAAGGCAATCATGCAATGAAGATGGACAATCTTTGTTGAGAAACCAGGTAATCCTCAATGGAAATGGTAAACTCAAATAGATATCAGATATCATAAAGATAATGCAGTAATCCCAATATACCAATGAAGCTTTGGCCCCTCGCTCAACAGTCTGTATAATGGTTGTGATCATCTATTGCTTGAAAAGGTATGATCACATAGAACCTGAGAACAAGATACCAATTTAATGCTGTATGGGAATTAAAGATCAGATGTCTTCTGTTCAAAAAGGCCTTATGGTTGAGAACAAAACTGATATGGAAGAAAAACGGATGAGCAATTGTCCCAATAAACGCGGCTTGCTTTATATTTTTTCCAGTAATGCTTCAGGAGCACAAATCTATAGCTTAACATACGCCCAAATCAAATAAAGCACAATGCAACTCAAATACAATATCTTCATGACCAGCAAAGGAATGGCTCGGAAACTTAGATTTTATATATATTTAATGGTAAACGCTACAGAGCTTTGCCGACCTTTGGATGTTAGGGAGACACATGGGCTACAAGACCAGGAGCACATGAGGCTTTTGACAGACAAAAAAGGTCTCTGGTTTGGACCAGCTGTCCTACCAAGCCAGTGCTGGACTGTCACGAATGGATGATCTAAAAAAAGAGCATTAAAATGGATTAAAATAAGTAAAGTCGGTACAAGGAGTGGAGTTCACACTCTAAGGGCCACATATCCATGATCCCATTTGATCCTTCAGGTAGCCTGCCTATTTTTCTGAGTGTTGAGGGGCTTAGTAGATGTTCACCATCATCAGTTTTCATGCAGGTTGTATCCCGAGAAGCCCACCTCTGCACTCGTGGAGAGGAGTAGAGCTGGTTTCAGGCTTTCTTTAGCAATCTCAGGTCTCCTTGGTCTAACAGGAGCTGTAAAACTGGGCATGGTCAGCAGTAGCAAGAGGGCAGGTCAGTAGAGATTCATCAAGGCCTTCAGGTTTACTCCTAGCCAGGAGTGATAAACAGCATGCGACTCCATACTCACTATGCACCACAGCAACAATGATCCATGAAGGCCGAAGGTCAAAAGATAAAACAGGCGTATTATACAATATTTTGACGCACTGCAGCACAGCAAGTCTTCCTGCTAGGCTGACATGTGTCAAAAGAAAAGTGCAGGGATGTGCCGTATCTACAAAAAACAGGGCATTCCTGTCCTTTTCCCACATGCTGGCGCACAATGGGCTGCCATGCGCCAACGCAGGCATCCTTATTCCATGGTGCAAGGGTGTCTGCGTTGAAGGGGTGATTGTTTTGGTGCAGGATGGGACACATTAATACACAAAAACAATCACAAGAGGTGTTTTCCTCTTTCTAGGTGTTGTGCAAGAAGCAGCACACCTAGAAAATCAAAAAACAAGGTGAAAGAAAGTTATTTCTCCTCGTTGCACCTCCTTTACGTCTCCCCTGGGGAAGAGTAGGAATCTGACGGACTCCCAGGTGTACAAAACCTTGTAAATCTGGGAATGTGTCAGGTTCTATGTATAATGCATGAGAACACCCACAGTAACACCCATGGAAAGCCCCTTTCATGCAGCATATTGCATGAAAGGGGGCCATATTTCCAAGACCATGAAAAGCCATGCAGGCTTTTCATGGCCTTGCAAATATAGGCAGGCACACTGCGCCGCCCATGCGCCCAGAAAAGTGATGCACCGGTGGCTCAATGTGCTTGTAAATAAGCCCCTACATTTCGGAAACAAACAATTAAAGGACCCACTTCAACCCTGACCCTGTAAGAAGCTGGCCTAGTATATGCTGTCCACTAATTAAAGTGGGCACCTTGCACCAGTCCAAATGACCCTTATTGATGATTAGGTCAAAGACAACCTTTAAAGAAAGCTATCCTAGTGGTAGCTGTGGAGAGCAGCCTTCAGGCTAAGTCTCGAAGGCATGTAAAGCAGCTTGTTTTACCAGACTAGAACTTCATGAATAACCAAATGAAAAGAGAACCACACAAGAGATATATAAAATATATGTATTTATTAATAAACACTCTTTACTAAACTCTATATGAGATTAGAGCACAAGGCACACAATTATTAATCAATAGAACAACAGTAAATAGCACAATACACAGCGGGCTCCAGGGGAGACCGAACCTTATACTAAGAAAGTGGTATAACAACCACAACTTGACTAGACACAGTTCCTAGATCACATAGAATTGCTGGGACCTCAAGGAACCACCTAATGTACCGACACAGGACCCACGGAGGACGGGTGCAGTGTGAGAACACAGACGCGAGCTCCGTACAACTCAATGGGAAAGTAGCGGTTGGAAAATTACAGTTTAAGGATACTTCGGAGAGGACTTCAAGCAAACCCTTTGGAACATAGAAGGTTCTAAGGCCAACACCTTAGTGAATACCCAAAGTATCCGTGTTACCTATCCCAGGGGAGCTTGGTGCATAGGTGTCAAGTGATGTCAGAAACCTTCGTCGTTTTCAATGGCGTGACTCAAAGAAGTGCTGCTGCCGGGATGATGAAAAGTGTCCAGTGGAATCCAAGCCTGGATCCGAGGTGAGAAGAACCTGAAAGCAGAGGGAACAGAGTCTGGGTCACTTCAAGGTGACCAGGGGCTCGGTAGACGAATGCCCAAAGATGCCCGGTGCCTCAGGTGAGATGACCGATGCTTGACTCTGTGGCCACGGGGACCAGGAGATGTTGACGATGACCAAAGTCCAGAAGTGAGCTGTCCCACAAAGGATGTCCAGTGCGTAGGGGTCAGTGTCCAGAATGAATACCAACAAGCCTTGGCAAATGCAACCCACACAGGAAGAGGAAACCAATCCCGGTGTAGACCAGCAAGGCCCAGAACACGGCTGGAGCAACCAGGGAAGCCCAAGAAAAATCAAAGTCACTTTCACAGGGGTCCACAGGCCAACGGGCCAGGGATCGCAGAGGGACCTCGAGCTGAATCACAAAAGACCAGCCCACGGAACACTTGTGGAGTGTAGGACGGAAATCTTCAGTGCAATTACTGCTCGGGGTCAGGACTACACATAACCCAAAGCACAGCCTCGGGGATTGCCAAAAAGCATATGCTGCTGCAAAAGTATACAGTGCACAGGGGTCGGGTTGCACGGTCCCCACGAGGGATACTGGTCTCAGAATTGCTGAGAGTCTAGATCGACCTCAGTGACACTCAGGAACCCACCTCCTGTGTTGCAGAAATCTTCAGAGTCTTCAAGAGCTTGGAGATGCAAACCGGTCAGATGTGTTAAAGGTGCCTGCCTTGCAGGGGAGAAACTCCTTTACTCCAAGGGAGATTCTTCAGTCATCCAGCGTAGTGTAGATCATCAAAGTACTTGGTTTCTGCTTGCAGAGTTTAGTCCAGGTCAAATCTAAAGTCCTGCAGTCAGGTTTCCTACTTTATACCCAAGGAAGGGGTTGGACAAACTCTGTGGACCCTCCTATGGGAGGGACAGGACAGATGGGTGGTTACACCCATGTCCTTTGTCCAGTTTCGCACCAGAGCAGGAGTAAATGGCTCCTGCAACCGGTTTGAGCTGGACTATGCATGGGGACACAAAATGTGCCCCCAGTGCAGACTTTCAGGCACTCTCAGAGTGCACCCACCCAACCCCAATACACTAAAGCCTATCTGGTAGGTGGTCACACCTCCCGTTGACAGAAAACCTATTGTCAAGCCTTCCCCTGCTCGAGCTCAGCTCAGCAGCAGGAGGGCAGACTCGTGTCTGTGGTTGGCAGCATCCATTCTTTGCTGCCCAGGTCGAGAAAGCTGGTACCAGGTAGACCAGTGACCCACAGTAGTGGCTCTAGCAGGGAGGAATCATACCTCCTGCACCAGTTACCTCCCACACAAGTTACAGGAGGTAGGATTCCAAGGTGTTTGACACCAAACTCGCCATGTTTCTAAGCAGCCGTTTTAAAGTTAGCATTTACTGTAAGGTTATAATGCACATAAGTATAAATGGTTTGGTTGCATCACAGACAACCCCGGAGAATAGGTTCCGAAGGCTGCAGAGGGGCTCTGCTCATGCAGGGGTACCCACTCACACAAAACCACGTACCCTGCCTTCAGGATTGATAAGGCCTGCCATAGGGGTGACTGATAGGTTTATATGTGCAGTGACTTAGAATAGATATAAGTAACTTATATCTAAGTAAGGGGTGCATGCACCACCTTACACAGGCTGCAGTAGCAGACCAGTGGTGCCATTTTGAATGGTCTCTCAGAGGTGGCATAATACATGCTGCAGCCCCTGGGAGGCCTCTGGGGTACCTATGTCTTGGGTACAATGTGTACCATACACTAGGGACTGATAAGGGTACCCCAGTATCCAATCTGGAGTGTACCTAAAGTTCATGCAATCAATTTATAGGAGAAAGCAGCTAGACTGGGGTCCTGGATAGCCGGATCCCAGTCGGATCCCAGAGTCAACTTCTACGCTCCCAAACGCCACCTCCGATCAGCCAACCACGCCCTCGCCGCCGTCCCCCGCATCCGAAGAGCGACTACAGGAGGAAGGTCCTTCTCCTACCTTGCCGCCAAGACCTGGAACTCCCTCCCGACCGACCTGCGCCTGACCCAAGACCACCTCTCCTTCAGGAAGAAGCTGAAGACCTGGCTGTTCGAGCAGTAGCGGCACCCCCCCAACCCCCAGCGCCTTGAGACCCTACGGGTATTTAGCGCGCTCTATAAATGTCACTGATTGATTGATTGAGACTAGTCAAAAACCAGCAAAACCCCAGGAAAAAAGTGGGGGATAATCATGCAGTCAGATTCCACCTTCCTACAGACTCTTTGGGCTTAGGGCCTCATTTACAAAAATATGATTCAGCACGGTGCCGCAAGACATTTTGCTGCGCCGAGCTGCGTCATTTTTAAAGTACAGGGATGCATCATATTAACAGCAATACAATGCAATCATGTGCTTTCTCCTGCGCTGGCGCAACATTCTATTTCTCCTTGTTGCGCGACTCCTATGCCTCCCATGAGGAGGCGTAGTATTCTGACGCATTCCCTGCTTTAAAAAACTTTGTCAGTCTTGAAATGTGTCATGGTTGACACCCACAGCAACACCCATGGAACGGCACTTTCATGCAGAGTAATGTGTGAAAGGTATACATATGAACATGGCCATGAAATGTCATGTATGATGACTTCACATTGCCATGTAAATATTGGTAAACACACTGTGCCATTGGTGTGTTGGAAAAGTGAAGCAACGGCCTTGAAAATGAGGCCCTTAATTTACACTGACAATCAAGTAGGCAGACTGCTGGGTTCAACTAGGCACATCCCAGGGCACACACTGATGGGACTCAACAGGGGCTACCTACTCGAAAAAAATGTTAGAACAGTAAATGCTATGGCCAAATGATACAGTTATTCAACTGAAAAATATGATCGTAAATATTATAATGTGCTCTCTCAGCTGGACAAATGGTTGCTTTTCAAGGCTGCTGTTTTTGTTCTGTAAAAAGACCTTTGATTGCGTTGGGCTGAGGCGCTTAACACAGTTTGGAATGGCACGGGATCAGTCGGGGTGAAAGCTAACACGTGAAGTGCGAGGGTCACGACCTGAACCATCTGACGCCGACGCCTCAGACGTCGCAGCGGTTTTCTTACACCGCTAAAGGTCAATTAAGTTTACAGTCATTCTTTCCACCTCAGCCGGTCTGTGTTTACTTATGTACACAGCATCTGTGATAAATAGTTTCCATTTCCTTTTGAAAGTTTGGCAGCATTTGCGAAGTATTTGATTGCTCATGTGCTGACAGGAACTGCGGCTGGCGCCCTCTCTGGGGCAGGCAGTGCAGTGAACAGTGCCTGGACCTGCACAGAGAAGCTGTTCCATTTTTAGCTGGAACACCGAAGAGGCTTGTTTTGTTTTGACTGAATTGGTAACAATCCAAAGGTTTAAATCAATATAAGACTAAAAGATTCATATACTTGACGAACCAAACTATTAGTACGAGCACTGACATTACATGCTCTGCATTGTATCTAACCAATAATAACTGCAGATCCCGAATCAGGCGTTAACAGGAGTTTGGAAATGATTCAGGATTACATTTGCGTCATCTGCGGCATGCACCTGGTGAAGTAAGCTCACAACAGAACGGGACACAACACAATGCGCGTGTTATCTTCAATCTTAAGACACACAGATCATAATAATGGCATGCTTTATCATCGACGGCCTCATCCAACCTTGGTACAGTGGAACAAGGGAGGCCACCGCAGCCCCTGCGGAGCTTGGGGGCACCTCTGGGTTCTTCTTGGGCGGGGGGGGGGGGGGGGGGGAGGGGGGGATGGGCTTACCCATGCCATTGCATGCATTGTAGAAATGCATGCAATGGCTCGGAATGAGAAATACTTAAACGCTCAGGAATGCCACTCTGCTTTCCCAAGCAGGACCCTGGAGCATAGGGGGGCCCAACAGTTCAGTCTTTATTTATTTATTTCTTTTTTTTTATTTCTGTAATTTCTATGAGTTATTCAATGAAGGACAGATTGTCTCCAGGGGGGTGGTAGAATGTGTGTAGTTTGCAGATGGGATTGTTATTGCTTGAAATGTTGATGCAGAGATATTTATTGGAGGGCAAGGTGACGGTTTCTGATTGGGACACCAAGAGTGTATTTCTATGTATAGAAGCTATCCCCCCACCCTGTTTAATGTTTCTGTCTAGACAAATTATGTCGAAGTTGGGTGGTAACTAGTAGATCAAGCATATGAGTTGAGGACCTGTTTAGCCTGGTTTCAGTGAGGATAATCATGTAAAGCTTGTTTGTTAGGAAGAGATCGTAAATATCGGGGGCATGTTTACTAGCTAATCTGCAGTTGAGAAGAACGCATTTCAGTTGGCTAGTAGAATGGCTGGTGGAAGCCCGAGGAATGTTAATAGGCTTGAGATTGTCACTATTTATACCTCTAAGATTGTGGGTGGGTTCTCTGTAGGGGTTAGCTTGAATGGTTTAGATTTGACCCGGGAAGGTCTTGTTAGTGTCTGTTGGATTGGTATATGAGAGGAGTAGATCAAGGATATCATTGTTATACAGATCAACCTTCATTCTGCACGGGGCACCAGCCTTTTACGTTACTCCACTACCCTAGTAGGAAGGTACAGTACTCCTAGGACAGACTCAACCTTATTATGAGGGAGTACTTAATAAAACTTCCTGGAGAAGATGGTATGGAGACAGACTAAATATACCTTAAGGTAAAGCCAGAGTAATACCTTTAAGACAAAATTGAAAATGTTGAACCAATTCCAATTCCAAAAATTCTTTATTTCGGCCACATAGGCCATAAAAGATGCAATAAAATACAGTACATATATACACAATATTTACATATAAAAAGATCTACTAGATCTGCATGGGGTGAGGAATACATGGTACCAGTTCAGGGGGACATTTTCTTCCTTATTATCCATACTGCCATTAAGAATTTTGAGACAGCAAAGACAATATGGCCCAGGGTGTTGGTTTTCATAACCCTGTATGCCTGTAAGTACTCCCTAAAACCCAGGTTTCGGCACAGGGGTGCTATCCAGCGCTTCCTGGGACTCTGGTAGGCATGGCAAGCAAACATTATGTGTAAATCATCTTCGTCCTGGGTTTTGCAACAGGGGCAAAGTTTGTCACCCCCTGTGGACCATTTATAGGTGAATACTTTGGTGGGAAGTGTACCAAACCTCCATTGCAGGAACAGTTTCCTCGCCAAAAGAGGAAAAATAAAATCCATAAAAGGTTCGAAAAGATAAGAATTTTTGGATACCATAAAACGTCCCGTCAAGGTGCCGCTGTTATGAGCATTATCCATATCAGCCAGATTTTTGTTTTTATAGAGCTGGGTGAGAGTTTTGCGCGTAATCCTTTGGCAGCCCTGAGCTGGATCATCCCATAGGTCTGGCAAGTTCAAACTGTGCAACTCCGTCTTAATAAAAGCCAGCCAGGGAATTTTGTTGCTACCATTCAGCCTCAATACATGAGCAAGGTCCTGTCTGTAATGGTGCAGTTCCTCGGTAGTCCATATCCGGTGCCAAAACTTCACGGGTTTCGACAGGAGGTCTTCAGCAATGGAGTGTAAACCCAAGTCTAGTCGTAGGGGGAGGAGTGGCGTACCTTGCGGGAGGGCAAGTAAGCGTCTCAAAAAATTATTTTCCACCGCTGCCAGTGCCTTCCCTGCTTTGTGACCCCACAACTCACTGCCATACATGGCTGCTGCCTTCGCTTGGGATCTATATGTTTCCAGGGCCGGACTTACAGGCTTAAAGGTGGACTTGTTTGCCACCTTCAAAAGTGCGCCCGATAGCTGGGATAGTTTCAGCCTTGACCTCGCTATCTGACAGTCCCAAGCCAAGTTTTCTTGTAATGTTACCCCCAGATATATAAAGGTCGAGACCCTCTCAAGACTAACTTCCCCGAGTTTTGGATTGGGTCTGGTCTTGGTAGGAGGATTGAAGATCATGAACTTAGTTTTTTCAGTGTTCACCTCCAGCCCATGTTGATGACAAAAAAGGCCAAAACCATTCACAATCCTCTGGATTCCCATGGGGGATTTGGAAAGCAGGAGGGTATCGTCAGCAAACATAATTGCCGGGACCCTCCTGCCTGCCAAAAGCGGGGCATCATTGTCCTTAACAGTGTCAAGATGTTGAATGACACTGTTAATGAAAAGACAGAACAGGGTCGGCGCCAAGACACAGCCCTGTCTGACTCCTCGGCGGACCGGAAATTTGCCCGAAAGCTTACCATCCCTCCCACACCTCACTTGTGCATAGTTGTTCTCATGCAACCTGATGATAATACTAAGGAGGTGGGGGGGTACTCCTAGCTTCTGCAGAACCTCCCATAGTTTCCCTCTAGGGACTAGGTCAAAGGCTGACCTCAGATCCACGAAGACCATGTACAGTCTTCCTCCCTCTAGAGTTACGGTCTTCCAATATAGAAGGAGAAGGCGGAAGATCTGGTCCATGGTCGACGTGTTCTTTCTGAAGCCAGCCTGGAGGGGGCTCATGATGTCGTTGTCCTCCAACCAGTCCAGGAGATGATTAAGGATAAGGCGTGCAAAAAGCTTTTGGGGTACATCTATTAGGCTAATGGGCCTGTAATTCGCGGGGAGCAGAGTAGACCCCTTCTTATGGATCGGAACAATCTCTGCCCCCAGCCACGACCCGGGGATTGACATACCTCCTAGAATGGCATTGAAAAGAATGAGAAGGTATGGGCCCCAGTTGTCCAAGTGATGCCTAAACAGATCCCCAGGTAGCCTATCCAGACCTGGCGCCTTCCCCAATGATAAATGCTTCAGGGCTGCCTCCACTTCCCCCAGGGATAGTTCCAAGTCATGGTCCTGTGCGCCGCAGGGCACTAAGAGGGCTATATCAGGGCAGGAGTTAGTATCTTGGTAAAGCGCCCCAAAATGGGCCTCCCAAACCTCGGGGGCAATGTTGGGTTCCACTGCTTTTTTAAGTTCCCCTGTCCCATTATTAACAAGGGCCCAAAATTTACGGGAGTCCCTGACTTTTAGGGCATCATGAAGATCTTGCCAGTGATTCCAGTCCCACTCGGTCCTAGCAGTCGCCATCACTGCTTTGTAGTGTTTCCTAAGGTCACATACCTTGGCCTTATTAGACCCCTCTTTTATTGCAGCAATTAGTTCAGACTTTGCTGCCCTGCAGGAGGAGGTATACCAGGTGGGTACATGGGTCTTGTTCTTTCGGTTTGGCACCACCGGGTGAAATACCTCAGCCAGATCGCTGACAAGATCCTGGTGGATGGCACCCAGTTTCACATTGTATTCTGGGGTTCTTGGTGCATTTAGAAGTGCGTCCACCTCCATAAGCCTTGGGAGTGCCAACTCGTATAGCTTACTGATTGCCTCTTCTGAGCTCACAAGCTTACCCCACTTAACACGGCGTCTGTTAGTTGTAAGGACCAGTTCCCCTGTGTCTCCCCCCAGACTTTCTACCAATGTACCCGCTAAATGCATGGGCCACTGGATGTTTAAACAAAGGGCATTGTGGTCACTATCTGACCTACTTATTACCCTAAAGTCGAGGACTTTGGGCCAGAGTGTAATATCTAACATGATATAATCTATCCTCGACTCATGGCCCCTCCGATTAAAAGTACACACCGAGGGGGTATCGGACGAGGTACGCCCATTACAAGCCCTCAGTGCGTAGTTCAGGGTAAGGGACATAAGTTGTATTGCAAGGGGGGACCAGACTTTGGGATGAGGGGAAGACGAAGGTGGAACCCCCCAGTAGTCATCCTCAGCCGTAAGGGCACCCTCCAGTAAGCCCTCGAGAGGTTCAAAGTGGCAGTTGAAGTCTCCTCCAAGCACCACCTTGAGATCTCCCGGAAGTTGCCCCAGGAAGGAGGACAAGTCGTTTAGGGTTGGTGATTCATTTGGCGCGGCAACAGGTTGCGAGTAGACATTCACAATAGCCCATGATGGTTTACCAGGCCATGTGAGCCGAACGCACTGGATGTCCTGCGAGAACGTGTGCACCTGTTCCGCCTGGCACCCAGTGTGACTCGCGATCCAAATTGCCAAGCCACCTGACGGCCTCCCCCTCCCACCCCATTTGGCAGGGATTTCAAATACTTCAAACCCTCTCCTAGCTTGGGTATCCCTCGCCCATGTTTCCTGGAGAAGGAGAATGTCGCTACTACCCACCAGATGGTCCCACTCCGGTGTGCCTTCCTTATTTGCAATCCCTGCCACATTCCATGAGACAATTCTCAGGCCCTGATCTGTTGGTGGAGGGCCTTGGCCTACAATGGGAGGTGCCGCACAGCCTGTGGGTGGATGGATTCCTGGCAAGACAGTAATGCACTCCGCGATTGCGGATGGACCAGCCAACTCCGCCACCCCGGGTTGCAGAATATGGTCAGTCCCGCTGTTGGGTGGAGGCCCCTGTTGGCCCAGACTGTCACCCGTACTAAGTGATCGATCTTTAACATTATCCTGCGGGCCATTTTCAAATACAGGGGCTACACTCACTCCCACCCGGCTTTGCACCTCATCTATAGCATTATCCTGCGGACCATGCTCAATTACAGGGACTGTACTCTCTCCCGCCCGACTATGCGCCTCATCCACCATCTTCCCAGGGCTGCAGGATGTCACCTTGGTTTGTGGTTGAATGTTGAACCAGTACAATGACCTAACCATCTGTATTACGCTAGTATGTTCCTGCCCACGTACATGCCGGTATCAGTCAGGGGCAGTCATCAGGGGCAAAAAAGGGGATTTCTATCTTCTACTTCTGACACTAAGTAAGTGTGAAGTGCAGAGAGTTGTCAGAATATGATTCCTACCTTGACAACCCCAGGTAGTCATGGTTCTCTTACTCTAGGGAACTAATGCTGCACTGGCTGGAAGGAGGTGGTATCCTAATTACACTTTCATCAAGAGGTATACTGGCAGGTAGGAGGTGGTATCCTAATTACATTTTCATCAACAGGTATACTGGCAGGCAAACCTGGTAGCCCCTGAAGCCAGAGGCTATCAGGTTTGCCACTAAACATAGTTGACTTTATATTTTTCAGTAATGGTTCAGGTCCAGAAATCTAGAGCTTAACAAACGTAAAAGTAAATGGCTTTCCATCAGGACAAGCAACTGGTAAATCTTTTTAATAGTAGGTGTAAGCATACTTTTGCTGGCATTGCAGGCTTACGTCTTGAATCAACACCCCCATTTATAGGAACATAAAAGAACTGTAGTGCCATCCATAGGCAAAACAGTGTACAGAATATTTTCACAATGTTATAAGCATTCCATGTGTTGTATATGCTGTACAGCACAGAAAAGCACTCTGCTCTAAATACTACGGGCCCGGATGTAGGATGGCAGCCTTCCGCCCGCATCAGAACGTATCGTTCGGATTCCTTTCTGACCGAGCCATTCTGATGAGCTCTGTCAGAAAGTAATCCAACTTGGTTTTCCGGATGGCTTATGACGGGCTCGGAGAGCCGGTCCACCATCCTGAAACCCTTCAGTACTTCCCCGGCCACCTCTTTCCGACCAAGGGAGTATGATGGCAGTTTCCCACTGCTGTTTCGTGCCAGTCTTTCTGGCATGAAAAGGCAGTCAGAAACTGTCTTTGGGGGCCCCCACTAGGCCCCCCCATGGGTGCGAGCCCACCAAATTGTGGCCTGGGGGGCACCTCTGGTGCCGCCCTGTTGATCCCTGCACCCGGTGGCAGGCACACTTGGGTGCCTGTCACCGGGTGCAGGGATGAACTGCACCCTGCATTTCAAAATGCGAGCATGAATTCCGTTTGGAATGCGTGCTCCCATTGTGAAGTATTTGAGTGCAGGTCTGTAACTGACGACAGTAGGTCAGTCGGTTACAGTTCCTGACCGATGTTGGATGGACTCCATTCCATTCAACATTGGAATCGGCCCCTACATTGTGACTGGCTAAAGAAATCCGAAGAAGTGTCATTTTATATGGGAACTGTATGAAAATGTCATCAAAATCAATCCAAGATGCTCTCATCTTTTTATCTCCAGGAGGTGATGCAACTGGAGTAGTGAGGCACAGGAAAATTGGCATTCCAAAGGTCACAGCAGAAGAAATAGGGAAGAAACTGGATCACATATCTATTTCAGTGCTTACATTGTAAACAAATAAGTGCCAGGGCTCTTTTCAGGAGGCCACTGCAGCTTCCACCACACATTGCCCTGCTATGCTGTCAACGATAGTAACAATACAACTATTATCCATCACACTCTGACAAATGTGACAATTTCGGACTATGTCAGGTCCCCAAAGCTATAAGAATGGCTTGGGCAGCAGGTAATATTAATTTTTAATGAATATAGCATTAATAATTTACTGTTGCTGTATTCATCTTCAAATCAGCTAGACTGTGTCACTTTGTGGCAGGCTGTCTTAAGCACCGGTGCTGATAATTAAGTGCCAGTGCCGAGCACCATAAACCACAGGCTCAAATTAAGCACTGATCTATTTATTTAACTGATATATAAAGCGAGGTACTGTGGCTGAAAAAAGAGCTACAGAGGATAGTGCATTAGTCAGTACAATTAGTCAGTCGCTTCTTGGAACTGTCAAATCCCTTGTATAATATTGTTAACGTAAATCTGTAGCATGAATATAAATTGCAGATAATTGTGTAAGGTGTTGTTTGACCTGGCATACTTGGTGTGATTTCCCCTGACTTTTTTGCCATCTGACCTCCTGTGTTTGACTATGTTGCTGACTTCGTTTTTGCTGGCTTTGGGAATCTGGGCACTATACTATCGCTAACCAGTGCTCAAGTGAATGTGCTCTTTACGTAAAACATGGTAACATTGGTTTATCCATGTTTGAAATATTTGATTTACTTATGAGTCCTTAGTAGAGTGCACTACCTCTGCCCAGGGCTGTTAACTCAAATGCTACTAGTGGGCTTGCAGTTCTGCATGCACCACCCACTTAAGGAAAACCAAAAGGGATGATGGATGGAGTGTTAAACATTGCAAGCACTCACCCCCAGTCAACTGTTCTGGCTTTAATCCATCATCATTCTTTAGCTCACTCCGCCTCCCCAGTTCAGACTTGGCCATATGCAAATCAGTCTGACAATTTTCCTCATGGGAACATTCCAGCCCGAACTGCCAAGCCATGTCTTCCCTGGACCAGAAACAAGCATCCTGGGACTGGTTTCTGACTAATCAGCCATCATCAGCCAGGCTAGCTTGAATCCAGTGGCAAAGTGAGCAAGGGACCCACGTCTGGGCATACACTGCCAACTTAGGGCGAACAAAGCAAAACCATAGAGGATGATGGACGGAGTGTTGAACATTGCAAGCACTCACCCCCAGTCAACTGATCTGGGTTTAATCCATCATTATTCTTTAGCTCACTCTGCCACCTCAGATCAGACATGGCCATATGCAAATCAGTTTGACCCTGTGCCTCATGAGAACAGTCCAGCCCGAACTGCTAAGCCAGGTCCTCCCTGGACTGGAAACAATGATTCTAGGACCAGTTTCAGGGTTTCACCCCTCTTCAGTCAGGATAGCTTGTATCCAGTGGCATAGTGAGCAAGGGACCCACGTCTGGGCATACCCTGCCAACTTAGGGTGAACAAAGCAAAACCAAAGGGAATGATGGACGGAATGTTGAACATTGCAAGCACTCATCCCCAGTAAACTGATCTGGGTTTAATCCATCATCATTCTTTAGCTCACTCCGCCACCCCAGTTCAGACATGGCCATATGCAAATCAGTCTGACCCTGTGCCTCATGGGAACAGTCCAGCCCGAACTGCCAAGCCATGTCTTCCCTGGACCGGAAACAAGCATCCTGGGACACATATTTGGCTAATCAGCCATCATCAGCCAGGCTAGCTTGAATTCAGTGGCAAAGTGAGCAAGGGACCCACGTCTGGGCATACCCTGCCAACTTGTGGCGAACAAGGCAAAACCAAAGGGGATGATGGACGGCGTGTTGAACATTGCAAGCTCTCACCCCCAGTCAACTGATCTGGGTTTAATCCATCATCATTCTTTAGCTCACTCCGCCTCCCCAGTTCAGACATGGCCATATGCAAATCAGTCTGACCCTGTGCCTCATGGGAACAGTCCAGCCCGAGCTGCCAAGCCATGTCATCCCTGGACCGGAAACAAACATCCTGGGACCAGTTTCTGGCTAATTAGCCATCATCAGCAAGGCTAGCTTGAATCCAGTGGCAAAGTGAGCAGGGGACCCACGTCTGGGCATACCCTGCCAACTTAGGGCGAACAAAGGAAAATCAACGGGTATGATGGACGGAGAGTGTTGAACATTGCAATTACTCACCCCCAGTCAACTGATCTGGGTTTAATTTAACCCTGGGCGTAGTGCGCGTAGTCGCACTACGTGAAGCTACGTGAAGCTACGTGAAGATGTTCTTGCACTACGCAAGCTATGCGTAGCTTCGCGAGCATGCGTAACTGCTTGTTGCGCCCGTTCACGATGAGTTTTTCTTTTTTGGGAGCGTGTTGTGCATATTCAGGGCGCTGTTTGCGTGCTCGGGGGATAGTAGCTCATGAACTTACCCATGTGGTCGCCTATGGGCGCGGCCATCTTGTTTTTTCAATTGTCCCGCCCGCTCGCAATGCCTTATTTCCTGTTCCGGGTCACATATAGCGTGTTTGCGCAGCTCATGTCATGTTTGGGAACGCTATTTACTTGTTTGCATCGATTAGTGCGTTCTCGCAGGAAATATCGTTTGAACTTACCCACATGGTCGCGATGGGTGCGGGCATCTTGATTTTTCACTCTGTGCTATGGTTCTGGGCCTAGTTTTCTATCCTTACGTTATCTTTGCAATCCTTAGTTTTTGACACTGTTTTTCTGACTTTTTTTTATTTATCATCTATCTCTCTCTGTCCCTAAGTTTATATTTTGCATTTTATTTCTACTTTTACTGTGTTTTTTTACTTTTCTACTGTATTATATTACTTCTTTCTTTAATCTCCTACTTCTTCCCCCTAACTTTATTTTTTCCTTTAACTTTTCTTTTCTGCCTCCACCCCAGAACCATGGCCAAGGGTAGCAGTGCCGGCTCCAAAAGAAAGGTGCCTGTGCCCAAGAGCCGGCTGCCTTGCGGCAGAATGCGCCCTGTAGGGGCTCAGGCCCGGCAGCGTTTCAGAGGGGCGCAGGTGGCTGCCTTTGTTTATTTCATCCAGCGCCACCTCCCCTTGACCTTAGCAGCAGGTGGCAGGCCAGGCTCCGGGTACCCTACCCAAGAGCGTCACCGCCGGTGGGCGAAGGTGCGCCGGGCAATGTTTCGCTGCTCAGGGATCAGGCACACCCACAACCAGCTGGCCCACCGGTGGTCAGACATCCTGGACCGGGAGCAGGACCTGTTGGACCTGCTAGGTGTCGAGGTCATGGGGCTTGGTGAGTAGCTAATATATAGTAGTATAAGTAATGTGTATAATGTTTTGACGAATAACACAATTACTGGTATCTTACATTGCAGGTAAATTACGTTTCAAAATCTACTGTGATTGTAGGACACAGGTGCTCTGTGCTACTCTTACTTGTTTGCAACTTTGCGCTAGCTTGGGCTGATTAATGTAAGAGTTTACTTTAGAGAACTGAAGTTAGTTAATGCTATTGCTAGAGAGAGTTTAGTCCTTCCATTATCCTTCTGTGAAATAGTGGTGGATGGATACTAGGTTTTAGTTCATATTTTTTTTATGTTCTGTGTGATGCCTCCTCTGTCACTGAGTGCTGCTTACCCCAGTCCTACGCAGAACCTTTTGTACTTTGTTTAGTGAGTGGTAGGCTTAGCATTGTCAGTCAGTAGCAGAACAACATCAGACGCAAGTTAGCAACCAACCAACAATTTGGTGTATGCACAAATGTATGCATGTGTCCTCCAGCTCATCTATGCACTTTTGAAGGCAAAAATATAATGGAAATGCAGACTTACTGAACAGTTGGCCCGTCTGAAATAGGTGGTCTAGGTCAGGTGGTACTTAGGCTTCGTTAGTATTCTGGAATCAGAATGATTATGGAACATTTGATTAGTGTTCCTAAATAAGTAGACGGTCCATGAATCCTGCAAGCCAGTGGTCGATCTGATTAGATAGGTCAATTATTTTGCAATTGTTCCCAAAAATGTTTTATGAACGTTTTTTAAAATGATTTATTTGTTTCACAGCACTCATTAATGTTTGTCTCTTTCTTTATCATTTCTTACATGATCAGCACCCAGGGGCAAGAAGATGGGGTCTGAGTTGGTGAGACAACCACCAGAGGACCGCTCCTCTACCGAGGGCTCTGCTGCTGTCCCCAGTAAGTCCTCTAGTGGTTATATTAACAATTATATTTCCCTAACTTTTACTGCACCGAACTATTAATTACGGTTCCACTTCCTTATTCAATTTATTACAGAAGCTTCTTTGACCTTGACGATCTGTTTCCAAATTCTGGTTATCCCTGCCTTTAAGTTCCTTCTAACTGCCTCTGCTATGACTCTCTGTACTACTACTATTAGTCTGTCTGTAGCTAAGCTTGCCCAGTTGGCCACTCTTTATTTAAGGTTTTCTGTTGAATAAAGCTCATTTAGACCAATAGCTCTAGCCACTGAGTCCACTCCTGTCCTTTGGGTTGTTCTCTTTAATTTCGAGGCTTTGACAATTCCCACCAACAAAATGCCCAACCAGATTTTTGACTAGTATTTTTGTTAGGATAGTAGTAAATACTACTACTGTTGTGGGGATTCTGTACAGCCACAAACAGAAGTATGCACAAGTAAATAGGATGTTGGTGATGGGAGGTTGGACTTTACTCAGACCTCAGTCAGAATTCTGAACCCACAATCCCCTGACCAACTAGCTATAGTGTCTCATTAGGTCCTGAACCCCCACACGAAGATACCCAATGATTACACAACCCAGAACATAACACCCTTTCGCTCACTCACTCGGGTAATTCCACAACACCACACCAAATACCACAGAGTCTATGTGTAAGTTCAAAAGGTTTATTTATTTTCAAAAAACAAGCTTTGTACGTTGTTCTATGAAATTACTACATCCAGGTCCAACATGAAAAATGCAAACAAGTGCATGATAGAACTAGAAGACAAAAGATCTGTGTGAATTCTTGGAAACCACTTACCCTTGAATGTAGAAATACTGGTTATATGCATCATCGAAAGCTCTGCAAATCTCTGGTTTGTTAGTAGAAGGGAATCTTCTGCCTATAATGAGAAAAATGGTGCACCGTAGTCAGTATAATTCAATTATGCAAGCATTTCGCAGTCATGCCAAATGCATTAGCAATAGCATTACCAGCGTGAGTTGAGTAACCAATGGCCTCTTCTATTTGACTCAAACTCAGCTGTGAAAGTTTTATTGAGAAGACTAAAAGTCAGATCAGATGACCTTGATGGATGTGTTGAATAAAAAGGGAAAGAAGGGTGGAAGGAGGAAGGATGGGCGATATGTAATACGAGTGACTAGCAGAGAAGGATACTTTGGAAGCAGCATGCAGGTGGCTGATAGGAATCAGATGCATGGGTAGTGTAAGGATTGGTTAGAAGGAGAAAGAAGATGCCTGCTTGGGTGGGCGACACAGTATGGGTGGATACTGGATAGCAAGAATCATCAGTGGTGTTTGTGTCAAACTCAAAGCCAAGGTAGGGATGGAGTGGACGCGTGGGTTGTTGTTGGTGGAACCAGCTAAGGTTTGTTAAGCGATATATAAAAAAGGAATGATAGACATTTACTTTCATGGATGGATGCCTGGATGTATTCATCATAGACAGCATAGGTGTAGACTGTCACTGGATGCAGAGTCTTACTTAGAAGAGAATGTAAAAGAAACTGCGCCAGAGTAGCAATATATATCTCATATCATTGATGTGGCCCTTGTGGAATTAGGTTTTTATTTTTAATAATATGCTAATGATACCAATATTGACCTACATGGGGACAGAGACCTAGAGGTAACATATAAACATATTAAGAATCTCATGGCATTCATTGTGCCTTATTTATTCATTTGACAGTACCATCATCATTGCAATCAGGAACATTTTACAGTGGCATCTGAGTTTGTACATGGATCCATAATCGAATGAGATGGTGACAGTTTGGATAAAGTAACATTGGTTGTACGTGATAATTGTGTCCTTTCTGTGGTTGAGCTTGTTGATGAAAAAACATTACCTACATTTATTTCATATACTTTTCTAGAGTATATCATAGACTTAAATGTATGCATTCACTCTCTTCCCTCAAGTTTCAATTAGTGACTTTTCAGGGCAGTTTTCAACTATTGCATAGAGGAAGTAATCATAATTTCTGGTTCAAAGAGTATTCCAGTATGGATGATGAAAATATTAGAGCTAAGGGGAGGCACACAATAGCTTGGGTGGAGTCCTATGGCTTTGGTTAGAGTATTATAAGTAATGAGTCGATCTGTATTGGGATAGGATGTCAGAGATGTATGTTGGAGCAAGACTGTTTATTGCTTTGAATACAAGTGTCTGCCAGGAGCTCAAATAGGGTATGTTAAAATACCCAGGAAAGACACAGGGAGGGTTCCCTAGGGTTGGTGGGAGGGGTGCCACGCAGGAATTTTTGCATCTTTTCTGCACTTTTTTGTTTATTTATGCACTGGGTGGGGAGCAGATAGGGGAAAAATAATACGGTCCTCATTAGAGCAAAGAGAAAGGTTTTTAGGAGCGAGAGAAGTGCTTGAAGGTTCCCATTGTACAGGAAGTGGGAAAGAGTAACCAAAGAAAATTACTAATATTTTAAAAATAATGTCCTGGTTTGTAAATGGCTTAAGGGTGTATCCCAGGCGAAGGAGAATTTTGGAATTTCTTAAGCTCTTCGATGCTGATATCATCTTAGTACAAGAGACACATTTACGCCATGAAGAGTGGTCAGAAATTTTAAAAAGGAATAGATGGATTTCACATCTGGTGTGTAGTAACCAGTCGTGTAATGTGAAGGGAGTGGCAGTTATATATAAAAAAGTGGCTCAGGTCAGGATAGAGGGCTCGAAGAGGGCTCGAAGGTGGACTCTGGGGGTAGATGTGTGATAAGCTTTGCAAAGATTCATAATAACGGTTATGCCTTTGTGCCTATTATGGCCCAAACATTTATGATACCGCATCTCTTAAGGAGTTGTATCAACACCTTCTTGAGACAAAATATCATATCATTTTGGGTGGAGTTTTTAATATCCTGCTGAACCCGGCTCTGGATAAATCAACTTCTAGGCTAGCAGTAAACTCCCCCAAAATGAGAGACTTTGCCCATTTCATGATAAAAAATTTAGAATTGGTAGACATCTGGAGATTAAAAGCGTGTCAGGAGAGAGTTTACACTTTTCAAAATAAAAAACTGGCCCATTCATCAAGAATCAATTTTTTTTTAATAGACCAGAAGCTTAATAATAGCTCCCTTAAGACAACCCATCAACCTCTACATTTATCTGATCATGCAGCAGTTTATTTGGTGATATCAGTTAAATTCCCGCCTGTTTTGTCCAGGTGGACTTTAGATGGAACCTTATTGCGAGATCCAGAAATAGTACATTTTTTGAAAGAGGAAACATTGGTTTTCTTTCAGCAGAACATTGGTACAGCCCCACCACATATTGTATGGGATGCATTTAAAGCGTTCCTGCGGGGGAAACTAATTAATTTGCCTGCTTATAAGCACAAAATGGGGAAAAATAAAATAAGGGAACTTGAACAAAATATTAGCCAGATTCAGTGTGAAATAGCAGAAAGGGATCCTTCTCAAGCCCCGGTAATAGAGTGTCTGCAAAGTAAGTTGATAGAAGCAAAGAGTATTTTATCCGATTATTAGAGGGGTTAGTGAAATAGAGATGAGAGGCAAGCCGGCTTGCAAATTACGAATTTGGGGAAGGTAGCTGGAAGATGTAAGCAATGAAAGCCAGACAGGACCGGGTTAGGAATGAGATAAAAGAAGGAATAAACACTACCCTAAACCCTAAAAAACTACAACACTACCCACACTACTCCCACCCCTGCACTACCATAAACCCTAAAACACTACAACACTACCCACACTACTTCCACCCCTACACAACCCTAAACCCTAAAACATTACAACACTACCAACACTACTCCCACCCCTACACTACCCTAAACCCTAAAACACTACTATACTACAACACTACCCACACTACTCCCACCCCTACATTACCTTAAACCCTAAAACACTACAACACTACCCTACCCTAAACCACTACCCCCACCTCAAGCACAATCAGCCTTACCTCTTTCCTCGTGGTTCCAGCGTTGCCATCTCTGCTCCCGGTTCCTGCTTCCTGCGTCGTCAGAGGTCCACGTCGTTGTGAGGAAACATCCTCAGTTTCCTCACAACAACGTGGATAGCCATTACGCTTGCGTTGTAAAAGCCTATGCGATGTAATGGTATGCGTGGTTTTTACCACACGTTGTAACATCGCATGCATTGTAATTCATGCGATGTAATAGCAATGCGTGGTAAAAAACGCATTGTAATGGCTGTTCCCCGCGTGTAACGCTTCATTAGAAAAGAGCATATAATACCCACCCCTGCGTATAGGTCATGTGTAACGCTTAATGTGAAAGGAAATAATTCCCAAGCTCTTGCCCATCCCTTATGAAAGGAAGAATGTAATACAGCTACCCACTAACGAAAACTAGACAAGGACGTCCTTAGATCAAGAAAACCTAAATTGTGGAAGCTGGCACACATAACTTTAAACTTAAACCATACAAACACATTGTACTGGCAAGGGAACACCATTACTATAGGAAAAACAGTAAAACCAGGAGGTACGCCGGTGAGCGATCTCTCACCTGGATCGTGCTGGAAATGGGTTCAAAGTAAGACTGAAGATACATATCAGCTACATAAACTTTACATTCCAACACGGCACTAAATGGGAGCATAACAAATGGCAGAGGAAAAAAAAAAAAAAAACAATAAGTCACTATTCTTGTTACAAAGTCTCCGCTGCTGCCATAAGCCTCTCAATTGTGGTTTGACAATATCAAGTATGGTTAATTCTTCATATTACCTTAATGTCCATGAGTTAAACGTGAACAAGACAAATAGTTTGTGTCACTGGTTGGTAGTAAATTGAACAATCCTGTCACCGGATGGTAGTTAATATGAAAAAAACTTCCCCCTCACTGCCGGTGCACAAAACAGCATCCACAGACCTCTGTAAGAGAAACCCCTGCATGAAAACAGTGGAAAACTGATCCTGGCAACAATTTGATGACTCGAGGCAGCCAATGCCACACCACGAAAAAGACGTAATATTGAATGAGACGTGGTTGGCGTTATGCCTGGTTGGCAAATTGACGCACAGATAACCAACACATCACATCGGCGATTGACAACCCCAAGATGGCGGCACGCACCGGTGACACCGCGCCAGATGGCTTCCGACATCGCCATGCGCCAACACGTCACGAGGCATTGCCAGAGCTGAATAAGAAAACGTGACAGACGTGGAACTCTGAAGGAAATGGAATCGACGGTCAACCAAGACAAAGGTAGGCATGTGCGTTGCATGGCTCGTGTGTGTCCAATTTTAAATTTGAAAGCAGAGATTGAAAAATGCACTGTAGACATCAGCTTTCAGCTTAGAGTAACAACCAAAGACAAAAAAAATAATACTCACCTGACTCTCACCATGGGCCAAAAAAAACATCAGTGTGGCTGCGTGCTGCCCGCCACTGCCAGGGAGAATTTCGAAATTGCTTAAAACTCGTCAGTGAAGTGCACAACTCTTCTTTGTGTTAAATCCCCAACACTCCTTCTTGTGATGTCTCACTGTAGAGGAAGACACTAACAACTAGTACACTGTTGCAAATTCAATCAGCAAACTGTAGAGATTTCTGCACATCTCGTAGATCCATGTAGCACACCAAATCCATTTCTTTGCACCTTCAACATAGCGCTCACAACAACTGGTAGCTGACAGACTTCATGCAGGACAGATACCCATGAAAATCTTGACATGTGCTGCATACAAGCACTGTTTGTACAGTTTGAAAGTCATTACTAAAGATCAATTTTCCCTAGATTGCGCAGGTCTAATGACAACTACACAGTACAGCATGCTTTAGCTGGGGCTGTCTGTTGAACAAGACACTGGTGGGGTTGCTAAGTATGCTGTGCTAAATTCTTTTGTTGCGATGAATCCTCTTTTGATGCTTGTCGTGTTGCCTCTTGTATGCTTGATGTAACGTTGTTTCTAAGTTGTCTGCGTTAGTAATACTTGTGGCTCCTTCTCACCCTCTGGACTCATTAAATATTTCATCTTATGCTTCCTTGACCAGTAGTGGATATAAGTCGACAAGTGGGAACGTCTCCAACTCTCGCTCGCCGCCGAAATATGTTGTACCCTGTGGCACAAGTAAACGCTGGTAGCCAAGTAAAGTTCAAAAGTACCTTTATGTGTAGCTGGTCCAAGTACACCCAGATGGTATACAAGTACATCAGATAGACAGTCCAGGTAAACAGGTGAAGTAGATGTAAGTTAGCCTGTAGTCAACCCTTAGTTCCATGTTCCAACAGAAAACCCCACTAGGAGCAGCCAGCCTGTTCATCAGGCCATCTCTAAATGTCATTCCTCACTCACACAGACACCCAACATTCCATGCAACTCTGAATTCCCAACATTCTAAAGTAAACACACACACTGGCTGAGCAGCAGGAATAATTATAAACTACAAGACATAAGTAGACAATGCAGGGCATAACACACTGCCTCTAAGATAAGCCTGACTGCTAGTGCCAAGCTACCAAGGGGGTGAGCAGGGGTTATTTTTGGAGTGTAACTCTCTTATCCTGACTAGAGTGGTGGTTTCTGGCTGGCTTTGGCACATGCTATAGCATGTAAAAAAACATTTCTAGCATTGGTCATCAGGGGGTGAGGATAGGACTTGCGTTTGCACTTGACTTACAGTGATTGGTGTGACTGCTACCATATCACAGACTATTATGTGCCACATACTGGTTCTTTTTCTTCTTGGCCTATTTTTTGATCCTACCAGTTTAAACTTGCTGCTTCATCATGCCTGAATCAATTGCATCATCTGTTGCATCCTTGGAAGTGGCCTTTGAGGAGGAGATGTTAGAAACCTACAATGTGAAGGAATTGAAGGCTATCTGCAAAAACCTCAAAATCCAAATCAGGGGCCTCACCAGAAAAGAGGAGACACAAAATGTGCTGAGGGCCTGGGTAGCAGCCAGACATGCTAGTGAGCTGTCTGGAGATGTTGGCATGGAGGCAGAGGAGCCTATTCCAAGGTTGGATGTGCTTTTGGGAGGAGTCACCCTCTAAAGCAGTCAGTAGCATTCTGTCCCCAGAGGAGCTGGAGGACAGGCGGGAAGCGAGAAAGTATGAGTTGGAGAAACACAGGATGGAAAGTGAGAGGGAAGATAAAAGAATAGCCATGGAGGAAAGGAAGATGCTGTTAGACCATGAGTTTAAAATTAGAGAGCTGCACTGGGAAGCCAGTGGGGCTAGGCCTAGCCAAGATGGTGGCAGCCAGAAAGTTAGGTCCAATACTGAGGATGAGGTACACACACACACACACAAAGGTTTGAGACCCTGCTTCAAGGAGGGGCTTGACATACACCAGAGGGTTCAGGATTGTGAGGTTACTCTAGTGGTGCGCAGTGTCCCTGAGGTGGATTGGAGAACTGGCACAGGGGATAATTTTCCTGGCAGCGGGAGGGACACTCTACTGACTCTAGATGAGAGGTCCAGGGAGAGGGGTTTCCCCATGCTAGAAGCCCTGGTAACTGAGTATGGAGAGCAGCCAGAAGAGTATGGGTTAGGGGACAGCAACAGTCAGACACTGTCTCACCAGTCTTGTGAGAATGATGGTGGGTACTTTTCTGAGGCACTGGATGTTTGGGTGAAGGGTACTTTGGTTAACACCTGTGTGGGGCTGTGTGATTCAATTGTTGGAGAGCATATTTTGAGTTCCTGTTTTCCAGAGCTATGCCAACACCCACTAGAGTGTGAGATCTCTGACCCCAGGAAGCTTGCCCAGGAGGCGGACCATTTGGTGGATTCCAAAGGGTCTGGAGAAGCATCTGGGGGTGACACGGAAGGAAGTGGCCTAGGTATTTCCCCACCGAGGGTGGTGGGAAAGGTTTGTGGTAGCCCAGATAGGTCCCGGTGTAGTAAGAAGGTTGTAAGGACTCACGTCCTGTCTCTGCGGGGAAGGAATGGGAATGGGCTGCAGCCCAAGGTGCCCAAAATCCAGTCCCTGAGCCTAGGTGGTTCCAGGAGAGAATATCCAGTGGGGAGCCTAGGCTCTACTGGTAGGCCGTCTGTTGAGGGGGATCCCCTAGAGTCAGGAGAACGGGGAGTGTTCAGCAGTTCAGGTTTCTGGCGGTGCCTCTCCTAAGTGGAGGGTGCAGAAGTCCAGGTAAAGGGGTGAGAGGGGGATGCGTTCCCCAGTTGGAGTACCAGTGGGTCAGGGGCCAGCAAGTAGGGATGAGCCTCCTAGGAGTGACCATGGTGATACCACTTTTGTCCTGGGGGATCTTTGCGCACTGTCAGAGGGACAGGGGTCGGCAGATCTGCGCCAGACAGACTGTCACACAACACATGAATCATGTGTTACCCTCACGGGGGGCATGTGTGCTCCTAAGGAAGTCCTGGTGCACCGGGCAGGTGCTCAGCCGCAGTGGTTAGTCCCTGGATTGGGAGGCCAGGTTCAGTTCGTGCCTGACCTGGGGTTAAGGACGGCTGTAAGCACCGCCTCGCTTCACGACGACACCTTGGCACTGCAGATTCTGGTCTCACCAACGACGCCTGCTGATGCTGCCACCAAGCCGCTGCTCGCACTGCATCCTGTGGGCACCGCACTCCGCACCGCTTTACTTCACGACAACAGCTTGGCCGCCCGACGACGATGCTCCACACCGAAATCAAAGCTGCTGCTTGCACCGTGGTTCGAGGGCACCGCTCGTAAAGTTACATGATGCACCCTCCTCATTCCGCACCGCAGCCTTGGCCTTCCGACGCCGACGCCATCGATGCCAGTATGTCAGCCGACAACAGCGCTTTAGCAACAACGACGCCACAGCTTGCACAGTGACCTGCCAGCATCGCGACGAGCACTGCCTTCATCTTGCACCATGACCCTGGTCTCACCAACGATGCCATCTGATGTCGCCTCTGAGCCGCTGCTCGCATCGCGACCTGAGGGCACCGCACGCCACACCGCTGCACTTCACACTGCAGTACACGACGCCTGCAGACGCCAGCGCTCCTGACTCCAACAGAGAGGAGATCGACCTGCAATGCATGTGACTTCGAGGACCCCGACGACTCCTGCACCGACCTCCGGAACCGACGCCTGGGGATGCCATGTTTTCAGAAGCTCAACGAGAGGTCGCAGACACCCTGCATTTCTAAAAGGTAATGTTTGCGGGTCTTCCCGACATCGTAGCTGGCCCGCGACGTTGCGGTCAGCCAGAACTATTTGGATTTGTTTGCTCACAACACCGTGATAGCCCTGGAAGGAGCTATCAACATCAAGGAATTGTTTTAAAACGTATTTTGATAACTGTGGATTTTTAAGTACTGTATTGCAGATTTTTATCGTTTTTGGTCTTGTCATAAGTATATAAAAATATTGGATATTTTTCTAAACTGGTGTGGTGTCATTTTGTAGTGCTTACACTGTATTACTGTTGGTTATGTGCAAATGCATTACACAATGCTTATTCGATAAGCCTGGCTGCTCGTGCAAAGCTACCAATGGGGTGAGCAGAGGTTATTTTAGGAGTGTAACTCCCTTATCCTGACTAGAGTGGTAGTTTCTGCCTGGCTCTGGCACATGCCCTAGCCTGCCAAAAATCCCATTTCTAAGACTGGGTTTTAACATTAGTGATTCCAATGAATACGTTACTTATCTTCCCAAATACTCTTTCTAATGGATACATTTTGTACCCACAGATTCCTCATCTTTAGAATATTACTCAGGTATCAGAAAGGCTTGGAAACTTTTCATGGCAGCGCTCCCGGGTGCCACTTGGTGGCACGGTGCGACTCCTCATACACTTGGTTCTTCCCTGGAAGTGACAAAGTGGAAAAGCATAAAAGAGCCACCCCTTTACGCTGTCAGTTTCTTGACTCTTTCTATACCCTCAGACTTGGAGCACAAAACAAATATCAGTACAAGTGTACAATTCTTTAGGTTGGAAAGGTTTTAGCTGATAAAACAGACCACTGTTTTAGCTGATAAAACAGACCACTGCACAGAATGAGAGGCTAATCTGCCATTAGAGTATCCACCAAAAAGAGTGTTACTGAAGGTAAGCAATTTGTTCTTCTGATGTATCCTTCTAACTACAGAATTCTTACCTTTAGAATAGATTCTAAGGCTTACCTCCAGAAGGTAGAGGATCCGTGGAGTGAGTTCAGACCAAACAATCATGCAGGACCGAACAGATGAAACGCCCTTCCTGTCAGACCTGGTTGTCAGGCAGTAGTGCTTCATTAACATGGGCACTGACCCCCTCGTCATGGTGTGACAGCTATTAAGAACAGGTTCTCCAAGTGTCAACACAGTTGTGGCAACCTTAGACCTGATGAAATGGGCTCTCAGACCTTCAGGTGGCTGCTTCATTACTAGTGTGAAGCTGATATTAATGCAAAGGATTATCCACCTTTACAAACCCTTTTTCTGCACAGTCTTTCCTTTCTTACTCCCACAGAACCCCAGATAAAACTGATTGTATATCCAATGGTTCTTGGTACAACCGATGCAAGAGCTTAAAGCTCTTTTGGTGTCCAACTGATGAAGTCTCTCCTCCTTTATTGAGGGATGAGGCTGAGTAAAAAATGCTGGAAGAGTGATGATTTGCCCAATGAGGAAAGTAGTCCTGACGTTTGGCAATAAGGCCACCCAAGTCCTCAGCACTAGTTTGTCTGGAATAAAGGTGGTGCATGAGCAGTTTTACTGACAGAGCCTGAGTTCATTCTGAAGTGATCTCACTAAGGAAGACAGTATTTAAGGTCAGAATATGCAATAAACAGCTGTGCCTTAGCCAAGAAGCTTCAGAGCTGCTCCAACTGAGACCCAGGAGCGATACTTACCATCAATATCCTAGCCCAGATGTCCTGGACTCGTTGCAACTGAGTGTAGGCTTTAAACTTCACCGTGTTCTAAACAGCTCCTATAAAAGAAAGCTTCTGCAAAGGAATTAGGTGCAACTTCAGCTTGTTGAACCTTAGAGATGTCAGGAGGTTCACCGTTGTCTTGAGGTGGTCTACGGTTGACTGTTATGAGTCTCCCTTCATTAGCCAGTCACCAAGGTAGGGAAAAACTGTTGTCCTCGACCTCAGAAGATGAATGGTGCCCTTCACCATCACTTTCATCAACGCCTGAGGGGCACTGGTGAAACGCTGGTAACATCTGTGGGACTGTTGGATAGATATGTGAAAATACGAATCCTGGAGGTCCAAGGCCACCATCCAGTCGCATGGATCCAGGGCAGACAGACTCTGAGCCAGAGTGAGCATATTGAATTTGTCCTGTCTAGGAAGGCATTCAGAGGGCAAAGATCTACATTCTTCTTTGGTACAAGGAAATAGCAAGAGTAACAACCCTTTTCTATTTCTGAGTCAGGAACCCTCTCAATGGCTCCTTTGGAAAGTAAAGCTTGCACCTCCTGCCTTAGCATGGACAGGTGCTCCTCCGAGAGACGGTCAGGTGTGGAGAGTGATGAAGTGTGACAGACAGAAATGAAAGGGCATAACCATGCTGAATAATCTAGAGGACCCATCTGTCAGAAGTGATGGATGAACATCCTGTGAGAAAATATTGGATTATGCCTCCCACAAAGTGGTTGTGCACTGCCAAAGACAATCTAAAACAGCTTGGAGGCTGTTGCCGCACGAGAGGGGGGCTGGAAGGATTGATGCCTTGGATGATCTGCACGCTCCTGCCAGATCCATGTCCTTGGCCATAAGAGGACTGCGGTGACTGCAGAGGGTAGTGGGGAGGCTGGCATTGCCCTAGTGTAGCCTATGAAGATTCCTTAACTGGTGATGAAACTGTCTGGCAGGGGTCGCAAGATCCAGAGAGGGTGACGTGGTCCTGCTCTCCTTATGCTCTAGGGCCAAATCCATTGAAAAGCATATCCATAAGTAATGTTCATACATCTCCTGAAAACCTGTAGATTGCATTCATGCATGGTCATGGAGCGCTACAATTGTCCCAGACAACCACACCATTAAATATTTTCCAGTCAACTATACAAAAGCAGCAATAATCATGATAGACTCAGAGAAGGCATTTGATCTGGTTGATTGGACTGCTTTTTCTGATACTTAAAGGCATTTCCTAAACATTTTAAGCCACTCTTAAAATATTTACATAGATGCACCTACTAGAATCTTAATTGATCTAAGAGATAGGCACAGTAATAATCAATGGAGGTACTTCCAATGGTCTCCTTGCTTCGTAAAGATGACTCAAATAATCCACACTTCGCAGGGGCAAATAATTAAAAATTAAAACAGTTTGCGGATTATATTATTTTATATCTGAAAGTGGAGCAAGCTGACATTAAAGGGCAGTCAATAGAATTTATGACTTTACCATGGTCGGAGTGCATGAAATAAATATTGAAAAGTCTAAAACTTCACTATTTCATGCCAATGAGAGTGATTTTATGGGCCAGTTGAGACAACAATTCTCTCCTAGATGCCCGATTAGTTTTTTAGGAACTTTTGTTTCACCAGATTTCTCTGACATATATCAATGAAATACATTTCTTCATTATGAAAGGTTATGCATTTGCTAAGCCAGTTGTATCCATTGCCTCTATCTTTAATTGATAGTTTCTCTTATTAAAATTACAATTTTACCGTTATTTTATTTTGTTTTGCCAGTGTTCAAGTGAAGGTAAATCAAACTTTTTTTCAAGACAGTGATTGCTTACTACGGAATAACGGGGATGGCTCAGCTGCTCATACCTCCAAGGAGGATACTTTGATTGTTACTGAGTTAAGCAATGGTGCACTGTCTGAGAGGTGGGAAAGCATGCGCTCCGTAAAGCCCCACTGAAGGCCTATGATGTATTAAATGCGCGTCATCAGCTTCTTATGAACAGCTGTCATTAGATTAGAATGCTTTTAACATTCCATCTACAGCGCTAACACAGGAGATGTGGAGGCATTAATAATGTGGAAAATGCAACAACTGTCCCGATGTGGCAGGACAAAAAACAATGCCTACAGATAGATCAGCATATGTACAGCTGGTAGATGAAAAGGAATGCAAGCATACAACAGCTGGGACACAGAATGTGTAAAAATATATTTATAAAAGACTTTTGCAGAACCAGAAGGAGGAGCAGATACATACTAGTGATGACAAAATAAGGAACAATTTACATTCCATGATTAAATATGTGTGTTGTTTTGTTAGAAATACAATTAAATATAGTTACAAGAGGAGCAAAAAAAAAAACAGCGGCCACGCGGCCGTAAAAGTGAAAGCAACTGAGAACTGGAAACATGATCCTCCACAACCAATGGCACTCTGCGCGCTGCTGCTCGCTCGCGCAAGGTGGATGCCTGGTGTGCACAAGCTGCTGAAAAGTGGAGACCGATTCCTAAAGGTCTTTTCTCTAGTGCAAAGCATGCGCGCTACCTAGGCGAGACCTAAAAACGACGGGGTGTATAATAAACCCTAGTAAAAGGCAAGTGATCTTTACAATGGGCAATACATCGCTTTGAGCAGCTATGTGGATTGATGGATGCTATATTATACTTCTCAAGTCTCACATGAATGTTATTATTTGTGTTAGAGTAATGCCTTAGATGCCAAACTTACATGTATTTTCTCCTGTCCTGCACTGGCTGATTTGTTTGTAGGAGATATTTCAGTGTATTAGTGGTATCCCTGGGAAAAATTTCCACTCTGACCCATATATAGTTTTATGTGTCTCTTCTGGAATTTAGGATATCTTTTTAACTCTGCACAGTGTTTTATATGTATTGCTATTGTAAAACTAACTTGTGCTTCAACCAGGGGCGGCTCCTCCTCTAAGGTCAAGGAGCGTCTCCCCAATCCTCTTGAGCAGGAAAAATAAAATGATAATAACATAGCTCTTATCATTTTATTTTTAGAAAGTTCAGGGCTGGGTTAGGGAGGGGCACAGGGGTAGGAGTGGTTTATACACTCCAAGTAGGCATGACTGCTTGGCTGGCCATAATGGACTGACCAAACAGTCATACGCACTTTGCATGTCCTCCATCAGGCTGCATTACACAACCTGGTGGGGAACATGCCCAGGCCTCCAGTCCCCATCTGAGCGCCAATCTACGGCACTAATATGATTGGCTATGGGGACACTGGATGCTTCCTGGTTCCGGAGAAGCAGAGGAGAGACGTGGCCGGCGGATGAGGTAAGTGGGGTTTTTAAAAATTATTTTTTCCCCCCGCCAGCTCATCCCGCTCCCCCCCCCCCCCTTCACCCTCATTCTCTGCCAGCCGCTATTGGCTCCAACGTTAGAGATCAAGGAAAATAACTAGGATGGAGAATTATTATTCCAAAATGGTCCGGATCAGAAAATTTGAACATCTGTATGCTAGAGCCTAGGATTCTGGTTAGACAGATCACTCGACTTCACTGTCCAGGCAACCAAGACATCTGCTACTTGCTTCGGACTTATGAAAATGCTCCGGAAAGTCCTCCCGTTATTGCCGTTCCAGGCGAGGAGAATCATGGTTCAGGCTCTGATCCTCTCCCGCCTGGATTACGGAAATGCACTTTATCTTGGAGCTCCCCCTGGCCGCAATACATAAGCTCCAGGTTACCCAAAATTGTGCAGCCCGATTGCTTTTCCAGATCCCCCGATGGCAGTCGGCCAGACCTGCCTTGAGGAAGTTACACTGGCTTCCGGTAGCAGCCAGGATACAATTTAAATCTATGTGCCTGGCTCAGAAGGCCCTTCGCAAGACAGGCCCATCCATAATGTTTCCCTTGGCCATTCCCTATTCCCCTTCTAGAGCCCTACCATCCAGCGTGTTGCACCTGGCCACTACGACCAAAATAAATAAAGCCCGCTGGGTTGGTCGCTCATTTTCCCACAATGCTGCCAGAATGTGGAACTCCCTCCCGCTTGCCCTGAGAGAGAACAACAACCTGCTGACTTTCAGGAGACAACTAAAAACTCATTTGTTTGCAAAAGCTTATTAGCGCCCTATCCTGTTGTCAGAACGGTCCTGGCTAAAGCGCTGAGAGGCCTCAGGGTAGTTACGCGCTACATAAGTTTAATTTTCAATTTTCATTTCATTATGCTAAGAGAAATATCTGTTTAGCCAAATTCCATGAGATCTTGCCCATCTTTGATAAATATCTTGAGGGATAATTAGCTACATGATCCTAATTGATTCTATTCTGCTTGTAAGTTTTAGGATTTTATTGAATCATTCTTTCTGTTGGGGAAACACAGCTAGTACTCTATTTTAATGATGAATTGTATGTACTGTAATGTGTTCTTTTTTCTCACCTAATAGGCTGTCTATTGCACTGTATCTATGCACTGATTTTGATGGAATAGTTGCTTTTGATACTAGCCAATCAAAAAAAAAAACTACCAGTAGTATCAAGGCCAGCATGAATCATGTATTTGGGCACATCCTATCCATCTTGAATTCCTGTAATGGTGAAGGCATAATCAAACCCCAAATTAACCTGTGCTTAACCCTGATAGCTTGACACAAATTCAGTGAGGCTCAACTTAGAGGCAATGTGTAAAGTGTTTATGCACCACACAAACAATAACAAAGTGCAAACACAACCCAGGAAAAATCCCACACCCATTTGAAAAATAGAGTGAAATTGGAGACCAAAATGACAAACATCCAATCAATAGAACGGGCGATGTGCAATTTTAAAGATTTCTGGTAAGGAAAGTGGCTGGAAGCTGAAAGAACCAGTAAGGGTTTGGTTGTGTGAGAATGGGTGAAAGTCTCAAGTTCAGGCCGATCACGATGGAGCATGAGCCAGATACTGGAACGAGGTTAGTCCCACGGAAAAAGTTACCTTCATGAGTCCAGCGCGTAGAGTTATCCTTGCAGTGGAGGGGTCTGCGAGGAGCAGGGGAGCATCCTAGATGGTCATTGCTGCAGTGCACAGATCCTGTCGGGTGTCGTGCACAGTCGTTGCTGGATTTTTGTGTTGTCGTTCACTGCGAGCTGTCGATGCTATAGAGCAAAGTTCAGATCTTGCACTGTCTGGCATCGCTGGTAGTCACTATGGCATGAAGAGTTATGTTATTCCCTGGGAGAGGTAGGCCGTGGAGTAGTGAAAAATGAATTTAAGGGTTCTTCACTATCAGGACATGTAAAAGTTAGAAGTACATGTCCAACATTTTAAGTACACTGCACCCTACCCTATGGGCTGTTTAGGGCATATCTTACAAGTATTAAAAACAAAGGTCTAGGCCTGGCAAAGGTTTATTTTGCCAGATCAAAATAGCAGTTTGAGGAGAACATGGCGGCCGGATAGGAGCTATGGTCACGAGCTCCACCGCTGTGAGGTTTACAGACATGCTAAGCGGCTCTTACAACAAAATGGCTACAAAGTGTTTACCTGAATTGCTTGAGAGGGTTGGATTTCCTGCGTTTTTTCTGCGTGCAGTGAGGATTCGTCGAGCTGACCTGGTTCGGACTTGGTAATATGGTGAACGGCTCTAAGAAGGCTCTGCTGGGTACTTTTGACTCTGATGGAGGCGGAGGACTGGACGAGACCGCGCGGGGCTCCTGTGGCAGTTTTCCTTTCGTCTGCCATCTGCAGCATCTGTGCGAGACGGAGAGCAGGGGAGAAGGGTGGCGCTGCAAGGGAGAGCTGCGGGGGCTGCAGGGCAGGGCAGCGGCAGCACTGGAGGAGGAATCAAGTCTTCAGTCCGGGACCGGCTCAATCTCTCACGGTACGGTGCTGGAAAAGGTGGGGAGCTTCTGGGCTGCTGCTTCGAGGAAATTTCACCATAAGCTCTTTTCTATTACTAAAGTAAGTTCCTGGGGGCCAACAAATAAATCATTTTACGCTGCATGGTCAATCTTGGAATCTTCCTGCTTTGTCAATAGCGCTACGCAGGCCCTCAGGGGAGGATTTAGAGATAATAGTGAAGGGGATATAAAAACTGCAAGAGTCACTAAAGACACAGTCTGCATGAGTTCCACCAGGAAAAGAGGTAAAAATAAAGGCAAAGCCAAACGCACACTGTCTGCCACCCTAAACTCTAGCATAAATTCAGCAACGTCCATTGGGGAGACATCAAGCTCACTTACACAACCTCCCCAAACATTGTCTCTGGTACAGCGAAGAAATCATACCGAAACAAATACAAATAAAATAACTACAAACACCTTGGAAGAAGACTCAGCTGAGGGAAATGAAATAAACGGCACAAACTCCCTCTGTTATATGTTGAGAAATAAATGGATGAATTCAGAGCAGTTACCTACAGAGAAAGACATTATTCCGCCTATATTAATTAGGCCTGAAAAGGATACGGTGCAAGCCCAGGTTGGGAGTCAAATTGGGTGCACCTCAGAAGGAAATATAGGGATCATCCCCAACAAAAAACATAGAGAGCAGAGAAAAAGGGGGAGCACAGCAGCAGTAGTTTCAACTAGAGCTGTAACGACAGCCAAAAAAGAGCAACAAAAGAAGGAACCAAAACTTAAAAATCACCCCATCTCTTCGCACCTTTTTCAGAATCCAAGATAAGACATCACTGCCAAACGACTTACTGAAACCAAAGGAGCCCATTGAGTACACTCCTGCTGAGAATAGAGTTACACCACCCTTGGCCGTACCCCAAATGGAATCTCCTAAAAGGTACAGCGTCCTTATGTCTAATTATCCTGGGGACGAGGTTGTCAAAGATATGGAGGAGATACAGGGGAATGAGGGATCTCAACATTAGGTAAATGTTAACTCGGAGCAGGGCTCAGAGATACTTGCGCAACCTGAGTCGGGCGACTTGATCGGGTCACTTTTTAGGGAAATGAAACTCAACTTCACTAAGTCCTAAAGAATTCATGAAAAAATTCAGGCGACTTGTGAAGTCTTAGAGACCAAGTTCAATGCCTTAGCTGATAGAGTGGTATCTATTGAGAACACCTTGGAACAAACTGGAGAAGAGGTGAAACTATGTAAAAGCGAAATTGAAGAAATAAGATTAACAGAAAAAACGTCGAGAGACAAAATCGAGGCCATGGAAAATAATTTAAGGAGGAACAATTTAAGGCTGTTGAATATTCTGGAAGGCTCAGAGGGAAAAAATATCAAGAGTTTCATAGTACAACTATTAAAAGAAGCCGCCCCGGAACTAGACGAACAAGGCTTGAACAAGGATATACAGAGGGTACATCGGGATCCTTTCAGACAGAATAAAACGAGAAAAAATCCAAGAAGAATACTTGTTAACATTAAAACCTATACCCTAAAAGAGAAGGTTCTGAGCATGGATTTGAAAGCAGGTACCCTCTCAAAAGATGGATATAGCTATAAAATTCGCTCTGATATTTCCAAGGCTACAGCAGTTTGGCAATGGGCTTTAGGAAAGTACTAGCAGCCCGCCCCGACCTTGTTCGGGAGCAATCAGGGTTCCCCGACCCCCGCCCGCCCTGTTGAAAATATAGTTTACAACAGAAGGTTCATGTGCAAAATTCCACCACCACAAAGTTCGGAGAAGTACAAACATGCATTTAAACATATTCGCAGAAACAGGATTTCTGTGCGTCTCCACACCTTCCATGAGAGCAGCAGTCGGGGGTATAGAAAAACGCATAGGCGCCAGTATTTGTAAGCTTCGGTTTCTCTTCCGGGAGGCATAAACATACGGTGGTCGAGGGGATTTAAACCTGATAGATGTTCTTTTAACACCTGTGTCCTACGCCCTGGAGAGTCCTGGCCCACAGCTATTAGCCCTGCCCCCGCCCGACCCGTCCTCCGCCTGCCCCAACCCCCGCCTGCCCCTGCAGCAGCCCGGCCCCCGCCCGGCCCCCGCCCGGGCCATCCCCTGCCCGCCCTGACCCCCGCCTGCTCCGACATGGGTCCCCTTACCTTAGCCGCCGATCCTCAGTTTAGCGCTCCTCGCCGCTTCACCTGACCGCCGCTGGCCTGTCCGCTGCTCCTCACGTCACCGCTCCTCCCCCGCACCATGCCCGCCACTCCTCGTCTGGCTCCTGGACGCCTCTCCTCCCAGCGCTCCTAACCTGAGCACGCACGTCGCGGCCGGCGCTACTTCGGAGGGACTACTTCTTTTTACTGTAAATTTTTGAAAGAACGTTTTAAAAAAAAAATTATATAGCCTATAACCATCTACACACCCTGACGATTCCAACGGTGTATCGGGTGTGTGGGTTGGCGCTGTGGTTCCCGAGTTTACCCGCCTCAAAGGCTGAAAGTTCTTCCTTTATTATAGTAGTATAGATATGCCAGACTTGAGAAGTGAAGGTGCAACAGTCCAAATGAAATTCCTGGCTCTTCTGAGTATAATGTGGGATAACCACACTTATAATATTCGGGAGCCGAAAGATGCAGAATCACTTTTAGAACGAATGAAAGCTAAAAAGAGCCAATGATGGAAAGTTGTAAGAGTCACATTTTTTTTTTATACTTAATACCTTACAACGGCAGAACCTCATACAGGGTAACAAGTTTGCCCGATGAATGTAGGGAGGGTTTTCCAAAGTGGGGATAGGAATAAGGGGTTGTTGGGTTTTTTTTGTACACATTTTTAATAAGTTTGTCTTTGGTGGGGAGCATTGGGGAAAAAAGAAAAATATATATTGTCCAGTTTACAGGTAGTTAGCAAGCCGGATCAAGGTAAAATGGAGAATTGTAACTCAGTATGTTAGGCGATTTAAAAATCATGTCATGGAACGTTAATGGGCTGAGAACAAGGAAAAGGCATAAAAAAATGTTTGAATACCTCAAGCTTGTAAGGAGTGACATAATTATAATACAAGAAACCCACCTTCTCATGGAAAAGAGTGGCATGAAATTATAAAACATGAGAAGTGGATTGGGAATAGTGTCTGCACAAATCAGTCGTGCAACATTAAAGGCATCTTAATTAATATTAAAAAACATTTGCATATAGTTTTAACGGATAGCAGTGTAGACTCAAAAGGCAGATGGGCAATGGCCAAAGTCAAGATAGGTGACACCTCCTTGGCTGTTGTAGGGTATTATGGCCCTAACACCGATGACCCCCCACCTCTCCAATCCTTATATGCACAATTAATAATAATAACCATTCTGATTATAATAGGTGGTGATTTTAATATATTATTAAATCCCATAAAAGATAGACACCCATGAAATAGAGCTTTAAACCTCCCAAAAATGAGAGAGGGGGTGAACAGACTAAGAGAAGACCTGGGGCTGGTTGACATTTGGGAAACTAAAGGAGATTTAAACCACAGATGTACTTACAGGAACCACAAGTATGGCCATGCTTCTAGAATTTATTTCTTCTTAGTTGATAAACTTTTCAGTAAACTAGCTAAAAAAGTTGTACACCTCCCTGCTCACATGTCAGATCACTCGTTAGTTCAATTAGAGGCTCGACTTAATCAAACACAGGGTGAGAAAAGATGGACACTTGATCGTACTCTTCTATTAGATCCGGAAACGGTAGAAAAAAATTAAAACTTCAACCGTAAATTACTTTAAGGAGAACAACAAGGGGGAAGTGTCATCTAATCTAACTTGGGATGCATACAAGGCGGTACTTAGAGGGGTCTTAATCAGTTCAGCAATAAGTAGTAATAAGGGAAGAATACCAAAAATTTCCCAGTTAGAATCAGAAACATTAAAGAAACAGGAGAAGTTAGAAACAAAAATTTTGGAGGTAGAAAAAAGGAAGGTTAAGGGAGAACTACTAGAAAAGAAGAATGATCTAGCACTTTTCTTGGGGGAGAGAGTAAGGAAAAAGTGGCAAGCTGGTTGCTTTCCAAATTATAAGTACGGAGAAAATAGTGGAAAACTCCTAGCTTGGAAGTTTAAGACTGATTCTAACAGAAATAAAATCATGGCTATAAATAAAGGCATCAATAGAAGAAGAGTAGAGGACGTGGCAAATATAGAAGATGCATTGTAAGATTTTTTCAGGAACTGTATGATGTAGACCTAGTGCCCTCTCCTTCAGCTATAAGCACCAACCTTACAACTCTCCAAACTAGACAAAAATGTATGCGACTCGCTAAATGCAGTTATCACAACAGAGGAGGTAATGAAGGTGATAAGCAAATTGAAAAGAGGAAAAGCGGCTGGCCCAGGCGCCATCCCAAATGAACTTTATTTAGCTTTAAAAGATTCTCCGGCTCCTGTACTGGCTGATCTGTTTAATACTATTTACTTGGAGGGTGCCTTACCCCCACCAACATGGAATGAGGCGAATATCAGTTTAATTTTAAAGCCAGCTAAAGACCCTCTCAACTGTGAATCATACAGGCCGATATCACTCCTTAACAATGACTATAAAATTTTTACGCAAATCTTGGCAAGAAGATTTGGCTCATTATCGAATAATCTTATCCATGATAACCAGACGGGCTTTATAAGGGAGAGACAGTAGCACAACCTTACTCACCAACTAATCGGAGCAATTGACATTGCAGTGCATGAAAAACTACCTTTGGCTGTCCTAACTTTTGATGCGGCCAAGGCTTTTGACCGTGTGAATTGGTCTTTCTTACAAGAAGGTATTCTTCATTATGGCCTAGGGAATCATTTTGTAAGAGCTATTATAAACATCTATTCACGTCCTGTGGCAAAAATACTTATTAACAGCAGGTTGTCAAAAAGTTTTCAGATTAAAAGAGACACCAGGAAGGGATGTCCACTCTCCCCTCACCTTTTTAACTATTATATAGAACCCTTGGCCGAGAAGATAAGGAATTTCCATGATATTACTCCATTTAGTTTTAATGAATGGAACTTGAAAGTTGCGTTATACGCAGATGATCTAATGATAAATACAAGCAACCTCAACGATACTATTAATAGTACACCCGCCAATTTAGCTGACTTTGGGAGTATATTTGGGTATCAAATTAATCACCAGAAGACTGAGGTGCTACATTGGAACTTCATGACACCAGTATTAAAATCGAATAGCAAAATTAAATACTTGGGTATAGAAATCTTAAACAACATTGACGAAATAGCCCAAGCGAATCTGGTGATAAAAGTTAAGGAGATGAGGGAGCTATTAAAGGTATGGAACTGTTTATCTCTCACGTTTATAGGGAGAGCGAATGTTATTAAAATAGCTATTATGCCAAAGTTTACGTTTCTTTTTAATGCTATCCCCTTGGAGTGTAAACCACAGATGTTAAGAAAGATTCAGAGCGAAATAAAACACCTGCATCTGGGCCTCCAAAGGAGTGAGGATAGCATGGAAAAAGCTATGTCAAAAGAAAAACCGAGAGGGGATAGCCAGTCCAGAACTTATGGCAAACTATAACGCCTTTAACTTTAAAAATATTAGGATACTTTTTAAATCTCAAACTGTTTATACTGTCTATTGGAAAGCTGTAACCAACAATGATTTTTATCTCTATAAGTTTGACCATCCAAAGTACTTTAAAAAAAATCTAATTAAAGGTTTTAAAGTCAGCATACAAAGTATGGTATGAAATAAGGAAATCATGGAAACTCCTGTACTACAGCGAGTTTGCACCAGTTTGGGACTCCCTGGGCACTCCAGAATGCTTAAAAGACTCCCTCGCAGATCTTTTAAAAAAAGCTGGGATATTGAGATGGGGGAGGTTATAGAACACAGTAACCTAGGGCCAGATGTAGGTGGCCGTTTGAGGCCATTTACCGAGCGGTAACGGACGATTTTGGCCGTTACCGATTGGTAAATGGGTGACAGGTATGTAGGGGGCATTATTTTACAGAATCGGTAAAATTACAGATTCGGTAATTTTACCAATTCGGTAAAATAAGATTTCGGTAATTTTACCGATTCTGAGGAGCCCAGATGTAGGTGGGACTCTTCAGAGTCCCAGAGGCCTTATCGAATCGGTATTTTACCATCAAATTAATTTGATGGTAAAATACCGATTCCGGTGTGCATGCACATGTATGCATGCACACCTATGCCATGTGACAGGCAGACCTGCCCTTAGGGCATGTATGCCTGCCACATGGCACCCGAGCCTGTTTTGGGGGTGCCAGAGGGTGTCAAAGTGACACCCCCTGCACCCTTGTGAAAATCGGTATTTACCGATTCGGTAAATACCGAATCGGTAATGCCCATTCATTCCTAAGGGCTTCTAAGCCCATAGGAATGAATGGGCATTACCGATTCGGTATTTACCGAATCAGTAAATACCAAATTCTTCCGAATCGGTATTCCAGCACATCTGGAATACCTACGTGTCCACCCCTTAGATTTACTGATTTTTAATTACCGAATCGGTAAAATTCGGTAATTAAAAATCGGTAAATCTATTTTACCTACATCGGGCCCCTAATAAGATGGGCTGCATTACTGGAGAGGACCAACGCAACCATTTCAAGGTTTAAATATTATCAGCTGACAAGCTGGTGCAAGGAACTAGAGAAAATGCCAGTCAATATGGAATGAATAGAGGATAAAATACTAAAAGACCCAGCTCCAAAAGAAGTTTCTAAATGGAACTGGTACTTGGCCGAAGGGATGAAGCAGACTTTAATACACCAGACGACAATTGGAAGAAGATCTTCCCAGCTCAAGACTTGCAACAACTAAGGCAAGTATCTTGCACTTTTTTATGGTTTATTACTGTTTCTACACCACTCAGGAGAAATCATCTCTTTACCCTACAGAGATCTCATTGGATGCCAGAGAAGCTTTCAAAAATAAATATTCAGGTGATGAGAAATGCCCCAAGTGTGCTGAAATAAAGGCAAATGACATCCACATTTTTCATCAATGTGCACATCTTGATACCTTTTGGAAGGAGATTGGTAAGATAACTAATAAAACTCTAAACACTAACATGAAGGTAGACTCTTTTAATGTTATTTTTGTCATCTTAGAAGGTAACGATCATGATGTTGCTCTAAATAAAAATCAGAAATGCCTTTTATTCACCTTGATGCTATTGGCTAGACGTGAGATATGTAGAAATTGAATTCTTCCATCTCCTCCTAAGATAGATGACTGGCTTCACCAAGTCAATAAGTTCAGGAAGTTAGACACACTTAGAGGGGCGAGCAAACGTACGGAATACTGGGACCTTTGGGACAAAAATATGGCATAGGGTAGGAAAGGACGTCCAATGATTTCACCAATACGCGATCATTTGATTCCAAAAGGATCCATCAGGGTGGCCACGAGAAGGTGGATTCTAAAGAATTTGTTGGTATTTTTTAGACATGGTCTTACCTCTTCTACCTTGGGCGATCCACTTTCCTAAGAGGAGACCGGCTTGCTAAAAAAACTATAAAGATCGCACAAACGAGGACAAAAAAAAAAAATCGCAGTTTAAGTAGGTGCTGTAGAAAAATCATTGGGGTTCGCCATGCCGGTGGAAACCTTGACAACCAGACTCACTGGAGTAGGACGCTGTGTAAGTAAAGCAAGGACGCCAGGAGCTGGTCTAACGCACCTGACAACCTACCTATTAACCGGCAGACACAAACAGGGATTGGACCAAGTGTCTGTTAAGGTGTCAAAAAGGGCTTCATTGAGCGGAACAAAGGGCACTGATGTGGCAAGCCAAGGTCGGAAAATCTCAGTAAGGAAATTTGTCTTGACTTAAACTGAAGGCAGTTGGTCATATAAGTAATTACCCCAGCAAAGGAAGCATTATCTTCCATTGGGGACCCAAGAGGGGAATACAATCCTTACCAAGGAAAATATAAAACCCACTGGTCTCCTCTAAGCCCATGCGGTTGATAGTGTGGAAAAGAGTATTTAATTTACAGTTTAACCCGTGACTTACAACTGTGGTTTCCAACTCCACACCAACTTCTCCTTCTTCAGGTCGATATACCTTTGCCACCATTTTAGAATATAGCACAGGACTAAAACATCTTAAATATCATCAACTATTAGCATCATTATTTTCAGTCAATGATGAGAATTTTGGTCATGGTTTTGGAAAACCTTACTTTCCCAATTAAAATATTCAGTAATTGTTTTTCATCTTTTTATTCAATTAGTAAAGCTATATCTGTTTACACAAATATCAAGAAAATCATTGTGAGAAGCAGCAAACAAGTAACAGCCTGACCCATTAATTAAATGGTCCATATTCTAATCTAAAGGGATCCTAACCTACCACACCCATTACAGAATTCATTTAGAAAGGAGTAAGATTATTTGGAGCATCTAGTCAAGTCAATAAGAAATTGAATTCCCCACAAAGAGCAGTTCAAGAAAGTCAGCTGAGTCTCAGACAGTTTCACTAACACACATTAAAATCAAGTCAAAAGGGAATAATCACAGCAGTAGCTATGACCATCAGCATAAGAGAAATAGTCACCTAACAAAATGTCATGTGACAACAATCACCATCAGCAGTAGCTCACATCAATTGGCAAAAGGAGAGGACAGCATAGTCAAGGCCAAAGATGGGCGATGAGGAAGGATAGGGAATAAGTAAGAAGTCCAGAGCTCTCTGGCTAGGAATGCATATATTATAGAACACAAAAAATATGTAACATTACTCTCCTATGTTAGATCACCTCGAACCAATGAGGATGGATCTTCCCATGTTCTGCAGCTTCTCTCCTCGCTTCCCACAGTAAATGCAACATGATGGTATCTTAATGTTCTAAATGTTCATACATTTGTTTTATTCACGCTAGGTTCTCGTGAGATTCTTTGGAAAGCCTACTCTATTAGCTATTCAGCGTTCCACTGCATGGCAATTAACTACTCTATGAAAGACATATTTTTCTATCTGCAGTGTCCTGGCTAGATCATGAGAATCATTCTTTATTAACACGTTCTTTGTTTTAATATACTGTTTTTCTATTCAGCTTTATAATATGCGTGGTAATGGAATCTGTAAAAAATGCGAGGAGAACATGTAGTTTATGGAAAGAAAGAAATACATTATTAAAGGCGCCACATTTCATGGTGATGACAAGCTTTAGCAGTTCAAACTAGCACTGTTCAGCATTTTCTAAAAGGCATTTATTCTGTTTGAAGAAAAAAGAAAGAAATGAGGGCATGTCTGGCTAACCAGTGAAAATACAATTGGGATGAGAGCTTTCTGTAAATAAGTAAGCTGCATGTTAATTTTTGCACATTCAATAATAGGCACATTTCTCCATATTTTACTTTATTATGCATTTTCACTTTAACGTGTAAGCAAATCGTCAGCACTAATATGAGGTTATTTAAGCTAAGTTGTCTGCTTTTCAATGTCATCATCATAGTGGAGGCTAAATCATCCCTATCGTCATCATCTCAGAGTGTGGCATGTTCTGGTCAAAGTTGGAGCGAAAAGGACAGTGGAGCCTCTGAGGATGCCTCTGCGGTAGTGGTAGCCTAGGATCAGATTTACGCGGTGTGGAATCAGATACACTGTAATGGATTAGGAGAGCGACCTTGGTCAGGGTCAGGCTGCCACTGGTTTGGGTCAGATATCGGAATCTGTCCCAGATTTTCCTCCAGTGACGATACGGGGTCTTGGAGCTCAGGTGGAAGTTTGCACCAGAGTCGGAACTGAGTCTGTGATGGTTCTAAGGGGTTCAGATGACACTAAGGACAGATCCATGGCGATAATCGACTGGGAGCCCCTGGAGCTTGGAGACATGCCAGAGGGAGCCCCATAGTCTTCTTAAAGGCTGTGTCCTGCTACAGCAACACCGAAGGCCCAGGGAACTCTGGTGCATCGGCATCAACTGAAGAATCTGCTCCCCATTTGGAGATTGGAAGCAAAATAGATTGGTCCCTTCACACCCACGCAACTTCTCCTTTGATAAATGGCAGGATGGGGCTGATTCCCCGTTCTCCTTATGCTTTCGCTTGGACTTCAACCACAAAGACAACTTCTCCTTGGAGCAACCTCAGGTAGAGGGGCAGGTCCGCACCCTCGACTTGGAGCAGAAATTGGACTTACATGAGGATTCACAGTCCTGGATCGCCTTCAGGTTTATGAAGGCGCACTCATCACAAAACCTGGAGTTGTACCCCAAACCCAAGCATCAGAGTTACACTTCATGAAGGTGCATCAACATCTGTTTTCGGCTGTAGTTTTGGAGGGGATATCGTTTGCATGGCACATTGAGGGGCATATTTAGCAAACCTTCATGCAATGCAGGGCAGCAAACAAAGTAGCTATGCTGAAATTTGTGACCAGGAGAGAGTTGAAAAGCGTCATATATATCAGCTCATTCCCTGCGCTGGTGCACTTGATGCAGCCTAGCTTTAATGCAGTCATCCTTGTGCCATGTTGCAATAGTGCCTGCACTACAGGCAGGATTATTTTTGTGCAGGATGGGATGCCTTCCTGGACAAACACAATCTTGTAAGGCAATTTCCTCTTTCTATATGTGTTGGAATACGTAGTGCACATAGAAAGTGGAAGTAAGAAGGAAACGTACAAATATTTCTCCTTGTAATGCCTCACTGGTGAAATTGAAGAATTTCGATGCATTCTTAGGTTTACCAGCTTTATTAAATCTGGGAATGCACCACAATCCATGGACGATGGATGGGAACACCCATGCTCCACCCTTAGAATGCCTCCCAGATACAGTGTAACGCAGCCTAGCACAGGGGGCTGCGTTGCGTTTCATTTTCTTTACCAAGTGATGCAAGGTGACACAAGTTAGCCCTTCAATGGCATACTAAATATCAACTAACATTTTGCGTTGTGGCTATGCCAAACAAAGTGCCGCAACCATGAGACAAAATGTTAGTATATCTGGGCCTGGATTTCGTTTGGGGATGTTGAAACCATTAAAACCAACCTAATATAAAGCGCAGCTCTGGATACATATTTAACCCCTCCCGTGCTGGTGACGAACCCCAGCCGTCATGCCCCGCGGTGGGCGTTTGCTGATGACGGCTGGGGTTCGTCACGGCCCGCCCTGTTCTTTTGTTTACCGCACAGCGCTAAAATCGCGGCCGCAGCGAAGGGGTTAAAGGACTGAAAAGAAAAGAATGACATTAGACTCCATGGTTTTGCTATTATGCAGCTCTTCTGCATCACTTCTGGGGCAGTAGAGAGCCTATGCAGATTTGCATGTGCCACATAGCGGCACATGAGAGCACTGCTAAAAAAAGTTTTGGGATTCATTCTGGCACATGTGGAGTATTCTAAGGTGAGGAATCTGGGGTTAGAAGAATCCATCAGAAGCAATTACAAGTCTGATCACAGTGAGACAATCTCTGATGCAAGAGTAGAGGTGAGGTGTAAAGGTAGGAAAAACGGAAAACATCTCAATTTAGCACCAACGTAGAGGAGAAGCCAGACGCCGAGAGAATATCTATGAAGGAGACAGTCAAGAAGAAGAAGAGGTGGGGGTTCAAAGACCGAGCCTTGGAGAGCACGAACTGGTAAAGGGATAGGTGTCGACTGATGTATTAGAGTTCCATGTAATAAAGAATGAACAATCAGAGAAGTATGAGTTGAGCCAGTTGTGTGCCTGGTCAGTGATGTATAGTAAACCTAGGAAGGATAGAGGAGTGGCTGACAAAGATGACGGAGGCACATGGGTTAGAGTAGAGGATAGAGTAACATTATTGTAATGGATAGTGGTGACAAAGTTAGATACAAATGAAAGCAGTGAAAGATCCAGAAGCCAGTTAGAGGAGGGTTAATGAGATTACTGTAGGAAAGGAAAAGTGTGAGGATACAGACTTAGTAAAGACATACATTTCACTGTTGAACCGAAACACTGTCTACTTGTGGCTAGATTTTTGGCCAGAAAGGGATGAACCAGTGCCACACAAGAGTAGCAGAGATGTAAAACGATATTGCTGTTACTGACGCCAAGATAATCACAACACCTAGAATAGCAAGAGTTATCAAATCTTACTGTATTCATCTCCACGGTTCAATGTGAAGTAATCACTGACTTTTTCATGTCAAAGATTCAAAACATCCATTAAACCACAATCTTATATTTCAACCAAAACTACTGAGGCCACTACAGTAAACAGCTATTGAATGCCTGAACACTATGAGAAACTTTCACCCTTCAGTTGAGTCTGACTTTTTAAACTTGAAATTAGAAAGACAGCCGTCAAGTTAATCTCGGTATATTATGGCAAAAGAGAAATGTAAAACTGAATTTCAGTACTTTGTTGAGAAATTCATACTTTAATAACGGCTTCCTTGCAAAGTGGTGTCATACTTGTGGCCTTAAAGTTCACCATTGCATTGTGCTCTGAGATTGTGGACCAGATTTGCATGAAGCAAGGTGACATAAGGGCAAAGCACGCCCTTAAGTGGGACAATGCCACACACATCTACCTCACATGGCTCTGCGTGTCATAGTAAATCTGGATACCGCTAGGCAGCTCAGGCTGCTGCATTGCATTTCTCTACCCTGGGAAGGCGTTCCATGGGTTACCACGCATCCATCCATGGTTTTTGTTGCATTCCCAGGTTTACTACCACTAGTAAACCTGGGAGTGCATCAAAATGTTACACCATCCCAGGGGAGGCATAACAAGGAAAAATATGTTTATTTCTTCTTGTTTGCTTCTTCTTCTATGTGTGCTGCATTCTGCCTGAAGAATGACAGTGCTGTCCCAGAGAGTTTGATGTGGTCCAAGCAAACTGATGTAAGGGTGTGGGTCACGCACTCCTCTGTGAAATTGAGGTGAGCTGGTTGTGGTGTGCTTCAAAGATATCACCCCCTGACAAAGAAGGTGTGGAAATCAATTGTGGTTAGTGACCCCTATGGTAGGTGCCAGCTCTCTGAGCACAACCTTAATGAAACAAACAAGTTTCTTTAACAAATTCTTCAAATGTCACAATAAATTAAACCAGATTTGTATTCATATTCTTCATGTTTAATTCACATGAATCTCTCTTCAAAATCCATGACGTTCCATTTCATGTGTAAATCTAAATTCATTGTGTACATAATGACATCATATCCCAATGCATTTCGGACACATGGTCTTTCGTCAGGGGAATCCTAAAAACATAGTAATGATGCAATCTAAGTATGATCCACCGAGTAAAAATAAATACCCAAATACATTGCCTTAATCATGAATGTGCCTAATGAATAATGACGAATGGTGAGCATAACGTGAAAAACAGAGAGGCACCCGAAAAACGTGCTAGCCCAAAGATCAGCGGTTGTATGGTAAACTCAAAACGGACCCACACTGTGAGTGAATGCAGATGTCTAAACGAAGTTAGATAAGCCAAGTATTACGCGAGAAAAAGATCCCAAATAATTAAACAATCTCCGTGCATTAGTAGCCACGACCCATTATATTCACAGATAACACCGCCAGTAGAAAACCAAGTCAAACGCATAGCGTGGTGTGTAACACTTACAGAGAGAGTGAAGCAAGATCACGCGTCCTGCTGAATGCGCCCTTCGCCATTGAGTGTGAACCAAGCGTTCCGTATATGCGGAAGTGAGTTGGTAGATGCAGTGTGTATGAAAAGAGGACTACAAGTATAGCGGCCATGTTAGAATGGTGAAAGGAGTGACAAACGAAAGCCAGTATAAACGGACAGTGTATCATGTATAAAAGGGAAAATGAGAATGATCATAAACAAAATATTGAGTAAAACAAGTTAAAAAATAAAACAATTATAGAATGAAATAAGACATCAAGGTCAAGGGCAAAAATCGTGATGAAACAGTATAGGTCAAAGTCGCATCTCTACAAATAACATTGAAATTCCATCCGATCATTGAGACCGGATGGTTTCATAGACTGAAGAAATGTAATCCAGTGGTTTTCAAGCTGCAATAAAAAGTTATTGTTGTCTCTGACGTCTCGCTTTTTGACCACTTCTACAGCAGCGAACCTGAGCTGACTGATGTTATGTCTGCTGTCTTTGAAGTGTAGAGCCGAGTTGGATTTCATGTTAACAGTTCTTATATTGCTCTTATGTTCATTTATTCTCAATTTCAATTTGCGTGTGGTTTTCCCAGTGTATATCAACCCACACGGGCATTTGATGATGTACACGACATTTTCAGTGTCACATGTAGCATTCAGTTTCAATTTGATATCTGTGCCCTTCATAGGGTGTTTGATCACAGAACCTTTAATCATGTTGTTACAATTCTGGCAGTTGAGACAAGGTTGATTCCCTTTGTATTGAGCGATTGATATAGGTTTAGGGTTTTTGATAAGTTCCTTGAGATTGTTGCCTCTTTTGTAGGCAAACAGTGGTTGTTCGCAAAAGATACCATTAAAATCCTGTTCTCGACTGATGATTGGCCAGTGTTTCAAAATTGCAGTTTTGTATGCCCTTGAGGCCTCAGAGTATTTGGATACGACAACGGGTCTTTTTTTATTGTCCTTAGGTTGTATAACCAATGCATCTTGTCATTTGATCTTGTCACAACGTTCTTTGGCGTGAGCCAAGATGGTCTGAGGATATCCTCTTTTCACAAAACGTTCGAGCATGTTCGATGCTTGTTCCTCATATTTTGTGGTGTCAGATGCAATCCTTTTGACACGGAGAAGTTATGAGAACGGCAAGTGATTTTTGAGTGATCTTTGGTGATAGGAACTGTAATGGAGAGTATTATTTTTGTCAGTGTTTTTTCTGTAAAGATCAGTCTCTAAATGATCCTGGAACCTTATCACTCTCACATCTAGAAATGTGATGGTTTGTTGGTTAATTTCAGAGGTAAATTGTATCCGGTCATTGATGTGATTCAGATCTGCTACTGCTTTGTCTAGAGAATCATGGTCTCCTCTCCATAGAACGAAAATGTCGTCTATATATCGCAAGAATGTCACGGCATGCATAATCCAAGGTGTCTGGTTCAAGATGTGGTTTTCCTCAAAATATATCATAAATGCATTAGCATAGACAGGTGCAGCACAATTGCCCATGGAAGTCCCGGACAACTGTGCGTAAAATTGATCATCCCAAGAGAAATAACTCTGATATAGAGTAAAATGCATCAGTTGCATCAAAAAAATCTGGAAGTCATGTGAGAGATCAGAGTGTAGTAGGATATTCTCGATTGCTTCCATGCCAAGGTCATGATTGATGCTCATGTATAGAGATTTAACGTCTATAGAACATAGCCAGACGGTTTCATCTTCATCAAATCTGATTCCATTTATTTTCTGTAAGAAATGTGTGGTGTCCCTTATGTAGGTACAAGACTGTTGGATTAATGGTTGAAGATACCTATCAATGAGTTTAACAGTGTTTTCATGAATGCTGCCACGTGTGGACACGATGGGTCTGAATGGAGGTTGGGTTATGCTTTTATGAACCTTCGGCAGAATGTACATGCTTGGTGTGCTGGGGTTGACAGGAGTCAGAAATTTCTTGGTTTTTGTATCTATGGTTCCATTTTCTTCAGCCATAGTTAAAATGTTAAGCAAAACTTCTGTATACTGGCTAGTAGGATTGAAGTGGATGGGATCATAGGTGTTCTTGTCTGACAAATGTTCTCGAACTTGGTCCTTATAGAATGTGGTGTCCATGAGGACTAGCGCACCCCCTTTGTCGGCAGTTTGATATGTGATATCAATTTTGTTGGCCAGGTTGTTGAGCAATGAGTATTCCTTTTTGGTTAGATTCAGATGTTTTGTCTTTCTAGTATAGTTGATGCCGCTGATGTCATTCTTGACCAAACTTTCAAAAATGTCAAAGGATTTGTGACTGATAGGTGCCATAAATGTGCTTCTGGCTCGTAGTCCTCTTAGTTGATCTTCATGGTCTCTGTTTTGTGGAGGTGAAACATTTTCAAAGAAATGTCTTAAACGTAGATTGCGCATGAAATTAAATAGACTAACCTCAAGCTCTAGCTCATTGGTGTGGCTGGTAGGGATAAATGAGGTGCCTTTTTGCAGTACATTGACTTCTTGATCAGATAAAGTGTGTGAGGATATGTTGATTACTAAGTTGTCTTCTTCGGTTTTTCTACCCTCTGGTTCAGCGTTGTGCTTCTCAATTCTCTGTCCCTCTCTTTCTCTTTCTCTTTTTCCTTTTCTTTTGACCTGGCTCCTCCTGGGTCGTCTCTTTCTCCCGGGCCTTCTTCTAAAAAAGGAACCGCAGAGAGGGTAGAAGATTCAGCACTGGTTGAAGGTTTTTGTAGATTAGCACGTCGTTGTTCAGTTCGTGAATCTTCCTCTGAGGATGAAGTCTCTGTTGTGGTGTTGGTGTTATCCCTTGGTGGTCTATTTTGGCGTCTCCTAGCATAAACCTCAGCCCAAGAGTATACTTCTCCCAGCTTGTAGTCTATAGTATCTCTGCGATACTTGCGTAATTTCCGTTCATTTATCTCCCTGGTGTGTTTGTCTAATTGGGTGGTGATATCCTCCAATATCTTGGACCAATCTTCCTTGGGTAGCATGTCACATAGTTCTTGTTTGCATTGTTGTATGTCTTGGTTAAGTTCATCCAAAGCTCTAGATAGTTCATCCACTATCAACAATATTAAGTCCAAGGAGCACTTGTTTAAGATGGCGTACCATCTTTCCACAAATTTCGAGCTGTTCCTGCATAGAAGTGGCATAGAAGAACACTCTGATCTCTCACATAACTTCCAGATTTTTTTGATGCAACTGATGCATTTTACTCTATATCAGAGTTATTTCTCTTGGGATGATCAATTTTACGCACAGTTGTCCGGGACTTCCATGGGCAATTGTGCTGCACCTGTCTATGCTAATGCATTTATGATATATTTTGAGGAAAACCACATCTTGAACCAGACACCTTGGATTATGCATGCCGTGACATTCTTGCGATATATAGACGGCATTTTCGTTCTATGGAGAGGAGACCATAATTCTCTAGACAAAGCAGTAGCAGATCTGAATCACATCAATGACCGGATACAATTTACCTCTGAAAGTAACCAACAAACCATCACATTTCTAGATGTGAGAGTGACAAGGTTCCAGGATCATTTAGAGACTGATCTTTACAGAAAAAACACTGATAAAAATAATACTCTCCATTACAGTTCCTATCACCAAAGATCACTCAAAAATCACTTGCCGTTCTCACAACTTCTCCGTGTCAAACGGATTGCATCTGACACCACAAAATATGAGGAACAAGCATCGAACATGCTCGAACGTTTTGTGAAAAGAGGATATCCTCAGACCATCTTGGCTCACGCCAAAGAACGTTGTGACAAGATCAAACGACAAGATGCATTGGTTATACAACCTAAGGACAATAAAAAAAGACCCGTTGTCGTATCCAAATACTCTGAGGCCTCAAGGGCATACAAAACTGCAATTTTGAAACACTGGCCAATCATCAGTCGAGAACAGGATTTTAATGGTATCTTTTGAGAACAACCACTGTTTGCCTACAAAAGAGGCAACAATCTCAAGGAACTTATCAAAAACCCTAAACCAACATCGATCGCTCAATACAAAGGGAATCAACCTTGTCTCAACTGCCAGAATTGTAACAACATGATTAAAGGTTCTGTGATCAAACACCCTATGAAGGGCACAGATATCAAATTGAAACTGAATGCTACATGTGACACTGAAAATGTTGTGTACATCATCAAATGCCCGTGTGGGTTGATATACACTGGGAAAACCACACGCAAATTGAAATTGAGAATAAATGAACATAAGAGCAATATAAGAACTGTTAACATGAAATCCAACTTGGCTCTACACTTCAAAGACAGCAGACATAACATCAGTCAGCTCAGGTTCGCTGCTGTAGAAGTGGTCAAAAAGCGAGACGACAGAGACAACAATAACTTTTTATTGCAGCGTGAAAACCACTGGATTAAATTTCTTCAGTCTATGAAACCATCCGGTCTCAATGATCGGATGGAATTTCAATGTTATTTGTAGAGATGCGACTTTGACCTATACTGTTTCATCACGATTTTTGCCCTTGACCTTGATGTCTTATTTCATTCTATAATTGTTTTATTTTTTAACTTGTTTTACTCAATATTTTGTTTATGATCATTCTCATTTTCCCGTTTATACATGATACACTGTCCGTTTATACTGGCTTTCGTTTGTCACTCCTTTCACCATTCTAACATGGCCGCTATACTTGTAGTCCTCTTTTCATACACACTGTATCTACCAACTCACTTCCGCATATACGGAACGCTTGGTTCACACTCAATGGCGAAGGGCGCATTCAGCAGGACGCGTGATCTTGCTTCACTCTCTCTGTAAGTGTTACACACCACGCTATGCGTTTGACTTGGTTTTCTACTGGCGGTGTTATCTGTGAATATAATGGGTCGTGGCTACTAATGCACGGAGATTGTTTAATTATTTGGGATCTTTTTCTCGCGTAATACTTGGCTTATCTAACTTCGTTTAGACATCTGCATTCACTCACAGTGTGGGTCCGTTTTGAGTTTACCATACAACCGCTGATCTTTGGGCTAGCACGTTTTTCGGGTGCCTCTCTGTTTTTCACGTTATGCTCACCATTCGTCATTATTCATTAGGCACATTCATGATTAAGGCAATGTATTTGGGTATTTATTTTTACTCGGTGGATCATACTTAGATTGCATCATTACTATGTTTTTAGGATTCCCCTGACGAAGGACCATGTGTCCGAAATGCATTGGGATATGATGTCATTATGTACACAATGAATTTGGATTTACACATGAAATGGAACGTCATGGATTTTGAAGAGAGATTCATGTGAATTAAACATGAAGAATATGAATACAAATCTGGTTTAATTTATTGTGACATTTGAAGAATTTGTTAAAGAAACTTGTTTGTTTCATTAAGGTTGGGCTCAGAGAGCTGGCACCTACCATAGGGGTCACTAACCACAATTGATTTCCACACCTTCTTTGTCAGGGGGTGATATCTTTGAAGCACACCACAACCAGCTCACCTCAATTTCACAGAGGAGTGCGTGACCCACACCCTTACATTATTTTGACCCTGACCAGGGCCACTGCACCCCAAATCAACTTGATCGCTGATTTTCAAAATGGCATATGACGACATCACAGCATTAACTGACCTAAAAGCAGACACTTTCGCTTTCAACACCGATGATGTTGATAAAATCTATGCTCTGATCCCCGAGGTGGACAGCCCACAAGGGTCCACTAGAAACAAAGAAAGTTGCTTGAAACAGCTACTCTACTTTTCGAAAAAAGAAATCAGTCAAAGGCTTCACGCCAGCACGTTGATACGTTACCATCGAGCTCAACGTATTCCAAGGGGGCTCCGAGTCCCGCTAAAGCCACTTCTATGCAGGAACAGCTCGAAATTTGTGGAAAGATGGTACGCCATCTTAAACAAGTGCTCCTTGGACTTAATATTGTTGATAGTGGATGAACTATCTAGAGCTTTGGATGAACTTAACAAAGACATACAACAATGCAAACAAGAACTAAGTGACATGCTACCCAAGGAAGATTGGTCCAAGATATTGGAGGATATCACCACCCAATTAGACAAACACACCAGGGAGATAAATGAACGGAAATTACGCAAGTATCGCAGAGATACTATAGACTACAAGCTGGGAGAAGTATACTCCTGGGCTGAGGTTTATGCTAGGAGACGCCAAAATAGACCACCAAGGGATAACACCAACACCACAACAGAGACTTCATCCTCAGAGGAAGATTCACGAACTGAACAACGACGTGCTAATCTACAAAAACCTTCAACCAGTGCTGAATCTTCTACCCTCTCTGAGGTTCCTTTTTTAGAAGAAGGCCTGGGAGAAAGAGACGACCCAGGAGGAGCCAGGTCAAAAGAAAAGGAAAAAAAGAAAGAGAAAGAGAGGGACAGAGAATTGAGAAGCACAACGCTGAACCAGAGGGTAGAAAAACCGAAGAAGAAGACAACTTAGTAATCAACATATCCTCACACACTTTATCTGATCAAGAAGTCAATGTACTGCAAAAAGGCACCTCATTTATCCCTACCAGCCACACCAATGAGCTAGAGCTTGAGGTTAGTCTATTTAAGTTCATGCGCAATCTACGTTTAAGACATTTCTTTGAAAATGTTTCACCTCCACAAAACAGAGACCATGAAGATCAACTAAGAGGACTACGAGCCAGAAGCACATTTATGGCACCTATCAGTCACAAATCCTTTGACATTTTTGAAAGTTTGGTCAAGAATGACATCAGCGGCATCAACTATACTAGAAAGACAAAACATCTGAATCTAACCAAAAAGGAATACTCATTGCTCAACAACCTGGCCAACAAAATTGATATCACATATCAAACTGCTGACAAAGGGGGTGCGCTAGTCCTCATGGACACCACATTCTATAAGGACCAAGTTCGAGAACATTTGTCAGACAAGAACACCTATGATCCCATCCACTTCAATCCTACTAGCCAGTATACAGAAGTTTTGCTTAACATTTTAACTATGGCTGAAGAAAATGGAACCATAGATACAAAAACCAAGAAATTTCTGACTCCTGTCAACCCCAGCACACCAAGCATGTACATGCTGCTGAAGGTTCATAAAAGCATAACCCAACCTCCATTCAGACCCATCGTGTCCACACGTGGCAGCATTCATGAAAACACTGGTAAACTCATTGATAGGTATCTTCAACCATTAATCCAACAGTCTCGTACCTACATAAGGGACACCACACATTTCTTACAGAAAATAAATGGAATCAGATTTGATGAAGATGAAACCGTCTGGCTATGTTCTTTAGACGTTAAATCTCTATACACGAGCATCCCTCATGACCTTGGCATGGAAGCAATCGAGAATATCCTACTACACTCTGATCTCTCACATGACTTCCAGATTTTTTTGATGCAACTGATGTATTTTACTCTATATCAGAGTTATTTCTCTTGGGATGATCAATTTTACGCACAGTTGTCCGGGACTTCCATGGGCAATTGTGCTGCACCTGTCTATGCTAATGCATTTATGATATATTTTGAGGAAAACCACATCTTGAACCAGACACCTTGGATTATGCATGCCGTGACATTCTTGCGATATATAGACGACATTTTCGTTCTATGGAGTTGAGACCATGATTCTCTAGACAAAGCAGTAGCAGATCTGAATCACATCAATGACCGGATACAATTTACCTCTGAAATTAACCAACAAACCATCACATTTCTAGATGTGAGAGTGACAAGGTTCCAGGATCATTTAGAGACTGATCTTTACAGAAAAAACACTGACAAAAATAATACTCTCCATGACAGTTCCTATCACCAAAGATCACTCAAAAATCACTTGCCGTTCTCACAACTTCTCCGTGTCAAACGGATTGCATCTGACACCACCAAATATGAGGAACAAGCATCGAACATGCTCGAACGTTTTTTGAAAAGAGGATATCCTCAGACCATCTTGGCTCACGCCAAAGAACGTTGTGACAAGATCAAACGACAAGATGCATTGGTTATACAACCTAAGGACAATAAAAAAAGACCCGTTGTCGTATCCAAATACTCTGAGGCCTCAAGGGCATACACAACTGCAATTTTGAAACACTGGCCAATCATCAGTCGAGAACAGGATTTTAATGGTATCTTTTGCGAACAACCACTGTTTGCCTACAAAAGAGGCAACAATCTCAAGGAACTTATCAAAAACCCTAAACCTACATCGATCGCTCAATACAAAGGGAATCAACCTTGTCTCAACTGCCAGAATTGTAACAACATGATTAAAGGTTCTGTGATCAAACACCCTATGAAGGGCACAGATATCAAATTGAAACTGAATGCTACATGTGACACTGAAAATGTCGTGTACATTATCAAATGCCCGTGTGGGTTGATATACACTGGGAAAACCACACGCAAATTGAAATTGAGAATAAATGAACATAAGAGCAATATAAGAACTGTTAACATGAAATCCAACTTGGCTCTACACTTCAAAGACAGCAGACATAACATCAGTCAGCTCAGGTTCGCTGCTGTAGAAGTGGTCAAAAACCGAGACGACAGAGACAACAATAACTTTTTATTGCAGCGTGAAAACCACTGGATTAAATTTCTTCAGTCTATGAAACCATCCGGTCTCAATGATCGGATGGAATTTTAATGTTATTTGTAGAGATGCGACTTTGACCTATACTGTTTCATCACGATTTTTGCCCTTGACCTTGATGTCTTATTTCATCTATAATTGTTTTATTTTTTAACTTGTTTTACTCAATATTTTGTTTATGATCATTCTCATTTTCCCTTTTATACATGATACACTGTCCGTTTATACTGGCTTTCGTTTGTCACTCCTTTCACCATTCTAACATGGCCGCTATACTTGTAGTCCTCTTTTCATACACACTGCATCTACCAACTCACTTCCGCATATACGGAACGCTTGGTTCACACTCAATGGCGAAGGGCGCATTCAGCAGGACGCGTGATCTTGCTTCACTCTCTCTGTAAGTGTTACACACCACGCTATGCGTTTGACTTGGTTTTCTACTGGCGGTGTTATCTGTGAATATAATGGGTCGTGGCTACTAATGCACGGAGATTGTTTAATTATTTGGGATCTTTTTCTCGCATAATACTTGGCTTATCTAACTTCGTTTAGACATCTGCATTCACTCACAGTGTGCGTCCGTTTTGAGTTTACAATACAACCGCTGATCTTTGGGCTAGCACGTTTTTCGGGTGCCTCTCTGTTTTTCACGTTATGCTCACCATTCGTCATTATTCATTAGGCACATTCATGATTAAGGCAATGTATTTGTGTATTTATTTTTACTCGGTGGATCATACTTAGATTGCATCATTACTATTTTTTAGGATTCCCCTGACGAAGGACCATGTGTCCAAAATGCATTGGGATATGATGTCATTATGTACACAATGAATTTGGATTTACACATGAAATGGAACGTCATGGATTTTGAAGAGAGATTCATGTGAATTATACATGAAGAATATGAATACAAATCTGGTTTAATTTATTGTGACATTTGAAGAATTTGTTAAAGAAACTTGTTTGTTTCATTAAGGTTGTGCTCAGAGAGCTGTCCAAGCAAACTGCTAATGAGTACCATGTGTGTCACTGTTGAAGAACGGAATCAACACTTCATGCATGTGGAGACAAAGCGCAACCCCATCCGGTGTAAAGCACATGATGATAGCAGAAGCGTTGCAAAGAATTTACATGTTGATGGTCAAGAACCTGTTGGTCAAACCATACCTAAAGGTACCATGCTGCCACACAAGTTAAAATTGTACAATATACAGAGTGTTAACATTGAAAGTGGATTCAACCTGGTTTATGAACCTCAAGCACAGACAATAATAACTTGCAAAATATAACTGCAAACAGAAGCGCTGCAAGGTGGAGTTCAAGCAGGTGTTACAAAATGCTAATTGACATTTAGACAAAAAGAAATAAATTACTTAATGAATGCTCTGAAGAGTCCTCATAATACTGCACTCTGTGAAGCTGGCTCAAGGAGAAGTGTTCGTAGTTGTGCTTACGGAGCCATCCATATCTAAAGCAAACCATTCACAAGTTGCCATGTGGGACCCAGAACAACTTCACATGTCATCAGAAAGTAAGAAGCTGAAAACAACTATCAGACTAGTGAAATCTTTCAGATCGCTGCAAAGAGAGTCACGTTTTCAGCTCTGATTAAAGATGAGTCAGAGGCCAGCATGTTTCAAAGTCTCACAGACCAGTTGCAAACACCAAGTCACAAGGAACCACCTGTGGTGTTCCACACTAGTCTACAATACTGCTTGGTTCCTAAAACAACCACCACTTTTCGATACCACCAAAAAGTAAAATAATGGCGATAGATGGTCAGCTTGAAGAGAGATATTTGATGATTTTATTGATGCACTAGAAGATACTGATAACAACATGATTATCAGTATCTCAAAAATCTTGCTGGTGATGGTGCAAAAGAAGTCATAAAGAAAATGCTGCAAACTGATGAAGTAAATACATATTGTCAGATTAAATAAACGCTGATTCTAAAGTTCAATCCAGTATACAACGTTGATTACAAAAGATACATTTTCAGTCAAGAACGCCAAAAAGTTGGAGAAACCATTGATGAGTTTGCAGAGAGACTTTATACACTCATCAAACATTGTAAGTTCAATTAATTTAATGAGAGGGAGCTATGTGACTTAGAGTTATTGATGGATGCTTGTCATATTCATTCAGACAATGAATGCTGATGGAAATTCCTAGTCTGAAGCGAGTGCTGATGGCTGCCAGAGCTGCGGAGCTTGCTGGAGAACAACTGCTGACATGGAGGCTGGAGGTGCCCAGAGTGAATCAGGCATTAACATAAAAAGTAAGCCAAAGCAAAATACTGAAGGACACAAAATTCTGTCTACAAGTCAAAAGAAGTTATGTTTTTCATGTGGATTTTCATTCCAAATGAAGGTAAATGGCCTGCCATTGGGCAGCTATTTAAAAGCTATGGGAGCGAAAACCATTTTGTAAAGGTTCCAGAGGCAATGTTCTATGCTACCCCACAAGGCCAATAGGCGACATCAATTGAGGAAAATTGACACTGAACAAAGTAATTTGTCATCTAAATCATTGTTAAACAGTTTGTCCGCCTCAACAGCAAGTGAAAGTGAGGAAGATGGTTGTGCCATGTCAATGTTTACCTCAAAGAAACGTGCACATGCCAAACTGACTGCATGCAAGGAAAAATTTCAGTCAAAGAAACTTGAATCTTTACTTAAGCATGACATTGTTGAGATTTCAACTAGTCTGACACCATCGATTTCTCCCATAGTGGCAGTGCCCAAAAAGGACATTGAAGAAGCGTTGATATGCGGTAAGAAAACAAGGCAATTGAATGAGAACCACATCCACGTCCACATATTGCTGACATGATAACGCAATTAAATTGTGCAAAGATTTACTCTTGACTGGATTTAAATAATGGTTATCATCAGTAGGAACTCAGTGAAGATTGCAGGTATATTACAACCTTTTCTACACATGTTGGTTTGTTTTGATATAAACACTCAGTGCCTCATTTACAACTTTTTGATGCAGGGCACCTTAGCAAGTAACTGCTGTACTGCCCTGCATCAAAACAAGGGGCAGGAATGCAGCATATCTCGGAGAAGGTATGACAGTATCAACAGGCCAATCTTAATAAATAGGGCTCTTTGCTACGTTTCCCCCATGCAGCACAGCAAATTGCAATGCTTTGTTGAGTGAAACATTACTATTAATGGCCCTTCTTATCATTAGCAGTGCTCCTGGACCATTGGCTGAAAGCCCTGTTATAAATAAAAATCATTGCATCAGCTTCCAGTGGAAAATGGGTTCATTTATGACACAGTATGTATTTTTAATAGTATGTATTGCATACAGTTCTTATTGTGGAATAGGACTAACATTTCTCAGACATAAATTGGCTGCAAACCAACCACCCAGGACACAGAGGCCAGCTGTGAAGCATCTAACGACTGTGCCATGCTTCAAACGTTCACAGGTTGAAAGAAGACCTTTCTTGCACCTGCAAGCACGAAAATAGAATGAGCATTCAGGAGTCAGTGAAAGGTTCCAATGTTCCTCGCCTAATGTACTCTGTTATTTCTCTGATGCATTTCCATTGGTTTAACTTAGGTACTATGTTGCCATTAGGTGAAAGTATTTTTCACAACAATAAGATAACAAGGTAGCAACATTCTACTAAAACAAGAAAAGGCTCAATAATAGTATTAAAAATAAAAATGCTAGTTTAGTATAGTCTAGTTTCTCTCACTAAAGTAAACACAAAAGTGAATTTTTCATCACAAGCTACCTTCATCCCTGAGGTTTAGAGCAGAGTTTGTGATGTTATTCATATTGGTCATAAACGTAAACCCTAGGTACATTTATGGGTATCTTTTCCTAGCTTCATAGTATTGTGTAGTTTTCTTATTTGCTGTTTTCACACATTTCGCGTATAAAAATGCTGCTAAGCAGTTTTGACTCTGCTCAGCAACAATTTCTTTACTGCTGCAGATCGCCGAACCTAACACTATGTTTGTTACGTATTTACAAGATGTCGCTACATGGCGCTAGGATTAGCTAGCGGCTGAGAACATTTTCACTAACACCATTGTCAAGGTGATAGAAAAATACACATTATCATTAAAAAAGTGACGACTGGCCAATTAGCAGAAACAAAATTCACGTTAGTCAGCCCAACATCACTTTTCAGCGTCTAGAGGCAAAAAGAGCTTAACAATAGAACTCTAAGAAAAAAACAAAAAACAACTGCCAGGATGACCTGCCAGAGTCCCAGGGGAAGTGGAAATACAGAATCAGCGCCTCATTTATGAAAAGTAAAAGACACACAAAAGCGGCATATCGCTGGGGAAAAACAGTGATGCAGCAATTTTCATTACACCATCTTTGCGACAACATGGCGGCCAATGCCTGAAAGTGCGGAGAGTCCCCGAGGCCTGGAGGCCTCGATGGGTCAGTGTCTGAGACCCAGAGTGAAAGGTGCCAGAGCAGTGGAGTTACTGTGGCCTAACAGTGGAGATGGGCCATGTCGGGCCTGAGCCAGTGGGCTGCAGCAGTATACATTGAGGCATTGGCGATCACCCTTACCTGGTTGCAAGGTCTGGCTGGTCACATAGAGATACACTGCTGACCTGTGTGAAAAGACCGCCTGTTGCCCCTTGGACCTGTGATTGGTGTAGGCGGTGTAGGTGCTCTTGCGCACCAACTTGGGGAGATCTGAATTGCAGAACGCATGCAACCACTACACTCGGGTGCACAGAGGAGATTGCCGATGGTGGGCCACGCCTCTCTGCATGCTGGAGGAGTTGGCGCTGCTTGGGCGCTGTGGAGGGTGAGGCCCCTGAGCTGCACTGAACTTGTGTGGAGGGAACGCTGCGACTTCGTGCCTGAGAAAGTCCTGTTGCATCACCTATATGAGGACATTTTCCAGTGGACTCCGCAGCGAATGCTGTACCCAGGCTTGTGATATCCAGCCTGGCTGAGGCTCCCGCTGGCTGAGTCACAGATTTGGAGAGAGCGCTGCAAATTGAGCACCGGTGTTGATGTCAAGGTGAGAAAGGGGAGCGGAGGAGGCCTAGGGATCATGTCGGGCCCAGGCCTAGTGCCTGTGGTTGGTGGTAGACCCACATTGCTGAGGACACCACACATCACTGTTGGGGGACTCCACTAACTGGCTTAAGTCACTGATATCAGCCATTGGTGGCAGTGGGTGCCTGGGGCATGGGGGTTGGCACTGTTAGATCGTAGGAGGCAACCAGTTGGTGCTGTCTTTCCTCACCTCATGTTAGTGCACTTTTGGGTGTACGGGGGATTTCCATCTGTGCCACCTGAACGGAGATTCCTGCTTAGCATACACCTGACTGGAGGAGATGGGCCGGCTTGCCACACTGCACTGCTCTGCATGTCATACAAAGTGCCTGGGTATCTGATGCAATGATGGGTCACCTGTACATGGGGGGGCGTCAACACCTGGCTGCTCCTCCGTGTCAGTTGATCGAGCGGCTGGGGGTCGCTGGCCGCCAGTGCAGGGGACATCCTGGATTCTGAACTAGACTCTGTACTCATGACTGTGGAGAAAATGGGTACCTCCTTCAAACAAACATGCACTTCTCTTGAGGGATGCAACCACAAAATCACAGTTGACTTCACCCTGGAGCGCGCAGATCATCACAAGCTGAGTGACAAGGTACAAGATATTGACCAAGAACTGGCTGAAGTTCACGCTATTACCCAGACAGCAGTGTTGGAGGTACGGCAGAAGCAGAAGGAGCTGATGCAGTGGTATATACTGAGACATGGTTGTGTGACCTACTGCCAGCAGGTACACTCTCCCCATTCTTTCTTGTGGAACGGGCCCATCGACTGCCGGCGAGCCATTCACCGCCGGGACATGTCCTAGACCCTTTTTCTTCCGCCTCCTACAGGGATCGTGATGCTGGTCTGAGGAAGGTAAGCAAGATGGGGGAGGAGAAAGTGGATAACGCCACAGTACTTTTCTTCCCTGAATACGCCTCGGGGGGAAGAGGCTGAGGGGGTCGTTTCTAGTGGTTAAGCAATGCCTCCGAGAGTTGGGCATCAAATACTCCCTCCTCTTCCCGGCAAGGCTGTGAATGATCTCAGATGGTAACACGTGATTCTGTGACTCCACTGACCAGGTCTGGACATGGCTGGAATCTACTGGTCACCAGGTGCTGCGGACAGGGAGTGAAGGGTCTGCACAAAAAGCTATCATTCTCAGAGCCAGTAGCAATGGGAGGCATGGGAGGAACAGGCGTTCCCCGCCATAACTACAAGCCCCCCCCAATCTGGAGCAGGTTATACAAGAGAGGCAGAAGCCACTGCATGTGGCAGCTACGATGCACAATTGCACTCAGAGACAGGATCCTGACACTCACCCTGAAGGCTCCCCCAGCAGCGAAGGCTCCACTGTGACGTGGCCATTGAGTCCGGGCGCCCCGGATGTGACTCCTCAGAAGGCAGATTACCTGATTTAAGGATGACTGGTTGTGCGTCTCTCCTTCTTCGACGTTTCCAGATGGCTCCAGAGAGTCTCTGGCTTTTTGTGGCTACCGATCTCCATCATCTTGTTGCTGACGTTCCGGTCTAACAAGGTCAGCACTTAAAGTGGATCAGGTCTAGTCATTACCCAAAGGGAACGGAGCAGTTCTTCAGGTGAGTGATGCTTGACAAGGGTGGTGGTCTCCTTGGTGCTCCTAGCTGCAATGGCAGGAGGTCCATGTCTTTGACCTTGCCATGGATGAATTGTGGGAGTTCTTCTATTATCCAAGATGCCTCATTTATGAGGCCTTAGAGGCGCTTTTGCACCGTTGGAATGTTACGTTTTCGACGTTCCCTTGGCGCAATGTGCCACAGCATATTTACAAGGCCACGTAAAGCCATTTTACGTGACTTTTCATGGCCTTGTAAATATGTGCCCCTTTCATGCATAATACTGTGTGAAAGGGGCATTCCATGAGTGTTGTTGTGGGCCTTCCCACCCAAAACCCATGAAACCTGTAGCATTCCCAGATTTACGAGAAACCGTAAACCTGGACATGCGTCAGAAACTAAAACCACCCCAAGGATGGCATTTGGGAGGCGCAATGAGGATAAATGTTTGCATTTCTTCTCTTTTTTTCCTTTTTCGATGTGTTCAACATTCTGCAGCACACATAGAAAGAAGAAATCGCATGGATTGATTGATTTTGTGCTGGAAGCTGTTCCCTCCTGCTCAACATCAATTATCTATGCAACGCAGGCGCCCTTGCACCATGGCGCAAGGGTGCTTGCGTTGGCATAGGGCGGCCATTGTGCACCAAAATAGAGGAAAAAGACAGGAATGTGCCCTATCTTAATGACAGGGTACATTCCTGTTGATTTATTTTGTTGCAGGGCAGCACAGCAAGATTCCTTGTACTGCTGTCCTGCACTAACACCTTTTAAATGAGGTCCCAAGTGGGTTTGCACCACTTTTAAGCCCAGCTAATTTTTGACGTTAAAAACTGCCTGTAATGGGACTTAGCAGCAGTTTTTCTTTTTTAGCGATGCACAAAGAAATCCTTTTAAATTTTGCGTTGTTTATTTTGCTGGTGTTTTTACGCTGGAACATCTACCTTCCATCTCATTTTTGGTAAGTCACGCTAATAGAAGTGCCGCTGTGAAAAAAAAAATCACGTTAACACTGAAAAAATGCTGCTAACTGGACTTTGCGGCAACTTGTAAAAATGGCGATAAAAAAAGCCTCCGTAACAGCAAAAATTGATGGTACGGCGATGTTAAATCCTTGTAAATATGCCCCAATATTCTAAATCTTCCATTTGTGTGTAAACCAGGTTTGTCCCCTCTTGTAGCTCCATAGGATGAGAGCAAGGTAGGTTGCTCTGAGCACTTACATGGTGCAGTGGGTCATACATAGCAGCTGTTTTTGTCACAAATACAGCACTGGTGTAAGGTCTGTAGCAGCCTCTCTGAAGACAACAACACATTTCCTATCTCTGATTGTATGAGTCCTCAGCAATCTAAATGCTACAGGGACCTATTAGCAGCATGTTGTCTCTCATGTACTATGGAAATGCCATATGGGCTTCAGGGTCAAGGCTCTTTTGGTGCTGCGGACTGGAAATTACTGGCCTCTGCTTACATTTTGGCACTAACAGCTTCATTTACAATATGGTGGGATCACTGGCAGCCTGATGAATGGAGGACTGGCTGCCATTTTTAAAAATCCTTACCAGCAGTCGTAAACACTTTTCTTTATGGTTAGTGAAACTCTTAACATTTTTTTAACCAAAAGACACATTGGTGAGTATTAAACTGTTAAAACCTGCTATATGCAAAACTGTAATCAACCAGTTCCCGGGTAGCGTGATCACTTGAGAGCCTCTTTGAATGCGTTGTTGCGTCAGGCAGATATATTTACCAAATATTACCAGTTTGATCGGCTAAGTTATGTTGAACACCAGGCTTGTCGCCTCATCTCACGTTCCTATTCCATATGCAAAATAGAGTGGCTTTAGTAGTATGCTGCATGAATTCAAGCGTGCAGGACAACACCATGGTGGCTACAATTTTAATACTGATAGGCACAAAGGGGCATATTATCAAAGCAGGCAAAATGAAATTATCGCCGCATTTGTGGCAAAGCGGCGATAATTTCATCGCCCTATTAGCAAGCTGTCTCTAACATCAGTTAACAACAGCTTTTAGGTGATAGTGAGCGGTTTGGGGCCGGCTTTGCATGTCAGCGATATTTATCGCTAATGACATGCAAAGTGGGCATACCCAGCCTGTTAGCGACTGAAAGCAGTCGCTAACGCCGCTATCGTCTATTAGCAAGGCAGGCGTAGCGATAAAAAAATGTGCGCTAAGCGCGAATATCGCTAAACACTAACGCCTGCTCAGACCAGTTCTTAGCCATTATATCAAATAGGAGGTGGATATTCTGGCTAAGACCCTATTGGCGATGATGCATGAATATCGCTGGTTTTCCAGCCATATTCACGCATTTCACCGCTATTGCCGGTTATTTTATCGCATTGGAGATAAACGTTGCTAATAGCACATTATCTCTGCGATAAAATCCGCCGATGCTTGGCGATAAAAAAAGTTGCTAAGCTTCTTTAGCGATAAATATCGCTAGTTGTTGATAATATGCCCCATAGTCTCCAGTTGGAGGTTTTAGAGAATGACTGCCACTTGGGGTTTACTTCTCTAGATTGCAAACCAATTGACCGTGCAAACATTATTTTTTTTCTAGATTGCAAACCCATAAGCCTTTCAAACATTATTTGTTTCAGGCATGCTTTCTGGATGGTACAGCATGAAAGATGGGACCCCCTCAAGGAATAAGTTGTGACCAAGGAACAGAGGGGAAAGGAAGAAATCGTTCTAGAAAGTTGTTCCTTCAATGGTCATAAATATCACTAAACAATATACATCGAATTATTTAAGAAAGGTGACAGAATTATATAACAATGTTTACTTTATCATAGTTTTTATTTTCATTTAATGCAGTTTTTCATTTCAATTTTTTATATAAAAAAGACATAATTCATTATAAATACATTTTTTAAACAAATATTTTTTGCTTTTAAGAACAAACACAATTATTAACGCACCAGTGATTGAAAAATAGTACAAAGTTATAGTACACAATTGATTTTTAAGAAGACCACCTGATATTAAATACTCAACTCAATTCACTGACATACACACATACATACCACAAACAACCCATACTACCAAAAGGGGAAAAAGGGAGAAACTAAGTATTGATTGACAAGTTCACAAGTTGTCAACTACTAGGGTCTCAGAAGAAATTCGAGACCCCCGCACATGATCGGTCGACGCGCGTTTCGGTGGGTGAACCACCTTCCTCAGGACCTTTTTTCTCTTGTGGATCAAAGATATCAGGGGACGGTAAAAAGCAAGCAGGTTTATGTTTCTTTGGTACTCATTTCCTATCAGTTGATAGATTTTAGGACAGGATACATGTTAAGAGGCACCAGTTTGCGTAACAAGACAGGGTGCAATTCCTCCAATCTATTCAAAGGTAGTTGTCTATTCTCCAGGAAGTCGATTTGGCTTTTATTAGTTGATAATGCCCTCGACGGTGCAACACAGGTAGATAAAAGAAGGTCTCAACAACTGCGGTATCTTATTCCTGGGACGGAAATGGGAAGTATTCCTTTCTATAGTTGCTTTCTGGATGGCGCAGCTAAGATAGAGCTGGGGTCTGAGGGAGTCTGATTGAGCATTAGCATATGATTGCCTCACTGCTAACAATAGTTTGGATTTACTGAGGTAATCCATGTCACTTACCTTGGACAATCTTTTCGTTTGTGTTTTCAACATTGCTTTCATGACGGCACAGGAAAGCTGCAGACTGTCCAGAATCCACTGGTCAATTTGAAGGGTGGCAATAGATCTGTAAAGTTATAGCGACCATGGGTTCCATTCCTGAGAGAAAAGGTACTGGAGAACAACTTTCATGGTGTTGATTGGGGCCTTTTGGATCTTATAGTAGTAGTTTACAAAGGGCGGCATTCTTGCCCATGTTTTGGCTCTTTAAGGCAAATTCCACACTTATTAAGCAACTCCGAAGGTATGTAGGGAGTCGAAAGATCATTTTGTGTGCCTTGAGCTGATATTTATTCATGATGTTAATTAGTTGGCCCCTATAGGCTTCATGGCCATACCTGATAGTTGGAAAGAGGGTTGCAGCTATTACTCATCTTATTGGGATGGTAGAAGTTCTCCTCCTTTAATTGATACACAAACACCTGGGTAGTTGTACCTGGCTGCTGTTTAAATTTTTAAGGATCCAAGGCTCCAGGTGTAGTTTGATTTTTTGGTTGAACTACTAAAAACAAATACTTGGATCTTGGAACCATTAACCACCATCTTGCTGTTGTGATTGTACTTATGCAGGGCATTTAGGGGCTTCTGTAGGCAACTCTAGAGTGGTCCAGGAGGATGATGTCGCCAGCATATTGTAGTAGTGGAACCTTAGTAGTGCCAATTTTAGGTGGGAATAGGTTGGTGTGTTTGTGATCTTAGCAATGTAGAGATTTAGTAGCAGGGGTGCTAACACACAACCTTGCTTAAGGCCATTATCTGTCTGGATTTTCCTGCTAACCACTGTCGGTGTTAACTTAACCCATACCAAAGTAGAAGCGTAAAGAGAAATGAAGGTCTGGAGCAAGTTGTTAAGTTTGCCCCAGTCTCTGAACTTTCTCCAAAGGCTGTTCCTGTCAACCTGATCAAAGGCAGATGAGTAATCCACAAAACAGACAAAGAGCAGGAGTTGTTTCTTGCGTGTTCCCCGATGGACTAGGTAGGATAGGGCCACTTCGTTGTCTAGAGTGGAGAAATTAGCTCTAAGTCCTGTTTGACTAAATAGTATTATTTCAGTTGTTTCTGCCCAGCGTTGCAGATCTTTCAGTCAGACTGAGGGTTAAGCCTTATTTCAATATACAGGAGAGCTATGAGGTGATAATTGGATGGATTGCTCCTGTCACCCTTCTTGTACATGGAGTTCAGGATGGAGTCCCTTCAGCTCTCCAGGACTTGCTTGGTCGCTAAGAGTGATTGATAGAGCGAGGTTGAAATTACAGACCACAGGTCGGTATCACTCTTTAAGACCTTGGCGGGTATTCCATTTCGGCCTGATGCTCCGGTTGCTCTTGACTTCTTCATGATTTTAGTGACAGAATTGCTAGTGATCTCAATCCCTACGTTTTAGGCCTCCAGGCAGGTATTTGGAGCCTCCGGTTCAGTATAAATTTGAGTTTTTGGCATGTATAGATGCTGTACGTGCCAAGTCCTTGTTGTTCAGTGATGGCATTGGTTCTGGCAGTTGGTGTACTTGTTTTGCCCTTCACATACCTCTATAGCTCGACTTGTCCCTGTTTGTCCTTCAATGTATGTACTCAGGTCCAGTCAGTTTCCAACTGCTCATGTATTGCTGCCCATACCATCTGTTTTTTTGCTGTTTGATTAAGGTCCGCAATTGAGCTTTTAATTATTCCTTTTTTGTTTTTCCCCCTTCTTTTTGACCAGCTGATTTGATTCTGCAGATCTTCAATTTACTGGAGGTTTTATGTAGCAGTTTTATTTTCTGTGAGGAGTTGGCAGATGTTCTGTAAGAGGAGGGATTATTTCTGAGCACTTGATGTATTTCATTGACAATTGGGCCCATTCTGCCTCACAAGGTTCTCCATTTATGGCCTTCATATAAGGGCCTCTGAAGGGTATACATACATAATATCGACAACAAAAATATCGAGGTAGTTAAATATCGAGTTTAAAATATCGAGTAGACAGAATATAGATAATACAGAATATAGACTACAAAAATATCGAATAGACGGACAATAATATCTAATCAAAAATATAGAATGGACAGAATACCGAAAGGACAGAATATAGACAATGGAGTGGTGTGGCTCACTAGTGGAGTGGTGTGGCTCACTGGTTAGAGGCGGCAGACCCGGAAGCAGAAGTCGGCTCGGGACCAGGGTTTGATTCCGAACGCGGCAGGGCCGTGGACAAGGGTCAGCGGACTCGATAATTCTCGCCTCGGTGCCTACTCTAGCCACAGGTCCCACTCGGCAACTCTGGGCATCAGCTTGCCTAATCTCCACAACGGCCCCATCAACGCCGGGGAGGCCTGGCTCCACCTTGGGGATTCCCAGCAGGGACCATCCCACAGGGAAAGCCAGGACGGGATCCCCAGCGGTATACAGTGTCAGGACGCCGGCTGGCAACAGTGCGCTTTACAAGTATACACATTACATTACATTACATTACATTAACAGAAATATTGAGGGACAGAATATAGACAACAAAAATATCGAGGGACAGAATATAGACAACAAAAATATAGATGGATAGAATATAGACAACAAAAATATCGAATTTTAGGTAAGTAACTAAGTCAATTTATGGTATTTAACTTTTGCGTGATATAATTCTAGAGTGGGTTGTGGGTTTATAGCGGAATAGGGTGGGAAGTAATTTAATTATAATTATTTAAATATTTTAATTTATTGGTATTTATGTACATTAATTGTTAATTAATTATTAATTGGCAATTAATTAAAATATAATTGGTAATTAATTTTTATTAATTGATTAATTGATAATTATGTGAATTTTATTTATTTATTTTCTGGAGCGGGTTGTGGGTTTATAGGGGAATAGGGTGGGAAGTAATTTAAATATATCTAAGTAAATATTTTAATTTATTGGTATTTATGTACAATTAATTGTTAATTATTAATGATTGGAAATTAATTAAAATATAATTGGAAATTGATTTTTATTAATTGATTAATTGATAATTATGTGAATTGTATTTATTTATTTTCTGGAGCGGGTTGTGGGTTTATAGGGGAATAGGGTGGGAAGTAATTTAATTATAATTAAATAAATATATTAATTTATTTGTATTTATTTACAATTAATTGTTTATTATTTTTGAATTGGCAATTAATTAAAATATAATTGGTAATTAATTTTTGATAATGATGTGAATTTTATTCATTTATTTTCTGGAGCGGGTTGTGGGTTTATAGGGGCATAGGGAGGGAAGTAATTTAAATATAAATAATTAAATAATTTCTTTTAATTGGTATTTATTTAGATTTAATTGTAATTTAATTTGTAATTGGTAATTATTTAATTTTGATTGGTAATTAATTTTTATTAATTGATTAATTGATAATTATGTTAATTTTATGTATTTAATTTTTGTAGTGGGTTGGGGGTTTATAGGGGAATTGGGTGGGAAGTCATTTAATTGTAATTAATTAAATTTAATAATATATAAATTGGCATTTATTTTGAATTAATTGTTTAATTATTTTCAAATGTTTTAATAATTTATTGTTATTTGTAAATATTTTGTATTAATAGGTAATTATTTTTAGTAATTAAATTAATTTTATTATTTTAAATTGAATAATTATTATAATATCTTAAATTGGGACTTAATTTTGATTAATGTGTAATTGGCATTAATATTTAACTTATTTTCTAATATATATGAAGTATTTACTTTCCCTACTGTTGCACTCACTGGAGTGTAAATAGTATTTTTTCCCCTACACTATCCAACGCTTACCCTACTGTTTCACCCTCTGGAGTGGGAATAGTAATTTTTATTCCTACGCTATCCAACGCTTTCTCTACTGTTGCACTCTCTGGAGTGGGAATAGTCATTTTTACCCCTACGCTATCCAACGCTTTCAATACTGTTGCACTCACTGGAGTGGGAATAGTAATTTTAATTTCTATGCTATCCAACGCTTTCCCTACTGTTGCACTCTCTGGAGTGGGAATTGTAATTTTTACCCTCCCACTATCCAACGCTTTCCCTACTGTTGCACTCTCTGGAGTGGGAATAGTAATTTTTACCCCAACGCTATCCAACGCTTTCCCTACTGTTGCGCTCTCTGGAGTGGGAATAGACATTTTTACCCCTACGCTATCCAACGCTTTCAATACTGTTGCACTCACTGGAGTGGGAATAGTAATTTTAATTTCTATGCTATCCAACGCTTTCCCTACTGTTGCACTCTCTGCAGTGGGAATTGTAATTTTTACCCTCCCACTATCCAACGCTTTCCCTACTGTTGCACTCTCTGGAGTTGCAATTGTAATTTTTACCCCTACGCTATCCAACGTTTTCCCTACTGTTGCACTCACTGGAGTGGGAATAGTTTTTTTACACCTACGCTATCCAATGTTTTCCCTACTGTTGCACTCTCTGGAGAGGGAATAGTAATTTTTACCCCTACGCTATCCAACGTTTTCCCTACTGTTGCACTCACTGGAGTGGGAATAGTAATTTTTACCCCTACGCTATCCAACGCTTTCCCTACTGTTGCACTCACTAGAGTGGGAATAGTAATTTTTACCCCTACGCTATCTAACGGTTTTCCTACTGTTGCACTCTCTGGACTGGGAATAGTAATTTTTACCCTCCCACTATCCAACGCTTTCCCTACTGTTGCACTCTCTGGAGTGGGAATAGTAATTTTACCCCTACACTATCCAACGCTTGCCATACTGTTGCGCTCTCTGGAGTGGGAATAGTAATTTTTACTTCTATGCTATCCAACGATTTCCTTACTGTTGTGCTCTTTGGAGTGGGAATAGTTGTTTGTACCCTCCCACTATCCAACGCTTTCCCTACTGTTGCACTCTCTGGAGTGGGAATAGTAAGTTTTTACCCCTACGCTATCCAACGCTTTCCCTACTGTTGCACTCTCTGGAGTGGCAATGGTAATGTTTAACCTCCCACTATCCAACGCTTTCCCTACTGTTGCACTCTCTGGAGTGGGAATAGTAATTTTTACCCCTACGCTATCCAACGCTTTCCCTACTGTTGTGCTCTCTGGAGTGGGAATAGAAATTTTAACTTTCCCACTATCCAATGCTTTCCCTACTGTTGCACTCTCTGGAGTTGGAATAGTAATGTTTACCCCTACGCTATCCAACGCTTTCCCTACTGTTGCACTCTCTGGAGTGGGAATAGTAATTTTTACCCCTACACTATCCAACGCTTGCCATACTGTTGCGCTCTCTGGAGTGGGAATAGTAATTTTTACTTCTACGCTATCCAACGCTTACCCTACTGTTGCACTCTCTGGAGTGGGAATAGTAATTTTTACCCTCCCACTATCCAACTCTTTCCCTACTGTTGCACTCTCTGGAGTGGGAATAGTCATTTTTACCCCTACGCAATCCAACGCTTTCCCTACTGTTGCACTCTCTGGAGTGGGAATAGTAATTTTTACCCCTACACTATCCAACGCTTGCCATACTGTTGCGCTCTCTGGAGTGGGAATAGTAATTTTTACTTCTACGCTATCCAACGCTTTCCCTACTGTTGCACTCTCTGGAGTGGGAATAGTAATTTTTACCCTCCCACTATCCAACGCTTTCCCTACTGTTGCACTCTCTGGAGTGGGAATAGTAATTTTTACCCCAACGCTATCCAACGCTTTCCCTACTGTTGCACTCTCTGGAGTTGGAATAGTAATTTTTACCCCTACGCTATCCAACGCTTTCCCTACTGTTGCACTCTCTGGAGTGGGAATAGTAATTTTTACCCCTACACTATCCAACGCTTGCCATACTGTTGCGCTCACTGGAGTGGGAATAGTAATTTTTACTTCTACGCTATCCAACGCTTACCCTACTGTTGCACTCTCCGGAGTGGGAATAGTAATTTTGACCCTCCCACTATCCAACTCTTTCCCTACTGTTGCACTCTCTGGAGTGGGAATAGTCATTTTTACCCCTAGGCAATCCAACGCTTTCCCTACTGTTGCACTCTCTGGAGTGGGAATAGTAATTTTTACCCCTACACTATCCAACGCTTGCCATACTGTTGCGCTCTCTGGAGTGGGAATAGTAATTTTTACTTCTACGCTATCCAACGCTTTCCCTACTGTTGCACTCTCTGGAGTGGGAATAGTAATTTTTACCCTCCCACTATCCAACGCTTTCCCTACTGTTGCACTCTCTGGAGTGGGAATAGTAATTTTTACCCCAACGCTATCCAACGCTTTCCCTACTGTTGCACTCACTGGAGTGGGAATAGTAATGTTTACGCCTACGGTATCTAACGCTTTCCCTACTGTTACACTCACTGGAGTGGGAATAGTAATTTTTACCCCTACGCTATCCAACGCTTTCCCTACTGTTGCACTCACTGGAGTGGGAATAGTAATTTTTACCCCTACGCTATCCAACGCTTTCCCTACTGTTGAACTCTTTGGAGTGGGGATAGTAATTTTTACTTCTATGCTATCCAACGCTTTCCCTACTGTTGCACTCTCTGGAGTGGGAATAGTAATTTTTACCCTCCCACTATCCAACGCTTTCCCTACTGTTGCACTCTCTGGAGTGGGAATAGCAATTTTTACCCCTACACTATCCAACGCTTGCCATACTGTTGCGCTCTCTGAAGTGGGAATAGTAATTTTTACTTCTATGCTATCCAACGATTTCCTTACTGTTGTGCTCTTTGGAGTGGGAATAGTTATTTGTACCCTCCCACTATCCAACGCTTTTCCTACTGTTGCACTCTCTGGAGCTGGAATATTAATTTTTACCCCTAAGCTATCCAACGCTTTCCCTACTGTTGCACTCTCTGGAGTGGGAATGGTAATTTTTAACCTCCCACTATCCAACGCTTTCCCTACTGTTGCACTCTCTGGAGTGGGAATAGTAATTTTTACCCCTACGCTATCCAACGCTTTCCCTACTGTTGTGCTCTCTGGAGTGGGAATAGAAATTTTAACTCTCCCACTATCCAACGCTTTCCCTACTGTTGCACTCTCTGGAGTTGAAATAGTAATTTTTACCCCTACGCTATCCAACGCTTTCCCTACTGTTGCACTCTCTGGAGTGGGAATAGTAATTTTTACCCCTACACTATACAATGCTTGCCATACTGTTGCACTCTCTGGAGTGGGAATAGTAATTTTTACTTCTACGCTATCCAACGCTTTCCCTACTGTTTCACTCTCTGGAGTGGGAATAGTAATTTTTACCTTCCCACTATCCAACTCTTTCCCTACTGTTGCACTCTCTGGAGTGGGAATAGTAATTTTTACCCCTACTCAATCCAACGCTTTCCCTACTGTTGCACTCTCTGGAGTGGGAATAGTAATTTTTACCCCTAAACTATCCAACGCTTTCCATACTGTTGCGCTCTCTGGAGTGGGAATAGTCATTTTTACTTCTACGCTATCCAACGCTTTCCCTACTGTTGCACTCTCTGGAGTGGGAATAGTAATTTTTACCCTCCCACTATCCAACGCTTTCCCTACTGTTGCACTCTCTGGAGTGGGAATAGTAATTTTTCCCCCAACGCTATCCAACGCTTTCCCTACTGTTGCGCTCTCTGGAGTGAGAATAGTAATTTTTACCCTCCCACTATCCAACGCTTTCCCTACTGTTGCACTCTCTGTAGTTAGAATAGTAATTTTTACCCCTACGCTATCCAACGCTTTCCCTACTGTTGCACTCACTGGAGTGGGACTAGTAATGTTTACGCCTACGGTATCTAACGCTTTCCCTACTGTTGCACTCACTGGAGTGGGAATAGTAATTTTTACCCCTACGCTATCCAACGCTTTCCCTACTGTTGCACTCACTGGAGTGGGAATAGTAATTTTACCCCTACGCTATCCAACACTTTCCCTACTGTTGCACTCTTTGGAGTGGGGATAGTAATTTTTACCCCTACGCTTTCCAACGTTTTCCCTACTGTTGCGCTCTTTGGAGTTGGAATAGTAATTTTTACCTCTACGCTATCCAATGTTTTCCCTACTGTTGCACTCACTGGGGTGGTTATATCAAATTTAACCCTCTCGCTATCCTACGGTAAAAATATTGTATATGTTTTGTTAATAATATGTATATATATATATAAATATGTATTAAAAATATTTGTATTTTAGTTACATTAATTATTTAATAATTTTACATTAATTTAATTATTTTAAGTATGTTTAAATTAATTATATTTATTATTATATTACTTTTAAATTTATTTTAAGACATTTAAAAAATTTGATATTTTGACAGTCTATATTTTTCACAATCAATATTTTGGAGTCGATATTTTTGTACTTACCCGTTTGTAGATTGGCAGTCGATATTCTGGCATTCTATATTTTGACCTCAATATTTTTGTAGGTCGAAATTTTGTCTGTCGATAATATGTCAGTGATCCCTCTGAAGGATTACCATGTTTTAAATTTCTGCAAGTTCAATGACCCCATTTTATCCTCTTGAGTAGTTGCCTGGTTTTTTCACTCATTGATTCTGCCACTGTCTTAATGTTCCCAAACCTTTCCGCACTAACTTTTAAGGACCTGACAAGGGGGTAATGGTCACTCTCTGAGTGGGTCAGGATCTCAAAGTTCACCAGGACTTATATCATTCAGAGGGTAATTCCCTTGATAGACTTCTAGGGCTATTCTACTTGCTGGCGCATAACATCAACATCGTAAATTATGAGGATGACACTCAACTGATTCTCTCCTAGGAGGGAGAACAGTCAACATCTCTGGAAGAGTTTCATGATTGCCTGCGAGCTACAGCACAGTGGCTGAGGGAGAACTCATTGTAATTTAATGCTGACAAAACCGAGGTTCTCTACTGTCCTGTGGGGAAGGTCCCACCTGCGTGTCCCGCAAATTTCTGACCGCTAGCTACATCCACCTCACTGAGGCCTGTCGAGAAGGTACGAAATCTGGGCATTATGTTTAACAACAAATTGGCGCTGGAATCACAAAACTGTGGGGATTTGTTTTGCCATCATCAGAGTCTTGTGAAAAAAATGTCCTGTGCCGCCTACTCATGCGCGAGCGCTGGTAGTACAAAGTACTATATTAAGCAGATTGGATTACTGTAATGCTCTGTTGTTTGAGTCCACGAGATATCTAATAGATAGACTCCAGAGGATTCAAACAATAGCAGCCAAGCTAGCCTTGGGGAGGTCTAGACGTTTCTCTACCTCGTTTGGCTCCCGATAATGCAAAGAATTCAGTTCAAATCCCTCTGCATAGTCTTCCAGGCCCTGCACGGGTATGGACTGGTATCTATGCAGAGGAAATTCACTTGGTATGTACCTGAGAAAAGCCTTTGCTCCTCCTCAGCCAGATAGGTTAAGTTACCAAGATTTAAAAAACTAAGGGCCTTATTTATGAAGGCCTTGCGCCGCCGGTGCGCCACTTTTAACATGGGAAAAAATGACGCACCGGTGGCGCAAGGCCTTCATAAATAAGCCCCTAAATCTAGAGGTAGAGCATTCAATGTCTCGGCTGCCTGACTATGGAATAAACTTCCACTGGAGCTGAGACAACGGGGGGATCTCCTCCCATTTAGGAAGAGACTAAAAACCTGGCTCTTCCCCTAAAAACCTGACTTTTTATAGGATTCCCCGTGTAGTATAATTCCTACTGTGCACTTTGATGTCAGCGAGCAATAGAAGGGGGTTCCCCGCGGGTAACTAATTGATATAGGCAGGCCAGAGGGGGGGAAAAAACAGTCAATAGAACAAGAGAATGCACCCTGCCTTTTGGTATGAGGGCCCTAACTGGAGGGTCCCGAACTGATCAAATAAGGGGTGATTAACCCGGGAGTTGGAGCTGCACACTACACACACAGGGTCATACCAGAGCGACTCAACAGGATATATTCAAAATATATTATTTTATTTTCTTTAAATATATTTTTTCCTTTTTTTTAAAGTAAAGATATCAAAAAACATATAAAAATGGAGCCATATTTACAAACTCCATAATGCATGGGAAACATCACAAAAAACATATACACTGATGAAGAGACAATAAGAAAAACCAAGAGGTTATGCTACATTCAAACTTGCCCAGCACCACTCATACTTCTAACACATTATCTTATATACATCCTCTCACTATACCCTACATTCAATCAAACAACTCTCATTCTTCCATTCATTTCTCAATCCTGGCGTATGCAACACATAGATGCCCAATATGTTGTAAAGATCGGAATGTTCCTCCAGGCAGATGACTTTTAATACGGGTCCTGATGTAATTAGGACAAGAAACCGTATTCCTGGAAGTGCAAGCCGACGCGCGTTTCGGTGACCAGCCAATAAGGCCACACCTTCGTCAGGGCTAAGGATAGTACACTGGGCAAGACACAAGTATAAAATCTGTATATTACTCAGTTGGGACGAATCATAGGTGTCCAGAGGGCAGAGGCTACAGCCTTTAGTTTTCTTTTACTGGACTCCAAAGCTATATGACATTGGAATCATATCATCACACAGTGGCGTAGAAAAGCTTGATAGTCGGATTTCAGACTTTAAAACATTATTTGAATTCTCCCAAAGTAAGGTACTATTCAGATGGCGTTTTCCCACGAATCAAAGATCAGAGGCTGGTGGCGTTCGAGAACGGTAGGCCGGTTCAATATTCCAATATCAGTGAAACCTGAACGACCTCTAGTATTGTGGTGTCCACTATCTGGTATGACTGGTAACTTGAAGTCCTTCTAAGTTAGCGGTCGTCATTTTAGTTGGGATTCAGATGGTTTCTCTACTTCCTCTGTAGTTACAGACACCGATGTCGGTCAGCCTTGACTAAAACGATCGTTTTCCTCTGATGGGGTTCCGTCGACCACGTCAGTCGACCAAATGCGGGAGACAGGAATACGGTTTCTTGTCCTAATTACATCAGGACCCGTATTAAAAGTCATCTGCCTGGAGGAACATTCCGATCTTTACAACATATTGGGCATCTATGTGTTGCATACGCCAGGATTGAGAAATGAATGGAAGAATGAGAGTTGTTTGATTGAATGTAGGGTATAGTGAGAGGATGTATATAAGATAATGTGTTAGAAGTATGAGTGGTGCTGGGCAAGTTTGAATGTAGCATAACCTCTTGGTTTTTCTTATTGTCTCTTCATCAGTGTATATGTTTTTTGTGATGTTTCCCATGCATTATGGAGTTTGTAAATATGGCTCCATTTTTATAGGCTTTTTGATATCTTTACTTTAAAAAAAAGGACAAAATATATTTAAAGAAAATAAAATAATATATTTTGAATATATCCTGTTGAGTCGCTCTGGTATGACCCTGTGTGTGTAGTGTGCAGCTCCAACTCCCGGGTTAATCACCCCTTATTTGATCAGTTCGGGACCCTCCAGTTAGGGCCCTCATACCAAAAGGCAGGGTGCATTCTCTTGTTCTATTGACCACTTTGATGTCAGCGCCAGGATGCCTGTTAGTTGATAGAGCGCTTTACAAATGTGGTAAATAAATAAAATGAATAAATAAATAAACTTGCTGCACCTTTTTCCCTTGAATAGGAACACAGTATTTGCAGGTTAATATAGGACAGGTGAAGTTTCCAGCCCCTTTGAGAATCCTAAATAAGTGTGCTTGGGACCTTGACTGTTCGCCAGAGGCCCTCAGTACATGAGGGTATTCAGGGACTACTGGTTTCATGAGCTCCAACCCCAACTCTTAAAAGGTCTCCTTACTGGTCAGGATTTCTGCCGCTAGTGAGGGGGATTTAAGCATTAGTATTTTCCATTCTCTACCATTTTTTCTGGTGGGCAAGATTTTGAATTTTACTCCTAGAATATCTTCAGAAGTTAACTTAGATAAATTTGTAAAGTTTTTAAATAGCCTCTGCAAGTTTGATCTGTTTAATTTGTCAGGCAGTTCCTCAGACTGGTAGTGCGGGGTCAGAATCAATTTTGTTGCTATGTATTTGCCTCTGACCTCATTTGGGTTCTATTGCTGTTGTCATGGTTGGAGATAGCCCCTCGGTTTTTCTTACATTGAACAGTTGAGGCTAGTACTGCAAATGGCCGGTGACGGTGCAACATGAGTGTTTTGCATAGTTACTGAAATCAGGAACACATTTCCAGGACCTGACCTGGTTTGGTCCTTTGTAAGGTGGTTGACATTGGGCTGGATTTGCGGTGCAGTTGAAGACAGTGTCTGCATTCAGGAGCCAGGCTGACAGTGAGCAGTGGTAAGTAGGATGCCCCTAAAGTGATTTTGTATTGCTGGCGGCTCATCTGGCTATTCTTGTTTGGAGCAGAGTAGGCTGGTGTTGGAATTGACCAAGGGAAAAGGTACCTAAATGTTTTGTACAAGTACTTAAATTGATGGCTGAGTTGATGAAGTTCCAGGCCCTGATCTGGTTTGGAACTTTGAAGGGTAATTAACCTTCAATCAAATAATCAGTTCCTGTTGAGCACGGCTACTCACCAGTGAGTGTCTGAAGGCGCTGAGGAGGGAGGGAGGGTTGCAAGTGTGACTGGGAGTTGTGGTTCCTTCAAAGAGCCAAGTCTTGAGATCCTTCCTGAATTGTGTCAGAGATGGGGTGAGCCTGAGGTAGAGAGGCATGGAGTTCTATGATTTGGTGGCGAGGTAGGGGAAGGATCTTCAGTCGATCCTGGTCTTGCGACTCTGAGGGACAGTGGTGAGGACCAGTTGGGCAGAGTGGAGGTGTCTGGTGGGTACGTGGAATGAGAGGCGGTGGTTCAGGTATGCTGGTCGGGCATCGAGGAGAGCTTTTTAGGTGTGTGTGAGGAGCTTGAAGGTGACACTTTTGTTGACTGGGAACCAGTGGAGTTATCATAGGTGTTCGGAGATGTGGCTGAGGCGGGGGATGTTGAGGACCAGTCTGTATGTTCTGAAGTTTCCTGAGGAGTTTCTGGGTGGTGTCTGCGTAGAGTATGTTTCTGTATTCTAGTCTACTGCTGATGAGTGCATGACTGACCATCTTCCTGGCCTCAGTGGGGATCTATCTGATGGTCTTCCGAAGCAGGCAAAGTTGTGAAAGCATGATGAGGTGACAGTGTTGATCTGGTGGTTCATGGTGAGGGAAGAGTCAAGTATGATGCAGAGGTTTCGTGTGTGGGCAGTGGGTGTGGGGGATTCCTAGATCAGTAGACCGCCACCAGGAGTCTTCCCAACTGGGGGTGTTGTGCCCCAGGATGAGGACTTCTGTCTTGTCCAAGTTGAGCGCTAGGCAGTTGTCTCTCATCCAGGCAATAAGCTGGATATGAGACACGTTTGGAGACTGTGACTGCATTTTAGAGCCTAGCAGGCAGTGAGAATTATCAGTTTGGTCGCCCCTGGGCTGGATTTGTTGCACTGAGAGGGCACCTAATGCCACTTTGTGATTGAAAAGGTTGGTGGAAGTTTCTGATCCTGTGATACACTGTAAGTTACTTTCTTATTTTTATTTTGTTTATTTTTATGTAGCGCAAACTTTAACCTGGAAGGCTATTAGAGTGCTTTACAAATGTTTAGGCAATAAGAAACAGGGAAATCAAGAAAATCAAACGCTGACAATACCCTTTGCACATCAGAAAAAGTAAATGAGTTAAGAAACCAAGATGTAGATGGCGAGTGATAACCATGGTTGAATACATTGCGTTAAATCAGTATCCAGATAAATACGACAGTGGGTTCTAGGGTAGAGTTTTGTTCATCAAAAGCAGTTTAACTTTTTTTAATGATGTGATTGAAGGGTTCAGTCTGATTTCAGGGGGCAGGGAGTTTCAGATTCTAGGGTCCATTACAGAGAAAGCTTGGGTGTAGGTTTTCTTTTTTCAAACTTTTTGATGTTTCAACAATAAGGTGCTGGTGCTTCTAGAGGATCTGCAGCCGCCAGACAGCTCCAGTTTATTACCTAGGTACTTCGGTGTGTTGAAGTATAGAGTCATGCAAGCAATTTTTAGCTGTAGCCTTACCTCATATGGGAGCAAGTTTAGTGCCTTCAGATCGGAGTGATGTGGCTGTTTCTTTTGGATCCAGTAATGAGCCTTGCAGCAGAGTTAAAGGATGCCCTTAGTAGAGCCAGCTTGGATATCAGCAGACCACATAGGGTTGCACTCCCATAGTCTAACCTGATGATCACTAGAGCTTTCACATCTGATTTGAGGTCGTCGAAGAGGAAGAAGTGTTTTATGTTACTTAGAATGTTCATTTGAAAGTTTGCTCCTTTTGTATCTGAGCTGAAGAGTTCCTGCATGTTAAGATTCTTGTCAAGTGTTATTCCCAGTGATCTTATGACATTTATAATGTGTGGAGGGCAATTGAAGGCTGTTAAATGCTTCATCCAATCTTTGATTTCGAGAGGTCATTTGGGGTTTTTTGCAAAGATGTGTTGAGTAAATGGATATCTTCGGGGGAGGAGATGTTTAGGTACAGTTGGGTGTCATCTACATACATGTGGTATTGGACATTGGAGAATTTCACAATTTCTATTAAAGGCTCCATGAACAGGTTGAAGAGATTAGGTGATAGGGTAGACCCCTGCGGGACCCCCTAATATGACCGGAGTGTTATTGAACAGGGACTGGTTAACCTTGATTCTTTGAGTTCTGTTGTGTTTAATCGAATTGAAGAAGTTGAGAATGACCCCGTATAACCTCATTCTGTGTTCAAGTAAGTCAAGGAGGCTGTCATGTTTTACCGTATTGAAGGCTGAGGAAAGGGCTAGGAGGATTAGGAGGCAAGATTCATTCTGATCCAGCATTTTGAGCACATCGTCAACTAAGTGTGTAAGGACTGTTTTTATACTATAACCCTGACAGAAGCCAGATTGGAACCGGTCAATAAGGTGGAACTGAGCAATGTGATTGCACAGTTGGGTATTGACGCATTTCTCAAGGGTCTTTGCCAGAGACGGAATGGTGAAGATTGGAGGAAGTTATTTGGGTTCACATGATCTACTGTTGTTTTTTTCAGAATGGGGGTACCTGCCCTAATTTTTGGCGGTCTGGTGTGGCCCCTTGAAGTTGTGAAGCATTTACTATCTTGGTCCAGAGTGGGATTAAAGACGTTTTAATCTCACTGAAGGAGTTAGATGGTAGAAGGTTGCAGAAGTGGTTTAAGTGTTGTTAAAATATTAAGAATGGCATTTTCGGAGGAGGAGCCTGGCTCGCAACCATGATGGCCGCCTGACTCCTCAGCTCCGCTGACCCTTTCGCCATTCTCCCGTTTTCTGCATCATCCTGCTTATCATCCTCACACTGCGTGGCATCAGCGGAACCGGGAGGCGAACCCGGTCATGCCGATGTGCTTCTCTTCTCGATCCCGGCAGTGGAAGTCCCGAAACGCCCTCACCTCCTCCAGACGCCGAGCGGCTGAGTCCGGGTCTTTGTTCTGCGGATACGACCGGCCCTGCACATAGAGATGGCGGCCATTACAGGCAGGACTGAGCCGGCTGGTGTACTGTGATCGCATCATTGAAATCACTGCATCTAGTTCTGCCGCTTCATAGGCTTTGGGCACCGCCGCTACAAGGGAAACATTGTTTCGTCTCTCCAGCCCGGGGACGGCTCCACTGCAACATTGTCTCCCCGAGCGCCGAGCTGGGCGCCATCTTCCTGCCTGTCTTCGGCTTCTACAAGTGTGGACCCTGGGCTGCCATTGCGGACGCGGGCGTCTGCCCACGCCACTTCAACATTGCGGAGTGATGGAAAACGCTGCCTCTGTGCCCCCAGACTGTTTTCATCGGGCTAAAAATCGGCAGGCTGCTCAAAGGTTTGCTAAGGGTGTTGGCGGCCGGCTATCGGGACAGCCCCGCATCTGCTTGCCCCATGTACAGGATGAAGCTGCGTCCTTACTTTCTGAGGCGCCACTGGTGCTTGGCGACATATTGGGCGCCCTAGGCACTTTGAGAGCTGCCCTGTGCACTGCTGCCTGTGAATTGGGGGCTCGGCTGGATGCTACTCTGTCTGCAACCCCCCTGCCTGACCGCGGAAGCCCTCGAGAGCGGGACACTGCGCCACACCCTGTCTCTGATTCCTGTGGTTCCTTCGCCCCGGTCGCCATTGAACCGTTGGGGTTGCGAGACCCCGACATTGCTGAGGTACTGGCAGAAGCACCCTTAAAGGGGTCCGAAGTTTCTGGGGCGGTGTTCTGGCTTGGGAGACGTCGCTGGACACCATGCCTGGCGGCTTCCTCGTGGTCTACTGGCGGAACTCATTTTCTTACCCTGGAGCGGTTGCTATTGTTTGGACTAGCTGCTTTTGGTGGACCACTGCCGCGTGATGGTTCTGCTTCTACCACTGCTGACCACATGGCTATGTGTCGGATGGACTTTGGTGGCCGTCTTCCCATTCTGTTGTGGTCCCTTTGTTCAGTCCCTTCTTCCAGGATGTCTATCGTGCAGTTGGACTGCGTCGCTACACCGTACCGTAGGGGACAAGGTTGAGGGTGTCCCCTCTTGAGTCAGGACTGTCCTTCTTGTATTGCTGGGATGCTGATGGACTGCCGGGGATATTGCACGTTGGTATTGTATTGGTAGCGGGGTCGGGGTAAGGGCAGCCAGAGTAATATGTGCTGGTAGTCTTGGATATACTTGTATGGGCCTCCTCCGGTCTTATGTGAACTGTGTTTTTTCTTTCATTTCCTTTTCCCTTTCCTTGTTCTAAATTTCGGGTTTTAATGGGCGACAGGCACACTGCTAGGGGGGGAGGGGGGGGGTAGGCCGTAGCCTCCGCATGCGTGCAGGGTGGGGGGTTGGGGGGTGGGGATTTTGTTTTGTTTCAGTTTCTATGGGCCTTTTTCTCTTTTCCTTCTTGTTTCTCTTTCACTTTTTCTTCTTTTCGGGTTAGTAGGGCTCCTGGGTATAGAGTTGCTCCCCTTTTTTCCGCTGATGGTCCTGTGCCTTAGTGGATTTAGATGTTCCACGTCCGTGGGGCGGGCAATGGCCGGTATGTTTTGTTGGACTGTGCTATCATCCTGAATAGTGTTATTGTGTGCTATTTGTTGATTATCATCCTTCGTTCTGTAGCCAACATGCTGGGTTCATTGCCTGTAATGTACTGTCGGTGGATTGTATGCGCCTGATCCTTCTTTTTATAAAATTTAAAACTTAACCTAATTCCTCCTTTACCCGGCGGTCCCTCTCTTCATATGTCGAGTTCTGGACACTAGCTGCTTTTCGTTTTTGGGACTGCTGGGCCGTTCTATCCTTACTTTTTGTGCTCCCAATTGCTTTCGAGGCCGGCCTGCATGGTTGTGGGCCCGTATCTGTATGCTTATGTTGCACAATAAAGGTTTCAAAAATTAAAAAAAAGAAAAAAAGAATGGCATTTTCATCAAAGGTTTTGAATGTGTTCCACGACTCGTTTTTGAGGGTGGGTCCTGGTAGTTCTGAGGGCTGAGAGATCAGAGGCAGGTGGGGGCTATATGGAGGTATCAACAGGAGGTGCTTTATTTCTGTATGGAGGGCACTTTCTATCTTTTTTGTCTTTTCAAAGAAAGAGGCACATTTATTGCAGTATGGCTGTAGGTCAGATCCTATTGTGGAAGGCTTGTTAAATAGATTGATGTTTGACAATTTTGAATAAGTTTTGGAGACAATTTCTGACTTTGTCTAGTTGAACTCTAAAGATATTTGCTGTTGAGTTTCTAATCTATTTGTTGTAGGTGCTTGTTGGACCCGGCCTCGTGGCGTGGTCCTCGCTGATCTCCGCAGCCCCAGATCTACGGGTGGAACTGATTCCCGTCCACCCAGAACTGTACATGACACTCCTACACTGGACCTGAGACGATCCCCAGACTGCGTGCCTGCACCCGTGCACGTGACCATCAGACTCCATGTTTGGCCACCCCGGCCGGCCGCCTTCTTTCCTTTCGGCAGCCCTGGCCTCTCCTGGCTGCAGCTAAGCCTGCACGTCCGGCGTGCCCAGATCCACCCGGGGGGTGAACGACTCACCAAGTACCCGAAACCAAGACTTCCATCACACCTCCGGCCCCCTTCCGAGGAACTGGTTTCCCTCACACCTCTGAACTATCCCTGGGGGCTGGTTTCGATGGCACCTTGGGCCTCCTAGTGAGCTGGCTCCAGGCCCTGATGGGCGTCTGGGATTCCATGGGCGCATGGTCCAAAGCATCAAAGAACCAACCGCCCAGATGATCAGGCGCCTGGCCCTCGGACCTCCGGCCTCCTGCCTATGAGGGTCCGGACATCAAAGAGCTCGACGACTATAAGACAGCCTGCCTTCCAACTAATCGGCAGTTGTATCTTGGACAAGAAAGCCCTGCTGATCTGATCGCGGCTGACTTTGAGGAGAACAGACTCTGACCCACCGAGCCCTGCTGACGTCGTCGCGGCTCACCCTAGAACCTACGGAACGGAACCATCGGAGCCCTGCTGACGCTGTCGCGGCTCCCTCTCGAAGCACCAGAACTGAACCATCGGAGCCCTGCTGATGCTGTCGCGGCTCCCTCTCGAGAGCAAGACCTGAACCATCGGAGCCCTGCTGACGCTGTCGCGGCTCCCTCTTGAAGCACAAGACCTGAACATCGGAGCCCTGCTGACGCTGTCGCGGCTCCATCTGCTTACGAGTACGACGGAGTACTCCTGCCCAAGCCCTGCTGTCCTCGTCGCGGCTTGACAAACTCTCTGGTCCGGCTGGACCATCGACGCTACCCTCACGATCATCTTGAACCAGAAGTGAGTAGGACAGCAAGTCCCATCGCCAGCCCCCGCTCCCCCCAGTTCGAGGATTGAGAACTGTGCGCCGGGTACGTGGCGTGCCAGCTGGCCTCCTAAGACTGTCCCGCTTCCCCGATCCCTCGTTACGAGACTTTCGCGATCCCTCGATCGCTGTGTATTGCTCTTTACTTTAATCTTGATAAAATCTTTCTTGATAAAGAATCACGGTGTAGTGTCCGTTCATAAGTGTGGTGTGTCGACAGTGTGTACGATCAGTCCTCCCCGGTGGGGACTCCCCCTCGATAAGACTCGGCAGTAATTGTGGGACAGGAGGTTCCAGGGGGTTAGGAGAGTCTTCTTGACCCCTGGGGTCACCGCCTTCCAACATTGGTGGCAGCGGTGGGATACGAACCTACGTCTAAAGATCGTACCACTGACACACTACCTGAACCTACACGCAGCAAACACACAAGAAAAGAGCAACAATGACGACTACAGAATCTGGTGTAAAGACAAACTTCGACAAGGACCTCCTGGAAGATTACACACATAGAGAGCTGAAGCAGTTCTGCAAAGAACTGAGTATCCCGAGTACCGGACTAAGTACTAAGGAAGATTTCCAGAAAGCGCTGACCGCCTGGGTAGAGTCCGGAGCATCTCTTCCCCCGATCGAAGACGAGGGAGGGAGGCCACAGACCGAACCCGGTACACCGACCGGTGAGAGAATCCAGCAACCGACCCGGAGCCCAGCAACCGGGAGAGAGCGGTCATCGGAGGAGATGGCCGATCGAGAACGTGACCGAAGCCATGAGCTCGAACTAGCACGCCTCAAATTAGAGGGTGAACTCAAACTCGCAGACAAAAAATTGGCGGTGGAGCAATTGCGGCTCCAGGGAGAGCTAGAGGAGAAGAAGCTCCAGAGGGAGCATGAAGGACGGAAACTTCAGCTCGAGCACGAGCGCAGCCTCAAGGAAATCGAATTGAAAGCCAGAAAAGAAGCAGCCGGATCACCGGGCCTTGGGGAGCAGGTGGTCCCCAAAGAAACGAAGGTGCATATCCCCAAGGACGTTGTAAAGGAATTCTACAAAGGAGACGACATCCAGCAATGGTTCAAAGCATACGAGGTGGCCATGTCTGCTCACCGGGTCCCGGAGAAGGACTGGGGGGCCGGCCTATGAGCCGCTTCCTCAGCGAGGGGAGAGACACCCTGCTGGACCTACCAATGGCACACATGAACGCCTACCCACACATGAAAGACGCTCTTTTATTCCGCTACGGCCTAACGCCAGAAATGTATCGCCAGCGGTTTAGGGAGTGCAAGAAGATTCCTGGCACCACATGGGTGGACTATGTGAACTACTACACCCGGGCCCTAGATGGGTGGATCAAGGGCAGCAATGTGACCACCTTTGAGGGCCTAGTCGACCTAGTGGCTTACGAACACCTGTCCGCGAATTGCTTTGTGGAACTGAGACAGCATCTCCTGGACAGCAAGCTCGCCAACCCACGGAAACTGGCTGTGGAAGCCGATTGATGGGTGGCCACCCGAGTCCAGAAGGCGCCCGGGGGAGACCCCCCACGGAACGACCAAGGATCTTCCCGCCAGCGAGGTGGGGGAGGTCGGGGCAAGCAGCAAAATTCCCAGTCAGGGCCTCAGCGTAGTCCCCCCAGAAACCAGACCCCGTACTCTCCTCCCGCGACGAAAGCCGCCCCGAGTGCAGGACCCCCGGGGCTCCGCCCCAGCTCCACGTGCTTCAAGTGTCAGCAACCCGGGCACTATGCCGGTGACCCCCGATGTCCCCTGACCCCGAAATCCACTCCCACTGGGCCCTCCTCTAGACAGATATCCTCAGTAGCTTTAGAAGAGGAAGAGATAGAAGAACAGGGGGAGTGGGAACCCGCAGCCATGGTCCTAGCCTCCCTGGGGAATAGTGAGATGATCCCCGGAGATTATCTGCCCGACAACACCAAAAAGTACCGCCAAACAGTGAAGGTTAACGGGCGCAGCATAGGAGCCCTTCGGGATACAGGAGCCAGCATCACGTCTGTTAGGTACACGCTAGTTCCTGAGTCCATGATCATCCCCCACACCTCCTGTCGGGTGATAGCAGCCGATAACTCTGTCCGCACCTGCAGGATAGCCCAGGTCCCTTTTGAGTGGGAGGGGGTCTCGGGCGATCTGCAGATCGCAGTTCGCACGGACATGCCTGTAGACTGCCTCCTGGGGAATGACCTAGAGAGTTCCCAGTGGAAAGAGGTAGAGAGAAGGACCCATTTAGTCATGTTAGGAATGCCCCAATGGGCCTGTGTGAGCACCCGGGCCATGACCGCCAGAATGCCCAACCCCGAGAACGAAGAGCCTGAGTTCCTCAGTTCAGTCCCTGATGTACCCGAGGGCGGCAAGCACCCTACGGTCCTCGACCAGCCCTCCCTCGAAGAGAACGCATCCGACGAAGGTCCCCTCGGACCAGCTGTCGAACCAGTCCCGACCCTAGCAGATCTCCCCGAGTTGGCCCAGTGGCACCAAGAGGGAGGACCGTCCCGAGAGGAGTTCTGCCAAGAGCAGACCTCCTGCCCTGCCCTAGAGGGGCTCCGCCGACAGGCCGCAGCCCAGGCCGCTGGAGACCAGTCCGGCTCCCATTACCTTTACTGGGAAAACGGCCTACTGTACAGTGAACAGAAGACCGCAGAACTAGGATCATCCCGTGTGCTGGTGGTACCCCTACGTTTCCGCGGACTCCTCCTCAACCTGGCCTACGATGTGCCCCTGGCAGGGCATCTGGGCCAAGATAAGACCTTCCAACGACTAGTGACCCATTTCTACTGGCCCCACATGCGGGCTGATGTGGAACACCACTGCAAGTCCTGCCCCACGTGTCAGGCTAGCGGCAAAAGCGGAGGCAAGCGCAAGGCTCCCCTCCAGCCCTTTCCAGTTGTCAGTACCCCCTTTGAGAGGGTGGGGATCGACATCGTCGGACCTCTGGACCCCCGGACCTCCTTAGGCCACTGGTTCATTCTGGTTCTGGTCGATCACGCCACCCGATACCCCAAAGCCATCCCCCTCCAGACTGTGACGGCCCCAGTCGTGGGCCGGGCCCTCACGGGGATCTTCTCCCGGGTGGGATTCCCCCGAGAAGTGGTAAGCGATCGAGGGACGAACTTCATATCCCGGTACATGAAGTCCCTCTGGCAACAGTGTGGGGTGTCCTACCGGTACACCACCCCCTTCCATCCCCAGGGCAACGGCCTGGTTGAGCGGTTCAACCGCACCTTGAAAGGGATGATCATGGGTCTTGAGGAGCCCTTGCAACGCAAGTGGGACGTCCTCCTACCCTGCCGCCTGTTCGCCTACCGAGAGGTACCCCAGAAATCCTTGGCGTTTAGCCCTTTCGAGCTGCTCTCTGGGCACCCCGTCCGGGGTCCCCTCAGCCTGGCCAAGGAAGGCTGGGAGGCAGCCCCCCCGAGCACACCCCCGACGTATTCTCCTACGTCCTGGCCCTCCGGAAACAGACGCGGAAGTTTCGCGAGCTGGCCGAGGCCAACCTGGAAGCCAGCCAAGAGGAGATGAAACGCTGGTACGACCAGAATACCACTCTGGTCGACTTTCAACCAGGCCAACAGGTTTGGGTCATGTCCCCAGTGGAACCTTGTGCCTTGCAGGACAAGTGGACTGGACCCTTTAAGGTGATAGAGCGCAAGAGCCAGGTCACCTACCTCGTTGATACGAAATCAGCCAGGAACGCCCTGAAAGTGTTACACGTAAACCGGCTCAAACCCCATTTTGTGCGGTCTGAGTTGGGGTTACTCCTTGCCACCGACGACGGAGAGGAAGAGGAAACTGACCCTCTACCCGATCTCCTGTGTGCAAAGGATCAAGATGGCTCCGTGGAGGGAGTGAGTCTCTCCTCCTCCCTCACCCCCTTGCAGCGTGAGGAATGTCGCCACTTGCTGGGACAATTCTCAGACCTCTTCTCCCTCACTCCCGGCGTCACTAGTTGGTGCGTCCACGATGTGGACACCGGGGACAGCCCTCCGGTACGGCACAGAGCCTACCGAGTCCCGGACTGAGTCCGAGCCTGCATCAAGGCTGAGGTCGACAAAATGTTGGACCTAGGAGTGGTGGAAGCCTCCGACAGCCCATGGGCTAGTCCCGTGGTCCTGGTTCCGAAGGCAGCCGCCCCCGGCACTGTTCCTGAGCTGAGGTTCTGCGTAGACTACCGCGGACTCAACGCAGTCACCTGAACCGATGCACACCCCATCCCCCGAGCCGACGAACTGATTGACCGCCTAGGGTCGGCTCAGTACCTTAGTACCTTCGATCTCACCAGTGGCCACTGGCAGATCGGCCTCACGGAGAGGGCCCAAGAAAGGTCTGCTTTCTCCACTCCGGATGGCCATTTCCACTTCCGAGTCATGCCCTTCGGCATGAAAAACGCCCCAGCCACCTTCCAGCGACTGGTCAATCAGGTCCTTGCTGGGTTGGAAAGTTTCAGTGCAGCCTACCTAGACGACATTGCAGTGTTCAGTGCTCACTGGGCCGAGCACCTGCACCACCTCTGGGAGGTGTTGGACGCCCTGCGTCAAGCCGGGCTCACCATTAAAGCTAGTAAATGCCAAATAGGACAAAGCTCAGTGGTATACCTAGGGCACCATTAAAGCTAGTAAATGCCAAATAGGACAAAGCTCAGTGGTATACCTAGGGCACCAGGTCGGCAGCGGCCTCGTGGCCCCCCCTCCAACCCAAGATAGACGCAATCAATGCCTGGGAGACCCCCACGACCCAGACCGAGGTGTGGGCTTTCCTAGGGCTCACAGAGTACTACTGTAGATTCATCAAAGGGTACGGGAGTATTGTAGGCCCCCTCACCGAGTTGACAGCCAAGGCCAACCCCAAGAAGGTTATCTGGACCCCCGCCTGTCAGAAGGCCTTCGAAGAATTGAAACAAGCCATGTGCACCGCTCCAGTCCTACAGGCCCCTGACTACTCCCGAGAGTTCGTGGTTCAGACCGACGCCTCCGAACACAGCATCGGGGCCGTGCTCTCCCAAGTGGACGACAAGGGGATTGATAATCCGGTAGCCTTTATCAGCCGGAGGCTACTACCCCGGGAGCAGAGATGGAGCACCATCGAGCGAGAGGCCTTCGCAGTAGTCTGGGCCTTGAAGAAACTGAGGCCCTGCCTGTTCGGGACCCACTTCCGGGTCCAGACCGACCACCGTCCTCTCCAGTGGCTCATGCAAATGAGAGGAGAGAACCCTAAACTGCTACGCTGGTCCATCTCCCTCCAAGGGATGGATTTTACTGTAGAACACAGGCCTGGTGCCGACCACGCCAACGCCGACGGCCTGTCCCGCTTCTTCCGCCTCAGCGAAGAGAACCCCCAAGAGGATGGGTAGTTCTCCTCGTCTTTCAGCTGGAGGGGACGCATGTTGGACCCGGCCTCGTGGCGTGGTCCTCGCTGATCTCCGCAGCCCCAGATCTACGGGTGAAACTGATTCCCGTCCACCCAGAACTGTACATGACACTCCTACACTGGACCTGAGATGATCCCCAGACCGCGTGACTGCACCCGTGCACGTGACCATCAGACTCCATGTTTGGCCACCCCGGCCGGCCGGCCGCCTTCTTTCCTTTTGGCAGCCCTTGCCTCTCCTAGCTGCAGCTAAGCCTGCGCGTCCGGCGCGCCCAGATCCACCCGGGGGGTGAACGACTCACCAAGTACCCGAAACCAAGACTTCCATCACACCTCCGGCCCCCTTCCGAGGAACTGGTTTCCCTCACACCTCTGAACTATCCCTGGGGGCTGGTTTCGATGGCACCTTGGGCCTCCTAGTGAGCTGGCTCCAGGCCCTGATGGGCGTCTGGGATTCCATGGGCGCATGGTCCAAAGCATCAAAGAACCAACCGCCCAGACGATCAGGCGCCTGGCCCTCGGTCCTCCGGCCTCCTGCCTATGAGGGTCCGGACGTCAAAGAGCTCAACGACTATAAGACAGCCTGCCTTCCACCTAATCGGCAGTTGTATCTTGGACAAGAAAGCCCTGCTGATCTGATCGCGGCTGACTTTGAGGAGAACAGACTCTGACCCACCGAGCCCTGCTGACGTCGTTGCGGCTCACCCTAGAACCTACGGAACGGAACCATCGGAGCCCTGCTGACGCTGTCGCGGCTCCCTCTCGAAGCACCAGAACTGAACCATCGGAGCCCTGCTGACGCTGTCGCGGCTCCCTCTCGAGAGCAAGACCTGAACCATCGGAGCCCTGCTGACGCTGTCGCGGCTCCCTCTTGAAGCACAAGACCTGAACATCGGAGCCCTGCTGACGCTGTCGCGGCTCCATCTGCTTACGAGTACGACGGAGTACTCCTGCCCAAGCCCTGCTGACCTCGTCGCGGCTTGACGAACTCTCTGGTCCGGCTGGACCATCGACGCTACCCTCACGATCATCTTGAACCAGAAGTGAGTAGGACAGCAAGTCCCATCGCCAGCCCCCGTACCCCCCAGTTCGAGGATTGAGAACTGTGCGCCGGGTACGTGGCGTGCCAGCTGGCCTCCTAAGACTGTCCCGCTTCCCCGATCCCTCGTTACGAGACTTTCGCGATCCCTCGATCGCTGTGTATTGATCTTTACTTTTATCTTGATAAAGTCTTTCTTGATAAAGAATCACGGTGTAGTGTCCGTTCATAAGTGTGGTGTGTCGACAGTGTGTACGATCAGTCCTCCCCGGTGGGGACTCCCCCCTCGATAAGACTCGGCAGTAATTGTGGGAGAGGAGGTTCCAGGGGGTTAGGAGAGTCTTCTTGACCCCTGGGGTCACCGCCTTCCAACATTGGTGGCAGCGGTGGGATACGAACCTACGTCTAAAGATCGTACCACTGACACACTACCTGAACCTACACGCAGCAAACACACAAGTGCTCCTCAGTGATTAAGTGCTTAAAGTGTTCTAGGGATGGTGAGGATATCCACACTCATTCAGCTAGTCTCAAATTACGTCTTTCTTCATTTAGCCACTGTACTATGGTTTGGAGTCTTTAGTGGACAAGCTTTTTAGCTGTAAGGTCACTATTGTGTCAGGAAGGATTGTCATGAAGTTGTTGTAATGGACAACTGGCATGTCCGCCTGGCGAGGCAGGATGTAATTGCTAAGGAATGTCAAATCATTAAGGTTTACGTCACAAGTGCTCCTTTTCCATTGCCTGGGTTTCTTAAGTTGAGATTTATGTGTCCTCACTGATTTAGTGATGAGGAAGGTGATGAAGTGGTGGTCTGTCCAGTCACATGGGATGACGGATTCAAGTTGAATGGAGTTTGCCTTATCAATGAATAGATCCATGATCGCACCCAGGCTCTGCAGAGGGCTGTCGCAGATTTGATTCAGGTTGAGGTCCGCTAGGATGTTTTTTAGGCTATTAACTGAGGGGTCATTTTGGTCGTTCCAATTAAGGTTTAAATCTCTAAGAAAGATCTGGGTGCAGTATCTTCCTACATCGGTAGTAATGATTTCCTTAATTTGTTTGATGAATAAGAGGTTGTCACTTGGTGGGTGGTAGATCATATACAGTTTGCATAGTGGTCTGTTGTTACTCGCAATGTTTAAGGATAGATATTCAGAAGAGGATAGCTTGATGGTTTGTAACTGATTCATCGCAAGGTTATTACCGTATGCAGGCAATGCCTCCACCCAGTCTGTTAGGTTTGCCAGATCTTATAATGTCATAGTTAGGTGGGACTAATATGTCAGGGATTGGAACAGAGGAGTCATTTAGCCATGTTTCTGTTGGGAATACTAGGTCAAGCTTGTGCACAAAGATGAGGTCAGCGATGTCAGCCATGTGTTTCATGGCCGATCTGCAATTGAGAAGCATGCATTTCAGGTGTGGTTTGGTATCCGCTGAGGTGGTCTGTGGGATGGGGACTAGCTTAAGGTTGGACTTATTTACGTCTCTAGAATAAGGCCTAGGTTCTCCATGTGGTTTCAAGGTAATTGTTTGGATAAGAGCCAGATTGTCTGGGTTGTCGTGGTGTGGATTGGTTTTGTTCTTGGGCGCTTATTTCCTTCTTTGGGACGTTGTTACCCTTAAAGATTGGATACAGGCTGGCCGAGTTACCACACAATGTGGTAGACTGAGATAGAAGAAGTGGGTGTTTTATGCCAAATTGATGTTTAGTTGCTTTATTTTGGGCTTTTTTCAGCCTTTGTCTTGTTATTTTTGAAAGCGGTCAAGACCATTTGGGTTCCTGTTGTTCTGCTGGATCTTAGGCAATATAGTAGAGAAGGGCCTGCATATAACAACAAATACAGCTTGCAACGAGAAGTAAATGAAGCAAGAGACATTCTCCGGCGAGTCCTCTTAGTCATATACATTTTAATTTTAAAAAAGAAGGGCTTTTTAATACATTTTAATCTGTTCTATTAAGTATTTTATATGCAATGGTTTTAATTAATCAAGCATAATAAATTGACCTGCTAGACCTTAAGTGACGTGTGGGAGTTCACTGCTATTAGTTACCATTGCCAGATGGGTAAGATCAGTTGAGTTCCTTATAGAAGTGCATTTTCAGTTTGCTGGAACATTCTAGATCCCAGTGGTTGGGGTTGGACTGGGTGATCCAGCCGATCTAGTGTGCCAGGCTGCTCTCTTATGTTGTCTTGAAGGCCACTGCATGAGTGGCAGCCCAATACTTGCCTTAACACGATGATACTCCATGGTTCATTGCATTCACACTAGGAGTGTCTTCACTAGTTGTTGGTACATCCACTTACGATGTACAGAGGGATAAGTCTGCCCAACCTGACTGGGTAGGTTAGTCTCTGGTAGTACTTCTCCTCAACTTGCTGGCATGGGTGTGTCTAACATAAATGCTGCAGCAGTTGACACTAGATGTGAGGTTTCTGTGCTAGACTTCACCGGCAGGTAGAAGGACTGTTTCCATTCCATTATCGTGAAGGTTAGGACCGCAGGCAGCGTGCCCAGATTTTCCACTGCTGAGAGACAGGAGCAGGTCGGTTATCCCTTCCTAAGTGGTCTAATAGATGGTTTGCCTATGTCCAGTGAGTTCAATTTGCACTCCATCTTGGTTATGGATGATGCCAGTGTGTTAATTCAAATGAATCTCCAATCTATCCGATTGCCAAGTCTGGGCATTTATCATTGCGATCAAGGTAGAGTTGATTGAGGGCAATAGATTACCCTGGTCGGCATTAGACAAGGAGGTGAGCTGGTCTTTTTTCTTGGGGCAGTTTGGAACTTCCGCCTGGTTGAAGTTCTGCATGGTTGTTGACCGGTTGTTTTGTGACAAGGGGACTCTAGGACGTACGTGGTAGTTACATGTTAAGGCCGCACCACTCTGTTGAGAGTCACTACCCAAATTGTTGCTGTCGTCTAAGGTCACCAGTTACTCAGGCCAAGAATTCTCCAGGTCCGGGCTCTCCTCTGTGGGGGTTGGCGAATGGGTGTGAGCCCCAATGACCCCTAGATTTCCTCCAGAGTCTGATATCTCAGTCTGGCTTGCAGTAGTGGCAAAAGTGGGGAATGGGTGAGACTGGAAGAGAGCAGGGCTGACTGAGTTCCTGCAGATGCCAGTACTGCAAGTTGTGGGTGATCCAAGCTCCTCTGGTGATCTTAGAGTTTGAGTTTGAGTTTGAGTTTAAGGAATTTGTAGAGCGCGCATACACCATGCGGTTTCTTGGCGCTGTGTGAATACTGCTACTCAGGGGGCAGAAAGGCTGAAGGATACGGCAGGTTTAAGAGGGGAAGGCTTGGGTGAAAAGAAAGGTTTTGAGGCCTTTACGGAATAGGGGGTACTGGGAACAGGATCTCAAATGGAGTGGGAGAGAATTCCAAAAGGCGGGAGCCGTGGTAGAAAATTTGGAACCCCCCCACTTTTTCCGTTTGAAGCGAGGAACCACAAGGAGTTGATGGGTAGCAGAGCGCAGTTCTCTAGGTGGAATGTAGTCTTGAATGGCTGTACTAATGAAAGACGGGGCAGAGCCAGTCCGGGCTTTGAAGATGGTACAGCCAAGCTTGAATAGGGCATGTTGCCGGACAGGGAGCCAGTGAAGGGATATGAGAAGGGGTGTGACATGTTGTGATTTAGGTAGATTAAAAACCAGGCGAGCCGCCTGGTTTTGAACCAGTGGGAGACGCCTCAGGAGGTACGCAGGCATGCCGTGATAGAGGGAATTGCCTTAGTCCTGGCGGGATGTCACCATGGCCAGGAGTATTAGTTTGAGAGCGGCTGAAGAGAAAAATCGTGAAACTTTACGGATTGTCCTGAGGGAGAGGAAGGCTGAAGAAACGACAGCACTGACTTGAGAGTGGAGGGAGAGTTGATTATTGATTTTGAACCCAAGGGTCTTGACGGAGGAAACTGGAGTGGGTGGGGAACCTAAAGAGGGGGGCCAGAAGGAAGAGGACCAAGGACTGGAGCAACCACCCGTCAACACCAATTCCGTTTTGTCGGGATTGAGTTTCAGGTGGTTGAAATTCATCCAGTCCTGGATAAAAGTCATGATGAACTGAAAGTTAGATGTTGACTCGGGGGAGGAAGAGAGAGAAAAGATAAGCTGGAGATCGTCTGCATAGTTGTACACAGAGACCTCCAGCTGCTGTAAAGCAAAAATAAGGGGGGCAATGTAAAGGTTGAATAACAGAGGGGACAAAGAGGATCCTTGGGGGACCCCGCACTGGACTGGGTGAGAGTCAGCTGAGTACTCACCCAGGCAGACCGCTTGAGTGCGACCACTCAAGAAGGAGGATAGCCATAGCAGGGCAGTCCCTCCGATTCCCACCGCCTCGAGGCGTGAAAGTAAGATGGCATGATCCACCGTGTCGAATGCGGCGGAGAGATCAAGGAGGACCAGGGCCTGGGGCTGACTAGTATCCATGCCCTCTCGGAGGTTGTCCAGGACAGATATAATTACTGACTCAGTTGAGTGTGCAGGGCAGAATCCAGCCTGCCTAGGAGCCAAGACACTGTTTCTTTCCACAAATGAACTCAAGGTTCTGACAACATGACGTTCCAGTACCTTTGCCAGGAAAGGCAGGAGAGAGATGGGGCGGTAGTTGGCTGGGTCCGAAGAATCCGCCCCAGGTTTTTTAAAATAGGAACAATCACTGCCGATTTGAGTGATGGAGTGACAATACCCTGGGATAACGAGCTGTTAAGAAACGTAAGGGGCGGTGAGGGGCAATAGGAGTAGATCTGCTACAAGATGTAGGCAGGGCAGGGATCCAAGGGGGAGCCGGATTTAACCAGCGGAAGAATGGAGGAGAGAGAATCAGTCGTGAGGGGGGGCATCAAATAGAGACGTGCTGCAGCTGGGGGACAGCAAGGGTCAGTGAAGGAGGGGGATGGGGGAGGAATCTTAGCTTTGATCGTGCTGATTTTGTCGAGGAAAAAGGAGTTAAGAGAATCGCAAAGTGATTGTGAAGGAGAGGGTTTAAGTGAGGCTCTATCAGAATAGGCGAGGCCTTGAACGATGTAAAATATTTCTCTAGGCCGGTTCTCCGCGAGCTGAATTTTATATGAAAAATAAGCCTTCTTAGTTTCCAGGATGGATTTCTTGTATTGTGCTAGAAGAGTGGTATAGCGAATTCTAGAAGTAGGGCAGTAATCCCGCCTCCAAAGGCGTTCCACTTGGCGGAGATTAAGTTTTTGAGTCTTCAGGTCGTTGGAAAACCATTGGTTTGCATCTTTGGGGCGTTTGGACGAGATGCGCTTCAGAGGGGCGATGGACTCGCAGCCAGCCCGCAGCCAGCTGTTGATAGATTCAGCTTGTCCAGAAGATGGCAGCCCTGAAAGGTCTGGGCTGGATGAGGAGAGTGTGGCAGATAGGGCCGCTACGTCAACGCGGTTCCATGATCGTGCCCAGACGTTTTTGGCGGGGGTGGACTTGGGGAATGAGAGGAGGGATAGAGAAAAAGTGATCAGAGAGTGATCTGACCAAACACAGGGAGAAATAGAAAGTGAGGTGACCGGACAGTCTCGGTGCCAGATTTGGTCAAGGATATGTCCTAACCTGTGCGTAGGGGCATGGACAGCAGAAGTGAAATTGAGCGACTCAGAAGAGGAGCTCAGAACTCGGCTGTTGAACTAGAGATCAATTCTAACAACGTACTTAAGTTGCTGCCGGAGGACATCTCAATTATTGTGCTGTCCCTTCTCGGTGGGGGGGGGCAGAAGGAATTGCATCTTTGTGGGAAAGATTTAGTGCCCTCAGAGGTAGCATACATGGCAAACTCTGAGGCAGCAGTTCCTATTGCAAGTTGCAAGTTGTTAATCAGATGACATAGATCTAGAGGGTCTTGAGGGCTACGATCCCTCCAGAAGAAGCACTCAGTTAACAGTCCCTTAGTTTTGTAATTAGACTTTATTGCGGACAGGAGCTTGAGGCGTACTGGCGGGCATATGTCATATAACTTGATTGTTATTTTCCCTGGCGGCTGGTTTTCGGTGACTCCGCTATGGCTGCTCGGGTTCGGTGGTGGATTTTCAGTGTTTAAACCCGGTGCTTGCCCTTTCCAGGGGCCGCCTTGAGGGGGGTTGTACATGCCAGGTGACTTGAGGTGCTGGGACTGTGGCTGCACCATCCTGTGGGTTACTTCGTGTTACACCCCTCCATTTAACCATGGAGGTAATGAATCAATAAATAAATAAAGAGTCTGCTTGACACTTTCCACCCAGATATTTAGAGGTAGTGGGCCTTGGCGCGCTTTCACAGGGTTATTCAGGCTCCCCTGATGACTCGCTGAGATGTCGACAATAACCATATGCAGCCCTTTGCTCACCCTTCCTTGTGTTTGCAGGTACTGCCCTGTAAGTTGTTCAAGCTGTATTCTTGCCCTTAGGGCTTTCACTGGTCCAAAGATGACTAAAACTGGTCAGAATGTGATGGATTCATTGCTGGAAATTACAGTCCTACTTTATAGGTGAGGCAGACAGGGCAAGGGTGTTTTTTTGTGGCCACGGGGGCCTCCGGAGAATAGGCAGGTAGCATGAGGGGGGCGCAGGGCACGAGTCGGGGTACCACGCGGGTGGACGGCATCCCCCCACTTATTTCCAAGGGTTTTTCAGGGTGGACGCCGTCCACCCTAGTAAATCAAATCCGAGTCCACCATTAAATAAAAAACGGGAGCCCGGCGCGCACAAAGTAAATAAAGCATTTCCCGGTGGGCGAGTGGCTGGCTGAATACGGAAGTTACCAAGCACGCCGGTGGTCACCACGCCCCTGCACCTACCATTTGTCTGTAATTTTAACCGGGCACAGCTTGCCCCCACCTCCCTTCTTGACTCCGATGCTGTATGAAAGCTCAGACCCCCAGCAGCACTGTAGAGGCACAGCGGGATGGCACCCCTCACACCTCCAGCCCTTGATGAGCTGTTAAGAGGTGCTTCGAAGGTGACTGAGAGGGAGGGGCTGCCGGTTCAGGAGCAGGGGGCATCCATTCACATGCAAACAGCCCTGAATGCGTCTTGTATCTGCTATTTAGAGGGGGGCTCACACATTCCATTTCTACCCAGGGCCCCAAACATCCTAGAATCGGCCAGATTACACCCCTGATTACACCGAGGCAGCACATGGTTCTCTTCACAGAGCTTAATTACTGTCACTAATTTGTAAGCAAACCTCGGTTCTTCAAACATGCATAATGTAATACAATAAAGAAATGGCACAATCGCACCCACACTGATTAACAAAGTATGGAGGACAATCAGTTCAATCAGTTCTCTTAGAGTATCTCCTGTAAGTACTGTACATCACAGTGGGGGATGGCATTTTGGACAGAGAGCCTGTCTTCTCGTTGTCTTGTGCAGGAGGGGGCGAGAAGCCCAAGATGATACTAGAATACTGCATGCCCACCCCTATGCCCACCCTGGTGGATCACGTTCCCTCTCCTGTGATGACTTTTCCCCCATCCCCCATGTGGTGGCTCCAGTCCACCCCCGCCTGTGATGGCTCCTGTCCCCCATGTTGTGGTTCCAGTCCACCCCCGCCTGTGATGGTTCCTGTCCCCCCATGTTGTGGCTTCATTCCACCCCCGCCTGTGATGGCTCCTGTCCCGCATGTTGTGGCTCCAGTCCACCCCCGCCTGTGATGGATCTTGTCCCCCCTGTGGTGGATCCTGTCTCCGCCCTGGGTGGCTTCTGTCCCAGTCCTGGAACGGCCCCTGCAGCGAGGGTGAAGTTCTTGACGGGCCTCTTCTCAAAAGGGCTCAGCTCAAAATTAATATGGAAAGGTGGGCGAGTGAGCAAGTGAAAGGATGGCTGGATGCATTAGTGAAAGGGTGAAGGGATGAATGAAAGATTGAATAAATGGATAATGAGAGAGGATAGATGGATTGATGAGTGAGGGGAAGGATGGAGAGAAAATGTAAATAGCTGGATGTATGGGTGGAAGGGTAGCTGGATGATTGATGAGGGGAAAGATGGATGTGGGGAAGGATGATGGATGAGGGGAAGGATAAATGGATGAGGGGAAGAGTGGATGGATTGATGGAGGGGAAGGATGGATGGATGAAGGGCAGGATAAATGGATGGGATGGATGGATGGGTGAGGGGAAGGATGATGGATGAGGAGAAGGATGGATGGATGGAGAGTGGGTGGGTGAAAGGATGGATGGATGAGGGGAATGATGGATGGATGGGTGAGGGGAAGGATGATGGATGAGGAGAAGGATGGATGGATGGAGAGTGGGTGGGTGAAAGGATGGATGGATGAGGGGAATGATGGATGGATGGGTGAGGGGAAGGATGATGGATGAGGAGAAGGATGGATGGATGGATGGAGGGGAAGGATGGATGGATGAGGGGCAGGATAAATGGATGGGATGGATGGATGGGTAAGGGGAAGGATGGATGGATGAAGGGCAGGATAAATGGATGGGATGGATGGATGGGTAAGGGGAAGGATGGATGAAAGGAAGGATGGATGAGGGGAAGGATGGATGGATGACGGGAAAGGATGGATGATGAGGGGAAGGATGGATGGATGGATGATGAGGGGAAGGTTGGATGGATGATGAGGGGACGAGTGGATGGATTGGATGATGAGGGGATGGATGGATGATGAGGGGGTGGGTGAGAGGATGGATGGATGATGAGGGGGTGGGTGAAAGGATGGATGGATGATGAGGGGAAGGGTGGATGGATGGATGATGAGGGGAAGGGTGGATGGATGGATGATGAGGGGAAAGGATGGATGGGTGATGAGGGGAAGGATGGATGGATGGATGATGGGATGGATGGATGATGAGGGGAAGGATGGATAGATGATGAGGGGAAGGATGGATGGATGGATGGATGGATGGATGGATGATGAGGGAAAAGGATGGATGGATGATGAGGGGAAGGATGGATGGATGATGAGGGGATGGATGGATGGATGATGAGCGGATGGATGGATGATGAGGGGAAGGACAGATGGATGAATGGATGGTGGGTGAAAGGATGGATGGATGGAGAGTGGGTGAAGGGATGGATGGATGATGAGGGGAAGGGTGGATGGATGGATGATGAGGGGAAAGGATGGATGGGTGATGAGGGAAAAGGATGGATGGATGATGAGGAAAAAGGATGGATGGATGATGAGGGGAAAGATGGATAGATGATGAGGGGAAGGATGGATGGATGGATGAGGGAAAAGGATGGATGGATGATGAGGGGAAGGATGGATGGATGATTAGGGAAAAGGATGGATGGATGATGAGGGGAAGGATGGATGGATGATGAGGGAAAGGACAGATGGATGAATGGATGGTGGGTGAAAGGATGGATGGATGGAGAGTGGGTGAAGGGATGGATGGATGGATGATGGGTGGGTGAAAGGATGGATGGATGGATGATGAGTGGATGGGTGAAAGGATGGATGGATGGATGATGAGTGGGTGGGTGAAAGGATGGATGGATGAGTGGGTGGGTGGATGGTGGGTGGGTGAAAGGATGGATCAGTGGATTGGATGGTGGGTGGGTGAAAGGATGGATGAGTGGGTGGGTGGATGGTGGGTGGATGATGGGGGGTAGGTGGATGAGTGAAATGATGGATGGATTGATAAGTGCAAGGGTGAATGAATGGACATATGAGTGAAAGGGTGGGTGTAAGGATGGATTAGTGAGTGAAAGGGAGGATAGATGGACAAAAGGATGAATAGATGTGTGAAGGAGTGAAATGATAGATGGATGAGTGAAAGGGGCAATGGATGGATTCATGAGTGGATGAGTAGATGGATGGATGGGTGGGTGGATGGATGGATGGGAGGAAGGCTAAGTGAAAGGGTCGATGGAGAGAGAAAGGGAAGATGGATGGATGACTAAAAGAGTGGATGGGTGGAAGGATTAGTAAGTGAAAGTATGGCTGGATTGGTGAAAGGGTAAATGGCTGAATGGATGAGTGAATGAATGGATGGGATGAAGAGTGGATGGATAAGTGTACAGATGGATAGGGTGAAAGGGTGGATGGATGGATGGATAATTGAGGATGAGTGAAAGGATGGATGAGGGGATGGATGAAGGGATGGATGAGTGAAATGATAGATGGAAGGATACATGATGGATAGGTTTGCAAATGGTTGAATATTTTTGGAAATGGCTGGGCTTACTTATATACTATTGCGCGACCTCTGATGTGTCTGTAAAACGTACCTATTGTCCTGAAGTTTTGTCCTGAATTTTGACCTCCTGTCCTGAATTTGTGTCCTGAATTTTGACCCTTTGTCCTGAATTTTTACACTCACCGTCCTGAATTTGCACCAATGCCAGTTGGTCACCCTAATTCTTTGTGCGGTAGAACCGAGGCTCTTTAACACAGCAGCATGAGAGTGACGAGAGAGAAACCTGGCAGAGTGCTGCCAAAGAGCTATCCCACTCAGAATATTTCATTATTCAAGTGATAGTGAACAATTAAGGGTAAACTGAGATGTGAAAAACTAAACACAATGCGATGCAGCTGCACGAGACTTGAGGAGTTAATTAAGTATTAGTACTAGCAAGTGTGCTGTAAGTTAAATTAAAACATTTTACATGCACTGTGCGCCTCGTGCGTGTAGAATCAGAGTCCCACTAGACCCGGCCCTGCCAATTAAGTGCCGGCGCTAAGCACTGGCACAAATTAAGCCCTGCATTGAACAATTGACACTAGGCTACAAAATGTAAGTAGTATGATGGTGTACCCTTGTGTGTTCTTCCGTGTGTCGCTGTTTCCACATGGAATGTTTAATGATGACAGCAACGCCCCCTTCTAGTTTGTGTTGTCGGTCTGAATTGTATAATTTTGTGGAATGGGTAGGTGTAGGATGGCGCTGGATTGTTCATTTAAACATGACTCCATGAGGACGTCTGACTTGGCATTACGTATGTCAGTATATTTTTAATTTAGGCTCAATCCTGTCAGTGTTTGGATAATTGCACTACTGGATAGGGGGGCACAAAGTTTTGCAAAGATTCTGCCCGCTTTCTTCAAGGGGTCCCCACAAAATGACATCATGAGCTAGGCCCAGCTAAGTAGTCTCTGTAAAGGGGGAAACAACCATTACAATGCATGAGTCATAATCGGCCCTTTTTTTAGGACCTACCACAAAAATAAACAGTATTAATAAAAAGTAAAGCAATGTTTATATTTTGTTGCACTGAAGTAAATGAAGGCAAATAAGTCAAACTAAAATATACCAAAACTAAATACATTTCCTAAAATAAATAGAAATAAATAAATCTGCTAAAATAAATACAATGGCCAGTTAATATATCTAAAATTTAGGCATTGACCCAAGTTAATGCCCCGGCAGCTCCATTGTCTTCAGCCAAGATTCCCAATGTTAGAATAATGTTCTGATTTGTTACCTTTGCTGCAAATTGTAAAGCGTTCTGATATCCTTCGGGATCAAGTTCGCGCTATATAAAACTTTATAAATAAAATAAATAAATCTAGCCACAGCTAGAGAGAGGCAGCTGGGACAAAACTATTTAATACAGAGTCGCTAGTTTACAATAGGTGGGGAGATAACATATAACACTCATCGATAGAATAACGTGAATATGGAGCCCTACTGTGTGTAATAGTAATTGTCGAGTGTGGGAAGCAGCCTCTCTGGGAACCTGTAATGTATACAAAATCTTGCAGTCAAACTTTCCTGTAGCGTTTTGAAAATGTGTTCATGACACATATGACATTGAGAGCCCGTGGTTTGAAGGTGAGGAGAAACTGCAAAACCTGTGCAGGAGATTCTGTCTTAATTACAAAGGCGTATCTGAAGGCTTCAGAGACTATATTGATAATGGTGGTAATGACATTCCAGAGCAACTGCAACCTGTTTTGAGGGCGATAAACACACTTCCTGTGAGTTCAAGTGACTGCGAAAGGGGTTTCAGCACAATTAACTTGGTAATGTCACCCATACAAAACTGCCTTGGTATCGGACGCCTTTCATCATTAATGGTCATAAACCTCATGGGGCCTCCTCTTCCTTTTTGGAATCCAGTGCCATATGTGTACAGGTGGTTGATTGCTCATCGTCATGCAGATGATAATCAATCTAAAAAGGTCGATCCTACAGCCCAGCACAATAAAAGATATGCAGACGCATGGTCGTTTTTTAATTGATAGCTTACAATGATATAAGCTGTTTCACATTTTCCATGGCCAGACATCCTGTGGCAATATAACATCTCCCATAATGTCTGAAATAACAGATGTACATAGTATCAGGCTTTAACTGTAAGTGTGCACCTTGCATATTTTTCTCTCATGGTCACAGTGTATTATACTTGTTAATAAATGTAAATGTTGTGTTCTAGGTAGCGTAATAAATTTTATATTTTTGATAATCACTATTGTAGTTTCTAGTATGTGCTTTTCTTCGGCTTTTTTCAACACACTAATTCTACTTTTGTTCATGGTCCCATGTTTTAGTATGCCTAACTTACAGCACTTAATGGCTTGACTAATGTAGTTGTACGCCAAACTTCATCCACATTTGGGCTGCTAATTCCTCCATACAGGGACCTTAAGTCACAGGCTTAAGTACCAAGCAGCTTCAATTGTTAAATCTTGCAATATACGCAAATGATAGATCTGCCTTACATGCGATGTCACTTCCTGTTGTGATGTCACTTCCTGCTGTGATGTCACTTCCTGTCGTGATGTCACTTCCTGTCGTGAGGTCACTTCCTGTGACCACGCCTACCTTGGAGAGTCCCCCCACTTCTTTTTTTAGGACTTGTGCCCTGGGGGGGCGAGCTCCTGGAGGGTAACAGGCTGCACCGGGCTCTAGCCCGGCTGCTTCTGCCCCCTACCGGCTCTACGCTACGGCTGTGACTCTTACACCACAGCCATGCTCACCACCAGCTAGGTTGAGTTCTAATCTAAATTGCAGTAAATTTTCCAAGTGCTTGTGCAGTTTAATGGCACCCCACGGCAATGCTCAGCCTTTGGGGGTGGGGGGAGGCAGGGGGGTTAAGAGCATGGTTTGGGCTTCAGGAAGAGGTGTGAGGCAGAGATCGCTAGGAGGGCTGCTGTGGGGGCTTCCTCTGCATTGGTGCAATGAGCGTGTATGGAAAAACGGGCGTCGACCCCTTACCTCCTTCGAGCGGTCAGTTGAAACTCGCTATGCCCAGCGCTACGCCCTGTGTGTCCGATGCTGGTTTCGTGGCCCCCCCGACCAGCACGCCTTGCGGCCCTTGGCCTTCAGTGCAATCCTTTCAGGGCAGCTGTGGGTGCTGCATGGCCGGCTCCTCCCCCATTCTCTCCCTTACTCTGCACTCTGGGCTCCGAGCTCAGAGGTGTGTCCAACAGCATAGTAGCATCGTCTATGCATCAAATCTTCAGCAGAGAGGCTGATGCAGAAAGGGCATCATGCCAGATGCAACTGCTCAGCAAAAATGTTGTTTTCCGAAATTAAGATGTTAGAGTGGTAGTTAGTTTTCAGAAAAAAAAGATGGGTCTTGACATGCCAGGAGTTTTATTCCGTGCTTGGGGACAATTTATTATCTTCCGTACCCCAGACTGCCATGAGAAGAATGGAGATCTTAGATAGGTTAAACAAATGGTCACCTCGTATGACCGTCTGACCCTCTGGTAAATGGGCCATCATGTCAGAAGGTGCAAATGGCAGAGCCAGCTGAATCCTCCACAGTCAGACACGCAAATCTTCCCCTAACTCTAAGTAGAGAGGGGGAACTGTGAGTTTGGCAGTCGGGGCACTGCAAGCACAATGAGACACATATGCTTAATGACCTGCTATGTTTTGAGGAAAAGTACCTGTTTTTACCCTCAGTTGGAAGCTCTTTTTAAAGGATGCTAATATATATTCCTTCTCAAAGGTTCATACAAAATGTACAGCAAAGCCCCTCTGTAAAAGGCCATGCCACTGGAGGAATCACTATTTTTACCCAGCAATGATTTTAATTGGAATACAAAGGTGTTTGCTCCCCCCTTTAATCTATGCCTGTGCATAAAGTAAGCATTCTGGAACGAAAATGGAGGGCTGTCATATTTTTTGCTTGTAAATGTACATATGCCCCCTGAGAAGTCTCATCATATCTTAGTTGATTCCATGCTTTCATTTGTTCGTAGCATTAGTGTTCCTGAGGAATGTCTTGGTTATTATTGTGAGAGATTTAAACGCTAAAGTTCCAAATTCTGCTTTCATGACCTATGGTAATACCGAAATGGATGAGTTTTGGTGTATGCCCGAGGCTGTTTTACCTGAAAAAGTTAGATCAGATAGGCAGGGTTTATGTTTCCAGGAAAATCTTGAGATTATATTAATTTGTTTTCTCAAATGGCAGATTTCCGGACAACTCTCCAACCTCTTACACCTTCTTTTCCCATCTAGGGCAATCTCCAATTGACTAAATGGTGGTATCTCATCAAATGTTTTGACTGTGTGCACAATTTGGGGTATTAGGGACTGATGCAAGTAACCATAGTATTCTCTCAGTGTCTCTTGATCTATAGCTTACAGCTCTTGATTTCTGGGATACCCTGAAAGACAGTGTAGTCTATGACAAATCTAATGGGCGCACTCCTGGGTCCCTCTGATTTTTCACCAGATGATCCTATCTTCTGGTGCAAAAAGCAGTTGACATTTTCCCGAACATTTGGGTAACATATTTACAGCTCCAGATCTCTTGGGCTGTAAAAAAAAAGGTGAATTATGAAATAAACTCCCTAGTTAGAAAGCAATTCGAATTTTCTTTGATTACGAGGCAGAGGGAAATTAGTTGCCTTAAGCACATAATAACTAGACTGAAGGTGTCTGAGAGAAGGAAGGAGAAGTATAGGAAATGTATCAATCTAAGGGAAACTGCTACTTCATTCAATTACTGGAAGCTGATTACAGAGGAGACGTGATTCTTGCCACCACGGACGTGTACACACGGCCTATCAAAGCCCATTTTCTCTGTACTGCGATTGGAACATGGTTTTAAATGATGACTAATCTTGTGGGACACAGAAATTTAGCATTGACTTTCATTGTGGCAATGCTAATTTGACAATTAACCAGAAATCCAGGTCTTGCGCTAAATAGTGAGACTGTACACTTTAGAATAGTAAAGAAACCGAACATTGGGGTACGGATCAGTTCCTGTGGAAGCGCCCGTGTAAATATTGGGGCATTTTGGACAATCCATAGCAATTGTGTTCTGTACTTCCGACTTTGTTTTTTTTTAGGAGAGAATACCTATGCTTCCTTTCTTCTCGATCAAGATAGACGTACAGGATCAAATTTGACCACTGAAAGTCAAACTGAAAATATCAATGATCAAAAAGTTATAGTCGTGACGAACGAAGAACAACACAGGCCAAGTTATTACATTCTGATTTTCGGGGAACCTAGAAGCCTTGAGAAAGTCACACAACGTGACGAAACACGTGTCGGCTGTTGTCACTTGTGGACCCGGAAGAGGAGGACACAGAACTATCATTAGTCCTTTACAATATCTATCATCCTCTCCAGGTCATGGATCATTGAACCTTTTTGTAATACCTTATGTTTGCCTTTAAATATGGAGATGATCTATATTTTGCTTGGTAATACCTTTTTTGTGAGAACCTAAATTGTTGGCTGTTTATGACATTTGAATCAATGCACAGTAAATGTCCTTTGTGTAATAAATATTGACCTAAATAGCTACAGTGGAGTGCTGGGATATTCTGTATATAAAAAGTGTGTTACATAGGGAATGTCTCTGGCATACCTTATGTTATTGTGCACCTAGGTAGTAGGGTGCGTATATATCCCGAGAGGCACCAACTCCAAATGATATTCTAAAAATTGTAGATACTCTTGAGTCCCCCACATTTGTGTTCTTATCTGATTGTACATGTATATGAGGTGCACCTCCGTTACATTACTACCAGTGAAACTGTACTAATTATTGTAAATATTGGACTTTAATTGTCCAATACTGGGAGACTAGAGTTAAAGTTGAGGCTATTCCAATACCAAAGAATTGACGCAGTCAATTCGCAATTATCGCCCCATAATTTTAGCAACAGTGGTCAGTTTGTGCTTAGTGTTGAATCAGATTCATTGGAAATATATGGCCCGCTTTCCTGTAAAAAGATTGAGGGATTTTTCAAGGGTGCAAGAACTTCAGGTGCTATGGGCCCTGATGAACTCTCAACTGCACATATTAAACAGAAGGGTCCTTTATGGGCTATCTTTTTATTTCCACTGTTCCAGTATTGCTGGGAAGTATTATAGTACACTTATATAATAAAAAGGATTGAAGGCCTCTCCTGCAAGCTATAGACAAATCGCCTTCCTGATTGTTACCGGCAAATTATTTGCGAAAAAAAGTATATTACTTCAACTTCAGGAATGGGCATTTGCCGATAATTTTATACCCCATGAGCAGGCTGGCTTTTATACAAATGGTGGTACTCTTGATAATATCACGGCCCTGCAAACCATGATCAAACGGTATTCTGTGGCTAGGGGCTTTCCCATGTAGTCCGCATTTATTGATTTCTTCACAGAATTCGACACGGTTGACCAAGGGACGCTGAGGAGAACATTGTCTGCACTAAGGATTCCTACTCATCTTTTGAGGTTAATAATTGCCTTGCACGCTTCTGCTTGGACTCAGATCTTGATGAGATGGAATTAGGTTTTGTCCAGCAGAGTAGTGACGCATAATGGTCTAAAGCAGGGGTGCGTGCTTGCACCACCTTTTTATTCATTCTACACTTACGATTTGCCATGTGGAGTGGTCAGATAAAGGAGGATTAACCTAAATTAGGTTTAATGAATGTTGGATTTCTTCTTTACGCCGACGATGTTAATTTGCTAGATCTAACCCTGATAGGCCGTCATAGGCGCCTCTGTGTGTTAGAGAAGTATGCAGAAGAACACTTTCTGAAAATAAACATATATCTAAAAGTAAAGTTATGATTTTTAGATCAATGGGGTGCAGAATTAGGAAAACCCTTAATTGGTTTCTGTGGAATGTCAAGTTGAAGTGGTGCAGTTTTATCCTTACGTCGGCTGAATTTTCTCAAGTAACTGATCAAACAAAGACCACAGAAATCACTGCAAAAGTAAGGCACTGTTCCAGCATTCTGCTATTCACAGATTGTACAAGTGTTGTGGGCAAAGGCCTTTTGCACATGTCCCCTTAGTATATAAGACAAAAATACTGCCATCACTGAGTTCTCCTTCTGCAGTGATAAACAAGCGTCACTGGTCCTTCTTTGAGAAAGTAGAAGGCTGCATATGGTGCAAAATTTGTAATTTGAATTCTTTGGCTTCTTTATCTGCCCTCGGCTTGAATTTGGATTACCTTCTACAATGGTGTTTGCCATGACAACCGTCTTGAGGTGGGGCAACAGTCTATTGGGTAGTGAAATGGGTTCTATCCGAGCTGTATTAAAGCTTGACATTTCTCATAGCTTAAAAGGAAGAAGTGCACTTTATTCTAATTATATAAAAGCTCTGGAAATGTTTGAGATTAGCAAGAACGGAGTTGTCTCTTTTCCATAACCATTGAAAAAAAATTTGATTAAAAAATCCTTTTATACAGTGAGTAGAAAAATTGATATTCTGCTTGTTCATAGCATGTAAGGAATTAAATTACAATAGAGATTAGCATCTGTAACAAACCTCAACCTTATATTTTATGGACTCTCATGGAGTGCGGTGAATAATGTTTTAAGCCATTTGATTTTCGCATATCAATCGCTCCACTTTGCACACCGTTACTTTCTGAGACTGTTGCTTCTGAATCATAAAATTACTTCGGCAGTTGAGCCTCGCCGAAGTCTATTTTCCCACCAACTAAAAATGGTTTGCATCAAATTGTTTCCATTTTTAAAGTTTTTTAAATATGTTCGAAATGTAGTACTATACGTATAATCATTCTCTGCTTTTTACTTGAATTACAGGGGACGGAAAATTGTATCATGCAATCGTAAACTCAATTAGGACTTTACATGTTATGCATTACGTTGGATGCTCGACAGATGCAATGGGATTTTACTTTATCTGTGGCGACAGATCTACTTATCTTTCGCTCCTATAGCACTTTACCAGCTCATTTGCACCTTTTACTCCTTTCATTTTAGTGTAGCGTGTACTGTATTTTGCTCTAGAGTATTGTATTGTATTGCCTAATTGGACTTTGTGTACTTGCACAATATCAGATCTTGGCACTTTATAGTAGAGCATTCTGTTCAGTAATGATATTGCGTATTAGCACTTAATAAGGTTGTATATATTCACTGAGAATGAGTTTTGTGTTAGTTTTATTAATCACACAGATTTAGGTCATCTGAAGATTATGCCTATGGATCCCTGTGTCAATTTTGAATAGATAAAACAATTTGGGGCATATTCTCAAGAACGTGTGATAATCATCGCAAAAGTAACTTAATGCAACCTTCAGCATTGCAGTCTATCGCAGGAAAATGATGCTGTGTTAACCAAGTATTCACAACACGGTGGTATCATGCGATAGTCTCCAGATAACGCGTCAACTGACCGCGTTAAAATCAATGCCACATTGCACAAATGCGAAACACGAACGCAAAAAATCATGCGATGGGCCCAATCGTAATACAAAAAGCAGCAAAAACCAGCAACAGGTCTGCAAATCCCACGGGTCTGGCGGGAAAATGCACCATAAAAGCAGAGTAAAAAAACGGTGAGATGACAACGTACGAGCACAACCCCATAGCTGTGACGCAGAACAAATGACCATTGTCCAAATCAGATAGGCATTCTCCCACAAACAGCCACAATGTGCATTGACATCCATTCTGTATGTAACCTGCGCCAATGTGGAAATAAACATGGACCACACTGTGAAACCGCATCTCCTCTTCACATTGCAGAGGGACAAACAACACCCCCTGCACACCGGCGTGCCATGTTCATGATCACACAATAAGGAAAGCATGGACCAATGTAGGGGCAGTGATTCCCCCTAACGTACATGTCGCCCATGTCTTGGGACTTGAGTCACAGGGTGCACCCTGCATCATGGTGGCACATATCAGAGCCCAAAAGAATCCCTGTTGTCACTTGTAGGCCACAAATGACCGCCAAAATGGAATGAATTGGGACACATGTGAACCGCCGAAGAGTGGGATACTGTAACAACTGTGACACACAGAACTGGCAGTTCGAATACATGACACCCTAAACAGCCTCACTGCATAGAGGTGACATACCCACCATCCATCCACAAATTCCTAAATTGTCAGCACAACATGTCGCACCCACACTTGTCTGAGTGAAGTGCCTGTACAGATGAGTGGCATGCACGCAGGGAATGTGTATTGAAATGTATTTGTTAGCACATGCTGTGCCTGTGGTCAGTTAATGTACTGTCCCATTACTGCTAAGGACCCCTACAATGTGATGTCAACCAGAGAAGAAATTGTCAATGATGTAGTCCCTACGGGCTATTCCTGCTGCAGCTGCAGCGGGGTGTGGTCCACCTGCCTCATCTTCATCATCATCGACCAGGGCATCTGGCACTCGTATTCATGGGGCTTTGCTGCATACACATATGTTGTGCAACACACAACATGCAACAATCATCTTGCACACAAGGTCTGGGCTGTACAGGAGCCTTCTACCTGTGACGTCCAGGCACCTGATACGTGACTTCCGCACGCCAAATGTGCACTCCATGATGCCCCTGGTGCTTTTGTAGACTAAATTGTACTGCCTCTGGGGGCTCGGCGGGGTGTCTTCATCGAAGCGCAGAGTGCATATCCTTGGTCACCTGTGACAGTGCATAGAGACATGTGTTGGCAGGCTCACTGGTTTATTGGTGTGTGATATGTGTGACTCAGTAATTTCTGTTTGACATGTACTGCGTGTTGCAAATGAGCGGCATCACTGTGTGTTACGTAGCCTCACTGCTGCACCTCCCCCGAGCACATTCACTAGTGTACTAAGCGAGATTGCATCACATGTACCCCTACGGCACAACATTGTCATGCCTGTCTGCACATGTCCACAAGCCTGACTACGACACAGTGATGATGATGCGCAGAATATGGCTGGCCACGTGTGTGTAGACCCATTGCAAGGACAGGGCTGACACAGATGTAGAGCACCTGCCTGGCTGAACTCGACATGTAGTTGAGGTTACATATTTGGCTCATGCTATGCTAATAGCGACACACACAACAGTTGGCATGTATGATCCCTGACCCCGAGCATGCATGCCCTCCCCAATGTACCCCTTCGGCCGAGCACGCACACCGGGGTAATGCCACATAGCAACATTGTTGATTGAGTGACGGGTGACGCAGACACTACAACAGAGACACACGCATCAGCCACATCCTTGGCAAGGCCTAAATTGAACCGCACACAGATCCACATGTGGAGTAGCCACACCCCTACACAGTACTGTTGTACGTCTGTCCACCCCACTTATGCTCACATGGAGATACGACACGGTTACATGTCCCAAGTCTACACCACTGCCTGCGGTGACATGTTGTGCACGCTGTACACAGCACAATGCAATGTGGAATGTCCCTGGTCCCTCATGCAAACATATTGACCACACCGACACACTGAGTGAGTTTGTGGGACTGGCTACGGGCACGTGCGCCCGGCCCATTTCATTTTCAGGGTCACATCTCTAGTGTCGCCTGTGCTGGATGGGTGTTGGGTAGTGTAAGCCACCACTCAGGGGTTGGTTGGTGCTGTCAAAAACCACAACAGTAAGCAGACAATCAGCAGTACAAGGTACGAACATCATGGGTCCCTGACTTGAGCAGCACAGAGTTTGTGGCCCCGGATGCACAGCGGCCGGCACAGACACACTGTTACGAGATGGTGACTTGCGGTGCACTGAGGTAGAGCCACGCGAGCTGAGCGTGTACTCGCCAATGTCCAAGGGGAATGTCGTGGAGGGTTACGGGGGACAGTGGAAGGTGTCCTTCCAGGGCATGATGTAGAGGGCAGAAGCAAGCAGAACCAGGCAAATGGCGAAGTTGAATGCTACAGACTCCACTTTTCCACTTTGTCAATATCAGCTACATGTAGATGAAGACAACCTCCAGCCCATGGGCTCAGATGCCACTGACATTCAAACAGAGATTGCCCATGAATTTCAGGGCACACACTCAGTGGCACTAGAGCTGGAAGGGGATGCAGTCTGCGATGAGGCCTGTACAATGACATGGACTCTGTTCAAATTGTGTGACCTACTTCACCGCAGTGGGTGCCGGAGGCAGCAGTCAGCAGGGGCCCACAGCACTGCACAGAGTCAGTGGCATCAGTGCAGTTGTTGGTAGAGTCCCATCACCTCCGTAAAGGTGAGCCTTTTCTCCTCCGGACTGAAGGAAGTTTTCCTCTTACTCCTCTCCTTGCGTATTGTGACATGAACACTGCCATGAAGAAATAAAGACTCAGTTCCAAAAGTGCAACCTAGTTGGTCGCAGTGTCGGCCGGAGGCTGCGGTCAGCGTGGGTTAACCGCTGTCCAGCCATCTCCTCCTGGATCTCTAACACACAACGTTGGAATGGGATGTGGATTTGATTTGTGGCTGATGGAGGTAGTGGCACCAGAGCTGAGTGGTTGTGCAGGCGACGAGAAGGCCATGTCCTGACTGGGACAGCATGCATTGGATTGGTGTGAGGCCTGCAGGACCACATTGTAGGCCGAAGGCCGCAGTCAGCAAGGTCCCACAGACACGTTTGGTGGGAGTCCTACGCACAGACTTGGTGGCACCACATCGAAGGGAGTATGGTGGCATAAACCCAGCCTTTAATAAAGTATTCACCCATACAGTAATCAAGACTCAGTTCCAAATGTGTAACCTACTTGTCTGCTGTGCATGCCAGTGGAGTACATCAACGAGAAAGGTGTTCCGCGGGCCTGTGTTGTGGAGGCCGTGATGGTCCGAGGAGGCTGCCAAGGTCGGGTGCCTCGGACTTGAAGCTTGCAGTGGCACGCGTTGGGCCCTCTTTGACGCATGCCGGTGTTGGAAGGTGGGCAGTGATGCCTGGATCTGCAGGGGCGGCCATGACAGCTTCGGGGACCAGCAGCCCGGGGTGCAGCAAGCGCACAGCATCCCAGGCAACACCGCTCATGGTGTAGGCCTCATGGCGGGTGAGAGGCGCCACCCTGGCAGGGACGTTGGGCATTCCGGAAGAGGACCACGCCCAGGGCTACATGTTTTTTATTCACACCCCTACACTGACCTGGCGTACGCCGGGCCAGCCCACTCCGCACACGCTTACAGTGGGGGACTAACAAGCTACATTTCCTTGATCCCTCCACTGGCTGGGTGTGACATGGTTGAGTCCACTGTCCACTACACTCCAAACACCAGAGATGTGTGTCGACATGGATATGTCTGTGGTCTGCAAACTGCAGTCTGTCCAACACAACCACGCCACACTTGGCATTGTGTGCAGTCTCATTCATCTGTCAAATCGCCTCCTACGCACATGCCTGGTTTCCTCCTCTTTCCACATTCTGCTATTGTGTAGCGGAGGTGCCATGCTGTTGATGGCTCATGTACATGGCTAGGCCAGGTTCCCACAGTGAGTTGTGCTGTCGTGTCTGGTGTGTGGGCATGCTGTTTGGCATGGTGTATGTCACTTTGTGACGTGCTCATTCCCGGAGTTGTGGATTGCATGATTGTGTTTTTGAGGTGTGTGGTGTGTTTATTTGGTACTTACCAACGAGCAGTGCATTCCCATAGGTGCCATCCTGGAAGCGCTGGTTGATGATGAACTGTCGGAAGATGTAGGAATCATGCACACTGCCTGGGTAGTTGGTGACGACGTTGGTGAAGAGTCCCCGGTGGTCCACTTTTGCTTGCACATTGATGGAATGCGTGTGCTTTCTGTTGTAGTAATTGTGTACAGTGTCGTCACAAGTAAGACATGAGTGCAGTCGATTGACCCCAACACGTGCAGGAAGCCAGCTATGGCTTAGAAGTGTTACTTCGTCTCCAGATGTTCCTGTGCAGTGTGGAGGGAGTATAGGTACTGGGGTACCAAGCTGATGATTGCATCCAAGACAGGTTTGAGGAACTCTGATAGGGCTGGCTGTGAGACTCCTCCGACTCTGGCTGTTATTGGTTGGAAGGTACCAGAGGCCAACAGATGCAGCACGGCCAGCAGCTTTGTCTGCGGAGGGATGTTGGTTTTCCGCTGTGTTGGTACCGTCAGCCTGTAGGCAATGAAGTTCAGGATGCAGAGGATGGTTGTCCTTTTGAGCCTGTAGTCGGCAATGACATACTCTGGTGTTAAGTCTGTGAGACTGGTGCGTTTTCTGAAGGTCAGCGGTCTGTGTCTGCACTGCCTCTGTGGTGGTGCGGAGGGCTCTGGGGGCGCGGGCCTGGGGTTGGTGGTGGTGGCTGTTGTTGGCCTGTTGGGGCTCCGAACTGCATGATCAGTAGCTCCATGACATCTGTTGTTCTTCAGGTGTGGGTCTGGGCTTGGCTCACTTTTCTGGTGCCGGCTGCCGTCCGAATTTACACCAGGTCAGAGCAGGTGTTAAATTCCTGCTGCTAATGTGCCTTATCGTCTGTTTTGAGTTCTTCTCGACAATCTGGCTGGTCGTTGAGAATGTTGCGGCGTGGTGTTGTCGCTACTTTTTGCCCGGGAACGCCTACTCTGCAGCTCATAAGCGATAGTTGTGGGGGTCATCTGGGGCAGTGTTTTTGCGGCTGCTGTCACAGGTAAACTGGTGATATGGGCTGTTTACACCAGCTTGTGAATGGGGCGATAAATTTATCGCCACTTTGACTGCGATTAAATGCTGTTAATTCGTCGATAAGAATATGCCGCCTTGGGGGCGTGGCCGAGCGCGAAGCGAGATGGCCGCCTAGTTTGTGAGCTCCGCTCGCCACGGCGATCATCCTTTCAACATCCTGCTTTCCCCCGCCTGCACAAGCTCGGGGTCGACCTGCTGCGGCTTCTGAAGAGGCGAGGACCGATTTAATGCAACTCCCAAGTCTAGAGGTGCTTGGCAACCCTCCTTTTTGATCCTCTCCGCCCGGACCGGGACTGAGCTCGTTTGCAGTCCGAGGAGCCGGAGACTGCGGCCGGGGACAGAGTTCACTAGAGGGCGATGCTCTACGGGTCGGGATCCCCGACGCTTGGAATCGCGAGGGGCGGCATTTCATCTGCTTGGGCGGCTGTGTCGGATTAGCGCTGCCGAGGAAGCGGCCGCATTTGAAGGTTTACCACCATCGGCCAGTAAAACTTTTCCTTTGTCCTGGGGCTGCTTGTTTGTATCAGCTGGACGGGCGGAGGGGCGCCATTTTAGACTGGGTGCAACACTATACGGACTTGTGGACATGGCGCAGACCTGCTTTCCTTTGTGAGTCCGAGCACTATAGAGATCAGCAACATGGTATGCTGCCGGCGGAACTACCGATGTTGATGTGCCTTATGCAGCCCAGCGTGGCCACTGCATGCTCTCCCTACCAGTCGCCCTCGAATGAAGTGCTTTCTGCTGCCACTGCGGAATGGCCGGTCGCAACTGCTTGCTCTGTGCGGTGACTACCCGTTTGCCACTTCCACAGCTCACCTTTTGATCGGATGCGACTGTGTGCGCTGCTGGCGCTGGATGGGGCAGACAATTCACTGAGTGCAAGTGAGTTTGTGCTGGACGAGCACTATGGAACCCACAGTTCGAGATCTTATTGTTGCTTTGGGTTCCCTACGCCTTGCCTGGGAAAGGGAGTCCAGGAAACTCGGGCGTAAACTGGACGCCATGTTAGCCTCATCTATTGCTGGGGACTTGGATGGTCCGTGGGAGATGGCTGCCGCAAGTGTTTCCCCACCGGCTGTACCTGTTGCATGCCTACAGAAGGGTCCGTGGGGGGACCTGCCTATTGTTGAGGACGTGACACAGCTGATTGATTGTATGCAGGAGACATTGGGGCCTGACGACGGCAAGCATCTGGATCGCCATTTCTACGCTGCTCCTTTGCCCACCCACCTTAAGCAGCTTGTACTGTGTTGTGGCTTGATAGATTGGCCCGGTACCTTCCCGCAGCGCCTCTGCTTTTGGACTTGCAGTCATCTTGGTCCCCAGATGATGGAGTTTCCCAGGACGTTGGATCTGACTGGTTCGCATGCCTACTCTGTCTTTTTGGGGTTGTACTGTGCTGCGGCATATCTGAGTCCACGTATTGATGGCAGGGTTAAGACGGGCCAGGGGTGAACTTCTTTTTCTTGGTTTGCAGGATGGATATCAGGGTTGCAACTGTGCTGTGGACGTTTTCTGATCTGTGCTATGCCGCCTTTGCTGTTTGGTGATTTATGGGTCTTTTGTACTCGAGCCTGAGCTAGAAGGTGTAGGTGGGGGGTGGGTGGGGATTTGGTATCCATGACTTTCCCCCCGTTTCTTCCCTTTCATTGGGACTTTTGGGGTGATAGGCACGTTAGTTGGGGGGTGGGCCGTAGCCTCTTCAACGTGCGGGGTGGGGTGGGTTATTTTCCCCTTTTGTTCTATGGCCCATTTCCTGATCGAGTCTTTTTCTACATTCCCTCTTGTGGGTTTTCTGGGGTACCAAGCATGCCTATGGGGGGGGTGGGCCGTGGCCTTCCGCTGCATGCAGGGTGGGGTGTTGGGGTGCAACGTGTTTTTTGTGTTTCTTTGTCTCTATGGCCCTACTTTTCTTCCTTCTTGTCTTTTCTCTTATATCATCTCTTTCGTGGGATTGGGTTTTGCGTGATCTGGAAGGGTGTCCACTGTGTAACATTGCGGACTGGATATATTTGTAGCCATTTGGAGGTGGACCATTGTGTTTTGAGTATCAACTGTGGTTCGCTTTGCTTCCTGATCTGTGCCCTTTCCATGACGATTTCTAACTGTGGCGATAAGTGGTTCTGGCGACATTCTGCATAGCATACTGTTTAATCCTGTTTGCATGTACTCGGAACCGATGGTTTGTTTTTGCTATCCTGATGCCAACTATCCTTCAGACTTTAAATTTAAAATTAGACCACAATGCTCCTGTCTTTGATCCTGATGGACTTGCCTTATTGGCCTGTATTGTATTTTGGAGCCTTCGGGCTGTGCTCATGCTTGTATGTTTACCTTCTTGTCAATAAAGGTCTTCCAAAAATTAAAAAAAAAAAAAAAAGAATATGCCGCCCTTTACTCTTGAGATGGTAGTGGTTTCTATTCCTTTTAGATGTTTTCCCTGTGAATGTTTTCAATGCTGTTGTTGTGAAGATATGGATGAAATTCTGTATTTTTTATGTGGACCTCTGATGAGTTCCACAACATAATAAATATAATTGAATTGAACTGGATAAGCCCACGCCTTTGCACTAAACTGCATGTGAAGTTCTTTATCCAATGTTTAGTGTATGGAGTTTGGTGTTTGATTTACTTGCCAAATATTTTGAAGGCTCAGCTTGTTCTTGGGCTCTTAGGGTCTGGTTCAGCTCTTTCTATTAGTTTACAGGCTTGCCCCATCTACGTTTTTTTAGTCGAAAGACCTCTCAATAAGGGTCAGATGTACAACCAGTTTTTGCATGTACATGCAAAAACCTGCATGGAAAATGTACTAACACTATTTTGTGAGTCGCAAAACATTGTGACTCGCAAAATAGTGTTTTGCGACTTGCCATTAGGAAAGGGAGGTCCCTTCCTAAAAGCGACTCACAAGACATGTATGAATGTTTTGCAACCTTAATTGTGGTTGCTCAACACTCGCAATTTACCGCCCTCTTCAAGTGGGTGGTAATGGAGTCACAAATGGGAAGGGGTCCCCAGGAGACCCCTTCCCTTTTGTGACTGACTCTTAAAATATTTTTTAAGGGCAGGCAGTGGTCCCAGGGACTACTTCCTGCCCTTAAAAAATGAAACAAAACCGTTTCATTTTTTAAAAAAAATGCATCCTGGGCTGCACTTAAAAAAAACTGCTTTACTGAAAAGCAGCCCCAGACATAGAGGTCTGCTGAGCCCAACAGTCCACCATCACTGGGAGGGTCAGCCATTCCCAATGGGGTCGTAAATTGCGAGTGGCTCATTAATATTCATGAGCCTCACATTTTGCGACCCCAATGGGAATCGCTAACAGTGTCTCTGACACTGTTGTACATTGGCTTTTGGGACTCGCAAATTGCTACTTGCAATTTTCCGCAATATGCAAGTCGCGAAAGCCAATGGTCGGACATTTGGCCCTAAGACTTAAGGGTAAGCCGACTAAGACGCAATGCAGGATGTACAAAATGTGTGCTTAAAATGCCAGAAAAAGATACCATGTGAACTCCTGCTGGTATCTTTGGTTTAATGATGAAGTCTCTTCATTACATATATGTTTTTATGAGTGAAGTTACAGAGATTCTAACTGTGTTGGCATCATTTATAAGCAGCAGAGCCTAAAATGTCAATTTGTCCTGATGATGTACCCCCAATAATTCAAGGCGCTCAAAGTGGCAAAATGTTGATGTACAAGAGGTGAGTTGTTTACATTTTCTGAAAAACAAAAAAGCGCAGAAGGAATAGATGCTAGCATTCCTTGGGGGAGATTTACCAAATCTCCACGAAACCCAGCGCAGCCTTCTGCGAAGCTGTGCTGCATTGCGCAAAAGGGAAGGAGCAGGAGAGCACCATATTTTCAAAGAAATCGCTCTCTACTCCCCTATGCCTTGCGCCGGCACTGATTACAGCTACCGTGTGCCACCCACACACCTTAGCGCCATAGCGTTAGGGTGAGTGTGTGAGTCTGGCATAGGTTTTGTGTAGAAAGGGTACCCTTCCTGTACAACATACTATGCCTAGACACGAGGGAAAGCTTTTCCACTTTGTATGAGCGATACACAGTGCAGCACGCATGCAAAGTCGGAAACGGAAGGAGAAGAGAAAGCATTCCTCCTTCCTTGTGCTTAGTTTAAAAGGGTGCAGATTTCTCACGCTAAACCCAATCTACTGTATTTGGTAAATTAGGTTTAGCTTGAGAAACCTTGAGTGGGTGTATGGGAACGCCCATGCACCACCCTTGGCACGCCCCGATGGTGCAAAGTACTTTTCCGTTATTTACAGTACTAAACAAGTTTCGCGCCAGAAAGTAAATTAGGAAAAAAAGATTTTGCGCTTGTATGCATCATTTTTGTGATGCAAACACGGCACAAAATCTTAGTAAATCTCCCCCTAGTGTACTTTTGAGATCAACTATAATCCTTTAGACTGTGCTTAGTTAAAAATGTGCCTTTGCTTTGACTGGCACTATGTTTTCTATATGCCATCCTGTTTATAATTGAAATAAGGTGCAAACAGTCTGCATCATTTGTGCTTTCTTTTTTTTGACAATTGTAAACAATTTTCAAATCAAAAATTATGGAATGAGACAGAAAAGCTTCTATTATTCTAAAAACATTTGAGGAAAAGACAACATGATGATATTTGGGAATCACTTTCTGTTCTATTCAAGTTTTAGTAATTGTTAGGAATGGGGCCTCTGGTTCGCGGATGTATGCTCCCTGTCCAAGTAGATAATCCTATTCAGGATAAGTATTTTATACTCCAAAGATAACCTGTGCTCACCCCCAATGTAGCTTGGCACAGAGCAATCCGGTGTACCCCATGAGACAATGTGTAAAGTATTAGTACACACACACAATAACATAGGGAAAACACAAAAAAAATATCCCACACCAGTTTCGAAAAATAGCTAATATGTATCTGAGTAAAACGAAACCAAAGTGACAAAAATCCACAAGTTCAGTCCAACCACAATGGAGCGCAGGCCAGACTCAGGGATCATTGCAGATCTCCTTACACTACCTTTAATGTGTTGGAAATAAAAGATGGTCCGTGGCACAGCAGAGGTGAGACATTGCGTATGCAGTTGATGCATGAGTACCTGAAGGGGGTGCAGGATTGTTGAACTTTCCCATTCGGGGACAATGCGTTGCCCAGAGGTGATGTGTTAGTTGCTTATGCGAGCCTCAGTTCCTAACGGCAACGCGGTGCCGATGTTGCATTGATGTCGAAAACACGCTGCATCCACTGTTCGGTGTTGATGTTGAACCACTAGGCTAAAGGCTCTGAATCGAGCCAGAGTCACGCAGGGCCAGGGCTGCATTGGAATGCCACAGGAATCCGCCAAATCCGAACTGGCGCTTGTTGTCGATGCATTGGTTTCTTGATTGCAGCACCAATTTCACTTCCAAAGGCCCAGGACTGGATTTGGCAGCAATTGGCAGGACAGGAGCTGGTAGCAGATGCAGATGAAGAACGTTTTTTACTGCTCGCAGAGGCTTCGACAACCGGAGGCAAACTCAGTCAGGCCTTGGACAACGTTAGAAAGCAGGATGCTGAGAGTCCTTTCACTCCCAGGCAAAAAAAGCAGACAGCAGTCCATCACAGCAAAACAACCAGCAAAGTCTCAGTCCCTCATGGCAACACAACAGCTTTTCTTCCTGACAGAATGTCCTCAGTCCAGAAATGTTCCGGGTATATGGTGTCAGTACATATACCCATTTTGGCCTTTGATGTATGGAGACTTCCAAGAAAGGTCTTTTATTCATAAGACCCTGCCCTTCCTGGCCCTGGCTTCAGACACACAAGGTGGGGGGGGGGAAGCTTTTTTGTGTGGGGAAATGCATAGCCCTATTCAGGTGCAAGTGACGGTCTAGAATAAACTCCCAAAGCCCAACTGTCATCCAACCCAGATGTGTATTTTAGGGACAGGCAGAGGCACATAATAGTTAGGTAAGAAAAAGCCTGACTTTCTGAATGTGTCATTTTCAGACCTACAGTCTAAAAACCAACTTCACTACAAAATGGGTTTTTAAATTGTGGGGCTTATTTACAAGCCCTTTGCACCATCGTAACGTTTTTTTTGTCATGTTCCGATGATGTACAGGGCTTAGTCATATCTACAAGACCACGTAAAGCCACCCTGTGAGAGTCAGTGCAGCACAAGTCACTGCGTTGCCTCACACTGCATAGGGGAGCACACTGCATAGGGGAGGTGTGCCATGGGCATTGGAGTGGGTGTTCCCGCTCAACCACCATAGGTTTTGGCACATTCCCAGATTTACAGCATGGCGTAAATCTGGGAATGTGTTAAAATGGTGCATCTGCCCAGGGGTGGCATAATTTGTGCAAGACAGCGCAACAAAATGACTTGCGGCACTGCCCTATGCCAATTCTTTGTAAATATGCCCCCATGAGTCCAGGGACACCAAACCACAATTTTCTATCTACCCCCCATAGGAATTTAAACTGGTACGATGTTACCAGGCAGCTCCCATGCTAACCTATGTGAGAGATAGACCTTGCTGCAGTGAAAAACGAATTTAGCAGTTTTCACAACAAGGACATGTAAAACTCACAAGTACATGTCCTACCTTTTAAACAAACTACAACCCTGCCCATGTGCCTACCTAGGGCCTACCATAAGGGTATCTTATATGTAGTAAAAGAGAAGGTTCAGGCTTGGCAAGTCAGTGAACTTGGCAGGTTGAAATTAAAGTTTAAAACTGCACAAACAGACTCTGCAGTGACAGGCCTGAGACATGTTTACAGAGCTTATCATCTGGGTGGCAGAATCCGTGCTGCAGCCCAAATAGTAGACTTTGATCTACAGGCCCTAGGCACCTATGGTGCACTGTACTAGATACTTGTTAATAATTCAAATATGCCAATCATGGATAAGACAAATACCATCACATTTTATACACAGAGCACATGCAATTGAGCACTGGCGAGCAATGGTTAAGTGCCCAGAGTCCTTAAACAAAAACGTAATTCACCTCACAGTCAAAAATAGGAGGTCAGAAGCGAAAAGACAGAGGAAACCAAGCCCATAGATGCTAGGTCTAATACATGTCCTCCCAGCTGACCATGAGAAGAGCTACCCAACCGCTTGAAGGTTCTCATAACTAATGCAGAAGAAACTGGAATGGCATGTTCTGTTCCAGGGCGGTGTTACACCATGAAGTCCATTCCCTGTAGAGAGATGGACCACCTGAACAGTTTAGGATTAATACCCCTCATGTGCATTAACCATCTGAGGGACCTGGGGTCTGTCTGAACCCAGAAGTGAGCCCCAAACAAGTAGGGTTTTAGCTTCTTTAGCACCCAGAGCACAGCAAAAGCTTCCCTTTCTATTGTGCTCCACTTCTGTTCCCTGAGTAATAACTTCCTATTAATGAATGCTACAGGTCAATCAAGGCCCTTTTCGTTTAGTTGTGAAAGCCTGGCCCCCACAGCATGCTCGGAGGCATCAGTCTGCACCACAAAATCCTTGCAGAAATTAGGAGCTTTGAGCATGGGTGCCATACACATAGCCTCCTTCAGGGTGTCAAAAGTGGTTTGGCACGCCTTTGTCCAGATGACCTGAGATGGCTGCTTATTGGAATTCATATCTGACAAAGGGGCAACAATGGTGCCACATACTTTGACGAATCTCCTGTAGTACCCGGTGTAGCCTAAGAAGGGTCTCACCTCTGTCTGGTTCTTGGGGGTTGTCCAAGCCAGAAGGATATCAATCTTTGGCCAATCCTCATCAGCTAGGCTAGCTTGAATCCAGTGGCACAGTAAGCAAGGGACCCAAGTCCATGGCTACTTAGGGTGAACATAGCAAACACAACAAGATGATGGACGGAGTGCTGAAACTTTTTAACCACTTACCCCCAGTCACAGATCTGGGTTTAATCCATCATTCTTTTGCTCACTATGTCACCTCAGTTTTGACACAGCCATATGCAATTCAGTATTCACCCTTTTGCTCATGAGAACAGTCCAGCCCGAACTGCCAGGCCAGGATCTCCCTGGACCGGAAACAAGCATCCTGGGACCAGGTTCGGGGTGCTACACCTCATCAGCCATTCTAGCTTGATAGTGAGGTCTCCACTCTGCAGGGTCTTCAAGCCTTGAAGGTGGCAAAATGGCCCTCCCAATTGGAGTTGAAGTCTGCAATGTCATCAAGGTAGGTGGCATTTAAATTCTCCAACCCGGTCAGGACCTGGTTTACCAACCTCTGGAAGGTGGCAGGGTCATCTTCAACCAAAAAGGCAAGACACAGAACTGGGTGTGCCCTTATGGCATTAAGAACGCTAACCTCTCTTGTACCTCACGTTCAAGGCAATCTGCCAGTACCCAGAAGTTAAATCAAATATGCTGAGGAACTTGGCAGCTCCAAGTGAATCAATGAGCTCATCAGCTCTAGGGATGGGGTGTGCGTCCGTTTTAGTGACTGCATTGAGCCCAGGGTAGTCTACACAGAACCGGAGTTCAGGTGTGACCCCAGATGGAGCAGCCTTGGAGACCAGAACCACTGAACTGAGTGCACCATTGGGTAATTTCTGGAGTGAGTGAAAAAGGTGGAGCAAACTGTCCTAGCACCTGGTTACAGTCTCTCTGCTGCTCTGGGGTTAGTGTAGGGGAGAGGATCACAACCTCCACTGAGCCATCCTGCTCTTTGGAAGACAGGAGATCGTGGAGAGGTTCACATGGTCAACTCTGACCTCTCAAAATGTGGCTTGAGGCGATTCATGTGCAGGACCCTCAAAGGGCTCCTAGCAGTCTACAAGTCCACCAGGTAGGCGATGTGACTCTTGAGGTCATTCATCTCAACTGGGCCAGACCAGCAGTCTTGTAGAGCACAGGCCTATACTGGCACCATCACCCGCACCTTTTGACCAGGCTGAAACTAAACCAGAATGGTAATTCCGCTACTCCAGAGGAGTTCGTAGGTCTTGGGTGAAGGGCTGGCAGTCCTCCCAGGCTTTTGGAGGTATAGCAGTTTCAAGACGAGTTGTCTTTCTCTCAATTGTCTGCGAAAGCAGGACGTTCGGCAGGGTTGGTGCCAAGTCAGTTACTGCTTCTCTGTCCTTGATTTTGCAGCTCCTCAGAGTCCTTCTTTCAGGTCAGTATTATTGGATTTCCTGGTGCTAGGGGCTCCCCTAAATACTAGATTTAGGAGTGTTAGAAGAGCTTAGGGTTATAGCCAGTGGGCTACCACCACTGAGGTCACTACGCTCCCTATATGACGACTTCCATTGAAAGTGGGCATAACCCTATCCCAGAGTACCTAATTCTGCCATCCCCCAGACAGGAGACTTTTCATTTTCATGTTCACATCAGGTAGCCTACCTTAGGGGTAGAAGTAATCTGAGGATGAGCACGCCTCTCTGACTACTAATTTTCCCACCTGACAAGCACCAAATGGACCCTGGACAGGGAGGCAAGCCAGATTTGCATCCCAAAGGTGGTGGGTTCTCTGACTTGGAATGCTGAATTACTGGTAATCCTTTTGGAAGGGGTGTAAAATCCTCTCTTCAGAGCAGGGTTTGTCCCTGACCTCCAGAAACTGTGAGCTCTCACCCCTGGGGGTCAGACATCTGTCTGTGGTGACAGGCTGATCGACACCAGTCAGCCAACACATTAGAAGCTTGTAGGTTTTCAGAGGGCACCTCTGGGGTGCATACATTATTTTAATAATACAAGGTGTTTGATACCAAAACCCTTAGATTCCAGTGAAGTCATCATGTAGTTGCCAAACTCGTTTTTACTTGTGTCTAGCACATGCATTTAAAATGGCTTCCCTATTTACTTGTGACATCTAAGAATTGGCTTAGACATCACCGGGGCATATCTGCTCATGTAGACATGTCCACACATGTAGTATAGTGCACCCTGTCTTTAGGGCTGTAAGGCCAGCTGTAGGTGTGGCTACCATATATTGCAAGTAGTGTCTGTAGGCAAAGCACACAGGGATGGGTACCATGTTGTGTTTTCCCTTTTATCTGCACCAAGACATGCAGCCTGCAATGGCAGTCTGTATGACTTAGGTGAGGGGTCCCTCTTGGTGGCACAATACATTCTGCAGCCCTTAGACACGCTCATAAGCCTTCTTGACCTAGGTACAAGGGGTACCACTTACTAGGGTCTTACAGGGGGTGCTAAATATATTGCCAATTGGGAATACAATTTTATAGTTTAGGGAAAGAGATTTTGCACTGGGGACATGGTTAGCAGGGACCCAGTGTACTTTCTGTCAAAATTACATCGAATGCCAGGCAAAAAGTGTGGATGGCCATGCCAAAAAGGGCACTTTCTTACAACTACCACTTTGTGTGAGTAAATCTATCAGGACACTGAAGACACACATCTGTGTTTGGTATAGATCGTTTCATCCTTTTGGATAATTTCTGATGTTTATACCCCTAATTTCAGCTTGACTTTCGCAACCCCTGGGGAATGAAGAAATTTCTACAGACCTCCAACTAAGAAGACTTTATCATCATCTAAAACAGTAAGGTGTTTGCAATTATCAGTAATGTTTTAAAAAACATTTTAGTAGCATTGTAGATTGCAATTCATAACAAGCTCATTCATAGGAAGACAGGAAAACAAATATCTTATCAAACTAGAAATGATACACGACATATCAGAAAGAGTCTGTAGATAACTGTAGTGATGATAGGCATCTCATCTTTTAGATATACAGGGGCATACTTAACAAACTTTCATGCAGCACAGCAAGCCACCTTGCTGCACTGCGCTGCATGAAAGGGAGGAGTGTTCTGCTTAATTCAGATACTCTGTCCATCACCACCCCCTTTTCTGAATCGTTTTGTCCACCATAAGCGTCGAAGGGTATACTCAGATGTGAGTCCCTTGCTCACTGCACCATCAGGATTCAAGCAAGCCGGGCCGAAGACGGCTGAAATGCCAGAAACCGTTCCCCGGAAGCTTGTTTCCTTCCCAGTATAAGAATTGGCTTGGTAATTTGGTCTGCCCTGTTCCCATGATGCACTGGGCCAGGGACAGACTAATTTGCATGTAGCCAGGTTCTGATCTGGGATGGTGCAGTGAGCTAAAACATGGTGATGGATCAAGCCCTGATCTTTGGACTGGGTAGGAGTGTTCTGCTTAATTCAGATACTCTGTCCATCACCACCCCCTTTTCTGAATCGTTTTGTCCACCATAAGCGTGGAAGGGTATACTCAGATGTGAGTCCCTTGCTCACTGCACCATCAGGATTCAAGCAAGCCAGGCCGAAGACGGCTGAAATGCCAGAAACCGGTCCCCGGAAGCTTGTTTCCTTCCCAGTATAAGAATTGGCTTGGTAGTTTGGTCTGCCCTGTTCCCATGATGCACTGGGCCAGGAACAGACTAATTTGCATGTAGCCAGGTTCTGAGCTGGGATGGTGCAGTGAGCTAAAAAACGGTGATGGATCAAGCCCTGATCTATGGACTGGGTAGGAGTGTTCTGCTTAATTCAGATACTCTGTCCATCACCACCCCCTTTTCTGAATCATAATGAAAGGGAGAGAGCAGGAATTTTTACTATGCGTCGCATTCCTGCTTTTTGCCTGCATTGCTGCACAATGTGCTGCCAAGTGCTAATGCAGGCCCCCTTGCACCATGGGCAGTATTGGAGGCAGAACTGTTTTTGTGCCAAAAGGTTCACCTTCCTGCACAATAATAACCCTCGGAGGCATTTTCCTTTTTCTGAGTGTGCTGCAGAATGCAGTATGCAGCATGCTTAGAAAGAGAAAACAACTAGGAGAATTATAGCTATTTCTCATTGTTACACCTCTGGTGGGGAGGTATACATTGCTGACAAATTCCCAGGATTACCACTCTTGTGTAGCTTGATAAATCTCATTGTAGGTTTTGCACCACTCTGCATCCTGCTGTGTAGAGCAGGGCGACGCAAATCCTATAATAAATATACCCCATAGTAGATAACTAATGACGAAGAGGACATGTTTCCAGCAAAAGTGTGAACAATCATCTGAAAAGACTTGGCATTTACAAGTGCAAATACTTTTAATGAAATTACTAAAGAGTGCTGGAAAGCATAAGGATCTAGGGCCTTATTTATCAGAAAGTGACTCAGTGCGCTGCTGCAAGCCATTTTTCTGCGCCACATTGAGTCACTTTCCAAGCACAGGGATGTGTTATATCTACAACGATATGATGGATCCCTGTGCTCCCCTCTGCGCTGGTGCACAATGGGCTGCTATGTGCCAATGCAGGCACCCTCGCACCATGGTGCAAGGGTGCCTGCTTTGCGGGGAGGTTGTTTTTGTGTGCAAAAACAATCACAAGTACTGTTTTTCTCTTCCTATATGTGCTGCATAATGCAGCACACATTGTAAGAGGTAAGAAATGAGTAGACATTAAAACATTTCTTCTCGATCTGCCTCCCTACGCCTCCCCTGGGGAGGCATAGCATTCTGATGCATTCCCAGGCTTAAGATTTTTCGTAAATCTGGGAATGTGTCAGATTCCATGGGTGTTGCTTGTGAACACCCACAGAATCACCCGTGGAAAACCCCTTTCAAGCAAAGTACTGAGTGAAAAGGGGCCATATTTACAAGGACACGAAAAGCCACGCAGGGTGGCTTTCCATGTCCTTGTAAATATGGGACAGCAAAATGCTCTGCCGGTGCGTCACAAACAGTGACACGCCTGTGGTGCCAGGGGCTTATAAATATGCCGCATAGAGTTTAATGCATGGAATAATCTCTGGTAGTGTGCTTGTCAAGCATAAACACGTCATCAAGCTGGGTAGGCTCAGGGGTAGCCTCCAGTAGGCAGGAAGCATCTATTCTTTCACAAGGGAGGGAAGCATCTGTTAACAATCAGTTGTGGTTCGGTATGGTGTAACTCAGTTCAAAGTTACGAAAGCCCTGGGGGCTCTGTGGTAGAGTGAGTAGGGTACAGGCAAAAATAATTGGTAGGTGGTCTAATGATTACTAGTCATCCTCACTGTGCTCACACAAGTGTGTCCCAATCCTGAGCTATTGGCAATCACCTAAGGCCTTTGGCTGCCTTCTTTGAAAGGGCGGTGCTTTTTGTTTTCACACATATTGCCAGAGATTGGCGCCAAGTCGCACTGGAGGGAGGACATGCATATATTTTCATTTCATAGTAATGGCCCTGTTTGCTAGACAACACTAGTTCTAGGAATGGGCGACTGTTTTGTCTTTCTTAGGTCTTTTGTAGAGACCTAAGGCACTGGCTTCCCAGGAGTCCATTTCTGCGGCAGCCCCTCTGCAATAGTGGAGGAGCGTCGCCCCCCTGAACTGCCTCAAAATGGCAGAAAAGAAGAAAATAACAGGATAATAAACACATTTTGTTTTTCCATTTCCGCCAAGTCTTTGGGGGCGGGGTCAAGGGGATGACAGGCTGCAGGAGAGTGGTGAGTGCACTGTTATCAGTGCTCATGACGGTTTGGCCGGCCATCTCAGGCCGCCCAAACCGCCATGCACACTGAAGCTGCCTCCAACCCGAGCTGCGTTGCCAGGTTGGAGACAGCAGGCACAGGCTCCCTGTCTCACTGGGATCGCAAATTTAGAGCGCTCAGACCAATCCTGATTCTGCTTCCAGCAGCATAAGAGCAGCATCAGGGTTGGCCACAGTGTAGTCTGAGGGCCTGAGCCTGCAGAGGAGAGGAGCAGAAGAGCGCGACGCGGCCGACTGGAGGCAAGGTATTTATTTTTATTTTGTCATTTGTCACCTGTTTTTCCCTGATCACTCCCCCCCAACCTGACAGTCTTCGACCACACTAGCCGCTACTGTTCTATTTCCAGCAGTCCTGCGTCACCTCAACCTAGTACAGTCACAACCGGAGGCGTTTCCAGTGCATGTGCTTACGGTCCGCTATTGGGAGAGGGATAAATTCTATGTACTATATACAATTGTTTTTGTTTGTCTGGCATTTTGTGAGATTATATGTGTGTGTTCTAGTGCTATCGCCCATTCCTTGTCAGGTAACGTCCTGCCAAACTCTGGAGCTTATATACAAGCCCCTAGCACCCCTGGTGCATCAATTTATATGTAATGAAAAGTGATGCACCGGTGGTGCACGGGCTTGTAAATAAGCCCATCTGTTTCTGAGGCCTCCCATGGAGATTGTGGTGAAACCTGTGTGTGGTTTGAGAGGGCTTTAGTTATACAGCTAATAAGTCTACAGTCATTGCCCATAGCATGTAAGGTATTAGCTGCAGGAATTGTCATTAAAACGGCCAACCAGGATTTTGCTAAAGTTTTAGAATCAGTTAGGATAGCTTTTGGTCGATAGGAATCTGGGTCTGTGGAGGCACAACCCAGTGTCAGTATTGAAACTAATTGCACTCTCGCAAAGAGTTGTAGGCACCTGCTATTGCTGTCTCATATATACAGACTAATAGAAGTGCTAAGGAGTTTGTATACGTTTTATAGAATTCATCTGGAGGGTCGTCCATACATTGGGTTTCCCCAGATGTTAACTCACTTAGGGCCACTTTTGTCAAGGGATGCGTCGCTTGTGCACCATCTTGCACGGTGAAAAAGCAACACAACCCTTGAAATGCAATTTATCAAGCCACGCAAGGTCACCTTGTGTGGCCCTGATTGGCTTGATAAATCCAGAGTAATGCAATGCAGTGCAAATCACTTTGTTGCATTAATCTGTCCCAGGCAGGTGTTCCATGGGTGGTACATGGGTGTTTCCACACGAAACACAAGGATTTTGATGTATTCCCAGGTTTACCATTACTGGTAGACCTGGGAAAGCACCAAAATTCTATGCTTTTCCAGGAGAGGTGTAATGTGGAGAAATATCTTTATTTCTCCTAGTTTTACATCTTTCGATGTGTGCTGCAGAAAGAGGAAAAGGCCTCAGGGGATGGTCTTCTGCAGAAAGGTTCCCCTATAATGCAAGAGTCCCTGCGTTGGCACTAGGCAGCACATTGTCCGCCAGGGCTTGGAAAAGGCAGGAATGCAGCATATTGTGATGAATATGGCACATTCTTTCCCTTTCCCATTAACGCAACTCATCAAGGTGACTTGCTGCATCGTGTTAAATTTGGATAAATATGGCCTCATTGCTCCTATAATATCTTGAGTGGGGAGTCTATTTCCTCTTGTATGTCAGGTGGCAGTGTGGGCATGGCTAGGTCTTCTAGGAATGTCATTTCTGCATGTGGGGGAGTAGGGGCTCAGGTGTCAGCTTGTAAATAATATGATAACATTTGGAGAATGACTCTTGGATAGCCTGTTGTGAAAATTCTAATTCTTCATTTGCGTCTGTCAGAGACATTGATTACAAGTCACTGTCATGTTACATTCTTTATGCTCCATGCGAGGAGACGTCAAACTTGATTCCCTCAGAGTGCTCATGGGCCATGAAAGCCGAATGATTGAAGCAATGCGTGCACTTTACCAACGCCATCTTCTCCCACACAGCTGGACCAGGGAGGTCTTCAATTTTGGTTCATTAAACAAACTTTCTGTTTTGATAAATGCTTCCTCCACCATGGTCAGTTCTCACTCTGCTGCCTCTGCCCCTTATACCACAGACTGGATTCACAGGACCCGAACCACCACCTTGATTGTCTCTCAATCTACTGTTAGAGAGGAAGACATACCCTCACTATTCTGAGCATACTTCTGAATTGAAGTCTAACAGTTTTCTGCCTAGGTAGTCTGGAGAGGAAATGGATGGACAAGGTGTAGAGGTACAAACGTTTCTATTCAGCTGCACATATAGACTGTGCACAGGTGATTAGATTAAGGCATAGTTATGATGGCACCAGACAGGTTGCAGGGGCCACTGAGGGAGCCACATGGTGAGCGTTCATGCGTTTAGAGTGGTTGGGGCATCCGGTATGACCTATTTAATTTTATATCTAAGGCACTGTTGAATTCATCCTCCAATATACATGGGAAGTGCACCCACCTTGCTAAGGGGGCCTAGAATTAGTTAGTAAAGAATATGTCTGTGCTGTTCTGTGTTTAGGCATAGATTCTATCTAGTACAATGGAGACACCCTCTAGACTGGCCTCTAGTAGAATAAACGTGCCCTCTGTGTCCACATCAGTAGGCAGAACTGTGAATTTGGCACATGCTCAGATTAGGGGTCTCCTAGCATATGCTAAATAATTAGCAGAAAAGATCAAACCCCTCCATCTTTATTTGAGTATCTCTTCCTCAGATGGGGGTGCTAGGTGGCGCACGAGCGGAATGGCCGTGATTCCGTGAGGCTCCCGCAGTCTGGCCACTTATCCTACAATTATCCCGTGTCACTGCTTATGATGACGGATTTATCAGCTTGAAATCGAGTCGGATGACATCTGGGGTGCAAGCGTTGTTACTCCTACCGCCCGCGGCCACAGATTGCTGAGTGCTGAAACCTGCTGAGCGGTGAGACCCCTGAGGTGTCTTGGCGCCATGCCTGGGAGTGTGGAGCGAAGCAAGTGCTGCGGCTGCGAGAGAACTATCACCATCGCGGTGAGCATCGCGGCCAGCGGTAGCCTGCTCTGGACGCCTGCTGGGTGTAGAAACCTCATTCCTGCGGCGGAGATCCTCGTTGGGAGCCATCCCGATACAGGAAATGCAGACCGGGTGAGTGTTGCCTGCTACAGCGACCTGCACATAAGAACATGCGGGTCGCGGAGAGCCGGTAACTAAGGGGAGCTCGGACTGCAAACTGGCTTGGGGGCATAACGCAAGAGATTGTTGCGGGATACAGGCACAGCGGACTTAGATCCTTTAAATGTGGTGGGGCCGTGTGTATTGTGGTGAATTGGGGGCTCCTCCTTGCTGCGTAAATCCAGAGTGTCCCGCATATTTCTAAGTGGTGCATGCGACTTCGCCAGTCTTGGTCTACAGATTGAGGAGTGTGCGTGGAACTTTTCTGCTGAGCGTTAATCGTGTTATGAGGAAGGGTGCTTGTCAACGTCTGTTCTGCTGGTGGGGGATGCGACTGGGCTCAGGAGATTGGTAGTCTGCATACAGGGAACGCAAACTTTATTGGAACAAGGCTCTCTACCTATACCCCTTCCGTGCTTGGTAGAACTTGGCCTGCATATGTCACAATTAGGAGGGACACGGGTGTGACCAGCGGTGCCAGAACCGATTAGGTGCATCGAGGTGGTGATGGCCATGTTAGCCGTGTGTTGTGGCACTAGGCTTTGAGATTCATCGCTATACAAGACACCTGTCTAGCCTGTTGGGAAGCCAAGAGGTCATAGTTAAAACTGCTGATTCTGTCTCCTACCCACCTAGCGATTTTGGATGATATCTTCTTAAGGCCGGGCATTGCATGATGGGGAGGATGGATGCGTGCCAACCGCATCTCACATTTGAAACTAAAAAGAGTGCGCGCCACCAGGCTGCGGAGGCGGAGACTGGCGCAGTGAAGGTGCCCCCAGAGAAGGGTGCTACTTCGAGCAATGACATGCACACAATCCTGTTGGAGGTACATCAGGGGTTCGCGACAAAGGCAGACAAAATGGACACTCTAAATACGGGCATGGACATCATTGCTCGCAACTTAGATGGACATGATACACGCCTCAAAGAAGCGGATCAAAGAATATCAGACACGGAGGATGTCACGACGCAACCGAAAACTGCGTTGTCCGAGATGGACAAAGTGATGAAAATTATAAATGCTAAAAATGAGGACATTGAAGACTGAAACAGGCGTAACAACGTTCGAATTCTGGGGGTGCCGGAGAGCACAAACACGGGCAGGCTTGAGGGCTATGTTGAGAAGATGCTTGCCGCCGTTGTTGGTACAGACGCACTCTCCCTTCAGTTGTTGTGGAGAGGGCCCATCGGTCCCTTGGCCCCAGACCCCCTCCTGCAAGTACACCCAGACCCATCCTAGCACACCTTCTCAATTACAGAGATAGGGACACTGTATTGTGAGTTTCCAGAGAGAAGAGGCAGCTGAACAATCGCTATCTTTCCTGATTTCACAACACATGTACAGGAGAAGAGGAGCAAGTTCAGGGCAGTGAAGCAGAAGTTGCGACAGGAGCAGGTGGATTATGCCCTGTTGTCTCCGGCGCGTCTCTGGGTCACATACCAGGGCACTCAGACGATCTACATGAAACCGCAACAAGTTGAGGATTTCCTAAAGAAAATTAAGCAGAGAAAGACCACGACTTTAGAAAGGGATGACACTCAGGGGACACATCTCTCGGATGTGGAATGAACCTATTCAAGAATGCTGTGGCTGCTGTCCTGAGTACAGCGGGATCCCACTGAGAATGTTGCACTGATTGGCATTTTCGACTCACACTTGCCCTGTGCTATAAGCCTCTGCATGGGAGTGGTGTAGATGAGCGGGACACGGATGATAATAAGAGCCGGACACCCTCGCTGCCTAAAGGCGGACATACCAGTTATCGTAGGTCTCCTTTACAGGGGTGAGGTACCCGTGAGCCACCTGGTGGGATTCCCCCAATGGGAGTACCCCTGTTGAATTGTGTTTTTTGGCTGTTGGGGGGAGGGGGGTGGGAATGATTGATACTGGCATAATTGGGATGCTTCAGTGGGTGGGGGGAGGTTGGGGATGGGGAGTTTACAACATTGATGACAGTACAATGTATTCTGCAGATATGGAATGGGACGTACAATCAAGAATCGTGATGCTTCGTTTCCTGCTGATGGATTACCAGTGTAATAGAATAGGGCATAATGGCAAGGGAGGGAGGTGACTCAGAATTAAGGCTGATGTCCTGGAATGTCAGAGGGTTGAATGATGCAAGGAATTTGTAGGAAGTACCTGGCTTATTTGGACATGCAGCAGATATAGGTGGCATTGCTGCAGGAGACGCATATACATCCACAGTCTCGCAATACTTTTGCCAATAGATGGGCGAACATACGGACGTTTTCTTCTTATTCATCCTATGTGCGAGGCACTGTCATTTTATTTAAACATCGTGTCCCCTTTGCCCTTGCAGGTACAATATCGGATCCACAGGGGAGATATATCATTGTATGGGGGGAGAATTTGCAGGGATTCTGTAACGATTGCGAATTGCTATGCCCCCAATGTGGATACGCCTGAATTCCTCACGTCCCTGTGGGGTAAAATAATAGACATAGACTCTGCGCACATTATATGGGGGGGATTTTAATGTCGCTTTGGTTCACACGCAAGATAGGGCCGATGCCACAGTACACTATAATAACAATTCACGGGAGGTGCTGGCTGGCATAGTGGAAGAGGGAGGCCTGGTGGATGGCTGGCGCCGACTACACCCGGTGCAGTGGGAAGGGACTAATTTTACATCACACACGGGGACATGGGCACGGTTAGATTATTGGCTACTTTCCAAGTGGTTAAGCAAAGGTCAACGTAAAGCTACACATCTTGCTAGGACATATTCAGATCATTGCCCTGTCAGTATTACGATTAGCGTACCCGGTTACGATAGGCCCAGGCCGACATGGCAAATGCAGCCGAATGCACTGCTTGACTTAGTCTTTTGGACTGAACTGGAGGAAGAAATAAAGGACTTCTTTACACGAAATAAGGGCTCCGTGGATAGGGTGGAGAGAATATGGGAGGCTTTTAAAGTTACTATTCGGGGGTATTGTATCTCCAAAAGTTTCGGGGTCTTAAGGGACATACAGCGGACACTGAGGACTTTAGAGCAGGATCTGAAGAGACTAGAGGGCCAGATGGTGGAGGGAGAAACAGGTCAGGTACAGAAGGATTTTAGGACCAAATTGACTACCTACGAGGAGGAGGCTGCTAGGGAAGTTAAGTTCAGGGGCCGATACTGGGTGGCGCGGAGGTATGGGGAAGGAGAGCATCCTGGCAGAGCATTGTCTGAGATTACCCGCTGTCCACGATTTAACAACAATATATTGGAGATAGAGAAACCGGGGGTGTGGTCAGTCAAGATACTGTAGGCATCCTAGAAACCTTCACTTCACATTACACTACTTTATACACCACACAGAGACACAGTGCGGTGGGGCTTGATGAGTTTATGGGGGATGTGGCACTATGCTGGCTCAGCGATGTTCATAGACAATTCCTTAGCGCCCCACTGGAGACTGATGACATCAGTAAGGCCATCATGTCCTTAAAGAACGGGAAGGCACCTGGTCTGGATGGCCTGCCTGCCGAGTTTTATAAGTGTTACATCGATGTTATGGCACCAGTTCTACGTGAAATATTTGAAGAGTCCTTGAAAATGTGGATACACCCTCCCTCGATGTGCGAAGTGGTCATCACGTCTTTGCTAAAACCACGTAAACCTCCCAGGACGTGTGACTCTTTTAGGCCATTGTCGCTTATTAATTGGGACACCAAAATATTAGCAAAGGTCTTAGCCACGTGACTGACACTTCTCATGGATAAGATCATTCTCCCCGACCAATCAGGGTTCATCCCAGTTAGGGCTACTACTCACAATTTACTTACTCTGTTCTCTTTGATACAGACTGTAGCACCGGAGTTTCCGGTTGCTGCCGTATTCCTGGATGCCTCTAAAGCATTTGACTCTGTGGAATGGAGTTACTTGTTTAGGGTCCTGCAGAGAATGGGTTTCCCTCCAATATTTATATCCTGGATGCAGCTGCTGTATCATCGGCCATATGCTAGAGTGCTGATAAATGGTCATTTGTCCACTGCTCTTTCCATCTCGCGGGGCACCCGACAGGGGTCCCCGCTGTTCAGGGGCGTAGCTAGAGCTTGTGGCGCCCGGGGCTATCCCTCAGACACGTAGTATTGCTGCTAATAGCTGGAAGTGCACACATACACTGATTTGTATGGATTTGTGTACATTAAGCACCCTTTAAATGAACAATAGTATGTTATGCACATCATAATCAATGATTTTTAAGGGGTGGAGTTCAGCAGAAAACTAAAGAAATGCACAAACCCACTGGGACATGAAAAAAGGAGAAAGACAAGTTCTATGGAAAAAGTATAAAGACATAATAAAATAGACATAGGTAAACATCCATTGGATCCAAAGTTTCGCTAGATTACAGTGCCCACTTCAGATTATGACAATCTGAAACTAGACAGACTAATAGCATGTCCATCTTAAGTTCAGGTTTCCACTCAAGCAATGATAAAACAGTGAAGAAAATGTCTTCTACAGGAAAAAAAGAACAAAGGACGGCTTTGCTTACAAAATGGATTTATGTGATAAAGGCTTGATTGAGTGTACCCTTAAGGTGTAAAATAGTCCCTTTTGAATTGGTAACAATAGAGTTACATCAGGTTAGCAGTGAAAGGGTACACCACATCCCATCAGAATACTGTGAGAGTGAAATGTTCCTGAGCAGAATAAACACAAACATAGAGTGACAAGCCATTAATAACTGAGATAGACAGCATAGCCAATCAAAGATGAACAGGGGACTGACCCAAAGGCTCTCTAAGTAAATGTTATTTAGTGGAAATAATAGGTCCCATCTGCCGTGAGGTATGGAATTTATTTTATATGTGGATGCCAGAGGTCATCATTCCTTGATACTGCTACTACTCACCCCCCAAAAAACCTATCAGTGTTACCATTTTCTCAGGCCTGTGAAGAGTTCAAGGGGGCCAACCTCACAAGATACACGCTTGGGCAAAATAATGGAGAGTATCTGCGTCTAAGTTCACAGCAAAGGGTGATCTTGGACTTTCATCTCTACAATAAAAGAACATCATTCTGAAAACAAGCATAGTATCTTGTAAAGGACATACAACACAACATATTTTAAGATAATGCCCACTGGTGGATCCAGATCCATTAAGGTCTTACACATAATTTGTCTAAAGTCCAAACAGAGACATGCACTTAAATCAATTATATTTTTTAAAAGGGAATTTTACACCACGCATAAATTGCAAATAACTTATAATGAGAGGCAAATAAACTTGCAGTTGTGTTTTCAAGGTTAGACATAGTAGTTTATTCATTAAAATAAACTACTTGTGGTATAGAGAGGTGAGTAACAGGAAGAGAATAGTGAAAACGGACTTTTGAAGTACAAAGCAGCTCACTTTAGAAAGCATGTGTGTTTATGGGATGCATACTTCAAAGAATTTGTCTCTAAGTGCCTGTCACCATATCATTACCTAGGAGACAGACCTTAGAAAAGGGGATTTTTTTCCCAATGATCAACCCTAGATCTTTAAATCTCCAGCTTTCCAACATGGGCACTTTGCATTTGACTTGGCCCAAGAAATGTGCCTCTTATGACCGGATCACTTTATTTACGACACTACCAATATATACATGAGATAACAAATAGTTTTCGAAGAAAAGAGCAATAACTTAAAACAGCACAGTTCTTTAACTTATTAGCTGGAACTGGGGAAAAAATAAAAAGGTTCACCTCCATCACTTCTTTTAAAAGGTAATGTATGATTTCACCGCAAGTATAAACATTTTTATCTTTTAAGTATGATAAATAACTCTCGTCTGAAAAGGTTGTTTTTGTCAGTCAGTGCAAGAAGAATAGCAAATAAGAGAAAAACTACAAAAAATAAATTAAGCGCACAAAATGCAAAAAGAATAAGGCACACAACAGCATTAAAAAGCACTTATTTTCATGCATGCAAATTCATTAAACAAAGACCAGGTGTTTTCTTCTTATTCCCAGAGTACCCGTGTTGCAAAGTAGATTTTTTTCATTTTTAGAAAGTTTAGACACATTTAAAAGTCAGTTTTCCGCAGTGGAGATTAATTGAGCATATCATTTGGGTTTGTTAGGTTTGATTATTTTCCCTTATGCGAGTTCAGGTTCTGAATTTACATTATAAAAGGATGTACAAAGAATAGTCGTTCCTGTTGACTTCCTCACTGATTACTATAGCACCTTCGCCAGCGCAATGAAATCTGAGAGTTGTAAAGTAGCAGATGTTATTTGGTGTTACCTGAATAAAGATTACTCAATGAAAAGCAAAGCTACTTACAGCACCACATGTGCTTTTCAAAGCAGGGATTCCAGGATCATTTACCCATACCATTACACAATTTCTAATTAGCCGCCTTTTAATCTAAAGATCAAACTGAGAGCTTGTGTACACAGCACCAGAGTATTATATAGGTATGCAGGCTCTTGAAGATGCTCTGCCAGGGGCGATAGTAAGAGCAACAAAACACATCCAGACACTTACATACAAATCTAACAGGCCGCGACAGAGTGCAAAACGAGTCTGGGTGCTGTTCTTTATTCTTTCTCTCAGTCTCACCTTGAATTATTTTATCAGTAAACTGCAGGCAAGTCAGAATGGTGGTCTCCACGCACACTCCAACTTCTAGACACGATGAGGGGCGGGCTAGCGAGCGTAGGGGGCAGTGAGCGTGTAACGCGTCACACTGCTACAGTGCGGCGAGGGCTGGCCAAAAATGTCCTCCAGGGCCGTCATTGGTGACGCTCATGCACACCGCGCTCGCTACCACTGATTGACGGCCCTGGAGGACTAGTGTCTGTGCTAACTTGATGGCTGGGTAATGGCCGGGTTTATTATCAAATCGCCCTACAGTCACAGAGGCCGTTGCCTCGGCTCAGCCTCCCTGCAGTCCAGACAGTCAGTGCCGGCCCGTGCGGCCGCCTCAGAAAAGGTGCTGCATGGGGCGGACCGCACCTCCTGCCCCCCCTGCCTACGCCCCCTTTACTTTTTGCAGTAGCGATTGAGACGTTGGCATCTAGATTACGTCAGATTCATCGTGATAGGGCGTTTCAGTGTTTTCAGCTACAAATGTTGATTTCGCTATATGCTGACGAAATCACTTTATATATTAGGGAGCCTCAGCAAAATCTTAACCCCCTATTGAGAGAATTCCTGGTGTTTGGACAGCTCTCGGGTGTTAACATTAATTGGGTGAAATCGCAATTTTTCCCACTTACCCCTGCAGGAATGTCTGACATAATATCGACAGACAAAATATCTACATACAAAAATATCGACACAAAAATATCGAAATCAAAAATATCGGAGTCATATCTTCATAAAGGTAAGTACAAAAATATCGAAAAATTAATATCGTAGTACAAAAATATCGAAATTAAAAATATCGTTTTTTTAAATGTATTAATAATAATGTAAAAATAATTTTAAAATACATATAATTTTACAAATATTAAATAAAAATATTAAAACATAATTAAAAAATTAAAACTAATACATATACATTTAAAATAAATTAAAAACTTAATAATTTAATGTAATTTTATTTTTTTTAATTTCATTTAATTGATTTAATTTAAAATTATTTTATTTTTACCCTGTACGACTGTACCCCAAAAACCCAAAACTGACCCTGAACCCTAAAAATACCCCTTTACCCAAAAACCCAAAACTGACCCTGAACCCTAAAAATACCCCTTTACCCAAAAACTGAAAACTGACCCTGAACCCTAAAAATACCCCTTTACCCAAAAACTGAAAACTGACCCTGAACCCTAAAAATACCCCTTTACCCAAAAACTGAAAACTGACCCTGAACCCAAAAAATACCCCTTTACCCAAAAACTGAAAACTGACCCTGAACCCTAAAAATACCCCTTTACCCAAAAACTGAAAACTGACCCTGACCCTAAAAATACCCCTTTACCCAAAAACTGAAAACTGACCCTGAACCCTAAAAATAATCCTTTACCCAAAATTAATTAATATTATTTAATTACCAATTAATTATTCATTAACAATAACAATAAAGTAAATATATTAGCACATTAGCTGTAATTAATTAAATTTAATAATTAATATTATTTTTTCCCAATTAATTAATTAACAATAAAAAATTATATATATAAAAAAATTACTCTAATTAATATAATTAACTAATTAATATTAATTAATTACCAATTAATTATTAATTAAAAATATGTACAAAATTATATTAATTAATTAACTAATTAATATTAATTAATTACCAATTAATTATTAATTAAACATGTTTACAAACATATATTAATTAATTAATTATTATTAAATTACTTCCCACCCTATTCCCCTATAAACCCACAACCCGCTCTGATACTAAAACGCAAAATGTAAACAAATTTACAAATTTTCAAACATACATTACAAAACATGTTTAACAAACATGTAAACAACATAATAAAATACATAACACTAAAAATGTTTTCGATATTAGTAAAATTCGATATTAGTAACATACATACCTTAAAAAACGATATTCTGTCTGTCGATATTTTGGACATCGATATTCTGTACTGTGGAAATGAAAACATCGATATTATTGTATATCGATATTTTAATTTCGATATTTTGTCTGCCTACCCCCCTGCAGTCTCCAAATTCTCACTGGACTTTCCTATTGAATGGTGCGAGTCTGACCTTAGGTATCTAGGCATACAAGTGTCAAGAGACAAGGAGGAAACACTTCGATTAAATTACGGCACAGCGATAACGAAGTTGACGGCTAACGTCACGCGTTGGATATCTTTGCCCCTGTTGCTGGCAGGAAGAGCCTCTCTTGTAAAGATGGTGGTTCTCCCCCAATTTCTGTATTAACTTCTTAATATTCCTTATTACCCTGGAGCATTTTTCTTCAAAACACTGCGCACTGGGTTAATACGTCTAGTGTGGGGCGGTAAGCAACCTCGACTTAAATGGTCGATCCTTACGCAGCCCTATGATAGGGGTGGATTCGATATTCCCGACTTTGAGGCCTACTATATCAGTGCGCAGGCTCATTGTCGCCTACACCATACATGCCACAGATAGCCACTGAGGATTGGTTGGCACATCCTCTCATTCTTAGCTGCCTCATACACGGCCCTCTTAGTGCTATAGAGACACCGTTCACAACAGTAACTTGCACAGTGGATGCATGGAGACGTATGGCACGTCTCCTGGAATCGCAGTTGTTGTATTCTCTGCAGCTCCCACTCACATGCCAACCAAATATGGTCGTTCTACAAGAAGAGGGCTTTTGAGCCATGTGCAACGGCTATGTGTGGTCACATGGGGGGATTTGTTTCATGAGGGGATGTTGCGCACAGTGGAACACCTGTTCCAGGATGTGGGTCCAACGCCACTGGAGATTTTTCTCTATGTGAGATTGAGGCAGGGAATGAGGGCGATTCTTCCTGACTTCCCTTGTGAACCGGAAATTTTTGCTCCCTTGCATTTTATACTGAGTTCTTCCGATGGGAAACACCTGGTATCTGGTATGTATCGTACCATACGGGCACAGCAGCATGGGGTGGAAAGCTCTGCTCGCACTCATTTGAGTGAAGATCTGGAGCGAGAGATTACTGATGACCAATGGAAGTATTGCTGTAGTGTCACAGAATGTGTATCGGCTAGCTGTAGGTTCAAGGTCATGCATTACAAGTTTTCACAACGTATTTATTACACCCCTGCCAAAAAATACAAGTTTCACCTTTCAGATAATGACAGATGTGACAGATGTAAGAGGGCTGGAGCGGGCTTCCTGCATTTGGCATGGGAATGTCCGGCGATTTGGGAGTACTGGACGCAGGTGCATGAGGCCCTTGAACAAATGCTAGGCACTACGCTGGAGAGAGATCCTTTGCTCATGTTGATGGGATATATCGCACAAATACCCAAGCACAGTAGAAAGTTCTTACATATTGCTTTATTAATGGCCAAACGCAGAGTGGCTTGCCCATGGGGTAGGGGGAGGGCTCCAAAATTCAAGGAATGGCTGCGGGATATTATTTATTGTTAGGAGCAAGCATCTGTTTATGCATAGACATTACCGATGGCCTCTAGACCAAGAGATGTGTGGGGACCGTTACAAACATATCTATTGCGAGGGAAGGAGGGAGAGTCTGTCTCGTACCTAATGCAGGAGGAGTAATTGACTGATGCTTGGGGTGGATCATTCTCGCTTCCATGTGGCTTCCTACTGTCTTTTGCCTATGTAAACTATGTGTTAGAATATCTCATATATCTGTCTACCTTGCTGTTAAGATACACTGTACTGATCGCTTGAGCATCTCCGTCATGTTAAATGGTATGTTTTTTAATATCCCTATGCTGCCGTGATACTGCTATTACTACTGATATACTGTAAATGGAGGTCTGTTGATAATGTGGGCGAGAAATGTAGGGATGAAATGCCACACACAATACATCTACAGGGACGGTATGGATACGACGTCACTGCCTATTGTCACTTCTGATATACATGTCACGTTGTACAATTATGTATTTCTGTTGTTGTCTGAGAAACGTTATAAATAAAATAATAAAATAAAATACAAAAAAAAGAAAGTATCTCTTCCTTAGATTGTGTGCGGTGGGTAACACTGGTAGAACCTCCATGCATGTGGGAAAATTATACTTTTGTATTGTTTAGTTGGTGTGTGCACCCCTCTTATATCCTTGGAATATATACGATATTTATGCAGACGTTTCATGGTATCATGGTGTCAGCTGTATGTTGCATACGGGTTGCCATCAGGTTGTTCCCACCCGCCACCCAGTGAAGCTGATAAGGTGCCTGGTGTCTCTATGACCATTGCAACCTTGTCTCCCCAGCTCCTAATAAACAGTAACCAAGAAAAGTGAACTGCAATGCAAAACCAGGACAATACAAAGGACTGGACGCAAACTCCTAGCTGGCCAAACAGTACAAAAAGTCCTCCAATGCACACATTGAGCATGTGTTACAACCCGCTAATAAATTGAGTAGCAGTGGCCAGAGCTCTCAATTTTAGAGGCACTCTTTGAGTCAATAATAGGAAAGTAAGGATGTAGATCAAACGTAAGGACATAGGGGCATAATAATTAACCCCGGGCGGAGACCTCTGCTCCGCCCGCGGAGTGTGCAGAGATTTGCCTTCTCCACGTTCCGCAGAGAACGCAAATCTCCACACACTCCGTAGTTGAGCGGAGTTGGCCAGCTCCCGCATCCACCCCCTTTATAAAAAGTAATTGAACATTATTAAAAATTTAATTTAAAAGCACTTACCTGGCATGCGGTGCCCTAGGGCTGCCCTCCTCCTCTTCTTTGCCCTATCGGTAATCCTTGTGAAAACTGCACATGTATGTATGTATGAACATTTAGAGAGTGCACTGTAATCCTATGGGCATCCTGGCGCTGTGACACCTAAGTTTCTGACTAGGGATGTTGCCAACAAACCTGGAAAATAGCCAAGTCTTGATTTGTTTGCGGAACAACAATAGATCCTGTGTCTGTCTCTGTTCAAGGGGAAGGTTGTTCCAAAGATGCCAAGCTGCTGTGCCAAACGCTCTACCCCCGAAGGTTGCTCTCTTTGTTTTGGGTATGATCGCAAGATTGGCTGATATGGAGCGGAGGTTACGTGTAGGAACATACCATCCAAATCTCCTCTGTATTGGTTTGGGTCCAGATCCATGTAGGGCCCTAAACACGATACAGAGGGACTTAAACTATACCCTTTGAGCCACCGGGAGCCAGTGCAGCTCTGCCAGAGCCTGAGCTGAAGATGATCGCCATGGTCTCATAAGTACCAGTTTTGCAACTGCCGTGTGAATTCTCTGGAGTCTCTCAAGCAGATATTTAGGGGACTCCAGTAACAAGGCGTTACAATAGTCCAGGCGGCTCATAATGATACTCCTGACTACTAAAGCTCTGGCCTGAGTCGGTAGTACAGGCAGTATCTTCCGCAGTTCTCTATTGAGAGTGTAGCAGCTCCCCACCAGCTGTTTAACATGAGACTCTTGGTTCAGCTTAACATTAAAGCTGACCCCCAGGTTTCGCACCGTCCCCACGGGTACCAAAGGATTTTCCGTGGGAATAGGCCAGAAGTTGGTAGAGAGGACTGGCCTCATACAGGCATGGAAATTCTCCAGGGCCCCATCAGGATCACCTTCCAAAGACAGAATCAGCTGGGTGCCATCGGCATAGTTCACCTACCTAATGTTGAAGGATTTGATGATGTCTATCAGCGGCTGCATGTAAGTATTGAATAGGATGGGGCTGACTGAGGACCCCTGAGGTACCCCATGCTTGATGTCTGCAAAGTCCGATTGGAAAGGGGGGAGTGCCACTGCCTGCTGTCTATCAGATAGATATGACTGAACCCAACGCAAGGCTGTCCCCACCACCCCCAATTCCTTCAGCCTGGCAAGGAGGATCGTGTGATTAACCGTATCGAAAGCGGCAGACAGGTCTAGCAAGATTAAAATAGCTGATTGAACACTGTCTGCACACATTCGGAGGTCGTCCAGAATGGTTATCAGAGAAGTTTCTGTCCCATGACCTGGGCAGAACCCGAATTGCTCCTCCTCCAGCTTGTTGTTAGCCTCTAGGAATTGGGAGAGCGACCTGCTCACCAGGCGCTCCATGATCTTCACTGGGTATGGGAGAAGAGAGATGGGTCTATAGTTTTTCGGGGATTTAGGGTCTGCGGTTGGTTTGTTCAACAGGGGGTTACTATTGCGTGTTTCCAACAACATGAAACCAGCCCGCTACTAAAGGATTGGTCGCACAACTTGCGAAGAACAGGGAAAAATTCAGAACCAAGTTCTCTCCATATTTTATGGGGGAGAGGGTCCAAAGGCGAGCCTGAAGAAACTCCGGAGGCCACTTTGATAAAATTCTCATCAGAGGGCAGCATATGGTGGTCCAAGATAGCGTCCTGCTTCAATGGCATCGTTCCCCTGTCCCTAACCTCCAAAGCCCTTGGTATTTGTCCATCCTTCTGAGCTATATTGTCTGATCGTGCCTTTTCCTTCAGCCCTTCGACAATCTTGCTTATCTTCTCCAGGAAGAAGGAAGCCAAGTCGTCACATAACTCCTGTGTTGGTAAGACCTTATTTTTTACACATTCAGGGATAGCCATGCTTTTTACTATTTTAAAGATACATTTTGTACTGTTAGATGACTTTGAAATAATATTGGAGAAGTATTCTGCTTTGGCTGTGACAATAGCTTATTTATAAATTGAAATTTTCTCCTTTCAGACAGCTTTTTTTTCTTCTGCATATTGCATCCTTCGTTGTCTTTCTGCGTGTTTACAAGCTAATTTAACATTGCTCAAATTTTCGTTATACCATAAGGCGGATGGTCTTCCCAATGATCTGATATTTTTTTTAAGGAGCAATCTGATCTAGCTTCCTGTTTATACATCCACGGAGGGTTGTGTAGTCCGCGTCCACCTGTTTATTTGGATCAAAAGAGTTCTCTACATGAAAAATGGGGGACTTATTTGCTGTCTTCAATAGACCCTTCCAGTCCCTCCCCAGAAAGCTTCTGTCTCCCTTGGGGGCTGGCCTGGTCATCTTGGTGTACATCACTCTGAATTGAACCAGGTGGTGGTCCGACCAACCCACCGGCAGAACTTTGGGGCATATTAGCAAGGGCGATATCGTCGCTTCAGCTGGACTTTTTGCCGCTAAAGCGGCAATATTTTTGTCACCCTATTAGCAAGCTGTCGCTAACAGCAGTTAGCAACAGCTTGTAGGCGATAGCTACAGGTTTGGGGTCCGCTTTGCATGTCAGCGATATTTATCGCTAATGACATGCAAAGTGGGCGTCCCCGACCCGTTAGCGACTGAAAGCAGTCGCTAACACAGCTATCCCCTTTAAGCAAGGCAGGCGAAGCGATAAAAAAAATCACGATAAGCGCGATTATCGCTAGAACCTAACACCTGCTCAGACCTTGACTTAACCTGTATATCCAATGGGAGGTGGATATTCAGGTTAAGTCAACCATTAACGTTAATGACTGAATATTGCTGTATTTCCAGCGATATTCACGCATTGAGCCGCTATCGCACGTTATCTCTGCGATAATATCCGGCGATAGGCGGCGATAAAATGTGCTAAGCTCATTTAGCGATAATTATTACTTGTGTTGCTAATATCCCCTTTGTCCATTATAATCGAATCTTCCCCGGCAAAGACTAGATCCAGTACATGCCCTCCGATATGGGTTGGTTTGGTAACCCATTGTAGTAGGTTCAAATTAGCACATGGTTGAAGGATATTGTTATAGCCTGCATACATTTTCCCAGTGGTCCAAAGATTGAAGTCACCTAACATCAATAGACGCGTATCGGTGAGTGCCATATTGTTGAGTACATCAATCAATCCCTGTTGGAATAGACCGCTAGCTACCCCTGGGGGATCTATAGCAGACCATGCCTGTCATCACATGACCTGCCGGGTCTTTTATGGAGAAGCCCAGTATTTCCAGACCCACCACCTCGTCAATCTCCATGGGTGTAATATCCCAGAAATCCTTGTTGATAACCCCAACCCCAACTGCCTCTGTCGCTGGATCTAGGTTTATGAAACACTTTATACCCTTCAGGACATATCAGGCCCAGCTCTAGATCTGACCCTACATCTGTCCAGGTCTCTGTCATAAACAGTGCATCTAATTTAAGTGTGTATAGCAGTATTTGTGTCTCAGTAGAATGCTTTGGAAGTGATCTCACATTCAACAGTACACAGTTTAGAATATCTTGCTTTAATAAATCCGAGAACGGACCAGCTGTTCTCTCCAGTGTGAATTTACCAACTGCGTTCTCCTGCTCTCCTAAATCCGGTAGCTGCTTCCCAGAGTGCAGAGGTTAGGTTCCCTGGTGGTATTGATACTAAAACCAGCAGCATGGCTGGCACTGTGCGTGGACGGGTGCAGACGAGCTTGCCTTTGGCGCACCCACTGCGCGTGTCCGCTGCGCATCAGTCCCAGCATGTACTTTTATACCCAGGGAAGCTAGACTGCTGACCTCCCTTCAGGGTACTGTGGGAAGTGGTTGAGCATCACTTCCGGTTTGTGGCGCCTCCCTCCAGACAACCAGAACAATTTGTGCTAGACCTGGGAGGACGCCGAGCAAGATGCAAGTGTGAGTGAAATAAAAGAATTGAACAGTTTTTAAAATTACATGTGCAATACGGCGATTTAAAAAAAGCAGATATGTCCTAGCAATGAATGGAAAGCCCTTTTCCAGGCGCTCTCCTCGGGCAGTTAACTACTGAGCTTTCAGCAGTTTTAGCAGTTACAGGCTTGTTAGGGAGCCCTTTCCCAGGCACTCCTCTGTTATGAGCACTGATTGTGTTCAGTTTGTCAGCCTTAAGCTCTTCCTCCTTGCACACGTGCGTGCATTTCTGCACAAAATGTGCATGTGTGGTCACGCGTACAAGGATCAGCTAGACAGCGAAGAAGAGGAGGAGGGCAGCCTGGGGACGCCGCATGCCAGGTAAGTGGTTTTAAATTTATTTTTTAACAATGTTTAATTGCTTTTTATAATGGGGGGTGGGCGGAGGTTGTTTTCAATTCCGTGGTCCTCCGCGTAGCCTCCCTACACACACTACGCCTGGGGTTCATAATTATAAGGGGATATTGCCACCAAAACGTCACTAACTTTTAGTGACGTTCTGGTGGCGATAACACCTTTCCTTATTTAGAAAGCGTTGTAAAGCCAATTAAAGTGGTTTAATGCCACTTTGTAAATAAGGCCCCTTTTCACGCTTCACTTAGCATGAAAGAGACATGCTATGGGTGTTGCAGTAGGGGTTTACCGCAACTCCCATTGCTTTTTGATGCTACCTCAGATTTACAAGGCTTGGCAGCACCAAAAGCCAAGACCAGGGAATACCTGATCTTAGACTGGTGGTATGAGGAGAAATTATTACTTTCTCCTAGTTTTTTGCTCTTCCTAGGTCTGCCACCTTCTGCAACACACATGGAAAGAGCAAGTCGCCTTTCAAGATTGTTTATGTGCAGGAAGGTGTATAAACAATAGCCCCTGCAGCAGAGGCAGCCGTGCAGCATGGCACAAGGGTCACCGTGCTGGCACTAGACAGCTTTATTAGTGTCAGCACCACGGGAAGCACAGGGGTGTGCCGCATTTTTGTAAATACGGTGCAACCCTGTGTTTTAAAAATGTCAGAGCACGCGTTACCAAATGTGGCGTACCACAGCGCTCTGGCATTTGGTTGTAAACATCCCCCATAGTTTCCTAGGGATCAGTAGGTGAGGGGGTCAAACTGGTAAGAAAGGAACCACCCCATCCCCACAAGGATATATTATAATAATATAATATTAGAACCCAGTGCAAAGGAACCTTCTTCACTCCTGCTCTACTGAACCCATTTAACCAAGGGAAATATAATAATTACAAGTCTATAGAGGCACTTTATTGTGTTAGCCTGTTTTGTTAATTTATTATATTAATCCTTTATTTTGATTTCTTATTTTAATGTATTGTGTTCTTTCATAAGAAGGAAACAAGATGTCTGATCAGGCCATGGACTCTCCACCTAAATTCTTGGCCACTCCAGGTTCACCTCCAATACCTTGGGAACAATGAAAGAAATGTTTTTTTACATGTATGTTAGCTATTGGAGGTGATAAATATGGACCTGTTAGGAGTTAAGGTATACTGTTACATCACTTAGGAGTTGAAGAGAGGAGACTGTAGGAGAACCTACCAGAAATCTCTCTTGGGGTGGGAGATGGACAACCTTTTAATGTATATGAAATGTCTATCAAAAAGCTTGATTTAAGATTTATTGCAAAAGTTAGTGTTGTGATGGAACAACATAAATTTTTCACACGAGCCCAACAGTTAGAAGAAGATATAGATACATATGTGGGAGCTCTACGTGGGTTGTCTCTAACCTGTAAATTTGAAAACTTAAGTGATTCTCTTATTAGAGATAAAATTGTGAGGTGCACTAATGACAAGAGGGTGAGAGAAAAGTTGTTAACGAAAGACCTTGATCTTGAGGCGACAATTCAAGTTGTGAAAGGAATGGAACATGCTTCAAAATGGCTGAAAGAAATAGATACTTTATCCAAAATTGAAACAAAGTCTATGAGTATCAGCAATAAAGTATCTCCAATCTGCGTTGTTCAAAAAACTTTTTCTAATGATCCTGCGACGAAAGATTCTGAGGGAGCAAAGAAGAATACAGTGGGTGATGGAAAAAAGAAAGATACTAGAGAAATAAAATGTTTTCGTTGTGGTACTCCAGGACATATTTCTAACATACCATCAACTTAACGTACCATCAACTTAAATTGATGGTACGTCAATCGGAAAGGGCCTGGAGACGTAACTATTCCGAACCAGCTAGACTACAATATACTTCAGCTCGCAGAGACTATAAAATAGCCATAGTCTCTGCCAAATCGACCCATTTCTCGGATAGAATCTCCTCCTCAGATAACAAATCAAAAGAAATCTTTAAAATCATGAACGAACTAACATCTGACGACAGAACACTCCCAGGCCAGACTCCCACCCAAGAATCCTGTGACGCCATCAACCTTTTTCTCACCGAAAAAATCAATAAAATCAAGGCATCCATTCCCACGGTCCCTCAATTCATCACTCTGGAAACCCCATCTAACAACACTTCTACGCTCACTGAACTTCCCCCCATCAATGTTACCTCCCTAGTACAGCTTGCCTCCCGGATAAAATCTGGATCCCCGCTTGACGGCTGTCCTCCATCAGTCTTGCGAAGAGTCTGTCATTCTTTACCGGAATGCATTCTACCCCTCCTGAACTGCTCACTCAGCACAGGCACTGTCCCGAGTTCCTTCAAAAAAGCAGTCCTCGTCCCGCTACTGAAGAAACCTGGCGCAGACCCAGCGGAATTGTCCAATTACCGCCCTATCTCGCTCCTGCCTTACTTCTCTAAACTCCTTGAAGCACATGTCACCAGGTGCCTCTCCAACTTCATTGAGTCTTCATGCTATCTGGAGCCTAATCAGGCCGGGTTCAGACCTTCTTTTTCTACCGAAACTGTCATTCTGGCGGTACTCGACACGCTGAGAAGAAATGCCGACTCAGGAACCCCCCAGGCTCTCGTCCTCCTAGACCTCTCGGCCGCATTCGACACGGTTGACCACAACATCCTGCTTAACCGTGTCGAACAGGCTGGCATCCACGACTCTGCTCTCAGCTGGATCCGTTCCTTCTTGACTGACAGATCCCAAGCTGTCCGCCTGGGCCCCTATTCTGCACCTATGACCCCCACAACCTGTGGAGTCCCTCAGGGCTCCTCTCTATCACCCCTGCTGTTCAACTTATACCTCTGTCCCCTACTCCATTCACTTCGCAAGTGGGACATTACAGTTTTTAACTATGCAGATGATCTGCAGATCATCTTTCCACTCAACTCCCCCAATGCAATAGACAACTTCCACTCTGCTATGCGCCACATACTAGAGTGGATGAATTCCAACCAACTGAAGCTGAACCCCGGGAAAACTGAGCTCCTCCTCCCAGGCGCCAGTCTCTCTGCCTGGGGCACTCACTTCTGGCCGTCCGAATTGGGCCCCCCGCCGTCCCCTTCCACCTCTGTCAAAAGCCTCGGCGTTATAATTGACGCCGAGCTCTCCCTCTGACCCCACATTAGTTCCGTGATCTCATCCTGTTCCTTCCAGCTTAGGAAGATCCGGAAGGTCTGCCATCTCCTTCCCACGCCGGCCCTGACACAGGTCATCATTTCTCTTGTGCTCTCCCGTTTGGACTTCTCTAATAGCATCTACCATGGACTCCCCAAAACTCTCCTCCACCGTCTCCAGGTGGTTCAAAATCAGGCAGCCCGGATCATCTTCAAACTTCCCAAATGGCAATCTGCCAGACCTATGATACACAAACTGCACTGGCTACCCATCGAACAAAGGGTGGCCTTTAAGCTGGGCTGTCTCACGTACAAAGCCCTCAATTGCCCCAGTCCTGCCTTCCTGGTTTCTCTGATCACCCCCTACTGTCCAAATCGCAACCTCCGCTCTACCCATCTCAAATCACTCAGCATACCTAAAACCAGAACCAATAAATTCGGCGGACGAAGGTTCGCATTCTTGGCCCCAAAATTCTGGAACTCCCTCCCCCTGTGCATCAAATCTAGCAGCTCCCTCCTCCATTTTAGGAAGCTGCTAAAAACTTTTCTCTTCCCCCCACCCTGCTAACCCTGCACTAACCCTCAGTTCTGGAATTTGATGTCTCACAGCGCCAGGAAACCCACGGTGTCAGTGCGCTTTATAAATCCCATTTAATAATAATAATAATAATAAGTTTTCAGTGTGCAGCAAGAGGCGTTGTGTGCCGTAATTGTGGGAAAAAAGGTCATTTTTCCAAGATGTGTAGGTCAAGATATACTCAAAGTGGTGTTAAATGTATAAATGAATCACCATGCGATAATGTGACAGAGATAACTGTACCTGTTGACTGAGAAGAATGTACCCATATTTGTAAAGTTGATATAAAAATGGAAGGGAAAGCTAAAGGGGCAAACATGGAAAGTGATGAAAAATCAGAGAAACCACCTTAGACGCCGCCATCTTGGGTGAGGAGCAGGCGAGCGGTCCAGTGCTCAGCCACTACCAGCCGCGAAGGTTCATAATGGCCACCCCATCTGGGAAGCGCAGTGGATGGGCGCAGGGGGCATGCAGGCGGGGCACAGAAGGTGCGCCAAAGGTAAGCCCGTCTGCGCAGGTCCGAGCATGGGCCGGGCATAGGGCTAGAAATGCTGCTGGTTCGGTCAAGACCAAGAAATATGGTAGGGAGGAGCTCCTAACACTTCAGCCCGGTCCCCATATTTGTGGTCACCAATTGGATGTATCATCATGGAAGGGCCCGGTAAGTTGTCAAGGATGCCAGAAATCCTTTCCATGGTCGCAGATCGCTGCTCTCACAGCCAGGAAAACTGATCTTAAGGGGGGATTAATTAATGCCAGATCCCTGCCTAAGCACGCGCTCCATGTTTATGACTTAATAGTGGAAGAAAACTTAGATTGCCTCTTTGTCACAGATACATGGCTTAAGTCGTGGTGCACCCCTGACATAGTGCACGCCCTACCACCTGGCTATGGCATACAAAAGGCGGACAGAGGGGAAAAACGGGGGGGAGGAGTGGCCATTATTTATAGGGAGTCATTCAACTGCTCTGTGGTTGAACTACAAAATCTTAAGGATGCCGAAGGGATGGATTTCCTTATTAAGATCAATGAGACCTTTACCTTTGCGGGTGCCTTGATCTACCACCCCCCCGGGCCCGTGTAAGGGCTTCATTGAGAGTATTGGGGAGGATCTGAGCACCCTGGCACTCCGGTTCTCCAACTTCACGATACTCGGTGATGTTAACATCCATCTGGAGTCCCCCACAGATCCATCAGCAATTTAATTTAGGGACACGATGGAGGTGTTAGGACTAGATATCCTTACCACAAAACCCACTCACGAAGCAGGCCATACTATTGACTGCATTTCCACAAACTTAACGGCACTTAAGACCAAACTTCCTATGGTACAAACATAGACAGACCATGCATTGCTACCATTCACCCTATCGGTAGAAGGGACTAGGAAGGGCAATCATGGGGGAACTAACTTTCAGGCCAGGCGGGAGAAATGGAAAGCCATTATGGGTCACCCGGAGCTGGTTGAGATGGCCAGGGAATGTAGGCCTCTGCTGACGGGACATCCGGATGTGGACAATAACACTTTTAGGGAATGGTTGTTCGAACTCAAAAACAAAATAGGCACTGTGAGAAGGGGAAACAGGCTTGGCCAAAAGAGACAATCAGCCCCGTGGTTCAATCAGCAGCTCAAAGCTAAACAAGGGGAGGTACGCAGAGCAGAACGTAGATGGAGGAGAAGCTACTGTGTTGAGGAGCGAGGGAAATATAAAATATCCAGGAGTGCATACTATGTACTGATTAAACAAGCCAAAATGAAGTTTTATACATCAGCGATTGAAAATGCCAGTAATAAACAAAAAGCTATCTTCAAGATTGTAAATTGCTTTAATAAATTCAAAACACTATTGCAAGAAATTCCCCCCTCAGAGAGTCTTTGTGATACATTGCAGACTTCTTCGAGGAGAAAGTACAGGGACTTACGAAGGATTTCGCAGTTCCTGTCTTAGAAGCAATAGATGGTTGCAGGGAGGGGACCCATGCTGTGGATCAGCTGGTGACCTTTCGGTCAATCAGTCTTGAGGAGACTCACCGTGCAATACTGGCAGCCAAATCTGGCTCACCGTTTGACCCATGCCCCCCCTCGCTCCTACACTTGATTGTTGAGGTAGTGAACCCGGTGATCAATCAAATTGTAAACACCTTACTGGCCACAGCAAATATTCCTCCTGAATGGAAACTAGCAGCGGTTAAACCGCTGCAGAAAAAATAACTGCCCGACCCTACCACACTATCTAACCTCCGACCAATCTCACTACTCCCTGTACTATGTAAGATCACAGAGTCTTTTGCTAATAAACAAATGACCAAGTTTTTGGAGGACAGCGAGGCGTGGCACCCTAATCAATCAGGCTTTAGAGCACAGCACTCGACCGAGTCAGCTCTCCTGTTCACCACTGATACCATCCGCATGGCTCTGGACCAGGGTAAAAAGGCCGTCCTGATCCTATTAGATCTGTCGGTGGCCTTCGACACGGTATCACATGCCATCCTGATTGACCGGCTAAAAACATCTGGCATTACTGGTACAGTCCTGGAATGGATTAAGAACTTCTTGAGTGGCAGGAGACAGGTGGTCACTCTGGGCGAATTTTGCTCAAAGGAGAAACCCCTAATGACGGGAGTGCTGCAAGTGTCCAGTCTGAGCCCGACATTGTTTAATGTTTACACTACTCCTCTGATCAGGTTGATATCATCATTCGGCATTGATGTGGTGGCATATGCCGACGATACTCAACTGATCCTGGTCCTTGATAAAGACACTCAGAACTGGGAAGAAAATCTCAAATGTTACCTGACGGCTACATTCGATTGGATGAGGATTAACCATATGAAATGTAACACAGGCAAGACTGAGATTATGACAATGAGCCCACGGAACAAATTTGTTCCCAAATTATGGTGGCCGGGAAAGGCAGAAATACCGCCCCACACCACCGATTCGGCCCGGAACTTGGGGATTAACTTCGATGCTGCTTTGTCATGTAAGCAACAGGCATTGAAAGTAGCAGGGACATGTTTTGGCATCATCAAAGGACTAAGGAAGTTTTTTGATTTGTTGCCGCTGGAGGGAAGAAAAACAGTCACTGTTGCCCTTGTAACTTCAAAGATAGACTATTGTAATAGTCTATATGCGGGGACCACTAAAGCAGTTACCCATAAACTCCAGATGGTGCAGCATGCAGCAGCCAGGCTGCTGCTGAAATGGCCGAAGAGATCATCAGCATCTGCCGCGCTTAACACCTTCACTGGTTGCCAATAATTAAAAGGGTCCTTTTCAAGATACTGATTATCACTTTCAGAGCTGTCCATTCCGTGTGGCCAAAATACCTACGAAACAAGTTTTCCAGGTATAATCCAACACGTGCCCTACGCTCCTCAAATGCTAATTTACTGTCTATTCCAGCTTTCAGACTTAGCACGAGAGGGGGTAAATCATTACCAGTTCTGGGAGCAAAAGCCTGGAATACGCTTCCCCCTCACCTTCAGGAAATTGAGAGGGAAAAAGATTTCAGAAAGGAACTGAAAACCTTTAAGTTACAGGACACCAGCGCTAGAGCACTAGTGTGATAGTAGGACTAGTTACCATTAACAGCCCGGCTGTCCTATATATCGATGAGCTTTTTATTTTCAGTGGCGCCTTGATGCTCCTTGGAGCAACAGCAGCGCGGTACAAATGATGCCTTACATTACATTTTACATTACACTGTATCATTAATGTAAATGATTTTTAGATACAAGTACTGGTTGACTCTGGGAGTATGTACACTTTAGTATCAAAGGATACACTATCCATAGAACATTATAATGATTGGTCTGACCCTGACATAAAAACAGTGGGGTATGGAGGTAAGAGAATAGATATACTAGCGATGAAATTAATGAATATTTCAGTTATGGAACAAGAAGTTGATGGACAGGTATATCTACCAATTATGGATCTAATCTTTTGGGTTGGCACCACCAAAAAGATCTTGGTATAAAGTTAGATCCTAATGCAAAAAATCATGTTATTGTGTCATTACCAGAAAATCCTAATGTGAATTCTGTGGATACATTTGAAGAATGTATTGCCAAAAAATTTCCACGGGTCCTTAAAGATGATTTAGGAATATTAAAAGGATTTTGCCACAAAATAATCTTCAAAAAGGTGCTGTCCCAGTTGTACACAAGTTGCGCAATGTGCCCCTTATGATGAAGAAATCCTTACAAAAAGAATTGGGTAAGCTGTTGAGTCAAGGTATAATTGAACCAATTGAATCACCTGAATGGTTGGCACCAATCGTTGTGGTTCCTAAGGAGGGTGGCAAAATTAGGCTATGCATTGATTTGAGGGATTTAAATCAGAATATCTGGGTTGACAGGCAACAACACCCCAATATTTCGGAAATGTTGTCTGCCATGTCTGGAGGTAAAGTTTTTTCAGTTGTTGATATGACGTCAGCATATCATCAGATCAATCTTCACACTGACTCTAGAGAATCGACTTCCTTCGTCACTGCCTTAGGGGCATTTCGGTATTTGAGAATGCCTTTCGGGCTAGCATCTGCAGCTGCAGTGTTTCAAAGGGTAATGACGAAGGTATTTTAAGGGTTTGGAAGATGTCTGGTATTTTCTGGATGATATTATGATAGGAGGAAAAGATGATACACCATGATGAGTTGTTAGACAAAGTGATGAAGCGTTTGGAAGATTATTGACTAACTGTCAAGCGTGAAAAATGTCAATTCAGGAAGAGATCTGTTACGTATTTAGGACACACTATATAAGGTGATGGCATACAACCTAAGCAAAGCATTGTTCAAGGCATAAAAGATGCACCACGCCCAGAAAGCAAAGATCAATTGAAGTCCTTTCTTGTGTTGGCTGAATATTGTTCAAATTTGTAAGGAACTTTATGGAAATTGTGGAACCTTTAAGGTTACAAATGAAAAAAGAGATGATATTTGAATGGGATGATAAGTGTGAAGATGCATTTGAGAAAATCAAATGTTGTATCATAAAAGCTCCTTTGTTAGGACATTTTGAAATATATGGGAAGACTTACCTGACAACAGATGCCAGTGGTGTTGGTTTAGGAGCAGTATTAACCCAAATTGTTGATGGTAGTGAAAGGATTATCGGATTTGCTTCGAAGAGGCTGCAAGGTGCTGAGAAAAATTATTCTACAATTGAAAGAGAAGCCCTTGCATGTTGTTGGGGAATCAAGCATTTTAAATACTTTCTCTGGGGCTTACCGTTTAAAGTCAGAACAGACTATAAACTACTGATACATTTGTTCAAAGGGGGAAGAGGTTTAGAGGGAGGAGTTACTCCTAGGATATCAAGATGGATGTTGTCTGTTTTGGAGTATAACTTTGAAATAGAATATTTGAAGGGACTTAAAAATGTAGTAGCATATTGCTTATCACGACTACCTACGAGGAATGAAATTACAGAAGTTAACGATTTTGGATCTGAAGTGAATGAGGAAAGTAGGATCCATGAATGTGTAGCATTGAAGAAGGAAGTATGGGGCGTTGCAATGAGCAATGATCTGGTATTAGTAAGGATAAAAGGGTACATCAGGAATGGTTGGGAAATCAGTATGAGTTGTGATGAGCACATGAAAGAGTATTGGAGTATCAAGGATGAGTTGAGTATAATTGATGACAAGATAATGAGGAGAGATCACATTGTACATCCTGTCTGTCTTTGGAGTCACATTATTGAACTAGCTCATGAAGGACACCTTGGAAGGAGCATGACGAAGAGAAGAATCAGACAAACATATTGGTGACCAAAGTTGGTTAGCATGGTTGAAGAAGTGATTAAACATTGTTAGGCATGTGCTAATAGTGACAACTTAAAGACAGTGAGGGAACTGCCATTTAAATGTGTAGAGGTACCTGCTAGACCATGGGAAAGGTTAGCAATGGATTTCTTGGGCCCTATAAACAAATTAGGTTGTGCAAATAGATTTATTTTTGTACTTGCTGATTATCACACAAAGTGGTTTCTGTACAAGACAACAACAACAAATGTAATCGACACTAAAACTGTGATGGGATTTTTGGAGGAAGTTTTCATGGAAGAAGGTGTACCTAAAGAAATTGTATCGGACAATGGTGTACAATTTGTATCAAGGGAAATGAAGGAGTTTATGGAAAAATGGGGAGTTATTCATGAAAGAGTGGCTTTATATAGACCACAAGCCAATGGAATGGTAGAAAGGATAAATCTCTTAATAATGGACAATATCCAATTGTCATTAGCCAATGGTCTACCTTGGAAAGAAGAGTTAAAGAAGCTAGTTTGGGCACATAGGACTACTCCTCATGCTGTTGCAGGGGTTTCTCCCTTTGTATCTCTGAAAGGGAGAGAACCAAGTAGAAAAGATAATCCCAGTTGGTTAGTTGTCAAAGATCGTGTATGGGTATCAAGGCAGGCGTCACAGAAAAAGAAAGGGAGTCACAGAAAAACAAAGGGTTACAGAAGAATATTACAATATGAGAAAAGGAGTGAAAATGCAAAATATTGTGGTTGGAGATTGGGTTGTCACCAAAAGAAGTGGGGTGGTCATGAAAGGAGATAGCAAATGTTCTGTTCCTCTAAAAGTAATTGAGGTAAAACGCAATGTGGTAGTATCGGAAAATGGGTCGATTTGGAGGATTGGGAGTGTTTGTAAAGTACCTAATATACAATACAACCATCGTCATTTGTCAAAGTGATACCGTGAAATTCCTTATGAATGATTCTTCTAAACTGGTACTTGTATTATTTATGATGTTTCATGAGGGGGGAGAAGTGTAGAGTTAATGTAGTTAAAACAATCCATAGTTACATAACACACTGATTGGCATGTGAGCTGAAATGTCCAGACAGAATGTAGAGTGTCTTGTTTGAGGGATTCCATTTTAGGTCATTGCTGTTTTGGTAGCGCTGTAAGCAGTACTGCTGTGCTGAAGATATTCATCTATCCAGAATAAACAACTTTGAATCATCTTTCTGGAGGTGTGATTACTACAAGTTGGCTGCAGCGTGGCTCCCATCTAGAACTAAAGTTGATGACAGTTGTAGCAGAAATTCATCTGCAGCCTACAGGGTAATTTGTGGAAGGGATCCCATATCTTGTAGGAGAAGCAAGGCAATGTCATCTCCATCCGACTCCTTCAATAAGGCACTTGAGGAGGCACGCAATAAGGCACTTGAGGAGGCACATGGTAGATAACAGAAGGTGGCTGCCATCATGTACCGAATGCTTGCTGTCACGGACTTATTCCTGAGAGGGGACCTACTGAAGAGGATGGTGTGCTCATTACCTTCTTGTGGAGGTCTCTTAGTCATCTTCCAGGGAACTACTGTGACCACTGGCGGGCAGCACCTGATTCAGAAGATGTGCCTAGGCTCTCCACCGAGTCCCAGGCCTCTGTCGGTACATGAATAATGAGCCTTCTGTCTCCTCATAGCCTTCAGTTTGTCAAAAAAAAGATAGCATATTTTAAACTCATTTCTTTCAGTTTTGTTTTGAATCCTACAAAAATGAGGTCCGCTGGTGTAAAGTCAGAAAAAAACACAAGTATCTGATCTGTTTTCCACTCTGCTCTCAAGAGTGCATCCTGGTCCTTATAATGTAAAGGTTTGGTGACCATTGGTCTCGTTGGAGAACCCAGCAGGTACTTGATGGGCCCTCTCTTAGCAGAAGTAGGGTATGAGATCCTAAAGAGGCACATGGTCATTAACCCAGGTTTAAAGGTAGTCCACTATATTGTGCCCTTCACAGCCCTCAGGCAAGCCAACTAAGGTAATGTTGCTGCAGCGAGACCGTAACTCTGCATTCTCCACCCTGTCTTCAAGGAAGCAAATTCACTCAGTTAAGTCTGCTGTTAGAGGTCTGTGCTTGGGGTATAGTTCTTCTGATGTCTTCTCCAAATGGGCAACTTGTTCTGCCAGTTTTTTTTATGATCATCTTGTATCAAGTTTACAATGATGGCAACTGTTCCCACTTTCAATTCAAGGGAAATCTTGGATTTTTCTATGGCCTTTAGCAAAATTTCCAGTTAGTCAGTTTCCATTGCCGATGTGCTAGGCAAAACTGCATCTTTTGATGGCTGTGGTGACTGGGGATCAGCTCAGAGTAGTGTAGTCTTGTATCTTAGCGGCACTCCTGGAAATTGAGAGCGAGGAGTACGGCAGGTCAGGATTAGTAAATGCAGCAGAAGGATCTGCGCATCACTGTCAGATCATAGGTCAGAGAGGAAAGGGGAGTGGGGAGTGGGAAAAAATTGCATTTTTGTAATGTAGAATAAAATAAGCCCCTACACTTACTGCTGTCTCCTACTTTTATTAGGTTATTCTAGCACAGTAGCACAAGTAGTCTCATTCCCCAATCCTGCTGGCTCAACACAACAGACTCCCGAGAAGCTGGACCCAGGAGCCAAAGTCCTCTTAAGTGCCGTCGCCCACTGGGCAAAACTATGCACATACATTTCAGCTCTGTCAACCTCTTAATTCAAGGAAGAGTCTTATCTAGGGCCCTGGGCTCATCCTCAAAACAGATATGTTCAGGGCACAGTCGAATGGCATAGCCTCCGCTACTCTCCACCAGGCTCCCAAAGGGGAAGCTCGCCTGGGCAAGACTGCTTCTCACAAAAATGTATTGGGTATGCTGTGCTCACATGGGCAGGGCAAGATCACATTTGTTCTCCAGTCCCCGTCATTCCAGCCCCATTCAGGTTCTCAGATAGGACATCAGTGGCTGCCATAGTTCAGAATCTCTGGAAGTGTCTAAGGCCTAGCACACTTAATGCCCAATTACTCAACTGGCTGACCCCTGTCCCGAGCTAACGCATTCAACAGCACCTGATCATCACAGGGTAGTTTGGGTGGTCTTTCAAGATACTGCAGTCTGCTGTGGATGGAGAGAGGCACACTTTGTCAATGTCATATCTCTAGGCCCGCCTAGCCGGCCAAAGGACCTGCGCGGGACTCCGCCATCAGTAACTCCTGGGCCTCTAAAAATCTAGTGCACCACAGCCAGTGCTCAGCTTTCAGCTAGTGCTGCTCTAAGAGTCAGCCAGGGATCAAATGTAAGCTCAGAAGGGCCAGAGGGGGCAAGAAACTCAAAGAGGCTTGCAGTCTACCTCACCCCTCATGACACAGTTCTGTACTGTTATCCGCTCTTAGGTGAGGCCTCTGGGTCCAAGCTGATGTTCACCCAAACAGGCGCTACCACTCCTGGTACTGTGCCCCTACCCAGCCGCACCGCTTCTCAATCTAGTGGTGCAGAGAAAACGCTAATTGTGAGAGCTCCAAACTGAGAGCTCTGGGACTATGTGTGCACCAAAGGGGCCTTCCACTCCACAACCCATCTATCAGTGAATACATCATTTTTACCATCAACTAGCATGCCTGTTGCAGTTGCACATGCTTTTGTTTCTCTCTCTTAGCCCTCTAGAACAGCTAATCCTACGCCTAGTTCTTTACACAATTTCAAATTACTACATATATAAAATGACAAAAACAATTTTTATTTGAAGCAAATGCATTCTATCCTTTTATTTATCAATACACAAATCAGGTTAATTAAAAAAGTTTCTACAGTACTTTTACATCATCCAATTAGTAGAATTTTACATTGTCTTTAGTTTCCTTAGCTTAGCCTTTTGCAGAGTCTATCCATTCATTTCTGGAAAACTAGACATATTCCTCATGTAATTAGACTGCCACACCCTATACCACATGGTAGTATTTTAGTGCAAAGACAATTACAAAATATAAAAATATTGACATCTGAAGTATAAATGGGTTTAGAGGTGGGTGTCGGCAATAGGTATTCGTCTGAGTTCTACAATCTGGGAGGGAGGCATACCGCCGCCGTCCTGACTTCCAGGGCAGGATTCACTGTCGCTGATGTTCAGTGCCGACCCTGAAAAACAAATACAAAGTAAGAGCCGATGAGAGATCTGTGAGTTCGGTCACCAAAACACACCCTTTTCCAGCGTGATCCTTCTTGGTTAAGGGGAACAATGTTATACAGGTGTATTGGATTGTGGCATTGGACAGTCTCTTATGATGCACATATCACAATGGGCCTCCCTTTAGAAGACAGCTAACACTTCTGAATTATTTATGCATTTGTATCATTTTGATGTCTCTGGCTGTTAATCTGTTCATACATAATAATGATACATAGAGATATACAACAAATTTAACAAGACAAATTGACACATTCCGTACCCATGGCACCCATCTGTCAGCTCCCTCACTTACTTTAAATTACTTGAATAAAATACCAACCTAGCAGTCTATTGAGTCTCATTATGAGATCCGCTATTATCATCCACGGCCCAAGCAGATAAGAGCAGTGGTGCAGGTGGATTTCGCCAGACTACGACGACGAGTGAAAATGGATTATTTATTTAATTTTCCCTTGTGGTTGTCTGTCGGTTCACCCCCAACCATGCACCATCTCTCTTACCTGCATGGGCCGCACCTGGCTATAAATCCAATTGGGTTTGAACCATCACAGTTATGAGATCTATGGTAATTCAATGGTTCAGGAGTATTTTACTAAGATACCTCACTTGCTATAACTTGCTATAAGTGAGCAAAGTATCGAGGTGAAATACAGGCAGAACATGCAGAAATTGGGGCAGGAATTCGTGCAGAAATATCAACCCCCCCACAATTTTACTTCGCAAAAAAACCTTCAGGAATATTTATGCCTTCCCACAGTTATGTAAGCTCATGGTGTCTGTAATGCCAAGGGGGGTGAATTGCCACGCAGAAAACTGTCCAACACGTAATGGATCCATGGAGTTTTTGAGCAAATTCCTTCTATTCTAGGAACAATTATTTTTTGTTGTCCACCTCGACACATTGTATATACATAACATATAGTGCTGAGTTTTGTTTTTATCTAATAAGTGCATTTCCCTTTAATGTATATAATCAGCTCATGCCAGGAATGTTCATAGTCTCCATGGAAGTGAAGTTCTATTGAATGTCAGCTGGAGACTGGGAGCTGCACAGGCAGGATGACATCGTTGGTGCTGTACGAAAAATCCCAAAAATACTTCGTGAAATCTGTATAGATTCTGCCTTTTAAAAAATTCCTATAACCTTGGCCTCCACAAAATACAAACCAGTTAAATCCACCAAAAGCGCTGTTCCAGACATGAGGAGGTGACTGGTGCATTACTATTACAATATAAGGCATAAAATAAGGAAAGTTTAGACAAGAATACTCGATTGGAGTAAGATTCCTCAGCCTATTTGCATTAAAAACAATTGGAATGAGTAACATCTTTTAAAATATAATATTGTAGGACCTAGCAAAAAGCGTGAAACCATGGGCCATTTTACGAACCCTTTGTGCCACAGTTGCATAACTTTTTGTGACACAACAGAGAGGGGGGCGGGGGTGGGGGTGGACGACAAACCACCAATTGATATTTGTACACCACACAAAGCCAATTTATGAGGCTTTGAACGGCCTCATAGATATGGAATAAGGCAAGGAAGTTCAAATCGCTGTGTTGCCTTATTCTGAGCTAGGGAGGCGTTCAATGGGCATTGCTGTAAGTGTTTTCATGCAACACCTATGGATTTTGACGCATCCCCAGATTTACAAAACCATGTAAACCTGGGGATGCGCTGAAAGCTTATGCCTTCCCAAGGGAGGTGCAAGGAGAATTAATTTTATTTCTTCTTGTTTATTGTCTCTTTCTATGTGTGCCCCTTCTTGCACAAAAACAATTCTGCATGCAACTCAGGCACCCTTGCACCATGGTGCAAGGGTGCCAGTATTGGCACTAGGCTGCTGAAATTGGTGCCAGTGCAAGGAGAAAGGACACGAATTCACAGTATTGGTAACTTGCTGCCCTGCCCTCTGCCAGCATTATGGTAAATATGCCCCCATGTGTGTTACAACAGTCAAACTGACCTCACATGGCACAGATTGGATCACCCCATGCCCCAACTGTGGTCTCTCTCTATAGTAAAGTATAGCAAAATATTTTTCTGTTAAATATTAATGTAACTAAATTGCATTTTTTAATGTAGAACAAAATAAAAACAATGCTACAACACAATTAACTTAATAAATTAAGTAAAATGTTGTTCTGAAGATTAAATTACAAAAATAAAGTCCCACTTAAAATAAGTTTTTATTAGACTTTAATAATTATTAAAAGATATGTATAGAAATAATAGAAAATAATGTAGGTATTGTTAATAAAGATTAATGTCACATTAATTTATAAATTCAAAATGTAAAAATATTTTGTGATTAAATAATACATCTGTTTGAATTTTAGATATCTTTTTAACATTCAATTTGATCGATTTACATTTTTAACTATTTTACAGAATTTGATTTGTCATTATTTACAATGAGGTTTTATTTTAAGTCCCTACCTCCATTAGTGTTGATGGGACAGTATTGCAGTACCAGTAGTTTGCCATGTGTGGTGCTCTTCTTACTCTAGCTCTGAGCTAAGGTAATATACTACTGTTTTGGGTCTCTTTTGGTTGAAATAACTTTAGAAGTGCTGTCTGAATTGCAACGGGCATACTCCTTTGTGAGTGGGTGCATCTCCCTCACTAAACCCCTCCCTAATTCTCCCTAACCCTTCCTTACTCCTCCCTAAACCCCTCTCATTTAGTTGTAGTATTTCATTAGTAGTAGTATAGAACTACAAACTGCAGTTTGTGAATAGGCCCCTTCGACTGCTGCACCAAAAAAAGTGAAGAATGGAATCAGAGAATGGCAATGCAGTAGCATGTAATTTACATACTAGAGAAGTAAGCATGTGTGTATGGGTTGCTAAGTTTTACTTGTATACTCTTAGGTTCAGGCACCACAACATGTAACTTGAATGGGGAGACACAATTTTATTTCTCTGTATCCAGGTTCATCATCTACCAATTTAGGAGCCAAAATCCAAACCAATTTAATATACAGCTCCTTGCCATTACCAGCAATTCTTTATAACAAATAACAGTCATTTAACTATGCTGTGCAGCTCCTCAACAACTTTTACAACGTAACATAGTTGCATTGTATGGTTTACCTACACTGAGGTGGAATACTCTTACTGGATTTCAGCAGTGATTACAATCTAACGGAGGATACCATGTTTGGATGCCTTTCAGACTTACAGGTCTCAGTCACAGACTTTTTTTCCATTAGAGAATTGTCTTGAGGTCAGCCCCTTGTGCATGATTGGGTGACGTTAATGTCTATCTCAACTCCCTGCTCCAGACTTGATAGTTTGCCTCCCTATTCATGTGTATGTCTCACCTAAAAGGATTTCAGTCTCACAGTGTTCTTACTGGTTCTCTTGTATCCTTCCACTGCTAAGCGTGCTTCCATTCAGGGGACTATTTTTTTGTAAGCACTCATGGGAATGCATATGCTCACTCTCCCCCTTGTGCTGCTTCACCCTTTCACTTTCCCCAACCATTGCCCTCTGCCTTTCTTCCCCACACCCTCATAGCTCATCAGCTGCTTCCCACACCTCTTTCCATCCTGCTCACAGTTTTTTTTTAATCACCTCCGTCAATAAACCCACTGGTAGGTCAAACATGGATACCTGCTAATGGTGCAGCAGGTATTCAAAACAGCCCAGAGGCTTTTATAGCTTTGTTGTGTAACTCACTTTCCTGTGCCTGATTTGATGGCTTTCCTCCCTACTTTTGTATTTGTCCAGCCCAGAAGCACTTTAGTGTCAGAGTGTTCGGACGGAATGACGTGTCCTTCCACTGTAGACATCAGACCTTGCTGAGCATTGCATGGAAGGGATTCTTTTCTTTTACTCTCTTACTGCTCTCCATCATTCTCCAAGTCCCTCTCTTTCTCCCTCAGCCCACTTAGGATCGTCTTGAACCTAGTGCTAGCTTTCTTCTTTTTAACTTTTCATATGTAGCAAAAAAAGGAATAAGCATTTTATGGTTAAGACACCAATTGGAGTACAATTAATACCTTCTGTGGAGGAGTGTGACAGTTTTACTTTCCGCTTGATCCACTGTTTACAATGATACACCACTTCACACAGACCACACTCACACTCTGTTAAACACTCTGCATCACTGCTTTTGATATTTACTCTCTTAGCAGAAGAATCTCTGGCAAGCAAATATACATACATAATTGCATTGAAGATCGTTCTCCAACAAATCGCAGTTATAAATATAACTTGCTTCTGATCATCCCTCAAAATTACAATCCTAGCCCCAAATCTAGAAGCAAGCCCTTCTCCACCTCTCCCAAATAGCTGTCCCAAACTAACAGCAGTGCAACAGTCACCACTGTCAGCTCTAGAAGGGGGCAGGGGAGGGATCTACCACTGATACATCTTTTGCAGTCTCCTCTGAGATAGGGACATGGTCAGAAAGGTCCCCCTGATGTTGAGCCCTCTGAGTCTTCAGAACCCACTGCAGAGCCCAAGTATGCTGCCTGACATGCTTGACCAGCAGGATGCATCAGGCCATCAGTCCCGGGTGTTTCAGAGTCAACTTCACTGAAAGAAAAATAGCGACTGAAACATGGGCATCATAGCCTAAATGTCCTGCATTTTCTTTTTTGGGGGAAGGACACAAATCCGGAAGGTGCACAGAATGGCTCCAATGAAAGGGAGCATCGGGAAAGGAGTCAGATGTGGCTTCAGAAAATTGATAGTGAACCCAAAGGATGTCAAGAGATTTGCCATAATGTGGAGATGGGTGATGACCGTCTGGGGCACGCCTCCTTTAGCAGCCAGATTTTGAGGTACAGAAAGACTGGGACCCCTGACTTCCAAAGATGTGCTGCCACCACCCCCATCACTTTTGTGAACACCCAAGGGGCGCGGGCAAGACCAAAGGGGATCACAGTAAACTGAAAATGTGCCTGTCCCAGCATGAACCACAGATAAGGCCTGTGGAGCCTTAGGACGAGGATGTGAAAATGAGCATCCTGCAGGTCCAATATTACCATCCAGTCTCCAGGGCTTAGGTCAGACAACAAATGACCAGAGTAAGAATCCTGAACGTGCACCACCAAAGATAGCGGTTGAGAGGGTGCAGGTCTGAAATAGGACAAAGGCCTCCATCCTTCCTTTGGCATCAGGAAATAGCTGAATAACAACCACAGCCCAGTTTCTATGCAGACACCCTCTCGATAGACCCTTTGGACAAAACAGCTTGCACTTCATGCCATTAGGTGGACAGATGGTCCTCCGTCAGTTGTTCCGGGGATGATGGAAGGTGCAGCAGAGCAGCCAGGAAGGGTAGAGCTTACCTCATCCGGACAATTTACAGGACCCACCTGCCTGATAAAATGGTCTGTCAGACAGGTAAAATTCATTGGATCCTGTCTGCTACTGGGTGGCTGTGCTCCACAAAAGGCCACGCTAAAAGGGTGTGGCAGGTGAGCTGCTGGGAGTGGGCAGTGGATTGACTGGCATGCTGTGGGGTCTGTGGGTGGCACAACCTCAGGCACAAGATAGCTGGGAACCCTGCTGACGCTGAAGTGACTATATTGGCGTACCCTGCCAGTGGCAAAGAAAGATTGCAAGGGCTGTAGCGGTTGGCATGGCGAAGTAGACAAGCACAAGGAACGCACTGTGGCCCTACTCTCTTTGTAAATTGCAGAGCTTCATTTGCTTTTGCCCCAAAAATGTAAATCCATACAAAGTGCACGTCCATAGGGGACGATGGAACAATTCTAGAGAAACAGGTAGATCACAACAAGGCATGCCGACGTATAGCAAGACTAGTGGCACTGACTCGCCCAATTAAATCTATGGTATCCATGCTACAATGGATAGTAAATTTGGCAGCATTGCTGCCATCCTGTATAGCCTGGGTAAGTAAAAGACAAGGTATTCCGGTACAGTACCCACGAGAACGGGGGAATAGTGGCACAAAAGGCAACTGGCATTGACCAATTAGAGATCCAGGAAGGCATGCTGGTTTGCCCAACTGGTGGAAGCTTCCACTAGCATGCTCTTGGGGCAAGGGTGCTTAGCAAAAAAAGCAGGGTCACAAGGGATAGAACAATGGTGCCTCGCAATCTGGCCATTCACAGGGAAGCAGAATAAGGTGTGGCCCAGTCCACTAAGATGACGGTGAGTGCCTCATGACAGGGCAAAAGGAGCTCAAGTATTGGTTTTACCTAGCAGGAGAACTTCAGTTAGAACTTTGGCTTTGATTTTTTTTAAACTTTAGCTGTCCTCTCCATACCCATTGCAAAGGAAGCACTTTCTTCAGTGGCAGGGCCTGGGGGAGAGACTAGGCTAGTGTCAGGATAAATGTCACACCCATTGGCATCCTGGAGATCTTCATACCAGTTTTCTTCCTGGTACAGTTGCCCATATTCATCTATGCATCATACTTGTTATCAGAGTTCTTCCCAAATAAGGAATGAGACCTGCCTTGTGGGACCGGAAGACTAAGCAGCTTAGATGGAGTGGGCAAAGTTTGCAGTTCAATGGACACCAAGAGTGACCTCACCTCAGTTAAGTTCAAGCAGTGCTGACTTGGAGTTGGACAGCATGAATGGTGTACCTTGTCCATTGCCATCAATGTTCTAGGAACCGGCACGGAGCCAGATGCGGAGATGACCAATAGAGGTCCGGCAATGGTGTCAGAGGGTTCAACTGGTGCCGAGGACAATCTCACCAGTGGTATCCAAGATAAAGGACCACTCAGCTCTCTGGGGCCCACAGGCACACCAAAGTGTTGTTGGAAGGGATCCAAAGAGACACAACATGTCCAGGAACTCTTGGATCTGCCTTGATGTTGCAGATAGCCACAGAAACTCAGGTTGGGTCAGGATATGTTGCTGGATTGGCCCCAACATCAACCAACTTTGGAAGCGAGATCAAGAGGCATGGCAACACATTTGCGCCATCTCAGGTGTTCCAGAGAGGCAAGAAGGAGCTGACTCCCACTTTCATTTCCTATGTTTTGTCTTCAACTTACCCAAAGATTCAGAGCGCAATGACTATCAATCTCGGGATCGACTCCTGGAATGGGAATGGGAATGGGACAGAGAGTGACATTTGGATTTGGACCGGTCTCATCATTGTCTTCCAATGCCTAGCTTTGCCTTGCAGTCCTGAATGCCCCTACCCTAGGCACCACAGGCAAATCTGATGCAGATCAGCCACAGACATCTTGGAAGGTGCCATTTCCCTTGCTCACTGTGTAAGATTGAGTAAAAGGGACTCGAAAGAAACACCATTAGCTCCGGATCCATGTCTGGTAGTGCGGCAAGAAACAATCTGAAGTCAGCACACGAGAGCCGCACCTATATTGGCTCTGCATGTCATTTTGGGAGCTAAATTGCGATAGTGTGTAGGCGCATGCCATCACTTGACAGTGCACTGAGGTACTGCTAAAGATTATCAGGATCCAGTCTGGCCCCTGGGAAAGAATGCATAAGGCGAGGAATCTGCAGTTAGACGTCTCTATCAAAAATGTATTTACCGAAGACGAATATTGAAGTACAAGTGTAAAGCTACAGATGCTTCTAACAGCAAACCAACTGAGATCAAATGGAAAATAGACAACATAAGCAATGACGGAAGCAGAAGCTCTGCTCTAATAATATACGACACAGAGAGGACTCAAAGTGCAAATTCATGTTCTGGAAATCAATGATGTGGATTTTATCGGATTTGTAATGGTATTTATGCACCTGTGTACGAAGTATAATTTACTTTATACATAGTTTTTTCATTCACTCAAAGGAGCTGTATGAAACTAATGATATTATGGCACGCCACTACTTCCATGGATGATGTGGACACAGGAGCAGTGAAGCAGACGCTTTATTGACAAGATTGCACACATACCTCTTCTGTTACCAGGCAACTCGTTTCCCTTCACCTTGGATAACTTCAGTTTGATTTGGTTAAAGTGGGTCTGACAAATAAATAGCACTTCTTCCTTCCTATTAGTAGCCGGTGGCAGTTTGGGTAATGGACCAGAAAGCAATTTTGTATCGTTTGGGAAAAAAATGCTTTCATTTATGTTTACCTCTACTAGAGATTCGATCTAGGGACTGTATTACAATTTAAATGTATAGAATACACGAAAGCACTGCCAGGTGTTATTCATTGTTTGCCACCTTGTAGTAAATAAATATCAGTCTCAGGCAGTTTGGGATTTGTGACAAATTAGGTATTACATATAATGTAATCTTTTTTATCAAGATAGTGGCTTGTTATGTGCCTTGCTGTATTTGTGGTAGTAACACTGGACCTGGTATTTACTAATACCGCATAATGCAATCTTTATCCGATGTGGCATTACCGCATCATTCCAAATTTTCTGCTCAAATTGAGGCAAACCATGTGGAATTATTTATGCCAATACATTACCATACGTCTTGCCCCTTTTCAAGAGGTTTCCCTGGTGCCAGCCGTTAACCAGGTGCTTCATAGTGAGATCAGAACGGGGGCATTACTGTATTTCTCACCGCATAATCTGCAAACCAATTCGGGCACCAACTCCTATTTGCACTCAAATAGGGGATACAACAAAACTCTGAAAGAGGGCCTATAATGTTTTTTTTTAAGATGAATCATTTCAATTTAGCCCATCTGAGCTAATTAATGCATGGACCCAGTTAATGAAAACGGCATTAAATTTAGATTTACATCTACTGCAGATGTATTACTTTTGGTAAACTTTCCAATAGGTATGCCAGTCGCAGGCTTACAGGCATACTCAGGGAGTGTCGTGACAATTCAAACAGGGTCTTATTACCCCTGATGTCTCCATAGAGGAATTCGATGCGCATAGGACCAAATTTACCTTTGTGAATACCAGGAGGAAACAGAAAGACAAATATTGAAATGTTGGAGCAAAGAAAGCAAGTTCAAAAGAGTATAAGAAGTGAGCAGGTCCATAAGACTACAGGGCCAAGATTATGAATAAACTTTCATTTACCAAGGGGACCACATTTTCTTCTGGAAACAGCTTAAAATATAGTTGTTCCACCAAACTTGTGACTAAGGGGACAATTTATATTTCAGCAGACAACCCATTGTTCCATAGGTAGATTACACTGTCCCTCTAGTTAAGGGACCTCAAGCCTAATTTATAAATGACCGCCAAGCTGGCAGTCATTTATAAAGCGTTGGCAGGAACCAACCATCATGGTGGTGCCAGTCAGTGCATATTGGTGTCACCATGGAAAAGCCCTGAAACAAACAGGTTTTTTTTTTTAAAGAAAATCTCAAAACAGGATTCTTTTTTCAAAATAAATAGAAATTAAGGCTCCCCTGGCCATGGTAGTCATCTCCCAAGGCAGGAGGCACATTATTCACATGTTACTGTCCCTCACCACCAAGGTTTCCTTGCTTTTGGGACCTTATAAGTATTTAGTTATGCAGCATAATATCCTTGGTGCAACAACAACTGTTGCATGACTAAACACCTATGAGATCCCAAAGGCGAGACCTATTGGCTATGCCAAAGCTTGTTTTTGAAATGTCGTTCGGAACTGGAAAAGTTCTTATCAAGAGCCAGAATCAATTGGGTATCGTCAGCATTAGACAAAATGGGGATCCCAAAAACTTTAATAAAACCTATCAGGGGTGTAATATTTACATTGAATAAAGTAGGGCTAAGTGATGAGCCCTGAAAGACACCATCTTCGAGTTAATTCTCCTTTGATCTAAATGGCCTCAACATGACCACCTGCTCCCTATTTTCTAGAACGGATTGGAACCACATTCAGGCACGGCCACAAATATGTGTCAGCCAGTCGTTGAAGATGAATATTGTTACAAATTGTGTCACACTATCTAGAGTAAACTTTAAGGATTCCAAAACTTCTAGAAGTGCAGACTCTGTGTACTGGCTGGGTCTAAAGCTGGCTTGAAAAAAGTGGAGGATATTGTGCATTTCTAGGAACTCCACAAGTTGGTAGAGAACCTGCAATAGAGAAAAACAGAGATGTGATATTTATGGTGTTGGAAGAAAGAGGCATGCAGTTGGCTCAGGATTAGGCAGCCTCGGTATTCGTCAACGTCCGTATTCGCAGCAGCATTGGTAGGTTTCTAAGAACATAATTGTCCCCTGCACTCATCCACTTACATTACAAATTAAAGATAACTGGGGCACTTTAGCCAATTCACACTAAAGGGAATGCAGGATTATTATCAGGTGAGCTTTAGAGAAATCCATTAATTATTCTAGAGCATTATTGAAATAAGGTGATTTGCGACTGCTGCAATAGACAAACATACAAATAAACAAACAAGAAATGCTATATTGGCATATAAGGTAAGCTAGTGAACATCTTGCAAAGATACAACTAGAGTCTATTCGAATGTAGGAACGACTTTAAGAGGGTTCACATTTCTTGAGATATCGGATGAATTGGAAATTATCGATCAAACAAAAAGGAATCTCAGAATATAGAGCTTTCCCATATTTGAGGTGTGTGGACAAAAAGTCATGGGCCAATGACACCAGGGATTGACAATTAATTAGGCTTGGTATGAATCGAATCTGAGAAATAGAATCCACCCAAACCTAAATGTACAGACTATAATTAAAAAAACACAGCCGTAGCGCAGCATGGTACCAACTAATGGATGCACCCAATTAACTAATGGCACCTTTGACTCCTGTAAATTTAGTCTTTATTGGCTACTGGATCCCATCATCATTACCACTTTCTTGAGATTTTGACAATTCATGTCCATCCAGGTGAAAACTTGCACCAAGATGACTGATGTACTACAATAAGATATTAACATATTTGCCAAAAATGTATGCATGACCAGTGCTTAATTTATGCAGTTGATTGCAGGTGGTGGGTCTCAGTACTCATTTGTGTGGACCAGCACCTATTTTTCATCATCTGACTTTGAAACAGTGCAGCAGAGAGAAAGGCACAGAAGGGAGAAAGAAGGGGGAAGAGACATATAAAAAAACAGGGGCAGAGGAAGAAAGTGGGAATTAAAAAGAACCTGCAATAGAGACAAACGAAGATGTGATAAGTATGGTGTTGGAAGAAAGAAGCATGAGGTGTAGTCAAGATGAGGCAGCATCTGTATTTTTCATCATCAGAATTCGCAGCAGCAGGGGCAGGTTTCTAAAAATCTCCTACACATATGCACTTATTTTACCAATTGAGCACTGTTGGGGGCACTGTAGCCAATACACCTCTTATACAATGTACAAAAGCGGTGAAAGCAGGGTGCTATGGGGTCCTCAGAAGAAACTATCTGCGCATAACATAATTCCTAAACCATACATTAGAGTGTTCTGTCGCTCTTTCGTGTTAGCTCTCTGATTTGCAGTGCACCAGGGATGTTTTGGAACCATTTATCCATCAACAATATCCAGCCATGCCTACAAATAGCTGTCAGACATTCAAAGACTTGTCACCTGAGATAACAAACAACCTGTCTTAAATCTGTATTTAGTGCCCAGATGTCCAAAAGCACCAACTGCTTCCCATCCGTGCACTGCAGGCTCAGACAGCCGAAAAAGGAATTGACATGCATTTGTTCAAAAGGGATCCTCAGAGTTAGGAAACCTCTCGGTTTGATTTTTTTAATTTGTAAAACACTTTTGCCGGAGTGCTTGGTCATAATGACAAAGATGGAGCACAGAATATTAGAAAGTTCAAAACATGAAGCATCATTGAGTTTTGAGTGAAAGTTAAAAAAAACGATGTCATATTTTAAGAGGATGTGGAAAGAGCATAGAGTGGTAGCTGAGCAAATAGATGTAGGGACAGCATTTTAGATTTTATAAGCTAGATGAGAGATGTGGTGGAAACACGAGATGGGCGAGGGACAACAAGTAGAACCTAAATATTTATTTCATTTATTTTATTTTTATGTTTTATACAGTGCTGGATAATGATGGAAAGATACTCCATAGATAACGGCAGCACATGATGGGAGAGGATTGAATAAGAGAAGTCGAACCATAAGTTTACTTACAAACAATCAAAGAAAATTAAACTAAGGGTGAGTACCAACAGAAACGGATAGACAAAGCAGAAACAGGAAGCATGCATGGATGATAAATAAACAGTTAAATAAATGACAGAATAAAGCGAAGAGAAATGGAAAGCAGACCAAAAGAAATTGCAAACCAATTCCACCTGAAGATCCTGGGTAGTGGTAATTGGTAACAAGACCGGGAGTGGTGCGCGCGCGCGCAGTCTGCTCTTTTTCGAAGCACATACTCATGCTCATTGAGCGCTCCTGCTTGCTCCTGCAAGGTGGATGCCGCCACAAGCACGAGTATGTGGTTCGAAAAAGAGCAGAACGACGGCTAAATGTCTCCTATGCAGCGCATGCGTGCTGCTTAGGCGAGACCTAAAAAGATGGCTACATGTCTTCCCATCTAAATTGGGTGGGCAGACATGCAGCCATTTCTATGGCTATGAAGGTAAGGAAGCAGTCACTGCCGTAGCCGAAAAACAGGTAGGTGGACCTTCATGTTGGCAGTGTGTACACTCCATCACTGTTGTGATGGAGTATACACAATGCCAATATATAAATAGACCACTAAGGACTGAGTACTTCAGACCAGCTATGACACGTGCCTGCTGGCTGGATTCATACTGGATGCAATCAACACAAGCGTTCCAGCAAGTACTTTAGTCACACGTAATGGTCCTTCATTCAATACCATTCAGAAAACCACAGAAAATAAATAAAAGTGGTTTTGTGCACTTTGAAAGATGCAATGCAATTAGTAGAGAACTAGGCAGGGGACTAAACTAAGGCTAACGCTGTACCATGTAATATGAGAATATTGGTTCACCCTCCGCGAATTGACCAAAAATGTCTAAGTAGGTGCTTTAAATGTATGTTCCATCATAAACAGACACCCATTTTGGACTCCACCAACCAAGTATTTTAAACAGAAGATAAATTAGTAAGTATTGGAGAAGACCAATGGATCCAACTTTTGATGTAAAAGAAATGAGTGTGTTCTAGATACAAATCTGGCACCATAATATAAAGTTTAAAAGGCATTTGAGACCCTTCTACTGACCATGCTGCAGGTGAGATCCATCATGTTTCCCATGACATGAAACCCAGGACATATCTGCGTTCATGAAGTTCTGAGAATAGTATGGGTTTGCCTCTGTCAGGTTCCCTACATGCCAATATCTGTGTGATTCTGAGTTCATGTGAAAATAATGAAGAAACTCTGACCACTGCAGGATTGAAGCAAGAACTGTGGGCAGGTGAGTTGGTGAAAGGAATGAAACACCACACCTTATTAACTGTAAAACTGTCAGACTGTGCTACCTTGAGGTCATGGGGGACTTCACCATCTTCCTAAATTTGAGGTACATGCTTCTCATTATCACCTAGGATTTTCTCTCCAGGCATTCAGTTGAGCAAATGTGAAAGATGTTTGCTGGATGAACTTTTGCCCTCCTATATAAAGCATCATCGACTGTTTTTGCAGAGGCAAGGAGATGCTGAAACTTTTATAACTAAATTGGTAAGGGACAGGCTGTTCATGACTTCATAGTAAAGGAATCCATTAAATAAGGGCCATACCTATCAAGTATCAGTGCGAAGACAAACCATTAATACCGATCATAGTGCCATGAACTTCACAAGTGATGAATACTTCTAACCACACATTTCCCATCTTTAGAATAATTCACTGGATCCGGATCCTTTTCACAGCAATAATCCACGTGCCGGTAGGTAACATTCGTTGACTTCATTCATGGATGGGGTGATGGGGTGAAGCCGCTCTAGGCACTGCCCCTGAATGCTGATGTCATTTCCTTTCTTTCACGCCTTCAGATTCTGATCCAGAGCTCTTCTCTTAATTTTCCTTGTTGTTTGACAAGCTTTTTGCTATAGATTGTTTTTTCTCAAAAACTTAAAACCAGTGTGCATGGGAACTATATCGCTTCAAATATTAGAGTATTTTAACCATGCAACAACTGTATCAAACAAATGTCTGTGACAGACCAAGAAGTATGCCTTCAGTTTATGGGATCAGGACATGATTAAGTCATGTGAAGAATGCATCCTTGTGAACCCAAACATGATCCAGAAAAGTAAGCAAACTTGTACATCACCAAACACTGGAAGAAACTGTGGAAATCCTTTTCCAGTTTGAAGTAATAAACCACGTACTGGCTCCTGAGGTCATTCCTGTAAAAGGTCATCATTGTGGTCAAAGACTTTGGCTAAATCAAAATGAAAGTCGGCAAGGAAGCGTAAGAAAGCCAAGGAGTACTTGTCCCCATTCCATCACTCTCTATCTCCAAAGCAGTCATGAGGGCATCAACATGCCACTTGCTCTCACTCCTGATCCACTATGGAGTAAGGGTGGTTGGAATATTCCACCCCGCCTGCATAATTGGCAGACTCCACATTACTCTAGTAACATAGAAATGCAGCCAAATCCTTACATATGGCTCTAGAGTTGCAGCCAAATCCCTGCGTGTGGCTCCAGGATTGTAAATCGGTGAGTGAGATTTGGCATTCCCTAGCGTGATTTTCAGTCGCTAGGAGGACATCCGTGAGATTTTTCTAACGTGGGCAGTCGTGACCATTAGCGGTCAGAAGGCTGCTGCTTTAGTAGGAAACCTACTCGAGCGACAGCAAAATCATTTTGAGATTTTTTTAGCACAGATCAGGCTCCCAGCACTAAATCACAGTGCGAGCAGCGCAACATGCCTATTTCTGCTCATTCAGAAAAGGGGGTGGTGATGGACAGAGTATCTGAATTAAGAAGAACACTCGTACCCAGTCAACAGATCAGGGCTTGATCCATCACCGTTTTTTAGCACACTGCACCATCCCAGCTCAGAACCTGGCTACATGCAAATTAGTCTGTCCCTGGCCCAGTGCATCATGGGAACAGGGCAGACCAAACTACCAAGCCAATTCTTTTACTGGGAAGGAAACAAGCTTCCGGGGACCGGTTTCTGGCATTACAGCCGTCTTCGGCCCTGCTTGCTTGAATCCTGATGGTGCAATGAGCAAGGGACTCATGTCTGAGCATCCCCTTCCACGCTTATGGTGGACAAAACGATTCAGAAAAGGGGGTGGTGATGGACAGAGTATCTGAATTAAGCAGAACACTCATTGGCAGAACTGTGCAGGATCCTGCAGAGTTTTTATGTAACTCAGCGGAATACCGTGGAGTCAAATTCAATGAGATCTATCCAGCCCTACTGAGGAGACGATTCCACAATTGGACCCGATGCTACCCAAATTCCCTGGTTTATCAGCGATTTTGCAAAGGTTCAAGACCTTCAGGGAGACCATGTTGTGCCACTTTGGTCCTCTTCCAGTTCCCTCTACTATGCCTTCAGGCCTCAAGGATCGGCTGGGGCCTCAGTTTGTTATCGCCAGAGGATCTATCCTTAGGGGCACATGTGGCCCGTAAACCCACTTCAGATTCTGCACAGGCGTTGGTGCTTAAATCAACTCTGGTGCCACAAACTGCACCAGTCCCTTCAACATCGATGCCAGTACCGAGCTGTCCTATGTAAAAAATCAGAGTGCAAATTAAAATATCAGACCGTCTGTCAGGAATTGGATCAGATAGACAAATAATTAAACAACTATTTTTAATAGTATTTAAAAATCTAATTCAATGGGGAAGTTAGATTTGTAATTCATATTAAGGGAAAGTAACTTTTAGAAAGACACCTTTTCGCTGCCGAAGTACCTGGATGCTAGTTAGCATTTGCCCAATTTGGTAAGGTGTGCCCAGAAGTCCTTCCCACCTACTAGCTTGTGTCAGGCATAAATATGGCAACGTCAGGTACCCACTTCAATACACTTCCTGGACCTGTGGAAGATCAGAAAAGGACTGTACCTGCTGTCTATGACCTAAGAGCAATCGACCTGCTCCTTCTTGTACCATGGAAAAATAATTGGAAATCAAAAGTCATAAGGCTGATCTCCTACTCAAGCTACAGAGACATATCAACCAACAAGAGGCTTTTCCTGTAAGTACTAAGGTTGACCAGTGGTAATTGGACCTGGACTGGACCAAGCTATTGACCTCTGCTTTACACCTTGTGTGCCTCTAAGTGCCTCTCCTGAAGTCCTAGGGGGATTTAGAATTGCGGTGGATTGGGAGTGAAAAAGACCAAGTCAAAAGGTAAAATATTTGACCAGGAAAAACCTGGCTGGTGTATCCAACCAGCACTCCATCTCGATCAGCCTCAAATTGTGCCTGGGGTGTGGTCTCACACTGACTGTCACTGGCGCTCTGTGCTTTTAGTGTTTTTTCTTCTTAAAACTATAACAATTCATATCTCCAGGTCCCCTTACATGCAAAGTGATTTTGGTGTCATTCTGTTTATAACATTTTACTTTCTTTTTCTAATTCAGTTTAGGAATTTTATTGTTTTGCATTTTGACTTATGACTGTTTATGTACAGCATAACTATTTTACACTTTGCCACATCGTATGCTGTCTGCGCTGTGCCATTGCTACCGTCGGGCTGAAATTAGTTCACTGATTTTGAGGGCTCACCCCGACAAGTGCTGTGATTATTCCTTGAGGTGAGTAGGCACCAAATCCAAATAATAATATCATTTCTTACATTTTCCTTCTGAATCGCTTCCTTCAATAGGACAAATTTAAGATGCTCACATTGACCCAGGTTCTGCCTGTCCTGGATGCGGCTGACTGGATGCCAACTCTGGACCTGCAAGATGAATATTTTCATATACCGATTGTGCAGTCCCACAGACATTACCTGTGGTTCAGGGTAAGTTAATGGCATTTCCAATTTCCTGTGCTTCCCTTCGGCCTTCTAGTGCCATTCAGGTGTTCATGAAAGTAATGGTGGTGGTAGAGACACATATTCAGAGGTTGGGGATTGTGGTTTTCTCCTAAATGATGACTGCCATAGAACACCTGTAGTTAAAGGTGACCCTTCATTAATGTTTGAGGCTCACGGTTATTGTGATGACATTTAATCTGACTCCTTCGCAGAGACTTCCTTTTATTGGAGCTGTCCTAGGTATGGTCCTGTTCAGGACCTTACCTCTGTTACAGCAAGTCTAGATCAACCAGGCTATGAGCCTGATGTTTCAGCCTCATTTCTGGATCTCAGAGAGAGTGGCTCTGAGAATTCTTGGCTTACTAGCCTCCTGCTTGTTGAATGTGCTAGGTCACATATGCTGTCTCTGCAGTGGAATCTTAAGCATCAGTGGGCTCAGCACAAAGGGAACCTGCTGGATTTTATCCAGGTTTCATCGTAGACTGTGAAAGATCTGCAGTGGTGGCTGCTCAACCACATCTCCAGCTGCAGATCCCTCTCCCTTTCCCAGATTTGACGGTGGTGATGGATGCAGTACTGCTGGATTTGGAAGGTCATCTGGGAGAGGTGAAGTTCATAGTACTCTGGTATCCAGGAGAAATGTGTCTCCACAACGATATGTTGTAGTTGAGGGCCATCCACTTGGCACTGAAGGACTTCTGTGAGCAGAGCAGTTTTTATATGGTATGGTTGTGCGACCTATAAACTCACAAACACATATCCATTCAGGCTGGTTTGCAAAACATAATTTCAACTCTGGATAGCTGTTGCTTCGAGTAGACAGGCTTTGTCAAAGGAACAAGTGGAAAGCATTGAGGAATACCAAAATAGTTGAACAAGAAAGAAACACGACACAAAGAATTACAATACCAATTTATAAAAATAACATATATTCTTATGAACTTTTAGATCCTAAATGAACAAAACCCACTAGAAGTTTTCATATATGTATATTATGAAGCAAATAATAAATCATTGCTTTTCATTAAAATCGCAAAAAAGCATAGATAACTACCGCAGTTAGCAGTGACTCAGAAAACTTTTGAAAAGTTTTGTAAAGTTGCATTTGGGTACTCCGGCCCACTTTAAGTGACCAATTCCAACACAGATTAAGTTACAGGGGCCAAGGAGGCTTGGTGGGACAGTTACCTCAAAGTCAAAGCAAGCTCCTGTCCCGCTGTAGGCTGTATGTTTGAACAACCATGGATATCAATGGAGTGGTCCTGATGCAAGAGATACAGGATGCTGAAGGATGCTGACCCTGTGACGAGGGTCTTCCTGGGGCCATCCCTCAGTCCACAAACACTATGGAGTGACTTTGGCAAGAAGGGTCAAGGTCCCTCAAAGTCTGGTTGAAGTTGCCGAGCCAAAAATCAGTTTCCACTAGATTACTGGTCTCTTGTTACAAACACATTAGAGGTTTCCTTTAACCAAGGCTCCTAGGCTGTGCTTTGGCAGTCAGTGGCAACCAAGGGATTGTGGTGACCACGGCAGGCTTCTTTAGCTTTTTTGGGCAAGGAGCTGTAAAAGGAAGTCATGACTCTTGGAGTCACTTCTTTTTCAGGGGCTCAGGGACAGTGTTTCCTAGAACAGGGCACAACAGGCACAGTCCTGTCTTTGCTAGCCCAAGGATCAGCAGGTGCAGTCCAGTCTTTAGTGCAGCCTGTCTCTGCTGAGTCCAGGAAACAGCAGGGTAGTACTTCTTCTGGTTCTCTCTCCATTACAGAAGTGATCCTAGGTCTAGGTGCCAGGGGTACCAGTTTTATGCCAAGGATTAACCCTCTGAGGATGTGGTGACTAGTATCCAATGAGCTACCAGATCCCCTCCAGTCTGATGACGACTTCTATCATCTTGCTATCCCAGAGTGCCATATTCTGCCCTCTGCCAAGATGGTAGAATCCTTCACTCACTGTGCGGAACTTGTTAGCCCACCCTAGATGTCCAATGGCGACTTACCCTTTGAAACTCGCCTTTTGGGCTCACACCCTGTTTGGCCTTCCTAAAATGCAGAGGTAGCAGCTCTTCCAATGACGTGTTGGATTTGGCTCTTTTTCCTCCATGGTCATCCCAGAACTCTTTGCCTTTCTCCTGTATTTTTCTACCTGATTGTGTAGGTTTTACGACTCTGGGCACTTTACCACTGCTGATCTGTGCTAAAGTGCGTGCGCTCTCTCTTGTAAACTTATTAGGATTGGTCTGCACCTGTTTTGCACCTGGTGGTGTGTGAGGCCAGTCCTTCACTTTTTGTGAGATGTCCTCACTCACAATTTAATCTTTGAGCACGTCGGTCACTATACTGGGAGCGGCTCATTTTGTGTTGAACAAATTCACCAGAACTACCACATTCAGCCCTGCCACCTACGTGCTATGGAAGATTACTGTATTATGGGTTTTAGGAGCACAGAGGCGTTGTGCTCTATGAAGTCAGGGTGATCCTGGACATTATCTCTAAATATTAAGTGACTTTGTGTTTTTCCTCATCACAGGTTTCATGTGTTCATGGCCATATTTTGGGTTGAGGTGTTTCATTAGTTGATGGTGATTTTCTAATGTGTGCAATCTACAAGCATTTACTTGATTGCACTAACTTGTGATGCTATGATAATTGCCCTATGACAAAGTGTTTTTATGATCTATGTGATGCCATGACAAGTGCCTAGAGGCACAGTAATTTATGTCATTATTATCTATAGTGTTTTATGAACATTACAAAGGATAATTTCATATAATGTGTTGAGTCTCTTTTTGTGGTGTGCCTAGTGTGTCACTGGTGTGTATGTGTGTGTTGCACAAACACTTCACAAATTGCCTCTGGTATAAGCCTGCCTGCTATGCCAAGCTACCAAGGGGGTGAGCAGGGATTATCTTATGTGTGTAACTCCCTTAACCTGACTAGAGTGGTGGGTCCTGCCTGGCTTAGGTGGATACCCTAGCCAACTAGAAACCCCATTTCTAACACAAGCCCTTTGTGTTCCTACCTTGAAGTTGTTCACACATCTCCCCAGGAGGGCCGAAGGCTGTCTCATGGCCAGGACCCATAAACCGTAACTGGAAAACTAGGGCAACAGTGTGGCACTTTTTTTAAAGTTGCCATATACTTAAAAGTTACATTAAATTTGACTTGGGCATCAAGTCCAGTTTAAGGTAACGATTCTTTTGCTATGTTGAAGTACCAACTTAAGTAGTTCCATTCTAAAGCTAGCACAGCTGAGTTGTCAGCGTGTAACCCTGTACTCGCCAATGGGGCTACTAACCTTTTTATAGCAAAAAAAGACTTTGGATTATTTTGCTGTTATCTATACTACTATTATAAAGAGAGAACTTGCACCTTTTGGCCAGGTAAACTCTGGAACCACAGCGCCAATCTACACACCCGATACATCCATGAAAATGTCAGGGTGTGTAGATGGACATAGGCTATATACATTTAAAAAAAAAGTAAATTAAAAAAATTAAGTTAGAAAACAAAGTAGTTCCCTGAAAGTAGCGCCGGCCGGGACCTAGCGCTGGCCGCGACGCTACGTGAGTGATGACCGCGACGCGACATGAGTGATGACGACGAAGGTGGAGCGTCGGTGCAGTGACGAGCGGCTGTGCAGTGAGGAGTGGCGGCACAGGTAAGGAAAGAGAATGTTTTCGAGCTTTTCATAAACTCTCAATGCGAGACTGTTTGATGCAGGGGGAGGCGTCCCGGGGGGGGGGTGAAGTGAGGCAGACAGACGACATGTTGATGGCCTTCCTAAGGCGTCTGCACATGATCACACTTCAGAAAGACATCTTGAAAGAGCCGGGAGCACAGAGAGGAGGCCAGGCGACAGAAGCACGGAGCTTTAAATAGAAATCTTTTCTCAAAAGGAAGCCAGGCTGAAGCCTCAGACGGAAAGTATAGATTCGAGTTTCCAACTTCCAGGCAGAGCACGGCACCCGAAGTTTAGCCGGAGCCAGCTGCTTTTGTTTTTGGGGAGATAGAGGAAGGCAGAGTTACGTCAGCGAAATCTTCCTGGGGTGTCTTGGCAATGGTCCTCCTGTAGGGCAGGTGTTCAAAGAAGGACCTTCGCAGTGCTATCAGCTGGAAGAGGCAGCAGTCATCATCTTTTTCGAATATGAGGCAGCTAGGAAAAGAAAATGTCGGAGCTGGAGTGAGTCGGGGCGGGAGGGAGTCGGGGCGGAAGGGGGGCCTGGTCCGTGTCCGTGCATGGGCATGCACGGACAATGTCGGGGCGGGCGGGGGCCTGGGCGGGCGGTTGGCCCTGAAGCCTCATTGCCCCCAGGCAACACTGGGGCGGGCTGCTAGTGACACATAAAAACACATTGTACTTTACAATATACTGCACACTGCCTTAGGGCTTCATAGGCCTCCATTAAGGGAGGCCTATGTATATATTTAAATAGAAGTTCTGGGCTTTGCCACTAGTTTAAATGGCAAACTTGAATTAGCAGGTTGAAAACAACTACAATGGTAGACTGGGAGTCTTGCTTTGATTTGGCACACTTGTGGTTGCACAATAAATGCAGCCGCTCACGATGGACACTTTACCTTACAGACCATATGGACCCCTGGTACCATATACTAGGGACTTATAAGTAGGTTAACTTATGACAATTGTAGGTAGGTAAGCCAATCACATATACACCTTTTAAGGGTCAGAGCACTGTCACCGAGCCCTCATTGGCAGGGCTTCAGTGTATTCTCAGAGTTGAAAAACCATCAGCATCAGTCCAAAAGTTTCGGGTTGATCATGCAAAAAGAAGAATATACTTACATGGCCCCCCTTTGTCCATCTAGTGGAGGCTGGTGAAGGTTTTCATGGACAACAGCACTGCCATGTGGTACTGCAAAATGGAACAGAGTAGCGTCTTGACTCCTGCGCGAAGAGGCACTCTGACTCAGGAATTGGCTGGACTGTTACGGCACATTCCTGGTTGTGAACTGTCTGGGAGGATTGTTCAACATCATGGCAGATGAACTTAGCAGATGGAACCAGGCAGATCATTAATGATGACTACATGGCACAAGCCAGGGCAGTGACATCACAGTGATAGGCATTGGAACGTTAAGCAGTGCTGAATTTGTTTGCATTTGGGCGTTAAGCTGTGGCGGGCTTAGCAAAACTTCATTCAAGTAATGGATATTGGGTGGAGCAGGTCATGAGGACAAGGAAGGAGTGGGTGGTAATAGCCTCACTATTGGCCCCACCTCCTTTACTCTCACCCATTGCTGGTTTGGTTATTGGTGCTAAGGAGGAGTTCAACATCTCTTCACCCTGACTTTCGGTTTCACAAACTTGAGAAGTGCTGTAGAGTACGATGTCTTTTTGCTAAAGAAAAGCTGTTGTTAAGGAAGTGGTACCATAACTTTATTTACATTGTGAACAGCCCACAATCTCTGCTGAATGCTACTGCTTTCAGCTGCACTCCTTGTTCAGTAAGAGTAAGCCACTGGCGAATGCAGCAATAATCATGATACATGTTTTATTGTTGCTGCAGTCGTCTAGTTGAAATGAAAAACATGCACATCTCGAGATTCTTTTGTTATTCTTTGTCCAGTTGTGCTGTGAACATAAATGACTAAAGAATAGGAGTTCTCTCCAATGTGTTTCAAACAAACAGTAAATGAGCACTGGCATGCAGTCCTTTAATAACAGCGTCACAGCTAACAACTGACGCTAAACATTTTTTTTGCCACAGTGCGTTAGTATATTTCCAGGAATTAAATATCTTCAAATTTTTCACTTCCAGGAGAGACCATTTTGAGTTTGGCTTTATGAATAACGGTAATGGTGTGAAAAATGAATTTGCCGGCCTGATGACTGAGTCGACAGCGTCATGCTTCAGGAATGGATTTTTGCCCACCTTTAAGGGCACTTGCTGTTATCTGTGATTTGGTGCTGATGGGAAAGTAATCCAACCTTGACAGAAAACTCTTCAGTGCATTGCTTGATGGCAAGTAGGTTCGCTCAGCAAGGCACTGTTATCTTTCACAGGTTCCATTACAATGATTTATTAATCGGAGGCCTACACTTTCTGCCATAGCTTGAATACGCAAAGCAGCGCTAAGCAATGCAGTGGCTTTTTTATTTACAAATGTATTCTGTTTGATAAAGGTGCCCTTATTTGCATCGTAAAAAAAACACTTTGCGCTGCTCTGCCTCACTTTGGGCCTCATTTATGAGAAATGGCGCATCACTGCGTGAAAGCAGCGATGCGTCTCTTCTCAGTGCGCACTCCTTGCGACATTCCTGATGCGTCATATTTAATGTATGACGCATCATGTCGCAAGGAGTTACAGATACGTCAGTATTTCTGACGTATCTGTAAGCGCAAAAGTGACGCATTGCTGGAGTGTGTCACAAAAGTGACGCAACTCCAGCAATGTGTCCTTTCACATGGGGCAAGCCCCATGTGAAAGGACCTGCGCCAGTCTTACGCCTGCTGTGAGGCAGGCGCAAGATTTTGACACAACGGCGTCCTAAAAGTGACGCAGTGAAATCTCATAGATTTCACTGCGTCACTTCTACGACCCTTCCTTGCGTCAATACGCCCCCCTTGCATACATTATACCTGGCGCAGGTAGAATGTGGCGCAGGGGTTTACAAAGTGACGCATCTACTTAGATGCGTCACTTTGTAAATATGGCGCAACAAGGTGCATTTTTTACGCCACTGGTGCGTTACAAAAAGCGGCGCAGCAGCGGCGTAAAAGTGACACACAGCCTCATAAATTAGGCCCTTTGTGTCAAGTGGGTGTTAATGGGGTATTACAGTGCAAATAACCATAGTTTTTGATGCAAAGCCCGATCTACTAAAATAACCAGACCGGGCTTTGCATCAATCGCAGAAAAATAGGCTTTCTCTCCAGTATGTCTCAAACATGAATTGCACATGAACACACTGACTTGCAGCTCTTTAAAAATAGCATCAAAGTTAACAACTGATGGTAAACATTTCTTTTTGAAGCAGGTCCTAACAAGGAGAAATGTTTTCATTTTGCCAAACAAACAAGGGCGCAGCACACGTCCAATGCTGGGATCACTGGTGTAGGCGCAGGAATTTGCCTCCAGTACATATTTTATGCTAGACAGGGCACACTGACCTCTGTGAGGTTGCCCATTAAGAAAGGCGACCTTGGGGACGGAGCTAGCTCGCGACCGTGATGGTCACTTGAGCCCTTAGCTCCGTGCATTGCCTCAATAGCCTTCAATTTATCCGACATTCCCACGTCACCCTATTGGTCACACACTGAGACCTGAGCTTCGGACGCCACAAGGAACTTGATGACCTGACCCAGGTTCCCAACAGAGCAAGTAAAGTGGTGCTCTGTAGCTGCGGAGAGAAGCACCCCGCCAGGCCCGGATCCCTGTGCCACAGTGAGTTGTGCGGCGGAACCAATTGCACGGCGAGCCGCTGGACAGCAGTGAAGCAGCTCGGCATCTCACGTAACGGGGAGGACTATTGGCCCAACAGCCTTCATGCCCAGAGTCTACGCCGTGCACCAGGGGAGTGACTGAAGGGCTGATAACTGCGCTGTGTGGCCGGCTGATAGACGCGCTGTTTCCCGGAGCTGTTGGCTGACCCCGGGCGGTGATTACAATCTGAGCGCACACATGCTGCCGCGCGGCCATGTTTTTACCACTGTGATCTCTGTATGGGTGCGCTGCACTACAGAAGTGAACCCGGCGGTTGGGGACCTGAATGAACGCTATAAGTGGAACCGTGCACCGGTGAAGCTCACTACCCCCTGAAATTAAACAGACAGACGCCGTGAGGGCAACGGCCAGTCTCGAACCTACCTGCTCCTTGTTTCTGGGACGCCAGCTCATTCACAGCACCGTGTGGGCAGCGGCGGCTGTCTCTGCTCCTCGCCGGACCGGGAGGCGGGAGAACTACATATCCCAGTTGCACCGGGGCCCGGCGCTCCACAAGTGACGCGAGCTCTGCGCCCGGAGGCGCTACAAAGCACCGGCTCTATCTCCCGCCACGCGGGACAAGCCCGGGACAAGGGCGGGGCCATCTGTGGCCGTCCGGGGACGTCCAGGGACAGGACGGGCCACCCCCCTTGGAGCTGCGGTGCCACCGGACTTGGACTTGGAACTATTGACCCAGGTACGGCTTTCCGAGGCTCTGGACTGTTTAACTGTTTCCTGTAGCCCACTTATACAAGTTTGAGCTCTATTCACTGTTGCTGGGAGAAGGGCCGTAGGGACCCAAGTTTGTTTAGTCATCTGCTAATTGTGGAGTCACTGGGTAAAGTAGTATTCATAGCACAACGAATTGACTCTGGGGTGATAAGAGTGATTAGGCAGCAGGGTTAAAAATGTCTAATCACCCTAACACACGCTCTGTAATGAGTAAAACCCACAATAGAGAGACCCCCAAACACACAAGAGCGCCAACTAAAGAGCCTGCCTCTACTAAAGGAAATAAACCCACTGCAATTGATTTAATGCTAAAAAAGGTCTCGGGGGAAATAGAACGCATGGAAAGGAGTCTATCCTCCTCACCTAACCTTAATGCAATTACTTTAACACCCTCTAGAGAACCAGCAGTTGCCGATAGCCCAATTATGATAGTGAATGTGACCCAACAAAATAATGAAACTGATGATGTCCCCAGTGCACAATCCCCGGGGACAGAAATATCGGGCCGTAGTGAAAGGACCCACCAGAGAAAAACAAAGCGCCAGGGGAGGACCATAGGGCCACAGAGACAAAGGAAAGCACTTGCAGGAGGCAGTCGCCCTAAGACGAGCCAAGAGGCCATCCTAGTAGAAAATAAGACCCAAACAGACACAAATCCCCCAGGTTGGGTCGAGGCAGTCCTAGGAGATCTCACAAAGCATCTAGAATCCTTTATTACTGCGCAGCTAAAACCAATTATAAGTAAGGTGGACAAAATTGCGTGTGAGTTGTTTAAACAAAGTAAGGTAATAGAACACACGCTTAATAAATCCTCTACTGGCCCTAATCAACCAAATGAGGTGGTCACAAATGATAATGTTGGAAAAAATATATTGCCAATTAACAATTGTGTTAGTCACACTCAACACACAATTGCCCAGATCCATGAGGCACCAAAAAATTCCCAAGACTTAAGAGGGGGACCCAATAACGAACAGAGAGGGGGACATACTCAAAAGACGAGTTTTAATAACACGGACAAAGTCCCTTTACAGCCACGAATGCAATGGAGACAGGAAGATTCTTATCAGAGTAATGGGAATCACGGTCCATTTCATAGGGACTCTGACCCTTTCCTCTCCACATACAGCGCCGCCCCACATATAGAACTCCCCCCAGAGGCCAGCCCTTTTGTAATAGTCTTTGCAGGGGTACCAGAGATTAGGGCTACTGAGAGAGAATCACACTCCCAATTACATGCAAAAATCTCCAAGTGGTTGAATATACATAGACCCTTAAATAAGGGGGACAGATGAGAGATAGTGCATGTAAGAAGAGTGACTTGGCTTGGCGGGAGGAAAAAAGATATAAGAGGGGACTGCATAGTGGCATATTTTAGAGACACTGGGCTGGTTGAGTACATCCTGAAGAACCCCAACAGGAATCAAACTAGCACAATTTGTGCACTCCCACTGGGGTATTTTTACCCAAGGAGTTGGGACACTAATGGGGCTCTTGATGGTGGGTGGAACCCGGGAAGACCTCAACGCATACAAAGACCAAGACACGCAGGCTTCCCTGACCAGTTCTTACCCCCGCAAGATTACTCTCAGTGGAGAAACACATTTGCCCCCCTGCAGTCGCTTGAGGATAATGATTGACTCATCCCAACAGAAAATAATCCCGTAACACTCTTAGCTACTAGTGATTGCCCACGTCTTGAATCAGAGTGTAGTTGCCTGAGAGACGGGAATGAACATTCCTTGAGGCTAGAAGAACCAACTTCACATGGGGAGGAGACTGAAAATATCATAGAGCCAACAGTAGTGGGTGAGGTTAAAATAAAGGAACTTAGCACAGTGAGTAGGAAAGAGATTAGGGCTGGACTAACTGTGTTATCCTGGAACATAGCAGGCCTGGAAGCTAAACTCAATACATAAGGGGCTTTCATGTTATAGCTCTCCAAGAAACATGGGCGCGAGACTCTGATCTCTGTCAATTGGAGGGTTATAAATGTTTTTTCAGACCTGCCCAAGACACGAAATCTGAGAGAGCAAAAGGAGGCCTAGCGATTTATGTAGATTTAGACCTAAAGGGTATTTGGTCACAGGCAGACTGGGCTTCAGACACATTACAAGCAGTATCACCCCAGGGACAGGGGCAGAGACTACTTTTCCTAAATTTTTATAACTCGGGCCCAGTTGATGGGAATTTTCCTATACTACTCGAGCTTGAGAGCAGGATAAATGAGGAAATAGATCTAAGGACGAAGGGGCTTGAACCAACTGTCCTGCTGATGGGGGACTTCAATTGTCACCTTTGCCCTTGGTTGTCTCCCATTTCTGTTGATTGGTCTACCTGCCGTTTAGAAAAGGGTCCCCACTTCGTACATAATAAAGAGGGCACATTGCTGATGAAGCTTCTAGATAACTTTGCGCTTACCCATACTATGGACTTAGTTGAACTGAAAGCAGGGGAGACACCCATACCCACATTTAACCACTTCGATGCTGATGACGAGCTCAGCTCGTCATCACCCACGGGGGTCGTGTGCTGATGACGAGCTGAGCTCGTCATGGTGCCACTAAAATGGCATTTTCCAGCACACAGCGGGAAAACGCCTAGCATCCAAGTGGTTAAAGGGAGAGGCTGTGGGTCTATAATAGACTTTATAATGATCTCTGCTCACTCCAAAAACCAGATTATAAGAACAAGAACGGAGTGGAGTCCCTTCAGCGACCACAATCCCCTTTCCCTGGTAATTAATTACAAAGACCTACCGGGGGAAAATCTAGGGGGTGTCTCCGAAATTCAACCAACGGACCAAGGGAGACGTATAAGGTGGACAATGATCAACCCGCAAGATTTTACACCAAGTTAGTGGGTGAAGGGAAAGGGCCTATAGAGACCTGTTTAGATCCCACAATAGAGGGTAGAGGAGTGGTCGTGGCTTTTGAATCCCTAACTAAAATAATAGAAAAGTTATTGACAACTAAGAGGCCTGTCAAGCATCATCTTCCCCAAGATGGTTTGACACTGACTGCTCAAGGGCTCTAAGAGAACTAAAGCTGAGTTTAAAAAAGGTCCAGAGAAACAAGATTGAAATTGCCCGATGCAGACAGAACTATAAAACACAGGTAAAGAGAAGAAAGAGCGCCCTCCAAAAAGAAGTTTGGGCAGACCTTAGAGAGGCAGGAGAAAATAGGGACTATGCCCAGTTTTTGAGAATTATAAATAGACCCTGTTACCAAGACTCAAGCTCCCCAGTTATCAGTACCAACATACTACCTGATCAATGGATTAACCATTTTAAATCTCTGTATAACCAGCAGGAGGTAGATATTGGAGATGGGACCTGGGAGAGACCCAGGCCAGAAGCATTAGAATTTTCCCTGGAGGAAGTCTTAAAAGCAATTATAGGGATGACGCGTAATAAAGCTCCAGGGCCGGATAGCACCCACCCATTTTAAGTAATACTGACCTATGGGCACCAATCGTGACTAGAGTACTTAACGCAGCAATTAAATCTGGCCTTCCGCGTTCTTGGTCAACTGCAGTGATTGTTCCTATATACAAGAAAGGTTGTAGGGACAACCCACAGTGTTACAGACCAATTTCGCTGATTGATGTCTCTGCTAAAGTACTTGGGAGGGCCCTTTTAAACCACTTAATAAAGTGGACGGACACCCATAACACCTTGGTGGATACCCAGTACGGGTTCCGCACAGGCAGGTCAACTAGTGACCAATGTCTCAACCTATACCTTCTCGCGGCTAAATATACTAAGACGGAGAAAGGGACCATGTATATGGGATTCATGGACCTAGCAGCGGCATTTGATAATGTTAATAGAGATAAACTCTGGACACTTCTGTATAGATTGGGAATTGACCCGGATTTGATCAATGTACTTAAGGAGTTGCACTGGAATACCACTGCCAAGGTCCGCTACAGCGCGGGGGGGTGAGCACTGATGTAAATGTATTTGAGCTTATATAGCGCACAGCTACCCGCAGTGGGTTTCCCGGCGCTTGCTTAGGGAACCCGTCCTGGTATTCCCCTGTGAGATAACCCTCGCAGGGTATCCACAAGGTGAAAGCCAGGCATCCCGCCGCGAGGGGCCATTGTGGAGATTAAGCAAGCTATTGCCCAGAGTCGCAGAGTGCGAACCCATGAGTCAAGAAGGCACCGGAGCAACAATTATCGAGTCCATGGAATTTTTTAGCCCAAGACCCGCCGAGGCGGGGAATAGAACCCTGGTCCAGGGCCGATCTCAGTTTCCGGGTCTGCCGCCTCTAACCCCTGAGCCACACTTCTCCACTGATCCCTTCCCGTGCTCTGGCGGGGTGAGGCAGGGGTGTATCCTTGCACCGTTTCTGTTTTCCCTCTACATAAACGATCTGGAGAGTGCCCTGTTAGCTCTGGGGACTGACTGCCCAAGGGTAGGACCGCGCCACATACCGGTACTTTTGTACGCAGATGACGCGGTCCTCCTCGCTCGAACTGCAGTCAGTCTCCAGCTCCTTATTAGAGGTTTCGCTGAATTTATGCAGAAACTGGACCTCTCAGTCAATCTGACAAAGTCTTTCATTATGGTAGCAGGGAAGAAACCACCCAAGAAATTTGTGTTTAAAATAGGGGATCATGTCCTGGAAACTGTGACCACTTTCCCGTACCTGGGTCTCCTACTCGATGAAAAGATCAAGTTTGCCCCACTGATTGAGGAGAGATCGAGGAAACTTGTGTCGGCAAATGGGGCCATATTAAATTTTGCTCGAAGAATGGGTCGTTGGTCTCCTGAGCAGGTGATGACACTGTATAGTGCGGTTAGTACCTCAAAGGCTATCTATGGAGCGGAGGTCTGGGGTTTTAGGGATGCGCAACAGATACAAGGAGAGGAAGACACATTTTTAAAAACACTGTTAAAGCTTCCCCAGAGCATCTCAGCAGCAATCACACACAAAGAGCTAGGTACCCCATATATATCTGACCTGATCAGAGTGAGACCAATTATGACCTGATTTAAAATTTGGCAAAACCCTAATGCCGAATTAACCAGACAGATCATCAAGGACTGTTTACAGAGAGATAGATGGCTCCAAATCCCCTGGTTGAAATACATCAAAGAATCACTAGGGTCCATCAATCAAGAAATGTTATTCTCTGACCTCTCAAATGTGGAGCCCTCCTACAGACATGATGTACATAAGCAATTAATGGAAAAATATGATTGCAGGAGGATGGAACTTGATTCTACCAAATATACAGTAGTAGCCCACTCGCTTGTATGTAATGAAATTGGCATGGAACCGTATCTCTTTTTAATGTATAGTCAACATGAGAGATTTTTAATGACTCGTTTTAGGCTCAATTTGTTGCACAATATTTTAGCTTACCCGTCTGGTTTTACGCTAACAATTGAGCAGAAGGGTGCCTGCGGCTGCGACAATAGGTCTCCGCAGGACACCCTTCATTTTGCATTACTTTGTTCCTTTTATAAAATCCCGAGGCGGAGGTTTTTGGTGGACATTTTAAAGGAATCAAAAATCAACCATGCCAAATCTGCTCTGCTATTTCTGCAAAGAGCAACTGAGATGCGACCTTGTGTGGCATTACGAGTTTTCTAAAAATTGTGATCAAATTAAGAAATACAAGGGGCTGATGGTGGACGAATTGAGATGAATCGAAATGTGCTGCTCTCCTTTTTATGTCTAAAGTCTGTATATAGTATTAACAAAACCCTTTTTAAACATGATTTTAATTCTGATGTTCAGTATGTTTTTATGTTGTATGTAATAATATGCATTTTGATGATGGTTTTCAACCATCGAAATAAATAAAGAACTGAACTGAACTGAACTGAACACTACCCCCTGGGGATATCATTTTGCCACACAAGGGTGTATCGTGTGCAGTGCTACTGGAGCGTGCTGGGGGCTGAGAAGACGGCTGTGACAGAGATTGAGTGAGTGAATACTGGGAGGCGCCAGGACAAGGAGGTCTCTGTCTCTTACATGCATTGTTGATTAGGTCAGAGCTAGGACAGTGGAGCCGACCTATGAAAGGTGCTGCTGGGCGATGAGTCTGAAGAAGTGTGGTGCATTTCAGAAGAGATTGAGGCTGCTCATTCCCTCATCCCCTGGAGATGAGATCCTGTAATCACGCATGCACCTGCGAGTGACACAGTCCGGAGGCGCTAAGAGGCTGGATCGAGGGAGCCCGCTTCAGGAGGCGGAGGAGTCCCGTGTAGTGTGATAAGATCGCTGACTGTCGGTGGCGACCTGATCTGGTTGCCCGTCGCTGACCACAACTGTTTGGGGGGGTTTCCTGAGCACCATAGTGAGGATCTAACAGCAGGAGCCTCTAGGAGGGCACAGGATATTGCTTCATAAACACACTGGTCGACAGAGAAATCTTGTGCGCCCGGAGGTTTCCCCATACTCTGGTGGTCATTTGGAGTGAGCGCACTTGGGGCTGGCGCACTGGTGGGCCTTGTCTGAGAGGAACCACCGAGCGACACTATGGGTAGAGTGGAAAGGGCCCAGCTCAAACTCTCCGAGCAGAAGAGGTCGAAATCGCATGATGCCACAGCGGATGGGGCGGAGACGATACAGACTGCCCGTGTCGGACGAGTCTAGCCCAGACATCCGGGGGATGTTGGTAGCCATGGAAAAAAGCAGGCAAAGCAGTATTGTGTCACTGGGCACGAAGATGGACACCCTCTCCTACAGGATGGACAGAATAGGGAAACACTTAGATAAACATGCAGAGCGCTTGGATATGTCGGAACGAAGTTTGACGGAGGTGGAGGAAGCGCATACTGCATTGGACTCAGACCACAAGCAACTGGGGAGGGTTCTACCCATTCTGCAAGACAAAACGGAGGATTTAGAGGCTCGTTCTCGTTGCTGTAACCTCAGAATCACCGGCCTGCTGGAGTCCACCCTTAAGAGCAACATGGAACACTTTATTGAAAAACTGTTAGTCAATGTTTGTGGTGAAGAGGGCGCACCGCTCCCTGGGTCCACACCCGCCCCCAGGAGCGTCACCACGCCCAATAATCGCAAAATTGCTCAATTACTGGGATAGAGATGTTGCCCTGAGACTAGCTTGGGGAAAGGGATCGCTTAACTACGAGGGCTCGAAGATATCGCTGTTCCCGGATTTCACAATTCGGGTGCAGGAGGCGCGTCGCCAGTTTGTCCCCATGAAAACACAGCTTCTGGACATGGACCTAGACTACGCCATGCTGTACCCGGGGAAGCTTAGGGTCAGCAGACAGTCTCACATCTTTACTGACCCTAAGACCTTGCAGAAGTCCTTGAAAGATTGGTCCAAGGAGAGGCGCCACAACCCAGAACGGCAGCTACTGGATGAAGCAGCTGGGGGTCCCCTAGAAGAACAAGACTAACAAAGAGGACCGGCAGCTGAGCGATAAGTATGGTCCGATGGTTGTAGTGAACAGGGCTGAGAGCGGAATTATATTTATTTCTGGGGATGCGGAACATTGGCTGCAGCTGCCTATCCTTAGTGTCATGTGGGGGGGGAAGGTACTGGCTGGGGCTGAACCACCTCGAGGAGCTGCTGGGGAGGCTACTAGACACAAGTCTGAATGTCGGCGTTAATAACTGGCAGTGGGGGTGGGGATGAGCGGAGTTAGTTGTCTCTACGTCAGGATTAATACAAGAGGTTACTTCAGCTACACAAGAAAGCGAATAACGGACATGGGGAGACAACTTCCTACCTTGTACCATGTTATCATTATGATTTGAGTATAAACAGTCTGCGGAAATGCATAACTATTCAGTGACAATGCACAGGGTGGGTTGTTTCATGCTGTTTTTGTCATTGTTATTCAGAGAAGGTTAAGATACATCCGCCCACGAATGTATCAAACAAGGGGGAGGATAATTCATTTTGGGGGGGAAGAGTCACGGCCGAGTTGTGGGAGGTCCGTTGAGGGTGGGGGTGGCTGGTCGGTAGGGAAAGTTGGGTATGGCGATTGTTTGAAGCTCCTTATTTATATGTCTATGTAGTGCTCATTGCCAATTTGCTGCTCTGGCTCCCACTGTCATGCATAGTGGAGCCAAGAATGAGGTATATTCTTGGCTCCACTATGCATGACAGTGGGAGTACTTTCGAAACCCCTGGTACTTTACGTGCACTTACGTGTAATGTGAGGGGTCTTAATGACTACCGGAAGTTACGCAAGGTTCTGAACTACCTCAATAGACAGAACATTGATATTGCCTTGATACAGGAGACACATCTACCATTGAATAGCGCAGTGCTACATGGTAGAGGACTGCTGAATAACATCACTATTTCAGGTTTCACCACACATGCTAGAAGGGTGCTGACATGGGTTAATCCCAGGTCGGCCATCACCATGGTACAATTGGACTCAGACAGAGATGGCCGATTTGTGATCTCCAGGTGCTGTGTGAAAGGAATATATATCATTGTAGTTAATGTTGATGGGCCCAATTATGCCTGGAGTTCTACAGTTCTCTTGCCCACACTACCACTAGGTTTCCTGGGGCATGGTATCTTTGGGGTGGAGATTTTAATCTAGTCAGGGACCCATTGGGGGGACCGACGAGACGCCCTTCTGCGGCAGCCAGAGTACTTGAGAGTGCGCTGTTGAATATGGATCTTTGTGATGTGTGGCGAGTCAGGTGTCCAGATAAGGGAGGATAGACTCATTATTTTGCATATCACACTCGTATAGATTACTGGTTGATTTCATCGCCTCTCCTGGAGCGCATTCGGGAATGCCTAGTACGCCCTCGCACACTTTCAGATTACTCTCCTCTGTTACTAGTACTCGATACTCCCAGGAAGACTGTTCCGCCATTACGTGGCCGTTTCCACCCTATTCACTGCTGGACTCAGTCTTCAAGGAAGAAATGGCTGTCGCTATTGAAACTTTTTTTAACATTAACGTGGGGTCTGTGGACAGCTTTCAGATCGTCTGGGAAGCCGTCAAGGTCTACTTCCGGGGGGTCGCTATGTCTAAACACTTGGAAGTTTTTTACTCTATTCGTCAGAGACTTGCTGATCTTGAGCGGAAACTGGGTGACCTAAAAAACGTCAACAGACGTGTAATGACGAGGCTATATTGAGCACTATTATAACAACAAAAGGTAGCAAGGGGTCAAAACAAACTAAGTAAAACCCTATATGGTGACTCAGAGTAGTTAGGGAGAAGAATTAATAATGTGTGTAAAGTGAGATAGACATGATGCCACTAGTCTCATTGAGGAAAAAAGTTATATTGAGCACTATTAAAGCCTTGCTCGATGAATACCAGGAGGCGGCAGACAATGAATTTAAGCATCTTCGCAAATACGCCATTGCAAGAGTTTATGGTGAAGGAGATAGGCCGGGTTCTGCATTTGCACAGATTCTGAAGGCGAATCGCGGTAGGAAGCTGGTCACGGGACTCAAGTCGGCAGAGGGTGAGATACTAACGGATGAAGTAGACATAGCGGACAGGTTTAAACAATTCTATGCGAATTGTATGCGTCCCTGTTGTCTGGCACAGAGGAAGAAATCCTCTCCTATCTTGAACATATTAAATTGCCGTTTCTCACCAACACCCACACGGAGTATCTCATGCCCCCTATGGAAAAAGATGAAATTATTTTGTATATTGGTCGATTTTTACAAAAAATTTCTTGATTTCCTACTCCCATATCTCTCAGAGCTTTTTGATGATATATGAGTATCAGGCACTTTGCCACCAACAATGAGGGAGGCGATCATTGTGGCCATTCCAAAACCTGGCAAACCATTGGACGACTGCGGGTCCAATCGTCCGCTCTCCCTGCTTAATGTAGACACCAAGTTGTTTGCTAAGATACTTGCTAACCGGCTAGCACCGCTAGTGCCTGTAATAGTGGCTCCGGAGCAGGCAGGGTTTATTCCGGACAGGAACCTCACATACAACCTTCGCACTGTGTTTGGCACGTTTCAACATACCAACCCTAGCACGACGGCGGTTGCGGTCTTCCTTGATATGGAGAAGGCCTTCGACTCCGTCGAATGGCCCTTCATGCAACAGGTCCTAATTAGGATGGGATTGGGCACAGTCTTTCTCCAACTGATTGGGGTGTTTTATAATTCCCCCACAGCGCGAATCAAAATAGGTGACTTGGTGACGGATTCTATTATGGCATCCAGAGGCACGAGGCAGGGTTGTCTTGTATCCCCTATCCAGACTACCCACTACAGTGGATCACTGACGCGATACAATATCTCGGACTCCAGCTGCACACAGACTCGGAGATAGTGTTCAGAGAAAATTACGGCACCGCGGTCAGTAAGCTGGAGGATGATGTAAAAACCTGGATTAGACTGCCATTGTCTTTACTTGGTAGAACCTCTATCATGAAGATGGTGGTCCTGCCGCGATTTCTGTTCCTTTTCACAAATATTCCTATTGTTTTACCCCTATCTTTCTTCTGGAGAGTTAACATTATTGATAAAATTGGCTTGGGTGGGTAAGCAAGCTAGGGTGAATTGGCGGATACTTACTTTGCCATATCACTTGGGGGGGTTAGGCGCGCCCGACTTAAATTTGTATTATAGTGCGGCACAGGGCGCCCACGCTCATTATTGGATGCATAGTGTGCCTGATATTCTGTTTTTACGTATGTAAAAGCTCTTCGCTGCTCCCCTTCCCCTGCCGGCCATGCTATTTGAGCATACTGACCGCAAGACGGGGATTTTAGACTCGCTTAATTCTACTAGACATGCCTGGCATAACATACTACAAATGCAGGCGGGGCACAGCTCTACTCCCCAGATATGCCCATAGATTGGACCCTTTGGTTGGCCCCGTGCAGGGGTAAAGGGGTCATACGGGCATTACAATGCCTTAATATATTGATGACAGGAGACTTATTTCAAGATGGTGCAGTAAAGTCCTGGGAAGAGGTGGAGGACCCTGTGATAGCTAGCAATTTGCTGCAACGGTTTCAAATACATAGAATGCGTAGGGCACTGTGCGGTATATTAGGAGACGTGCTACAGGAACCCCCTGAAGTGCCAGAATTGACCTACATAATCAGAGCTAAGTCGCCCTGTAAAATGGTCACTAATATATATCAATTAGGAATGTCCCATCGGGCAAACCAGTACACCAAGGCCAGACTTGCTTGGCAACGAGACTTGCAGCGGGATATAAATTATGCTATGTGGTCTTATTGTTGCACAAGCACTAGGAGTATCTCCTTGCATGGAAGACACAGGCTGATCCACTTCAAGTATGTTAACAGGGTGTACTACACGCAAGAAAGGTTACACAGGGATGGCTTACGAGAGACACCGGCTTGTGATAAATGCAGGGCACAACCTGCGGATTTCATTCATTTGGCGTGGCAATGCACGGGGGTGTATGCATACTGGGAAACTATATTTTAGGAGCTGGGGAACATAGTCGACACAGAGCTTGCCCCGGACCCGATTCTTGCCCTTCTGGGGTATACAAAACAACTACCCAAATCAGTGCGTAGGCTAGTGGATATGGGTCTTCTTATGGCAAAAAGGCGGGTTGCAATGTGCTTGTCGAAAGGTCCCTTGCCCACAATCATGCAGTGGTCACATGACATGCTATATTGCAGCACGCAAACTGAGAATTTCAGTGAATTGCTTCCCCCGAGGAGTAGACCTAAGAATTTCTGGGGACTTTACACAACTTACTTACTTGCCAAAAACTTGGACACTGCAGACGCAAATCGCATGGCCCTTGGTGATACTGCGCATGCTGACATTGTATAATCTGTACCAAGCAAGGCACATCTGAGTGTGTCCGCTTGGGGGTTGCACTGAAATTATGTTTTGATGTCACTCCCTCACTGTAAGTGTTCTCGGGGGGCGAGTGTTCCCACCTGGGTTCTTTTTACCTCCATCGGGGACCCCTTGGGCATGGTATATATCGGTCCTACTTGTTGGATTGAATGTTTTTGGATCCCTTGGAGGATCTGGGCAGGGATCTATCCACGTTGGTCTTAGTCGCCATCTCACTCCCTTGGGTATCGGTGCCAGGTACGTTCCAAAGCCCACACTAAGCGATCGGGTCACAGTGCGTCTGCACCCCCTTGACACCCATCGACTTCAGTACACCATTCACGCATCTCCAGGGCCTCAGTCAGTCCGGCTTTGATCCTTCAGTAGATGACGGATCAGATGGGTTCCACCACTCCAAAGGCTATCACTCACCCGGACAATAGGTGAGTATTTTACTGTGGCCCGTCTCACCTCCAAAGGCACTCCCGCTGTCACAAGGCTCAGTCAGACCAGATGTGGGCGGTCTACGCCACGGCGCGACTCCTCCACCTCCACCATGCTTGATCGGCCACCCAGGCCCCAGGAGCAACACAGATAGCTGGTCTAGCCTCAGAGAGTCCCATTTGCCAAATGGGTCTCCATCCGGGGTGCCTCACAGTGCCACAATATGGATTCCTAGGGTTCGCCCCTCACCGCCCCCAGCTCAGTGAATCCAGCAGGAACTCTGTGCATTTTGCCACTTCTAGCCGCGAAGTTCCCAGCAGCCGACGGCGACAGGCGGATCAGGGGCTGGGGCCGTCGTCAACTCACGCTACCCCTGCACTGATCACTCAAGTCTCTGGGGGTGCGTGGCCTTCGGTGTCTGAGTTTGCTGGTGTCTTAACCCATCAGAGCTCCCGGGGCAACACCATTGCAGGACCCACGGGTCCCGTGTAGACGTGGCCGCTATGCCCCGCCCCCTTTCACTCCCGCGGGGGGGGTGCCAAGTGGGTCTGGGGGCACTTCGGCAAGGGTCGGGCCGGACCGGGGACTTCCGGTTTCCGGCCCCTGTTGTTTGTGAACTCGGGGCGCCACCACTCCACTCAAGATCCCGGCTTCACTGGACCTCCAGGCCCCGACACGTCGGATGACGCAACTCGTCTCTGAGCCTCGGAGATGTCTCAAAATAGTTGCCGCTGGCGTCGCTTCCTCTCGCCAAGCCGGGAGCGGGGCACAGTCAGGATAGTGTGGCGAGGTAGGGAGGTCGGCGGAGCCGTGTCTCCTAGGCGGCCATCCTGGTCGCTCGCTAGGCTCCTCCCCAGACCTTATGACTTTTAACCTGGTTCAAAAAGTGAATGCACCAACGCACCACGCGGGGAATATTCTTGATCTTATTTTCACCAACTTAACATAGATCGAAGTGTGGATACCATGGCCAGTTCCTAGGCCAGACCATCACTTAGTCTCTTTCTCTACGCCCTCCCACAGACCCACGGTTAAGAGGCTTAAGCAGAAAATTACACGTAGGAAGTGGACCAAATTTAACCTTACCACATTCACACAGGCACTGCGGAAAATATTATCCTAAACTTGATAAAGACATGAACATATCTAACAGACAAATTGAGACATGGTTAACGGACGCACTGGATCAGATAGCACCGTGCACCACAATGAATACCAAGAGGTCTAGAGTGTCAGCACCATGGTTTAATGTCTCATTAATAAAGGCAAAAAAAGAATGTAACCAGTTGGAGCACAGGTGGCGGAAGGACTATTGTATTAAGATAAAAGAGGAATATAAAACAGAATACCATGCACTTATTAAGAAAACAACATGTGAGTTCTATACTGGGACGATTGAAGGGGCCACTAACTCCTCCAAAGAAATGTTCTCCATACTAAAATCCCTCCAGTCAATCGAAAATCCAAATAACCCTATAACCTCCTCAGAGGAGTCCTGCGATTTTTTTGCAGAAAAAGTAGCAAAAATATATGGCACCTTCCCTGAGGAAGCACGACAGCAGGAATGAATTCAAGGTGCCGGAGTTAGACGAGCTGAAGAACATGGCTAGTGGAATTAAATCCAGATCTCCACTAGACCCAGTCCACTCAGAGATCCTAATGCAGGGAGGAAACTTCATGATGCTGCTTATTTCTGAGTTAATTGCATGCTCCTTTCAATTGCGAAAAGTTCCCCATAAATGGAAACAAGCAATAGTATGTCCACTAAAAAAAAAGCCATCAATAGATCACGCTGTGTTTGAAAACCTATGCCCCATTTCGCTACTACCCTTCTTTGCTAAAATTGCTGAGGAAGTAACAAATAAGCACCTAACTAATTACATCAACAAGAATGACCTATTACACTCCTCACAGTCAGGTTTCAGAACCATGCACTCAACAGAGTCGGCGCTGGTCTTTGCCACTGAAACACTGAGACAATATGCGGATGAAGGATTGAGGGCTGCACTGATCATTTTGGATATAAGTGCAGCCTTTGATACCTTCTCCCACTGTCTCCTTCTCCAGAGATTAGAGACATGCAGTGTGAGGGGCTCATTTCTGCGCTGGATGACATCTTTCGTCTCCTCGCCATGTTTCCAAGTGGCACAAGAGTCGCATATATCCAAGAGTATTCCCCTGTCACAAGGAGTCCCACTGGGATCCATCCTGAGCACCACGTTATTCAATCAGTATGTGGGACCACTCGCAGAGCTAGTGGAAGATCATAACGTAACCATTGTGTCATATGCTGACGACACTCAGCTAATTGTCACACTATCTCAAAACTCGGAACGGACAGCCCAACAATTCTCCCAATGTCTGGAGGAGGTAGCAGCTTGGATGTCCAACCATTGTTTGAAGCTCAATGATAACAAAACAGAGGTGTTGATCATGGCAAAGGCCCCATCCATGTGGGCATCCTCTTGGTGGCCTGAGACACCAGGCCAACTACCAACTCCAAATACAGAAATAAAAAACCTTGAAGTGTGGTTCGATTCCAAACTGATATTTGACTGAATAGTCCTGAGATAAATCATTGACCAATTACCCACCAATGCAAGGAAAACAATAGTACATGCCTTGGTCACCTCCCAGATGGATTATGGCAATGTTCTATATCTGTGTGCATCCAAAAGAGGGCTGTATAAACTCCAATCGATACAAAACGCGGCAGCCCGCCTAGTGTCGAAACTCTCAAAAAGAACATCCACAACAAAAGCTCTGACAAGCCTGCACTGGCTGCCAGTGGAGAAGAGAATCATGTTTAAAGCAATGTGTTACTGTCAACGAATCCTGTCAAACAAAGCTCCATGGTATCTCCAACTGATTACCCTACACACCAAGCCGAAACCTTAGATCCAAAGGCAGGGCATTGGTGACGGTGCCAAGAATACAGAATGCAAGAATGGGTGTTCGCTCCTTTCGATACCTGGCAGGAAAAACCTGGCATACACTGTCTGCAGATGTAAGAGCAGAACCTTGCTTAACCACCTTTCACAAAAATCTAAAAACATGGCTGTTCCCACAATCAAACAAGAGCAGTTCCAAGAGAACCATTGACACATGCCCCCTAGGTATGCATAGAGTCTCCAAGCTGCCTCACTGAGAGTCTGCTAGCTAGCACTGGGACACACCGGTGGTGTAACCAAGCACTTTATAAATGTATATATATTATATTATTAATATTGACCCTCTTGCGGAGCTCTTTATACAGGAAGGCAGGGGCTCTGGAGTGATGGTTGAGGGGAAGGAACACATTATGTCTCTCTATGCAGATGATATGCTCCTTTATTTGAGAGATGGAACCACAGGCATGGCCGAAGCTCTGAGATTCCTATTGGATTTTGAGGCAGTGTCAGGCCTCTGGGTAAATAAGACCAAGACAGATATATTCCCCATCTCTCTGGGTGCGCCGCAGCCACCGGGCCTTCCTAACGACCTGATGTGGTTGCCTATTTCCTTTCAATATCTGGGGATCCAGAATTTCCATACACTAGAGGATCTTTGGGAGGCCAACTTAGGAGAAGGTCTCTGTTTCTGAAGTCCTGTGTCACCTTCTGGCGCTCCCTTAAGCTCGCCATCATGGCTAGGATATTGATCACTAAAATGGTCATGCTCCTGAAGCTCTTCAATTCTTTTACAAACTTGCAGGTGGGAATGCCGGTCTTGTGGTTTAAACAACTGGACACTACTTTATGCAATCTGATATGGGATGGTGGCCAGAATAGGGTATTACTGGCTGTCCTCAGGCACTCCCTGGAAGACGGGGGCCTAGGTGTCCCAGATTTTGAACTTTATGTTTTGGCTTCACAACTCCAGTGGATCTCATTGTGGCTTGACGGCGGTAATCAAAGCCAACTGGGGGTGACTGAACTCTCGGCACACATGGAGGATTTACTGGTAAAACTAATCTGCCCTTCAGTGGCCATACAGTGCCTAGGAGTGTTGATATCTGTGGCAATTAAATGTTGCCGCAGATGCGTTTTAAAGACCACAGGAACACCATTGTATGCACCAGCACTGCCCCTGGTGGGTCTTCCTCATGGTGAGCTTCTCTCATACTTTACTGCTCTACAATTAGGGGCATAGACTTATGCTTGGTTGGTTATGGTGGGGGACTGTTGCCAGCAGGACACCCTATTACCACTGGAGGACCTGATGGAACAGTATAATATGCCATCAGGCCAGTTTCTTACATACGAGGCACTGACACAAGCGTTTCGGGATTTGTGGGCTGGGAACGAGAGAAACCCACAACGCATGTAGCCCTCCAGTTTATGGTCTCCATGGGTGCAGCAATTTCCCCAGGGACTTGGGTTTACAGGTCTCTCTCTGCAATGGTCCATCACCCCTGCGGGACAGATGAGAGAGGTTACTACAAAGAGAACTATCAGAACACAAGTGGCAGAGAATATTGGCCTGCTCAATTAAAATTTCCCGGAATACGAGGTTGAAGTATCTCCAATTTACCTATATACACTTACATAGACTTATATGACACCGCATAAAATCCAGGAGGTCTACGGATGTGAGCTACACCCCTGCTCCAATTGCGGGCATTTAGATGCTGATTTTACCAATATGGTGTGGTATTGCACTAGACTGCGACCCTGTTGGGAGGCAATAATTGCAGCAATGGAGGATGTGCTTGGGCGCTCCACCCATTGTTCCCTGGAGGCTTCTGTCCTGGGGCTGTTCCTGAGGCCGACCGCACAGAAAGTTAGGCAAGGTTTATAGACCTGGCCATGGGGAAAGCTAGAAGACGCATCTGTTTGACCAGGAATACGGTGGTCGGACAAGGGGTTCAGACCTGGAGGGCAGATGTAACCCAGTGGGTAAGGGCAGAGGAGAGGCGGGAAGAGGCCAGAGTGGTGCGGATCCGTCCCCATAGCAGTATTTGTACTGAGGTGTTGGTGATAAGGGAGCACCCAGAGTGTGGACTTGGGGTGAATCTGGAAAAGAGCACTGACTTGCTTGAAGAGGGGGCGTTTGAGGTACCAGTAGACCAGAATGCTGAGACAGTTGTGGGATGAACTAGAAAGTACGCCTAAGACCCTGGCTCTTATACAATAGCTTGCCTTAGTGAAAAGATATGAACACACGCCCCCAACCCCCCCCCCCATTTTTGATACAGGACAAATGGTGTGGGCATGGCCACAGAGGGCTTTCATTCAGACACCAGAAGGAGATCGCTCAGTGATGGGAACCTGGCCCCTACTCCCCTGTCCATTTGATTGTTGCTGGATGCCGCCTGCCTGTATGCCAAGGTGGCGGCAGTGAATTGACTGAGTCTTCTCTTTGTGCATGGTCACCTTGTTTTCTTGTGTTTTTGTCCCTTTTATTTGCTTCACTTCTCCATGAACATTGTATTATGTTCCTCATTGTAATGTAAGCGCCCCCCCCCCCTTTTATAAAAACAAGGGAATATTATGTGGGAACAGCAGCAGGGTAAATTGATAGTTGCAACTGGATAAGAACGAATAATAAAGTTAGATAGTGATAATGTGATTATAACATATTTTGGTTGGTTCATTACTACGTGACACACTGCTGTAATATGTTAAAAAGCAAAATGCCAATAAACAAAACTCTAAAAAAAATAAAAGATATGGCTCTGTTCTGTTTTCCCATTTGCTCAACACAGTGCTGAAAAATGTAGCTACTGCACTAAACTGCATTAAAAATACTAAATTTGCCTTGAAAAGTGCTCTTCATTTTCAGAAAGATACCTCAGAGAAGGCTTTAACATCTGAGGGCTGAAGCTGTTGGAGCAATGGTGGCCGCTTTGGTCCGCGGGTCACAGGGGGGCAATGAGGCGGGAAACAGTGCGCAAGATTAAAAAAATAAAATCCTAATAAAATACACACTGACTTTGCCGCGTCTCTGCTCCTGCTCTCCTCAGAGGACTTAGGCACAGGGAGCACAGCCAGGCTCTCCTAACCAATGACCATGATTGGTCAGCACCCAGGTTCCCCAGACCAATCACAATGCTGCAATGCTACTGCGGGCCTCTGTGTGCATGTAGTGTACAAAAGCAAAACATAGTTGCTTTGCCATTGCGTATTAGTAGGGGGGCAGATGCTCAGCTGCCCTGCCACACAAAAGAGTACCCATCACATGGCCATTCCAACAACCTTCCTCAATTCTTCATGAGAGGAGCGCCTGGGATCCGAGAGAGTCGCAGAAGTCTCACAGATTAAGGAAATCAATAGAAAAGGAGCTTGATTCGGTTCATATATCTTGTGTAAATCCTTGTGCACAAGCATTAATTGCTGACTGGGTCTGGCTGAGTGTTTGCAGATTAAACACCTGGGAGCTTGGGTAGCAACTTCATCCCCCAGGCAGCAGCAACCTTTGCAGTAAGTGCATTTTATGGTCGCTGTAAAACATCATTTCCACGAACAGATTACAGAAAGGGGCAATTTGGCATGTTTGCTCCAGCTATCACTTAGAGAAGACGTTGAAAAAATGATAGCCTTAAAGAGGGCCAGCAGAGTGCATGCAGAAATAAACAATAACGCTTCGTTACCTATTAACCCCTGTACGCTTTGTAAGCCAGACATTGTAACGTGCAAAAGAACCCACGTGCCCAAGACAACATTCACAGCATTGCGGCCTTCCCGACTACTGCAGCGGGCACGCGCGCGCGGTCTGTGTTCACGCACGGGTGACACCTTGTGGTCACGAGACTCATCATGATTCACTAAACAGGAGATTATTTCGCTTCAGGCGTGTTATTTATATTGTTTTTTCGTAAAGAAGAAGCCCCGACTTCTAAGTGGACACCGACACCCGATATTATCTGCTGCAACACTATATGCGCAAATAAAGAAAAACATGCAGATTGTGAGCAAGGAATGAAATGCAGCAACTATGAAAATATACTTTATCGAAACAGAGTTCCTGCTTTTTGTAATCGTGTAAACATTGCTAGAATCAGGAACAAATTTACTCTGGCGACCCATTAATTGGGGGTCAAGGTGCGGCATCGGAAAGTAGGTGGAGTCAGTCCTGGAAAAGCTGAGTGTCAATTTAAACACTTTTTTTAAATCTGCTTCAAAGAAATTGGTAACAAGGACACATTTGACAGTACATCTTAAAGGATTAAGGTACCAGCTGCAGTTCTCTTGTGTGCAGCAGTGTGTTTTTCTAGTCACAGTTTTGACTCATTTAGTAGCATAGTGTTTACATGAGTTCTGGAAAGCACACTGAGAAACACTCAGATCACAGATCTGTATGTGGGTTACTGGTTTTGACACAGAGATCCTTATGTTATCTGCAGTTCAAAAGTTGCAATTCTTCTAATACAGCACAGTGCAGTATGAACCAGCATCAATGAGCTGCATGCAAACTGCAAGGCATGGGTTTATGACCTTACTGTTTTTTTTCAATCTGTTGTGAATCGAAGGATGTCAAAAAGGCTCCATTGGGTAGCAATAATTATTACACAATAGTGAAGACCGTTCTAAGCACTGTGCAACATTTGTAATCCTGACTTTGTCTTTCTCCCGACCATGGACTTTTAACATGTAAAGCCCAGGGCCGGCTTTAGAGCTGGTGGCGCCCAGTGCGACAATGTTTGTTGGCGCCCCTCAATGACCACCTCACCACGGAGGTATCAGAGCACTTTACATGAGTATCAGACCATAGTTGAAGGTTACATCGTTACAAAGGTTTCACAGAGCATAACTACATAGTTACATGTTAGGTCGAGAGAAACAATAAGGACATATACATAAGTGAAAAAGCAGGTAAGGGGAGAGATTCAGGGTAGAGGAGGGTAGGAGCAGGGGAAGTAGACAGCGTATGAAGGGGGACAGAGTGAGAGACACAACATGAACGAAGACGGGGAGGGTGACGGGGGTACAAATCGGTAGATGAGTAATAGCTGCGTCCAAAGTCCAGTAAGCTGTGATCCCATGGGAAGAGGTATCATTCCCCCAACTCCGTTGCGAGAGGCTCCTTTTATGCAGTGGACTCTCTCAGAGAGGTCTCTGAGACTCCAAGACCTAACTACTGGTTCCTTCCCCAAAAAGGGGAGAGGAGTGCTTTGGCAAGGGGCTGCATACCATACCTCAATTGTGAGTGGCTCCCTTGGCGCTGTGGACTCTCTCAGAGGGATCACTGAGACTCACATGGGGAGAAGGAGTGCCTAGTTAAAGCCACAAGGGGCAGGGGCTAGGCAGCGTAGCAGGCAGGGGAGATTAAGAAGATTAAGGGGAGAGGGGATAGGAGCAGAGGAAGTAGACAAGAATGAAAGCGGGAAAGCAGTAGGGCGAGGGTGAGAGAGAGCATGAAAGAGTGGGGGAGGGTGAAGGGTAAACCGGTAAACAGGTAAAAACCTTGTCCAAGGTCCGGTAAGCTGTGATCCCAGGGGAAGTAGTAAAATTCCCAAATCTCCCCTGCCTGAGGCTCCCTTTACACATTTGACTCTCTCAGAGGGGTCTCTGAGTCTCCAAGGCGTACGTAGTGGATCCTTCCCCAACAAGGGAAGAGGGAGTGCTTTGGTAAGGGGCGCCATACCATGCCTCAGTTGTGCGTGGTTTCCTTGATGCTGAGGACTCTCTCAGAGGGGTCGCTGAGACTCCAGAGCAAGAATATTGGATCTTTCTCCAACAAGGGGAGAAGGAGTGCATAGTCAAAGGGCAAAAAGGAATAGGGGGCTAAGTGGTGGGTTGAACAGGCAGGTCAACAGCGGGGGAACAAATGGCAAAAAGAAAATCGCATTAATAACAGAAAGATAACGCATTCAATACCAGAGTAAATTAGCGATTCAGAAAAAAACAGGATCCACGAAAGGCAAGGGTCAGGGAGGACAAAGGGATGGAGTCGGCAAGTTGAAGAGTCCCAGATGTTCCTGTTGCAGGGGTACCGCAGCGGACGGAAAGACCGTCCGCCGCTTTTTTGCCGGTCGGATTGATATATAATGATGCCTGCGGTGGAATACCTTTCCATGGCGAAGACTCCGCCATAGAAAGGCATGCAGGAAATCACTGTGGGGGACCATTGTGGGCCCCCAGGAGGGTGGGGTGGTGGGTGGCTGCACTGGGGGTACCTGGCGGTGCCTGCCACGTTGTGCATGGTAATGCACCACATGGACTTTAACATTGCGGCAGGTGCTGCTTACAGCACCGCCGGCCGTAATGTTAAAGTCGAGGATGCTAAGTGTGGTGGGCCTGTATTATTAATATATGTGTTACATTTTTAGTAGTTATTAATGGTTTTAAATTTGAATTTAGCATTTTTAGTTTCATAACAGGTTGTGGGTTTATAGGGGAATAGGGTGGGAAGTAATTTCATTATATTAAATTAATTGATTCTTTTTTACTTATTAATATTTGTTTAATTGAGATTTTATAGTTTTAAATGTCTAAAGTAATTTATTATTAAATAATTAACAATTGGTAATTTTGATTAATTAATTGGTAATTCATTATGGTAATTTTGTAATCATTTTTAGGTGTGTGTTGTGGTGTTTATAGGTGTAAATGGTGGGAAGTAATTTATATTTAAGTTATGAATTAATAATTAGTTCTTTACTAATTTTAATAAATTAATTGGTAATTACTTATGGTAATTGTAATTTATTTTAGGTGTGTGTTGTGGTGTTTATAGGTGTAAAGAGTGGGAAGTGATTTCTTTTTAATTGATGAATTTATTGGTTGGTAATTATTTTAATTAATTATTTGGTAATTAATTATGGTATTTGTGTAATTCATTTTAGGTGTGTGTTTTCGTCTTTATAGGGGTAAATGGTGTTAAGAATGGTATTTATTTTTAATTATACATTTTTTGTTAATTTATATTAATTAAATGATTTCAAATTTTATTATGGTAATTGTGTAATTAATTTTAGGTGTGTGTTGTGGTGTTTATATCAGTAATGGGTGGGAAGTAATTTGTGTTTAATTAATTAATATATAGTTGATAATAATGTTAATTATTTGACATTTATTTTGGGTAATTGTTTATTTTTTGTGTGCTGTTTTTACTTTTAAAGTGGTAAAGGGTGATAAATAAATACATTTCATTTACTTTACTATTAGTTGTTAATAGTAATAGTTTTTAATTTAAAAATAAGTGTTAACTGTTTTTTATTATTTTATAGTTTAATTTAGGTGTGTGTTGTGGATATTATAGTGTTAAAGTGCGTGTAGTCAATTCATGTTTTTTTTAAATTTTTAATATTCATAATTTTTTAATTGATTATTAATGATGGAAGAAAATGTAATTTAAAATGTTAAATTGTTTTGTTTTTGCTGTGGTGTTATGAGGTAGGAAATAAAATAAATACATTTATGTATTAATTAATTTTTTTGTTTGGAAATGTTTTCTAGTTACATTTCTTTAAAATAAATTTATTTCATATAGTATTTGTAGGTTTTTGTTATATGTAATTAATATTATATTTATTTTTCTTTTTATATAGTTCATATATTTGATTTTTGTTTTTTTAAATATTGTTATTTTATCATTGTTTGATTGTGAATAGTAATTTTTGTCTATCGACTATCTAATACTTTCCCTAATGTTGAACTCACTGGAGTGGGAATAGTAATTTTTACATCTCCGCTATCCAGCACTTTTCCTACTGTTGCACTCACTGGAGTGGGAATAGTAATCTTTACCCAACCGCTATCTAACACTTTACCTACTGTTGCACTCTCAGGATCTGGAATAGTAATTTTTACCCATCTGCTATCCAACATTTCCCTACTGTTGTACTCACTGGAGTGGGAATAGTAATTTGTACCCCTCCACTATCAAGCACTTTCCCTACTGTTGCACTCATGGTAGTGGGAATAGTTGATTTTACCCCTCCGCTATCCAATGCTTTGCGTACTGTTGCACTCACTGGAGTTGGAATAGTAATTTTTACCTCTCCGCTATCCAACATTTCCCTACTGTTTTACTCACTGGAGTGAGAATAGTCATTTTTACCCCACCGCTATCAAGCACTTTCCCTACTGTTGCACTCATGGTTGTGAGAATAGTTAATTTTATCCCTCCGATAGCAAACGCTTTCTGTACTGTTCAACTCACTGGAGTGGGAATAGTAATTTTAACCCCTTTGCTATCCAACACTTTCCCTACTGTTGCACTCACTGGAGTGGGAATAAAAAATGTTACCCTTCTGCTATCCAACACTTATCCTACTGTTGTATTCAGTGGAGTGGTAATAGTATTTTTAACCCCTGCGCTATTCAACACTTTCTCTAATGTTGCACTCTTTAGAGTGGGAATAGTAAGTTTTGCCCCTCAGCTATTCAACACTTTCCCTACTGTTGCTCTCACTGGAGTGGGAATAGTAAATTTCACTCCTCCGCTATCCAACACTTTCCCTACTGTTACACTCACTGGAGTTGGAATAATAATTGTTACCCTTCCCCTATCAAACATTTTCCCTTCTGTTGCACTCACTGGAGTGGGAATAGTAATTTTTACCCCTTTGGTATCCACCACTTATCCTACTGTTGCGCTCAGTGGAGTGGGAATAGTAATTTTTAGCCCTCCGCTATCCAACACTTTCCCTACTGTTGCACTCTTTGGAGTGGGAATAGTCATTTTTACCCCTCCGCTATCTAACACTTTCCCTACTGTTGCTCTCACTGGGGTGGGAATAGTAATTTTTATCCCTCCGCTATCCAACACTTTCACTACTATTGTACTCACTGGAGTTGGAATAGTAAATTGTATTCCTCTGCTGTCCAACACTTACCCTACTGCTGCACTCACTGGAGTGTGAAGAGTTATTTTTACCCCTTTGCTATGCAACACTTTCCCTACAGTTGCACTGATTGCATTGTGAAATTTAAGTTTAAATATTTTTTAATAATTTAATGTTTTAACTTTTTATAGATTTTAGTTTTTTTATAATTTAAATCATTATATATTTTTATTTTGAATATTGTTTTAAACTTTTAACATAAATTATAAATAATAATGTATTGTTTTAAAGTAAATATATTAGTATAAATTATTACGTTTGTGTGTTTCTTTTTTTATTAGAGTTTCTTTTTCATATTTTATTAAACTATATATCAAATTATTTTTTCTTGGTTAAAATTATATTTAATATTTAATATATTTTATACATATTAGTGTATTTTATATTTATATGAAATTAGATATTTTATACATTTATATTTTTACATCAATATTTTAGTCAATTTTATTGTACTTACCTGTTTAAGTATAACAGTCGGTATTTTTGTTGTTTATATTTTTTACTCGATATTGTTAATATCAATATTTTTTGCATCAATGTTTTGTCAGTGAATCTCTGTGATATAATAGCCATGTGTTTGTTTTTGTTGCAGGAACATACTATTTTCAATGGCTACTACTTCTGACACAGTACTTCTGCTCTGGTTCAGTGATTCAGTGGTTCAGTGGTCCCGCATGCACAATTAGGATGCGCCCGCCAGTGTGGCGGGCGCATCCCGCATTTTTTGCATTGCGGCGGGCGGTGCTGTCAGCAGCACCCGCTGCAATGCAAAAAAGGCATCTGTGCATATGCATGCACTACATGGCAGGCACCGTGCAGTGCCTGCCATGTCGTGCATCCAAATGCAGGGGGGTACCATAGGTATCCCCCATGTGCCACCCCACCCCCCAACATCCTGGCTGCCCACAAAGGGGCCCCAACTGCAAAAAAAGCATGCCTTTCTGTGGCGGCAACACTGCCACGAAAAGGCTGGTTCCGGCAGCCATTGTAATATGGATGGCGGTGTCTGACAGACACCGCACCATATTCAACCCTTTTCCACCCGATCGACTGGTCGACCGGGCGGAAAAGCGGCGGACGGTCTTCCCATCTTCCTTGGTACCCCATGCCATCATAATATGGTGGGGGGTAAATGGCAGGCAGGCGGAAGATTCTGTCGAGTGGATCGCCACCGCCATGTGGGCGGTGGCGATCTGCCCGACATTGTAATAGACCCCAAAGTTTTTAGAGAAGTAACGCTCTTGGAGCATTGATAAAACTTAAGACATATTAAATATTTTCCTGTGGTTTTTATCAATACTGTATTTTTCCAGATGTTGGGTGTGAACCCTGGAGAGGGCTTGATAGTGAGGACAGAGAATGAATACACCTCCACAACCACAAATATCAACATCTATTAATCTTCTTCACGAAGACAATAGCAAAAGCAAATGACCACTACCCCATCCTTGCTACAGTACTGTCTTTTGCTTAGCCAGACATTTGTGTATGCAATGCTGGTCCCTCAACTATTCTCCAATCTACGGCTAAACATATTTTGCTTATTTGGTGAACAGTTGGAATTAAGGGGCTCATTACGATGGGGGGCAGACCTTAGCCCGCCCGCCATCGTTGAGGTGTTTGGGACCACCCGCCAGTCATGTGGCGGTCCCACCACTGCAATTACGACGCACCCACCAGTATGGCAGGTGCATCCAGTGTATTTAACATTGCAGGCGGTGCTGCTGGCTGCAGCACCGTATGCAATGTTAAAACGTCTTGCTGTGCATTTCCCTGCACTACGTGGCAGGCACCATGCAATGTCTGCCACGCAGTGCAGGGAAATGCAGGGGGTACCATGGGTACCCCCAGTGCAGCCACACCTCTCCCAACACAGAGGAGGCCCGCAATGGGCCCCCAAATCCAGCTTCGGCCAGCCTTTCCATAGCGCTTCCACCGCCAAGGAAAGGCTGGCTGACACCAGCATTGTAATCTGGCAGGCGGTGCCTACTAGGCACCGCTACCATTTCCCCGGTCCTATCCGCTCTGCCAGGCAATCGCGACGATTGCCTGTGGGGGAAGCATGGCGGGTGGTCTTTGCACCCACTACCCTTGCAGAAAGATTCCCCCCGCCATCCTAATGTGTCGGGGGAAATAGGCAATCCGATGGCAGAGGGTCTGCCACCTCGAGGCTGGCGGTGGCGGTCCTTTCGCCATCCTAATGAGCCCCTAAGTAACAGTGGTATTTTTCAAAACCTCTCTGCCTGAAAGGTGATGCTGGTGGCCAGAAAGAAAACTCCCAAAATGGTTCCATTATGACTGCCATACTGGCAACTAGTGTGCAAAAAAACAGTAGATGGGATACAGAAAATACATAATTCATAATGGGTGGAATATCCCTTTCCCCAGTCAAACTAGTGCTCCTTACAAGGTGGTCTTTAAATTCAGCTGAAATGGCAACTCCTGCTACCTGCCTCATCAAAATTAAAAGGTCAGCAAATCCATAGCGCACCTAATGCTTTCCTACCTGGGAATACAGCTATAGTATTACATGAATGATCAATCCTATGAAGCAACACTCTTAAGGAGGGGAATCGGGTGAGAGCAATTGTCTTACAGAAATCATTTCTTGCTATAACAACTGCAGCCGTAACATAAAAGAATAGCAGGCAGGCAACCACAAAGTCGTGCACTGCCCTACTTGTTGAAGCGTGCCAATGATTAGAAGTGGGGTCCTCCCGATTTCTTCATAGCCAGACCAGCCATTTTGGACTGGGGCATGAAACCCTTGTCAAGATCATCTGCATACTTCCTCCAGAGTTAAAAAGTAGAATGGCTGTGGCACTATGAATATACCTTGGAGAGAGAAGTGACTAGGAACAGTAAGAGTCACCAGCAACCCCGTCTTGTGGCAACACCCTTATTTAGATGAAGCACAAAAATTCAGCAGTTGTGCACCCAGAAAGATATCATTCACCATCATTGCAAACCATGTGAAGTTATTAGGAGTTAGGATACCCGCTTCCCCAGCTACACTAGCAATATTGTGTTATATCTTGTGGCCTTATGAAGCTCCCCTAATTTCCACCACAGAAGACAATATTGAGCATTAGTCTAGTACATGGCAACACACACACACACATGATGCAAATAACTTCTGTGGTAGCCCATCTGGATGCTTTGGGTTTGAGTCTTGCACCATAGACCTGTAAGTATTGACTCTACTCTCACACTTTACCCCCATGGCTCAAAATACATAGCTCTATTAGTTTGGTAGGTATCCACGCCCCTGTGATGTCATGTATTATTTGGTGGGCCTCTTTTTAGAAGAGTATCAAGGGACTGTGTGGCATTAACATGAACCCCTCTCCCAACAGCATTATTAATTTATATCAAATGGAACATTATCATTTAAACCTAACTTTCTTGTTGAACAAACTTTTACCATAGCACTATGATCACCAAATCGAATTTAGTTTTACTTTCTGTGTACCAAAGATTAAGTGCAGAGTTTTTAATATTACTCTTTTTTGTTGCTTAAAATTAGAATTGAATATCAATATATTGTTAAGGAAGATGTCTATCCAAGTACATTCAGACATCTGTTGAATTAACTGAAACCCTAAGTAAATCCTGTCTCTGGAAAACAATTGATTCAACTTTGAGTTAATACATTTTATTTCAACATCCCCCTTTATGACTATCGCTATTCAAAAGAGTCCTAACACATCTACTTACCATACATGATTTCTGCTGTAATGGCTGCTATCCTAATTTTAAATGATTTTCTTTAATAAGAAACTTTCCAAGATTGCCACTGTATGTGCCCTTGAAGGGCAGCAATCTTGGAATCATGTTCCTTAATTGAAAAGAAAAAACATTCCAAGATGCCCACTATGCATATGCATGAACGGCCGACATCTTGGAATATTATGTCATAAAGCAGTAGCATTCCATGATAGCCGTCATGTGTATGCAAATAACCATGCACATTAACAGTGACCATGTTGGAATACTTTTTTAAACTATGAAAAACTATTCTAAGCTAGTCATCAATGTGCCTTCTATGTGAAACTAAGGCTGCTATGTGAAAATTAGTTCATAAACATGTTAAGGCCCTGTAAAATGTAAATTGATACTTGTATTGCGCACTACTCACCTGCAAGGGTCTCAAGGTGCTTGTACGAATACCGCTGTGGAACCCATCCTGGCTTTCCCTGGGAGGCGTCCACTCCTGGGCACCCCCAAGGTGGAGGCCAGGGGCCGTTGTGGATATTAAGCAAGCTATTGCCCAGAGTTGCAGAGTGGGACTCCATGATTGGAATAGGCACGAGGCGAGAATTATCAGGTCTGTGGAATTTTGAGCCCAAGACCTGCCGAGGTGGGGAATTGAACCCTGGTCCCGGGTTAGATCTCTGTATCAGGGTCTGCCCGTCTAAACATTGAGCCACACTTCTCCACTCATTGAGCCACACTTCTCCCCTGCAAAATATTCTGGACACACTGTATTGGGTGAATGCAGCTGTCAGAGGCAAAAATGCAAAATGCACAAGATTGAAAGCAACACTGTATTTACTGTAATTTGAATACGCATTATACACTCGAATTACGGCATTCTAAAATCTAGATCACTTATATTTTACATCATGAGTCCTGGATGTACGTCAGGGACAAAGATACTCACCTGCCTTTAAGGCAAATATTAGGTCATCAAACTCTTGTGATTCCTCATCAGCCACAAGTGACCCATTGCTGTAGCCGCCAGACAAATTGAAGCCATCGCCATTCTGTGGACTCTGTTTATAGATCTGACTTGTCCGTTCCCAATCAACTGGCATCTGAAAGCATAAAAACCATATATTTAAGATATATAGACAATAACTAAAGACCAATATAATCAGTACTGAATTTAGTTGATTGTATAATTTCTTTCGACCTACACAGCTTTTTTTCATGATTTTTCCTAGTTTAAAAATGCTCTTGTTAAACCTTGCAAACTGTGTCTTTAGGTTCAAATGGAATTATGTGCCCAGGGAAAAATGGCTGGCTAATGTACAAGTATCTGTGCCCATTTGCTCAGATTGTGTTTTTTGTTTAACCGAGTTAGGAGTATGTGATCTGGACAACTCACACAAAGGTCTTTTGAGCTATTTCTGGTGATTACTGCTCAGCTTGGTAGTCTCACCGATTCAAGGGTGTATTGAAAAGAAAGATAGGAAACTAGGTAGGGGGACTGCATGTGTGCCCAACAGGCCCTATTCACTCCACATCTTGGGGGTTGCGCAGAGGCCTGGTCTCCACTATATGCTGGGATTGGACCAGGCTGTCCCCTGGTGAAAGACAGCTGTAGGGCATGCATGAGGGTCCTAACCATGCTTGGTAAGCAATAAGACCTTGTGCACCCAAAGGGTCAGCCACTCATGGACTCCTCATGTAGATAAGATACCTTGAGTAGGGGGCTATGTCCACGGCACATGACCCATCAGTGAGACAGCTGTGGATGCCCGCTTCGTGCAATTAGGTTAGGTCAAGCAGATCAACAGCATCCGTAAACGGAAACAGCAGGTAATGGTAGGAAAATGAGGTTGTTCCATAGTGTGTGCAAGTTATATTAGGCACAATGCGTCCAAGGATTCTCTCTTCCACAACCAAGTAGCGCAAGTTATAAATAAATAAAATAAGTATAGACAAGGCCAGCAACAAAGGATGCAAGTGTAAAACAAGAGACCCAGAAGCAATGACAGAGGAGGTGAGCATGGGGAAGTTGCCAATAAAGGGAAATCAAGGGAAAGCAGATGAGTTTCAGATGCCTTGGGTGAGAGTAAGGCCCGTTATGAGCTGAGCTACAGTCATGAGGGTAAGCATAATGTGCCAGGGACACCCCCTGAGGACAGAGGGATTGACATCCCCCACTTATCCTGGGTCTGGTTTGGGTGCCCAGATTGCTCAGCCTAGAGATTGGGGGAGAGGGAAGGCAGGATAACGTCACTACTAGGTAGTGATACACTGACTCAAGTTAGATGCATCAGGATATTGAAGTAATCATCTTTCAAATGAAACAAAGATGAAGAGGATGGCAGCATACTTTGTGGTAAGAGAGTAGAAGAGTATGCAAAAGGGAGCTGTAATTAAGGAGCGACTAACTATGAGGGCAGGAGGCTGTTTCGTCAACATGCAGTGGTCAGGAGGTAAGCAATGGCTGCCAGATAAGCAAAAGGGAAGGGCATCATTGGGGCAAATGCAAGAAGGATAATCTAGAACAAATAGGCAGAATTGTGAGTCAGGCCACCTGATATGAAATAAGCCAGGGTAGGTTTTGCCTGAAGATCCAACATGCACATTAGTGACTTACTGAATTGTGCCTGACAAAATTAGTAAGGGGCTCATTATTATGGCGGGAGGATTGCAATCACCGGCCCAGCGGTGGCGATCCTCCTGCCACAATGTGATTCACCCACCGCCAAATTAGGATGGCGGTGGGAATCACATTGGTTCCGCGTCTGACAGAAAGTCCGACCGCCATGGTCCCACAAGGCGGTCCACTGCCCACCTTGCAGAACCCGGAACCAGGGCATCATTGCGGCAGTGCAGTGCAGGCACTGCCGTAGTGATTAGGATGAGCCCTTCCGCCTGTCTTTTCGCAGCGGATAATCCGCTGCAAATAGACAGGCGGAGACTAGGTTTGGGGACCCGTTGTGGGCCCCTTCTGTGGGGGGAATACACTGGGGGGTATCATGCCTACCTTTCAGTGTACAAGGTGGCAGGCACCGCCTGGTGCCTGCCACGTTGTGCATGGAAATGCACATTGTGGCATTTTCACATTGCTTACAGTGCTGCAGCCGGCAGCACCATCCGCAATGTGACAAGGCCAGGATGCGCCTGCCAATGTGGCTGGCACATCCTAAGTGAGCGGGTGGGACCGCTGCACGTCTGGCGGGCGATGCCATCACAGTTATGATGGCGGGTGGACTGATGTCTGCCCACCATCATAATTAGCCCCTAAATTATTGGTAGTGATGTATGTGGGGCAAAATATAACAATTTGGATCTGTTTCAAATGTAGTGCCCCCTCCCTTGAAAGCAAGGATCCATCCTTGTTCCAAAGCAGTCTTTGGAAAAAAGATGTGTTCCCCAGTATCCATTCACAAAAATCCCAAGTGATGACTCCATATGACACAACCCTTCATCAGCAGTATTTCACGAAGCAGTGAGATCAAAATTCAGGTTAGCATCTGCTGTTTCTTCCCTTGTGGTTCCCTTACATGTAGTTCTATTGCCTTTGATCCCCCTGCCTGTGGTCTATTTGCCAGTGGTTCAACTGTCAGGTCCTTCCCTGCACTGCATATGGGACCACTACCTATTATCCATTTTCATTTGACATGACTCCATTACCTTTTGCTAAATGGCTTTTGGCTACATTGCGTGTCTCTTCACAGCCTGTGACATATTTAGCTGAACTTCCCTCGGCATCCTCATAGCCATGCCTGGTGCTGAGGGTGATTGGAGAGTAAGTAGCCTTCTTTTCAATGTACTAATCCACAGACTGCGAAGTCATACAGGATAACTATGCAGCTTTATCTGCTTTATGCTACACAGATATGTCTAGCCTTTTCAAAGGCACTGTGGTAGTTATTCTGTATTACCATAATAGTGGGGGCTGATGGTGCGAGATGACGGAATAAAACCAAACAAGCTGGCGATCAGGGCATTCCAAAGAGTGCCATGATCTTCAAGTTCATTCTGCAAGAGGGACCACCTGAAAGTTTTTTGGCATTTTAGGTTTATTCCGTCAGGTTGTATAAGTGAACGTCTGTATTCCAGTGATGTAAGACTACCCCACTTTCAGAACTGTCATCCTATTTGTTCAATTTATTATCTGATTCATGAAAATAGTTGAGAGGAGGTAATTGTGGTAATAAATTGATGGCTAACATACATGTAACTACAGCCCATATCAACAGCATATGGATCCAACTAGGGCTTAACAGAAAGTACAAACCATAACTAACAAAATGTGGTTCTCAAGTAAGTACCCCCTCACATGGCACAGAATATTATCCAAAGATTCGCGTTCATATCCACATAGCCTGTGATGTTTCCGATCTCTCAAAGACAGGTCCCAGAAGCTCCTCAAATTGAGAAAGGGTATTTGCAAGAAATGCAATCTAATGGCTTTATGGCTACCTATGTGCACGGCTAAGAGGTGGCCAGAACGTTGGAAGATGGTATATCTGTTTAGTGTTTTTATAATACAATCCTTAAACTCCCCTCAAAGATCTTTTGTAACAGATTGGCTTTTAGCATCTTCTGAAAACTAGAATATGCGGGATCTCCCCTCTAACTTGTTTTACCTCAAAATTGTTGAGTAACTGGCAAATTAACCGAAGAAAGGATATTGAATATCCTTGCCTTGAACCTGTGAGCAATTTCCCTTCATATAATCCCATTTACCGAAACCGGATCAGAGAGATATGGCAGACTGGATAAGTTCTAACACTAGACTTCCATTGTCATGAGATTGTATTGCTAAATTCAATTTAAAACGGGTCTGGGACTGGGTAGTTGTTGAGGGCAGACCAAACAATGAATTAAAACTTGTGCATTGTTGGACGTCACAGGATCCGGAACCTTTACCAGTGAAAGCCTCCACCCCTTTTGGCATGGCAGTAAGGACTGTGCTTAGAAACTGTAGTATGCTGGAATTCAAATCAGGTTCTGTTAGCTTAGTTTACAAGTGCTTCATTGCATATGTGTTTGTTGGCGATTCGCTCTTTACAGCAGTGTGTAGATACCAATTTCAGATTTTGCCATAAAACGACATTATTGCTTTTGACAAGTTTGACTTATAAGTAATTTCCTTTGTTAACATTTTCTGTGGTACAGATGGTTCGCTGCAGCGCCACCATTATAAAATTCAATAACATATCTGTGTTTGGCGGCAAAGTGACATAAAGCATTTTCCGGATTTACTTAGCAAAATAGAAGCCTGCAGGCACAATCTGCAGCCTCACGCAAGCTCCAATACAACCCTTTGAAATAACCCGCACTGTGTCATTAGCATGTTGGATCACAGGCACGTGGAGCAGATCACGCTTGGGAGGAATGCCCCAACAGGGAAGCACCTACTGGGTTTCAAACCCAAAACTACCATTTCAGCCAGATTGGCTGCAAAGCCATGTACATTGGTATTGCTGCTCATTGTAGTAAGCCTCTCAGAACCTCTCAGTAGCCCAATGATTGCAAATATATAGAAAGCACTAAGGAAGGTAACTCACTGCCTTTAGGACAATTGTTTACTGGTCTTTGGCAGCCTTCTTGAATGACCCTTTTTTTGATGCAAGGATCTATGCTGAATTTGAATTGATTTTTAAATCGTTTTTTTTAAGCACACTCACTGCTTTTGCCGGTGAAACTTGGGGGCGTATGGTCTGCCGCGGCTCGCTGTTTGTGCAGAGGGGCTCCTGAACATTCCCCCTACCTCGGATACTTGAGGAAAATGCGTAGGTCAAATGTGCACTTCCGGCCAGCAATAAAAGGGCATGCTGAGCCGGACGTGCAGCGGGCTCGCCGCTGGCGAGCCAAAGGCAAGTTTGTCCACATCCGGAATGCGACCAGGGCTAGAATTGCTGCCGGTTTCAAACCAGGTCCCTCACATTGCAAAGAGACATCCTGGCATGTAACACAAATGAGGGCAAGTGTCTAGCGCATCTACACCCTGATAAAGTAATGGGTCCATTAACCTGCCTGAAATGCAGATACAAGCTCAATCATAAACTCCCTAAACAGGTCACCCTAGCGGACCCCGAGCGACTAGTTAATGCTAGATCCCTAGCCAAAACGCACTGCACATCTACAAAATCCTTACCAACCTAAAATTAGATTGTCTCTTTATAACAGAAACCTGGTTAAAAGACTACTCAAACCCTGACGTTGTGCAAACCCTCTCCCCAGAATATACTATATCCAGACAAGATGGAGCTAAGCAACAAGAAGGGGGCCCAGGAATAATATTCAGGAACGCTTTGAAATGCTCCATATTCAACATCACAGATTTAAAAGAGGCAGAGAGTCTTGGTTTCTGCCTCCAACTAGATAGCCTAAGGTCCTTTGCGGGAGCCCTGATCTACAGACCCCGGGACCCAGCCTTACATTCTTAGATTCCCTGGGTGAAAGCATGAGCTCACTGGTGGTTAGTTACTCCAATTTCTCCATTCTAGGTGACTTCATCCTCCACTTTGAATCAGCTGATACCCCAAGTGAAAAGAACTTCGGAGAGATCACAAACACCCTTGGACTGAAACAACAGATTGAAGCGCCCACATACTGTACATGGGACGCACTGGATGGACTCTGCACCAACCCAACCAGTCTTAAAGTGGACCCCAGATCACTATAACGTGGTCAAATCACAGGCTGATCCCGTTCAGGATTGACTGCCTCATTAAATATCCTAGGAAAAACTCCAGTCAACCTGATCTTAAAACAGGATGAAATTGGAGAAATATGCTAACTAACTTTAACCTATATGTAACAACAGAATCAGATAAATCTATCCTAATAGGGGACCCATCAACAGACACTCACATGTTTAATGACTGAATGACCGCAGTAGCCAATACCCTGGCGCCTCCCGCCCCACACAATAAAAGACTCCCAAATAAAAACTCTGCCCCATGGTTCACTCCTATGCCTAAAGAGCTACAAGGCCAGTGCAAAAAAAAAAAAAACGCACATGGATAAAAACTATAAACAAGAAGGGTTCACCACCTTTAAAATTGCTCTTAAACAATAGCACCAACAAATCAGAATATGAAAGAGAGAATACTACTCCAACCTTATCACCAGGCAGAGTCTGACCAGAAAATGATCTTTAAAATCCTTTACAGACCCAAAAGTGTTAGAACGCAAAAACCCGCCGTCACAAATTCTATGTGACCAGATAGCGTAATATTTTGACAATAAAATAAAAGATCTAAAAAAAGATTTAAGACAATCAATGCCAGCCCACAGAAGAAAGGGCCAGAGAAAATTTAACTGGGCGTAACTGTTTCAAGGAGATTAGCCTGGAACAGTCCCGACAAGCCATTCTAGCATGTAAATCAGGATCCCCTCTCGATCCTTGCCCTCCAAAAATTCTACATTTGACATAATAAACCCCATAATCAACAGTATAATTAACTCCTATCTCAAACAAGCGAAAGTACCGGACATTTGGAAAATAGCAACGGTCAAACCCTTCCAAAAAAAAAATACCAGACCTGACGACTCTCTTCATCCTCAGACCTATTTCGCTGCTACCAAATATGACCAAAACTACTGAGAAGCTAGTCAATACGCAATTAAACGCCTATCTCCAAGAGGCTACCATTCTGCACCCCAAACAATCGGGTTTTAGGCCTGGACATTCACCAGAATTGGTGCTGCTCCATACATCAGAAACCTTAAAATGTATCTTAGATCTAGGTAAAAATGCAGTACTGATTCTGTTGCACCTATCGGCTGTGTTCGACACAGTCTCTGACTACATCCTGGCAGACAGACTCGGGCAATGTGGCATATCTCACAAAGCCCTGGCCTGGCTAATCTCTCTCATGGACAAGAGGAGACAAATAGTAACCATAGGCAACTTCAAATCAACAGAAAAACAACTGCTCTCTGGAGTCCCTCAGGGCTCTGCCCTAAGTCCCGATTGCATCTTTTGACGTCGAGTCCATCTCATATGCGGATGACACTCAGCTAATTCTCACTCTGGACAAAAATTCCACAACAGCTGAAGAAAAATTCCAGAACTGTATTTCAGCAGTCATGGACTGGATGAAAGCAAACATCCTCAAATGCAACAGCCAAAAAACAGGGATTATGCTGCTTGGTAAGTCCAACATCTTCATGCCCAAACAATGGTGGCCGACCAATACAGCACCACCCCCAACACAATAGACACTGTGAGAAATCTAGGGATTCGATTTGATCATATACTATCCTTCCACCAGCAAGCGCTCTTGGTAGCGGGTATGTGCTTCCACATGATAAAAACACTGAAAAAGTTTTTGGACTTACTACCTGCCAGAAAATCAGTGGCAGTAGTCTCACTTGGATTACTGCAACAGCCTGTATGCAGGAACAAATAAGGTAGTGCTGAAAAGACTACAAACATTACAGAACGCGGCAGCCCGGCTGGTATGAAGATTACCCAGGAGGTCCTCGGCAGCAACAGCACTCAAAACCCTCCACTGGCTGCCCATACATCAAAGGATTCTCTTCAAAATCCTAGTAATTATTTTCCGAACCCTCAATAACACAGGACCCACATACCTGAGAACCAGAATCAGACTATATATTACCCGAAGGCTTCTGCGATGATCCCTGGAAAATCTCCTGGCACCCCCCGCCTTCCATCTGGAGGAGGAGACTCAATGTCTGTCCTGGGAACAAAAGCATGGAATGTCTTGCCCAACCATTTGAGACTGCCTCAGTCTGAGCCCTTGTTCAAGAAACTCCTAAAAAATTGGATCTTTGCGGCCCCCGACGAGTTAGTGCTATCACTTATCTGACCCTTCCACCGGTTGGTCCTACTAATTCCTCACCACAGACCCCGCCCAGTTTTTTCCAAAAGCGTCAAAATGCTCCCCGGAATGAACGTTGCGCTCTATAAATATCACTATGCATTCATTCATTCTTCTACTTTGTGATCCCCAGAATGAATTAAATAACTTATTGAGGATATAGTGCAGGCGTCTGGCATGCAACACCTGTAAATACAATTCCTGTTCCTTGGATCTTGAAGCAGAGTTGCATTTAACAATGTAGGTGGTGGTGGGGGATTGAAAATATGGTTGCTCAGTACTGAGATTTTTAAGAAATTTACATTTTTTTGTGAAATTTGTGTTAGGCCAAATGTACAAAATTTCTCAAAAGTTAGCAACATGTGATTTTGTGTAATTTTTACCCATGCAAGGGTGGTTTATACAAGAACGGTATTGCTTAGAAATATTATCTACTCGAACCTGTCTCCTGACATTATCTTGCTTTACTTTTTCACAAAAGCATGCCAGCAAGTGAAAAAAGTTAGGCAACACACCTGTTAACCCCATTTAGCATCAAATCAATAATTACATGAAAGCTGTATGACATTTATGTAATTTGTTCAATAAAAAATTATGTAATTTTGCTTTACTTGACTCATAAGGGTCAGAACCAGGATCATACTTTAGCAAAACTATTTCTACTTAAATAGTACCTCTAAATAGCAAGTTAACCCTACACAAAAGGACACACAGGACTAGGATATGTTTGTCATTCTTTTGCCCCTAAGTTAGGAGGAAAAATGCTTTCAGCATTCCATTAACAGACTTATTTAGAATGAATTGCAATGGACTTCCCTATGAGTGATATTGGTACTCATGGGTCACCCTCTGGAGACCATTGGAACGGTTACAAGACAGCAATCTTAAGTGAAATGACGTGGAATAAAGACACATTTGCCCCCTACGCTATCTGGAGGGAAACCTAAAAATGTTGAACACCTCTACGCTGCTGTACAGAAGTCATTGCTGGACTTTTGGTCCCCGATTAATCACATTTTGTATTAGGTATTGTTGATCTACATAACTCTATATTTCTGCGTGCCTAGTTTTAAAGCAAAACATGGTGGTTTTATATAAACCGTTAATAAGGAAATATATATAATTTTTTTAAGTAAAAAAATATACCTCTGAGGACAGCGCACTGCTGAATATGATAAAGAGGGACATTTATATGAGTAGCATAGAGCTGGATGTAGCATGATCAAGTGGGGATTTTAGAGGTATCACCATTCACTATCCAAGTTTGTACTCTTGTCTCGTGTGTCAAGGCCTCTGGTGCAGAAGAATTCCAAGATTTGCTAGATGACTCTGTTTACACCTATAAGCAGGATCATCAGAAAGAGACCAGGATCAAGTATGTTCCAAGGACCAATCCGGGACTGTAAGGATCAAGGTAATCTAGCAGACTCACGCGGTGAACATTTTAAACACAACTATAGGCCACTGTGCTGTACCTGCACTGTGCATCCCTATTAAGAAAGACGGTTTCCCCAGAAGTTAGGTTTGTTCAGAGTGAGGTTGGTTAACGGTTTCTACTGTGCTAGAGAGTGGTGTGGGGTAGTGCATTACCTTCATAAGAGAGGTTCCACACTCCCACAACAAGTTCCAGTCGGTCCAAACCCTTTCACAGCTCCAAACGGGGCACCTGCGCATTGGAAAGGGCCTTCATGGCTCTGTACATGCCAGGGAGTGTCTGCTGATCAAATGATTCTATTGTGGTTACGATCAATGGAGTAACTAGCTGAACTAATTGACAGAGGAGCTCTCAGGGAGCTTTACCATTTGAGGCCTGTTATAAGCAAGTCCAAAGAAAGGGTGGTCACCATGCTTGGAAAAATACTGGTTCTCTCAGTTTTTTTCTTTAGGTGGATGCAGCTGAGCCGAATTGGCCATTCTGCCACTCCGGCATTTTCCCAGCAGGCTGCAGACTAGGCACTGGGTTCAAAGCTATATGAGCTGCCATGATCCACGGATGCCCCATGGCCCCATTGTAATCAATGCCTTCTGCAGTGAGTGGCTAGTCTGAATATTTATGCCAAGGTTGATTTTGGTTTCCAGTCCAAACATGAATACCAGAAATGCAAAACATCCCCAAATCTTGGAGGGGGGGGGTTAGTAATTAAACCATTATTGCAGAAAGGAGTTCCCATGAATTACAGGCTACTTAGCCTTTTAGACCTTTCTGAGAAAATCTTTACACAAATTCTGCTCTCTAAGCTTGAGGATTGGGTTTATGAAAGCAATTATTTACCTTTCAAACAAGGAGGTTTTTTGGCAGACCACTCAACAATCAATAATTGCTTTGCCCTGTGCACAGTTGTAAATAAGTTCATTTAGATAAATCATTATTTGTGATGTTGCTGCGTGGACTTCTGCATAGCTTTTGTTACGGTAAACAGAGGGAGGTTAAGGAGTAAAACAGAAATCTCTTGGGAGTTGATTAGCCCATCTCGTTATGGAACAAAATATGTCTAAAAATAAGGAAATCCTCCAGAGCGGCAAGCACCACCCAAACAATCTTTTTTATCTATAACAGATTGCTTTTTAAACCCGCACATTTACACAAGATACATGCTGCTACTTCTAGTACATGCTGGACTTGCGCTCAAGACATTGCGGACTTAAAACATATACTATTTACATGCCCATTTGTCTTCATGGTTTGGGAACAGGTTTTGTCACAAATTACTACCGTTTTCAACGCCACAGCTCCCTTGTCCTTTATTAATATTTTCTTAGGTATCTTGTCCTCTGATTGGCAAAAAAACATTCACAAATGCGAATAATTGATTTAATATTAGCAGTTGCCTTTCAACAGATAACAAAGAATTGGAAAGATACTTCCAAATTGTCATATCTCGCCTGATGGTATGCTATATGTCACAATCACAGATTAGACAGGACTCTTGTCAATCCTATCTCGCTCGCCACAAAGCGATTACACCTATGGTCTTCTGTCACACAATTATTAGATAGTAGTGTGAAAAGATCCTTTATTCACCTACCTTCATTACAAGAAGTTGCTATGCCTCCTTGACTTCCTTTATTTTAAATTAACATTTCGTTATATACCTTTTTAGTACTGCCTACATAATAATATATTGAAATGACATTATAGTTTCTTTTTGTTCTATACTATATTTAACGTGAACCATTCTTTCTTTGCCTTTAGATTTGCATATTGCTTAATGTGTTTTCTTTTCAAACATATATCTTTAATATTCTTTATTTCTTTATTTCCTCATGTACTTATTTTTTTCTCTCCTATAATTGATTATATGTATGAAGAATTGTTGATTAATTATTATTCTTAAAGAAACTTACTTTTGGAACTTAAAAAGGAGTAAATTATTATCTTGGAACGCACTGAGGGGTCTAACACCCCTATTTACTGCTCACATCGACCCAGACACGAGTAGAAATGGATCCTCCTGATCGCCTTAGTGAAAAGATATATATTTGTAATGGATTATACCGATGATTCATTTTAACCCCGATTTGTTTCACATTTTTTGTGTGGTTAGCCCAAGAAGTTTATTAAATACCCCAAGTTCCTTTTCACCAAAATGGGATATATCCTGATACCTTGATTAATGTATGCTGCTGATAACCTTATTATACTGATTACACCCCAAGGAAACTTAAGAAAAAACTTTACATTCTAACAAAATATTTTAAGGAAAATTATTTAGAGGTAAACATTGAAAAAACAAAAGTATTAGTATTTGCAAAATAAAAGTATCTTATTTACCTTTGTTTTTAGATAAGATAAAAGTAGAGGAAGTTAGAATATGTAAATATTTAGGGTTGTTCGTTTCCACAAATCTAAAGTGGAAAAATATATACATTTTCTTAAAAACCCAAAAACTTTTTCCAGTTATATTTACCTGAGAAGTTTAACTCCATGTATGGGAGAGGCTGTCTTTTACCCTGATCCTGAAAGAATTTTTGCACAAATGTATACCTTAAGCACTTAGGATCAGAAACTATTTGTATACCAAAAGTGATATTTTAGATCATGTGGTCAGTGGCTGTTTAAAAAAAAATCCTAAACCTTCCAAAAGGGTTAATGATCCAAAGTATTTGCTATGAAATTTACTGGTTGTCATAATCTAGAAGCTAGAATGCTTCTTCTAAAATGTAAAAATAAACTTTCTTTAGATGGTAGTTCAGATAAATTATTCTAGATTTGTTGGCTGGAAACACAACATAGCAAACCTATTTTGGCATTGGCACTTTTAAATCAAACAAATGCTATCAGAATATTATTTGTTATCAGTTGGAGTTTGCGACCCTTTTCCATATAAAAATGTGTTAGAAGATGGAATATTAATAAACAAGGATAAACAATATGACTTATTTATCCCAAAAATTCTCAATCAAGTTGACATTCCAGACCTTGGGAAATGTTGGTGTGCTTCTATATATTTTTTACTTTCAAGACTTTTTACTCATTCATGCTGTTTTAAAATATAGATTAGGATGTAATCTATTACTGGGGGTCCCACAAATGGCTGTAACAATTAATGAAAGGGTGTTTCTGTAAATGCCCTCTAAAGAAGAAATATACTATTACTCAATATAATGCTATTGATATTCTATCCAATGTGCAATTTGCAAGATGTTAGGATGATTTTTATATCTGTGAAATTTAGACGATTTGTTGTGTTAAGGAATTTTGTAGAATGTGTACAGGTTTATGGACAACTGACTTAATGAACATATTTTAATACTTTCTTACTGTGTCAGATGACTCTACAGATATCAAAAGAACACTCCACCCAGTCGAAACACATTCCCTGAGTGAGCTTCTTGTATTGAGAACCCACTGACCCTGAAGATGGGCTGCCATCACTTGGCATTAATTCTGGGAATCCTTCCATACAGAGATTGGCTATGCTGCAGTCTATTTCTTCTTTGGGGTTGAGGCCTAACTTGTATTGCTGCCACTGGTCGTGAATGGTGCTGTGAAGGACAGGACCTCTCTAATATTGGGATGGGATTTCTACTGCTTCACCCCTTCCAGCCGCTGGTCCACCTTACTACAACCCAATGTTATTTGAGCATGCTGTTCCGAATTACCAGTTAGAATTCTGCATATTTTAAGAGATATTATGAGAAATTAAATTTTCCTTCATCTGTGCTGTCGTGGGCTCAAAAAGCAGCCCTAGAAATGTATCCTACTTCAAGAAGTATAGTGAGCAGGGGGCATCTGATCACTCCCATTTGTGGGTGGATCTGGTGGGTGGGGAGCTGCAGACCCGACAGCCTTGGCTCTTGGATCTTTAGGCCCGTAAAAACAGGGAAGTGAAGACACAGCACAGAGAGTAAACTGAACAATATTTTCTCGATAACAGGGACTTGGTAATATTGACGGTTTCGTTATGTTAGGCTTATAAGGCTGTTATCAGGGGTCAGGCTATATCCCTGATGGCGGCCCTGTGGAGCGCTTGGCTGCAGCTGTGCAACCAGAGGGGATATTCTCCTTCTAGAATGGAAGCATTCCAGCTACCAGGTTGTGTTTGGTGAACATGCCCTTCATCTCAAGCAACAGGATTTTTTTAGATATCCTACATGACAAGGCCCACACCCCGTTCGAGACTTCGCAGCGACATGTATGAAATCAGGGATGCAGGCAGGCTGCTGGCCTGGTTGAGTAGATGTGAGAGGAGGCACAATTGGGTGGTGTCACTTTGTCAGGTGGCTGACAAAGGTCTTATGATGGACCAATCTGCAATTCCAGCAGTGTTCATGGAGTACTATTGAATCCTTTATGATGCCATAACTTACTGGGGGTGGGGGGGGCGACAGAGACCATTGGACTACCCAAAGCTCGATATTGCGAAATTTGACTCCACTCCCCTCTGACTGAGAAGAAATTGTCAGAAGCTATTAAGGAGCTACAGACAGACAAAGCGGCTGGACCAAATAGTTTCCAGGCAGAATTTTACAATGATATGGCCAGCAGGCACACACCTCATTTGCTTGCTATGTTTTAAGGGACTTGTGTGGTGAGAACACTGCCATTTAATTTACGTGTTGCCATAATTGTGCTGATCACCAAAAAGAGCAAGCAGACTGACGAGTGATGTTTGGTTGGTGCACATCTTAGTTCTAGTTGTTTGTATGTGTGCTTTGACGTGCTGAGTTCTGGGGTGTACCAGCTGGATCCTTTGGTGGGTCTGTGCGTTTTGGTTTGTTTGGTGGGATAGACGCGGCACTGGTGATCCAGGCATTGAAGCTCTCCTCTGCCCGGGTCAGGTTGGTGGTGACTGTGGGCTATGTGATGCTGAGGGCGTCAGTCCGTTGCAGCGGTGGCAGGGGCTGCTGTGGTGGTTGCGGGTGGTGCAATGAGTCCCGGCGAGGGTGAAGTGTACGATGGAGTGATCTGACCAGATGGGCTCCGTGGTGTGGCTGTATCTGATTCTGTTGCTGGACGTGAAGATGGGGTCCAGCGTGTGTCCTGCTTTCTGGCTGGGGTTCGAGACCAGCTGCTTGAGGCAGATGGTGTGTAGTCTTTCTAGGGGGCTAGTGGAATTGATATGTGTTGGGTCGTCCAGGTGGAAGTTGAGGTCTTCAAGGAAGACAGAGTATTCGGATTCAATGGTAGGCAGGGTGATGAATTTTGCGATGGTGTTGCTGAGGCCAGTTTGTGGTCCTGGCCATCTGTACGCGATGGTGCCTTTGATTGTGGATTTGTCATCTGTGGGGAGGTGGAAGTTCATGTGTTCCATGATCAGCATGGTTTCGTCATCGGTGGTGGTTCAAGTGATTGATTCTTTGTGTACAATGGCGATGCCGCGTCTGTTGGTACGGTCACAGTATTTCATCTTGTAGCCGATGTATATGGCAGTGGTGATGCCGGGAGCCAAAGCAGGGGTGAGCCTGGTCCCAGTAATGAAGTTTACGTCAGGGCGAGGATGGAGATTGTATCCTAGACTTTGGTGGCCTGTTTGCAGAGTGATCTGGCATTGACCAGGAGGAAGCTGAGTTGTTACGGGAAGGTCTTGGATGCAAGGGATGGTGTGGGGCTGGTTGCTGTGATGGCAGTGGTCCAGGGTTGGAGGTGTATCGGCAACAGATGCAGGTCAAAGGTCAAAGAGCGGCTAGGCAGCATTTGTTGATGCGACTGGTGTCTAGGGCATGGAGGTTTATGGCAAAGTATCTGTCGGAGCGCAGTGAGCCGGGGTTCCTGGCACTAGGCGCAATCCAGACATGACAGGTGCACACCCGCTGCATGCCTCTACTGCGTGGCCATGCTGAGTCTCCATAAATAATCCTGGGAAGTGGGAGGGGCTGGCATGGAGGTGGGAGGGCGGCAATCGGGAAAACAAATTGCAGGATCGGGAAAAAAAGCAGGTGCAGGCAATGGCCACGAGCATGGGGGCTATAATGACAACACAAGGACCAGGGGAGTTACACTAAACAGGCGCAATAGGCCAATTACAGTGAAGATACAAGCACTGGGGGAAATACCATAAAAACAGTAAACGAGTGCAATTGGCCAATTTCAATGGAGGGCTAATTTACAGAGAAGCACGGGCACTGGGAGAAAAAGAAGAAAAAATAAAGAAGCGGAATGGGCCAAATACCAGTATGTTAAGAGCACCTAGCGGTCAGTGGGAATGTGAGACTGAACCTGCGACCTCGAGGGCTGTGCACAGGGCAGCAGTCATGAGGAGCTGGGCAGTGGCAGCGGAGGGAGCGGCGCAGAGACCAGGAGGTCCAAGAGGAATAGATCTGCCTCCACAGACTACCCATATTAAGTATCTGGAATATTCTTTGACGCATTTGGTATTGCATTGTGTTCAAACATATATTATGTCTGAGAAGGAAATATCAACTTCAAAATATCTTCCAAAAAACTATTTTCATTCTGTTCCTGTCAGTTGTTTTTACATTGTCCTTTTCTGGACAAATGAAAATATTTGCTGTTCAAAGGCCAAACATCAAGGAAATTCAGTATTTTTGCAGAGAAAGACAGAACCTATTCTCAGTGAGTTAATATTTGCATAGAAAAAAGCAATTTTGAACACATTTGAAGCCTGGCTTTTGACAGCGCAGTGCACGGAAAGTCATATGAACTCTTCCAGGTGCTTTCATACATATATGAAATAGTTAATTGTTATTGTCCTTGGGCCAATTTTTGAAACTTCTCCAAAGCAGATCTCCTATTTTTTGCACCACTAAAAAATAGAAAAAATGTCTTACGAAACACAAGTACTTTAAAAGTTTATGACATTTGAGTGGGTCTGTCCCCTTTTTACCAATCAATGGACTGCCTTTCTTTTCAATCATAGTATGTGCTTTTGCTCACTACAAAATCTCGTGCAAGTGGAGTGAGAGAGACAGAGAGTGTCTGTGTGTGTGTCCCTGTCCCAAACAAAGGGCAGGCTTATAGCAGTATCGAAGTTGCATTTCTAGACAGTCGTAGATATATTATAAAACGTACCTCTTCTGTGCGTTCCTTTGGGTTAAAAGCTGCACACACAAACTATTTAAACTTTCATTATGCATGGCATTCTTCACCAGCATAGGTCTTACTCTCCAGCCTTCCAGGATGCCTTGGTGTTCCCGTCTACACCCACCTAAAGAGTGTATGCTCCTAGTGGAAGAGAGCAGACAAAACCGATAGAATAATGTTGAGCACTGACCCGGTCACAGCAGCACATATCCTAAATAATCTTTAAATGCTGCTTTGTGCTAAAGAGTCAATGTACCCAAGCCGCAACCCATGAAACAAAGATTCGGTTAATGATACATTAAATAAGGGCCAGGCACAAGTATGATCTTCCATGTTGTACCTACTCCAGGTACCATAAGATGCTCCATCTCCCCATGGTCTTCAACAAGATATTTTTGCTTTAGGGTCACACTGACTTTGGCTTTTGCGGTCTTATAAGTCAGAAACATGTTTTAAGTGGTCCCATCTCCTGCCCTCCCTTCAAGTTCTTTTGTTTGCATTGTAACTTTCTCTCGCTTGTCAAGATGATGCGAGACACTGTTTACTGCCTGCAGCTCGAGACGCTTTTCGCTTACTGTTACAAGAATCCATGCTCTTCTCTCTGCATCGCGGATTATACGTGACTGCACAATGTACAATGCATAGTGCTCCTATCTCTGCCAGAGCAACCTTTCTAATACAGGGAGATTAGCCCCACTACATGGGCCAGGCACTGTGGCAGGTTACTAGACTGTGGTACGAAAATATTAACAACCAATGCACAGCAAGTTTACTGGGGGTTTCCAGGAACACCCCCGTCGAGTCACGTGTCAGAGGTTGTGTGGCCAGTGAATATGCAACATTCATCCCTGTATCCTTGAATGGCCAATGAGGTCTGTTCTACTAAATTTACAGCTGGAGGGTTTGTCTTCAGCTGTACCTCAACTAAAATATATTTTGTCTGTACATTTCTGTGGAATAGTGGCAGCTACTGTGATCTGTTTTTTGAAGGCGTGTAGATAAGACAACCACCTCCACAACCCCTATACCTGGGAACAGATTTTAGTTGTCACAATTAAATAGAACATTATGGGAGGTATATGCTGTAGATATATTCAGTTACGCTCCCTGGCAGGCGATGAAAGCACTTTAGAAAATGCTGAGGCACATTCCTCTGATCCACCTATTTTGCTTGTTCTGAATTTTAACTCTGCACAATAGTTAGAGGAGTTTGCCGATCACTGTGAATGGGCATGAAAGGAAAATCGTGCTTTGCCTGCTGGATACTGTGGGTCAAAAGGTACCGGTCCAGGTCTCCTGCCTGCTGTTTCACAGAGGTGTGAAGTGTTGGAAAAGGCGTTGCTGTGCTGCTGAGAGAGATGGCTTGCCGTGAGACGAAGATCTCTGTCATCCTGGGCTAAATCTCGCTAGCTTTTATTTTATTTATTTTATTTTATTAATGTGTTTTTATATAGCGCAGACTTTACCCGAAGGCGTCAGAGCGCTTCACAATAGGAACAGAAATTTACAAATGAACACAATTACAACAGCAGACGATAAGTTACATGAGGTAAAAGTGACAATTGTGAGCAAACAAAATACATGAGGTAGCAAACAGTGCAATACAGGGGGAAAGAGTGACAAGTGTGGAGGTTACAAGAGAAAACAAAGTACAATTAGAGGTATAATACTGCAATATATGCTAGACACAGAGGCACAAGAACAAACGTTACGTATGCAATGGTGGCACTTGTGCAAGTATCAACATCAAACAAAATGTGAGAGGTAGCAAAACAGTGTGTTACAAGAGAAAAGTGACGTGTGCAAGTTACAAAAGGGTACCATACACAGGTACAAGGAGAATACTGCAATAAATGGTAAACACTCAAACTACCAGAACACACTGGGAAGGCACTTCCATAGTCATGGAGAATAGTTTTCAGTGATGGGAGGTATTCCTTCAGATAATAGAGAGGGAGTGAATTACTTTAGGCGGTGTCTTTGGAGGAGGAAAACTTTGAGGTCCGTTTTGAAGACCTGAGAGGAGGTGGTGGTGGTCCTTTTCTTACATTATGTGGTATAAACATAAAGACAACTGGGATGAATTCTAACCAAGCCTATTAAAAGGAGAGAAGACAGAAGATAGCATAGAAAAATACATTACTTGGCTGTTTGGCCAGGGCGACTGACGTGGCATCTGGGGACCACGGTTCGATCCCCGGCGGCAGATTAAGCCAGCACCATGTGACTCTGGGCAATAGCTTGCTATTTCTTCCCGACAGCCCCCAGCGCCTGGAGACCCTTAACGGTGATTGTTTGCGCTTTACAAATGTGAATTATTGTTAAAGGATATACAAGGAGAGGTGTTCTGATCTCTATCTGCCTGGAATAATTTGACACCATAACTGCTGAAGGTAGTCTAATGATTAGAATAGAGGGACAGCAACATCTCTAGTCTGCTGAGACTTGCCTCAGGCTATGAAGCTGCTTCTGAGCCTACAATTTACTGGCACCTAAACGGGCTCTGAACATGGAAACTTCTATATGGGAAGAGTTTTTTGCCAGTCTATATGGAGGACTAGAAGAACTTTGGAAGCATTGCTCTAGGTTGTTGTTGACTCCAGTGAGGATGGGGGTAAGTTACCATGGTTTGTAACAGCCATGCCCAAAGAAGTGTGCGAAATAAATGTACAGTACTCCTATTAGCCCTGTCTCTTGTCCAGGGGCTCTTTTCACCACCAGCAGGCACACCTTTCTTTTTGCAGACGTTCATCAGAGGCTCCTAAGGACACGTATCCGGAAAAGGGACACTTTTTCCTGATAGTACTATCTTATATCGGTTGGAGATAATACATGTGTGCAAAATTCACCTCACATATTCAGAATTGTATGTTTACTGAATAGTAGAGTGTTGGATGCATCTCATTGTCCGCACCCACTGAACCCGTAAAATCGCCAAGAAGCTCACAAAATAAATATTGCAAGAACGAAAGCTTGCATTGCATCCCGTATCCTTGCATCAATTTTGGTAGTGAAAAGTCACTTTCTCACAGCTAGTTTCCCTCTCCGTCTTAGCTTGTTTCAGAAAGAGTTTTCATCCTTTATCTGACATTGATGCCTCCTTTACTGGAGTCTACTGTCTGTCCCGTCAGTTGGACAGATTTTCCCTCCACACACACTACAACTCAGAAGATAAAATCATTGACTGGCCGAACCCTCAAACTTCAATATTGCACGAGCTAATGTTGTCTCTTTGTCTATCACGCAAAAATCCCACAAAATGACTTTGTCATTTATTCATGTTTTTTCACCTTTTCGATTGCATTTTATTAAATACCTTAACACATTTTCTTAATGTTTATGCCATTTCGCTATTGTTCGTATTTCATTTTTTATGCATCTTGGTATGGACCTTTGCATGATTTATGCATTTGATTGTATCATTGCTTGGCTGTGCTGCTATGCCATTTTCGACATTCATATGTCTCTGGAGGATTGCCTTACTGCTCATGCCAAGCTACAATTTTGAGCTAAAGCTGGTTTCCCTTTGTAGGTGCCTGTGCTTAGTCAGTCTTGGAGCTCAGCTGCCATTTACATCAGACAGTGATCTCTTTGACCCATACAATTAGAGGGGCTCTCTTTGCAAATGTATTTCCTGCAGAAGATGCTCTCTGTATTTGCCTATTCTTTCTTCTTTCTGTTGATATTTATTAGGCTCAAATTGTGAAGCCATCTGTACAGCTTCACTCACTACTTCCGTGCATCATTACGACACAGGAGAAGAAAGCCTAATCCATTCCGGTCTTCTCAGCAGGATCCTCCACGAGAAGCATGTTGAACATTGTGGCCGGAAGGAACCTTTGACGCAGAGATAGTGTTATGAAATGGCGACAATGATGGTGCAGTACTCACTCACACTCTCTGCGAACCGAGAACGGACATCCCCGTGCAGGGCAGTAATACATTTTCAAGTCACAAAACCAGAATCAGTCTTTTAAAAAATACACAATTGAAATCGACAGAGAAATGTCTTGATTTTATAATGTGCAAAGCAGACAGGACATATGTGCAACCTGCTATTTTTATGCACATTCCTGTCTAATGAGTCTGTTGGAACTCTTGCGCCCTGTAATAGACAAAGATGTTGCTTTATACTGCCTTCTAACCTAAGTATTTGCTCACTACAAAATTGCATGAAAAAGACAGCAGTAGTAGAGAATTACCAAGAAGAAAATATGGAAAACCCCCAAATCTGAACATACTTGTGCGCCCTCTCTCTAAGTTGCACCCAAACTTCGTTCAGCCCCATCTGCCCACAACTTTCACCCTTGAAATTAGAGACAACTCTGTAATTATATCCATGGAGTAGAAAGTCAACACATGGCTTGCTCATATCCATGGATTACCAGGGGTTAACATGTCATTGCACATTTCAGAGGCAGAATCCTAAAAGACTACATCAAGAATTGACTGTGGTTTCACCTAAGAACTAGAGAGGCTGACGTCAAGTGACTCGACACCAAGAGGAACATGGCTCTCTGTATGCTTTTCCTAACAAGGAGAAACACAACAGTATCCTGCTCTCGTAATACCCTCAAGCAAGGCAAGTTTAGGAGGACTGAACCCCTCACGCGGCAGCCACTGGGATCCATCAAAATAACATTTGTGCACGTTAACATTTTAAGTTAGGTCCGCTGGTACAATTAATTAACTTCAACTCAACATCTAAATGAAAGAAAAATGCTACCACCACCAAAAATGGGGACTGAGTCAAAAACCTGAAATGATGACAAGTAGAACTAGATTATGTATTATCTTTTTTTTTTTTTTTTCTAAGACTTCACCGTATCTAGGGCAATTGGCGCTAATGGTGAGCCAGAAAGATCTGACAGAAGGTGCGGGTGTTGTCACTGGCAAGTCTGCCTTTGACTAACCCTGATTGTGAAGTGTAGCTCCGCTTTGTGGTTGTTTTTTCTTAATGTTTTGCTAGAAAATCTATATATATCTTCTGCTTCCATTTCGATTCTTGATATTAATTTGTTGTTTTTCAGGTCTAAGTGGCCTTTGCCCTCTTTAAGTATGACAATGATAGTAGCTTCTACGGTAGAGCTGGTGACCGCGCCCTTGAAGGTGAAAAGTTTGAGGGCAGTTTCAAGTGACTAGTTGGTTGTGTACAGAATGTCTTATAGAAGCTGATTAGAAATCCATCTGGGCCAGGGGCTTTGCCACTTGGAATTAAGGATAAGGCTTCCAAATTATTTTTTTTCCCTCTAGTAGTTTGTTTAGGGAGAGGATGTCTGTATCAGAAGCTTTATTCATCTCAAGGGAAATTTTTTCAGAATTCCTAAAGGACCTTAAGATGAATAGATTATGTATTATCAATGAGGAGAAAGAGTATTGGGGCATCCCTTACTGGCAGAAAAGTGCAATGCATCATGATCTGTGCCCCGAAAATTAATCGGAATGTTTGAACCTTTTCAGGCGTTCTATAAAGCTGCAGGAAGCTGGGAAGGTAGGGACAGAACCTTGCCTTCAAGTAATGCCAACCATGAGGTACAAATGATCAAACATTTGATAAAATTGAGGGAAATATTAAAGAATTCCGTGCGGTTCAATGCTTTCAGCCCCACCACCACTCTCCCTCCCCCCCATTCCCCACTTAATAGTAAACCTCAATTAGTTTGCGAACAGAAGTTTCCGGTACATCTGCTGAAATTCGAACTATTTTTTTTGTATTCTGTAGATACATGCTCTTCAAACAGTAGGGCGCTCCCTCATGGGTGAAGGTAGTGGCATGGAAACTGCAAATATTTTTGTAAACTGACTGTGAACAGAACAAGAGCAACACATACAGTAAAGTTCAGGTGATTGCACTGATTGGTCGACAGACAAATTTGGATTGGTTATGGCACTCGGTAAGCAATGCGTTTGCTCTTGACTTTCACAGGTCGTTAGAATTCGGGAAGAAGTAGCCAAAGTGTAGGCTGATTCTGTCTCGCCACTATTAACCATTTGTCAGAACCAGATTGTGGGCTGTAGTGCTAGAGGGGTCTGTGATAGGGAGGAGACAGCGACAGGGGTAATACGAGAGGTGCACTGACAGGGCAGTGGGCAGTGATGGCGAGCGGGTCAGCAATAGAAGACCAGAAAACTGTAAGGTTTATGTGCAGTTTCTGATAGGGGATGAGAAGTGAAACAATAGGGTGAAGGGGCGAGAATAAATAAAGTAAGTGACAGGAAAATGAATATTAAATAGAGAAAGGAGCACTGAAAAGTTGTGGACAATGATCAGAGTAGTAGGACGTGATGAGCGTGCAAGACCGGGACTGAAAACGTGGACAAGGACTTGAGGAGTGGCCAATGACTTGAGGTGTAGACGGATGCCCGTGACAGCAGAACTGATAGATTTTCAGGGGAAGGGAGAGACTTACCGGGGAAGTGGACACCTTCAGGAGAAAGCGGTGGTGAACAGCAAAGGGAGGAGGTGCACAGTGAGAGGAGAAGCAGACAGTGCCGGAGAAGTCGTACTCACATGAAAGGTGGGCAGCATCTGGAGACGAGCCATTGACATTAGAGGTAGGTACTGCTCAGAGTTGGGCGTTGACCCCAGTGGTGGATATTGGTTGGAGGGCTAGACACTGGCAGAGGAAAGGGACAGCGACAAGAAATATGGGACTTGGTGTAGGCAGATGTGGGTGCAGTGTACATCAAGCTAAAGGAGGCCATGAGGGCAGCTGAAAGCGGGGCTTGGCTTTGGCACTGTAAGAAATGAAGACCTCCAGCCCTAGATTTTGCATCATATTATTTCAGAATCTGGTAACAGTATACTGATGTTGCACACAACAACTATTCACGCAGATCTTCACTTTCATAAAAGGTGGGTATACAGTACAAGGAGTCAGATAATGTGTTTCAAACATTTCATCGCTTTAATTAAGTTCAATAAAATATATTAAAAAAAGACATAGTATGATTGTTTGTGTGTGCTTTAGGAAATTAAACAACCTTATAGTAGTGCTAAAGTGAGAAAGTAAGATACTGGAAATCCAACACAGCAGCGTTTACCTCCCTGGGCAAACGCATTGCTATTATGATACATCTAGACGTGTTTGACCAAATATGAAAACTATTACAAGACATTGTTTTCGAGAGTAAACTAAATGTGCTCTTATATTTTTAGGTCATGGGGCCCGATTCACAGTGAATACCGAAATCAGTAAGTGCCTTCTGTGAATACCAAAATGGTAGTAAGTTTAGGATGTTGTCGTAAGTTAGTTCTGTGAATCGGGCGCTATGTCTTTATGAACAGGAAGACAGCAATGCTGTGGGTCTATGCAGTGAATGCAGGGTGGAAAGGGGGTATTAAATGTCCTACCTCCTCCATTGCACTGATGAGGTTCTGAGTGGATTTGCTGATCTCCGCGCCTGCTGGAGGCATTCCGCTGCCCTGGGTGAAAAAGGCAGATCCCGGGCTGGAGTGTCCATTCATTTCTATGCTGTAACTGGCTTTTGTAGGGCAGCAGAGCTGGTTGTGTAGAATAAAATACACCACAAACACATACAGCCCCTAAAAGGAAACATTGTAATGGTAACGTCAATGGACAGGAATACCTACAGTAAACTACGTGCAGCACTTCATCGTTTTTGTTTCTGTTGGGCCTACAATCCAGCAAAACTTAAGAAAATTACACAACTCACCTGGTTGGTTTCTGGTCCATAGATCTAAATGTCAACATTTATTACAAACTCACCATCATGTTACTTTCGTAATGTTAAGAAATCAGTTTCCACTTGGAAAATAACACAGTGACGTTTACACAGAACACACAGGTGTAGCATGACTCCAACAGGATTCCATAAAAAGAAAACAGTAAAGTAAGATGGACATTCACAAGGAAATGGGTGATGCCAGTGGCATCGACCCCACTTTCAAGTAAGCAGTAACCTATTCTGCTGAAAAACTAAAGTGAACTTCTACGACAGATGCACCACAGGAAACAGGTAGAATAGGACAAAACGTGAACGTGGAAGTTCATGACGTTTTTAAGCGGGCACATGGCTGTTTTGGGCACAAGGTTGTCTTTGCAATAAGTGACAAAGTATTTTCTCTTGAAATGTTGGGAATTTGACGAAGACACACTGAGGTAATATAGTCTACTGAATGGCATTACTTCTACTGTTGTATCTTTGATTTTATTTTGGGCGTAATGCTCTGTTTGAACTGGAGTAGCCTGCTTTTCTTAAATCAAACACTCTTTTTTTTCTTTTTTAATACTTCTCTTCCAAATTCACATTATATTTTGACAAAGGAGTTGCCAGATTCAAAATATCATATCAGCGCCATCTGAGCTTTATAAGATTGGCCTATAATGTTTCCACAATATATATTACATAATGTCATTACTCAAACAGGGTGGTGTTTACTACCCCTGACATGAAGACCCTCATTACAATTGGTCCAGGGAAATGGACGGTATTATCCCACCCATAGCCCATTATGAGTTGGACCCTGAGAGTCCACAAAGAAAAATAGAAATTACAGGGGGAATTGGTAATTCAGGGTCCATCTCTGGTAGTAATTTCTCATTTTTACTTGGACCTTCATGCAAAGATGTTGGCTGCTTCCAGCAGCCAAATCTATGAATGAGATAAAGAGGTTTGCGGTGAGCCCACATATATCATAAGTTTGATGGGGCAGGTGTAACTGCTTCTACTGACCCCATTAGAAATAAGTGGCCATTCGTAAAGCAGACAAACGAAATCCCTTGTAGCTACCCCTACTTTCAATCATTCGTAATAAAGGAAGTTAGAACTGGGGGTCTCTAGTTGGCTGAGGTAGGTGCCTTAGTCCAAATTGGGACCCATGCTTCTAATCATGGTAAGGAGGGTCACACCCTTAGATAACCCCTGCTCACCCCCTGGTAGCTTGGCACGAGCAGGCAGGCTTATCTCCAAGGCAATGTGTAACGTATTTACAACCACACTCCCAGTAACAAAGTGATAACACCACAAATAGACACCACACTGGTTTCATAAAAATAGCGGTATCTTTATAAAAGGGAATACGATGAGACCAAACGATAGATATCCAACATATGCGTATTCTTAATATTTCACTTGGCCGGTTATTAGGCCAGCAATCACTTGTAGGTTCATGCGGTATTAATGAGCAATTCACGATCTCTAATGCAGTCCTAATGCAATGCTATGCAGATTGTAATGTAGTAATAAGACAGTCCTTAATGCAAGAATCAGGCAGTTCGTAATGAAAGAATAATGCAGTTCGTAATGCAAAAATTAGGCAGTTCGTAAAGCAAGAATAATGCAGTTCGTGATGCAAGAATCAGGCAGTCTGTAATGCAATAAAAATGCGGTTGGCCAATCCGCGCGGTCAACTCGGGCACCACTAGGCCCCAACAGCAGAGACAATGGTCGTTAGCTTACAGGGGCGGCCCCGGTACTGCTGGGCAGGTACGGGCCGCTCGGGGACTAGGCGTGTCTAACGTGGTGCAGCGGGAGAGAAATTGGAGCACTCCTGTACTCCTCCTGCATGCCTCCCCAGGCCCCACAAGCTTGTGGCTCCCGACCGGAGTCCAAGTCTTACCTAGGGGGGGGCTCCGCTGCCTCGCTCTCGCTCCCAGATCGTTGGACGTCCTGCTGGGCGATCCCGATCACGTTGCAGCTCTATTGCTAGGCGACGCTGGAGCCGGACGGATTACGGTGCTGCCTTCTACTTTGTTGACGATCTTGGTCAGATTCCTTTCGACGAACAACGATCATGATCCATTTCACCTTGTAGCTTCCTTAGCTTCAAGAAATCCTTTAGCACGTTGCGGCTCAGGCCGGTGGCAGTGATCTTTACTCACAGCCTCAGTTACGATGACGGCTCAGGCCACAAAACAGCAATGAAGCAGCGTGGACGATGTTTCACGCTGCAGGGGCAATACGGTCACAGGGCACCTCATAAACAGCACCATGGACCACACAGCAGTCTCAGGTGTGCAAAAAGCACATGCACACAGCGTCGCTGAGACACACTTGGAAACTTTTATGTTCCTGAGTTTCCACAACAGGGGACCAGCTCTCCTCGGGCCCTTGGAGACAAGTTACTTTAGGACAGAGCACACAGCAAAGTCCTCTCAAGCAGGGGGACACAGCACACAGCAAAGTCCCTTGTCCTTTCCTTAGTCAAATCAGCAAACTGCGGGCCAGCCCCAGAACACACAGCAAGGACAGTTCTACTCTTCAGTCTCTTCAGCTGTTCTTCTTTGGCAGAGGTTCCTCTTGAACACAAAGAAGTTTCAATCATTTTTCAGTATGGATTTCAGTCTTGAGTTCAGGGGATTCAGCTCTTACATTTATACCCCGCCTTTGAAGTGTTTGTGTTCAGGGGGCTCAGACCTCGGTCCAAACCAGACCTGGGTGTCTTTCTGCCAGTGCACACCCTGCTCCTCTGATAGTCAGCAATGGCAAAGTGCCCAAATTATCTAAGTCTGCAACATAATGTCAAGAAAAGGGCTAAGAAGAAGGCAAAAAGTTTAAGGAACTTTAGCCAAAAAGGGCCAAGTCCAACAAGGGCCCACATCATCAACATGGCTTTCAACTAAATTGAATTCCAAAATGTGGTATTTTCTTACTCATTTGTCATCTCTCAGTTATTTAGAATTTAAAAGTCTTTATATTTGTTCAATTTCTTGATTTTAATTTTGGAACAATTTATGAAGAGCCCTTTTTCATTATGCATGGATATTATAGTGTAAAAACAGGGATAGTCCTAAGATTTGTAGCACCCTTTAGGACCCCCAGAGGCACGAATGCCCCCCTGTAATTTGGCCATTCGTACTTCGTGGGGCAATTTAGTATTCCCTACTTGGTGGCTCCAAAAGGCTGGTGCCTAGAATCGTTTGGACCTGCCTGTTCAAGAGGTGAAGAAGACAACTTTTCATTTTCTCTATAAGTATTATGTCACAGCATGTGTAAGGGCATTTGTAAATACCTGTTTCTGAGTAATGCAATACGTCTGTCGGAAATTCCTTTTTTGACAAAAGATATGACCCCTGAATTTCAGTCACCCAACAGCAAAAAAGATCTCCATATAAAAGCAGCATGTGCAACAAGAATCATGATTCTTTTTAATTCTTGTGTCTCTAGCTTTGATATCCATATTATGGTGCCCCTGGGCTTCCATAGCACTATGGAGTTGTTCCTAACTCATGAGTGACATTTGTTGCACATATGCAGAGGATAGGCCTAAAAGTCACTTAAATGCCGAATTAAGTGGCTCACATGGAAAAGAGAGTTGTGAGGCCGTCCAAAGAGAAATGTGTGTTCTGCTCTGAGTTTAGTCCCTTTATAGAACAGTAATGCACTCAGTGAGCCAGAGTATGCAGACAGCAGAACATGATGGGAATGACTGAATATCCTGGTGAGGGGAAGATTTACATCTAGGGCCTGATTCAAGAGGGTAACTTACCTGTAGGAAAGATAACTTTGTGAATCAGGCCCCTAGTCTATCCAAGGAAAAGCATACATACGAAATATCACATGGGGTGCAGTCCCTAGGGAAAATACCGGCTCTGTCAGTTAACCGGAAGGGAGGGTAACAGAGAACATGCTCATTAGTGTGTGTGGGGAAAGAGACAATTACATCAAGAAAGAGAAACCTTTAGGCCTCGTTCTGCATTCAAACCAGCAAATGATGAAAAAACACAGGAAACAGACTCTGCAGCCATTTTAAAAGCAGAGAGACCATGCTACCCTTCATGGGTACAAGGAGGCACCAAAATATGACCACCACTAACTGGGTCTAGTAAGCACATTCTGCTACATGTTTCAGCAGAGAACAGCCTATTGAGTCTACATCATTTGTTTTCCCCTGCTCCTTATATCTTGCAGCCCAACGTTTAAACATACAACAGATTTTCACACTTGAAAATTTAATTTCAACATCTCCTTACTTGTACATCTAATTGTTCTAAAAGTATAACTAAAAGTATCACTAGTTTTATACTGCACATGAAGCAGACTCCTGCAAAGGACATGAACAGGAAAGGGCAGTCTTGGGAAGAAGACACCTTCAGGTAGACCCTGTCCAACCTTGTGCCCCTAACACAAACCCAGCCTTCCCTACAGTACTGTAGTGTTAAAAAAATGAACTAATTACCTCCCACTTCCTTTTTCTAACACAAGAGTCCCAAAGGACCAAACCAGGGCATGGCCAAGACCTGGGATAGTGCATCCCAAGTAGGAGGGCTACAACAGCTCAGCAGCTCTCCCTTCCCCACAGCTTCCATTCCTTTGCCTTTGATGACCCCCAAAGCCCAAGAGGAGGAACAGAAATGGAGCCCATCAGATGCAGTAGCCCACCAACTGTCAGCCCGCTTCTCTTCCCCTTGCCCTTCTCGCGCCTCTCTGCTCACCTGTCTCTTTTACTCATCTATTCCCCTTCCAACCCACACCCTTGTCTATGCTCTTCCTCCCCTTAGTCCTTCTCCGTCAACTTTTTCCCCAATTCCTTTTTCACCCCTTGTTTATAATATCTGTTTTCATCTTTCTGGGGCAATGCACAACATCTACCACTACAATAACCACAACTACTGCGGTAACCCCCAATGACAGTGGTATCTACAGTGACAGTGGCATTAGGATCCCCAGTAGCAGCACCATAGATGCATCAATACCACACTAGAGACACCAATATCAGTCACTGCACCACAAACTATACCATCAACATCATTGGTAGCAATCCTGAATGTGACAGCAGTGGGACCTGGAACTCATATGGGAAGATTTATCAAGACATTGCGATGCTGCTGCTGCTGCAGTGATGTAAAGTTCTGATAAAGTATTCACTGTCCAGAGCAAAACTTTTTTTGTGCTTTGTATTGCTTTGCACTATTTTGCATAAAGGGGGCATTCCGTCGGAGGTACTTGGACACACTGACACCACCACCCACGGTTTTTACGCAAAGCCAGATCTACAAATATTGTCTGTTCTTCCTTCCAGTACAAAACCTTTGCTAAACATCAGGCAGACGGTGGTGCAAAGGTATGTGCATGGCGCTATGCATCCTGTTTGTACATCAATGCGGAAGAGCGCATCAGGAGGCCATTTTTAATCAATATGGCTCTGCACTGCTTTCCCCCTTAGTGTGACACAGAAACTGTGGTTGCTAGTTGGCATGGCTCTATAATTTCGTAAATGTTCCCTTTAGTATCTACCTGTGGTGCCACCACAACTTCACTGAACCTGAAGAAGTAGCCAGCATCACCAGCAATTCAAACTGCACCACAACTACTGCTTCCACCAGCACCACCAGTGCCACTTCCACCAGCACCGCCAGTTCTGCGTCCACAGTGTTCAAGGACTAGACTCTGCCACAACTCCTATTGTCTGACTGTAGCCTTTTCTCGTTTCCAATTGTAACACAGGGGACATACTTTCTGTGGACAGTCTTGATGTAGCTTAAACAATACTGTTCCAAGACTAAGGGGTATTTCCCGCCACTGGTTGTCTTCTGGCTGCCCTCTCCTGTGCAGTCCTGACTCCCAGTCATATGAGAATACATTAATATCATATAGGAGGGGCTTGCCATCTCAGATCACACAATAGCTGCTGTGCTAATAAGTTCTGACTGCCATTTTGATTTCAGTCTTATAAAAAAGGAGACCCTGAATGCAAACAATTAGTCAACTGTAGTTCAGTACAGCTTTAACTTTATGATGCCTGCCTGCACAAAACAGCTGCAGAATGAATGACAGGCTTTTGACATTGTCTGATGCTCGAGTGAGTTGTACACAGGGCCGGACTAGGAACCCAAAGAAGCCCTGGCAATTTTCCCAGCCCAGCCCCTGGGGAAACACTGCCTGGCCACAGGAGGCTGGAATCGCTTGCTTATTGCTTTTGTTGCTGGAGACTGATAAAGCAGCACTGATGCAAAACCGGCCCCTAGGAACAAAACCTGCCTCCACCGCCACAAACCGTCCCCCACCCTTCAAGCATCCTGGGGAAATACCTGGTACCCACTACAGCCAGTCCAGTACTGGTTGTACGGCCGTCTATAGTCAAATGTGTGTTCAGGTCGGAGTTTAGTCCCGTTATAGAACAGTAATGGTTGCAATATAATATATTCACAAGAATGACTTTGTTTTAGGGAAGAAGTTCTTGATTAAACAGAGGTCAAAGCAAAAATCCCCTCCACAGCTACTTCTCCAGTTGGATGAAAGCTCTTTACCAGCCACTAAAGCCTGTTGAGAAGGGGGGAGGTAGGGTGCTTTATACTTGTTTTCAAAGAAGTATTTTATCTTGCTCCAGTAGTCAAGACCAAAGAGTGTTTGGATCGTCCCCTCTTGCTCCCCAACTACCCCTAAGCAATTTCCTCTGTTATCTCTTGTGTTGCTCAACCATTTGAGCTTCGTACGCAGCTGCTTCAACAATGGATGTGCAGCAAGTTGGTATTCTATCTTAAGTCTGACACTCCCACTGCTTCGTGCTCCAACACCGCTGAGTAGCCTCTTGGGTTTCAACTATTGATGGTGATATAGCGCAGATATGCTCTTTCACTTATAGGGATGCATCATAATCGTGGGTAGTTCACACCCGCAAATAATCCTTTATTGTGTTAATCTTAGGTCATTAGAATGTGTATTTTAATAACATGAAGCATGATGTGTTAGGGATAAATTCCAAAATGTGAATGTGAATGTGAAGAAATGAACATTGCAACTACATGTGGTTAGACAAAAACATTAACGTGCAAACTTCGTACATGTGGCTCACAAGTATTTGCGTATTTGATGTGCTTATGTAACATGTTCATTTAGATGTGCTTAGTAATTATGTTCATTTTGTACATGCAATTTCACGATGCTATGTGCCACTTCTTATGTTGACCGATTTCTATAGGCCAGAATTGTATTTTTTAACCCTGGGCGGAGTGTGCAGAGTGGCACTCTGCGAAGTTATTTATTATTTATTTATTATTTTATGGAATTTGGTAAAGCGCACGGCTTCCCCCACCGAGGGTGTCCAGGCGCTGAGGACAGGACAGTGATTTAGGCAACTAGTAGCGTGAGAACAGGTATGTTTTAAGTTTGGATCTGAAAAGGGGTTCTGATTCGGTGAGTCTGAGGCCAAGCGGTAGGGAGTTCCACAGCTTGGCTGTAACCACAGCAAAGGCTCTGCCACCTCTTCTTGAACGATGAAAACAGGGAGGTAGTAGGAGACGGAGGTGGTTGGATCTCAGGGTGCGGACCGGTTGGACCTGCTTCAATCCGTCTCTAAGATAGCCTGGCCCGTGGCCATTGAGCGCCCTGAAGGCCAGGACCACGGCTTTGAACTGTATGTGATGAGAGATTTGGAGCCAGTGTAAATTCTTCAGGTACGGGGAGATGGAGTGCCTATAGGGGACATGACAAATCAGTCTTGCCGCTGCGTTTTGGACAATTTGCAGTCGATGACATAGGTATGCAGGCGCCCCTACGTACAGACTGTTGGAGTAGTCCAGGTGTGAATTGATGAGGGCGTGCACAACCCTCCTCATTGAGTCACCTGACAGATAGGGGGAGATGTTTTTAACAATTTTTAGTTTGCCAAAACAGGCAGATGTAACCTTTTGGATTTGAGTTTTACATGACAGTTCATTATCAAAATGGAACCCTAGGTTCCGGGCAGAGTGAGCAGGGATGGGGGTGGGTTGAGCTCAGTCGGCCACCATAAGGAAGGCAGCAGGGGGGTTTTTAGATTAAAAAATAGCACCTCAGTTTTATCTGTATTTAGTTTTAATGTGTTTGATGTCATCCAATGAACTATTTTGGTGAGGCAGGATTTAAAATTGTCGAGACCTTTGTCAGAGTGGTCTCTAAAAGAAAGGATAAGCTGAGTATCATCAGCGTAAGAGACCACTCTGACACTGCAGTCCTCAACCACTTTTGCCAATGGTGACATGTAGACATTAAAAAACAGCGGGCTGAGTGGCGAACCCTATGGGACTCCACAGTCCAGGGGCATCTTATTTTTTGACAGGTGGGGACGGCACCAGACCTGTTGCGTTCTGCCTGATAGGAAAGATTGTATCCACGCCAGTGGAGTGCCCTGTATTCCTAGGTCATATAACCTATTCAGTAATATGGAGTGGGTCACGGTGTCGAAAGCCGCGGACAGATCGAGGAGGACCAACATGGCCACCTCGTCTCTGTCCCCGCTCTCTCTTATGGTCTCTGATACTTCCAAGAGGGCCGTCTCTGTGCTATATCTGGATCTAAATACGGATTGAGAGTCATGCAAGAGGGAGTTGGACTCCAGGTAGCCGGCCATTTGCTCCTGTACTACTTTTTCCAAGATCTTAGCAGGCTTGGGTAGGAGGGAAAAGGGTCTGTAGTTGCTGAGTACTGACGGGTCAGCATCCACTTTCTTCAGTATAGGGATAAGCATTGCCTGTTTCCATTCCGATGGGAATATGCCAGAGGAAAGTGAGGTATTCCAGATGGAGAATAGGGGGGTGGTGATAAGTGGACCCAGCTGCGTGAATATTAGAGCTGGGACGGGGTTGAGAGGGGAGCCAGATTTACATTTTTGCATTCTGTATAGGACTGAGTCTTTGACGATGGGGTCGAATGCATCAAATTTGGTGGTGCTGGCCTCAGGAGGGGGTGGAGTCGGCAAGGCCGCATCAAGCCCTTAAGGTGGTGTAAATGAAGTGAAAATATCCACAATCTTGTGATGAAAAAAGTGAGATAGGTCATCACAGAGATCTTGGCTAGGTGAGGAGGAACGGGGGAGTGCTGAAGGCTTAGTAAAGTCTTTCACGATTTGAAAGAGGGTTTTGGCCGAGTTGTCAGCCGAGTTGATTTTATTGGAAAAGTATTCCTTCATGGTGGCTTGTTTTAACTTATGAAATCTCTTCAACGCCGCTTTATAAATGTTTTTTTTCGATAGGATCATATAAGCGACGCCATTGTCGCTCGAGTCTTTTACATTTACTTTTCTCCACTCGGAGTTCCGATGAAAACCAGGGGGTGGAGGGTTTCGATCTGGCCGAGTTGAAGGGGAGAAGAGGGGCGATCACATTAATCGCTGTGACCAGAGTGGAGTTAAATGTTTCCACATCTGCGTCTATATTCTTAGTTGAGAGCCACTCCATGTTGGACAATGCTGGTTCCAGGGCCTCAAGGGTGACTTTGTGCCATTTTCTGCCTAGATTAGGTTTTACGTTGTTCATGATTACTGGGGGGGGGGGATAGAGAGGGTGAAGGGGATGAGAAAGTGGTCAGACCAGGCCAATGGACTTGGGGTCAAAGTGGAGAGCGCTGGCAGGTTTGAGAAGATCAGGTCTAGGGTGTGGCCTGCAGTGTGGGTAGGACCGTGCACTCTCTGGTCTAAGTTTATGCCTGCTAGAGTTTCTATGAGGGTCCTCGCTTTTGGACAGGTAGGATCATCCACATGTAGGTTGAAATCACCTAAGATGGTAAAATGCGGGTGTTTGAGGGAAAGGTCAGCTAGGGTGGCTAGAAACTCAATGACATGGGAAGGCGGAGTGCCAGGCGAAGTTCCACGGAGTTTAAAAAAATCTCATTGGAACTCTGCTCTGCCCCAGGCCCACCTACAATAAAAAAAGATAAAACCCCCACTTGCCTGCTCTCTGGTGGTATCTGCAGGCCACCCTCAACCTCCCCGCGGTGTCTCTCCTCCTTGCCGCCGTTACCCTCATCATTGCCAGTCGCAACCCCATACGTTTTAAGTCTTGCTTGGACTGCGCATGCGCAGTCCACACAAGACGTAAAATTATGTAAAATGTAGGGGTTTGCAGCAGCGGCAATGAGGAAGCGGTGGTGAGGAGGAGAGGCGCCACGTGAGGTGGGGAGCAGCCTGCAGACACTACCAGAGAGCAGGCAAGTGGGTTTTATTTATTTTTTGGCAAAGGGACTGAGAAGCATACTCAACTCCGCCACGGAGTTGGAGTTTTACATCAACTCCGCGTTACCAGTAGAGCGCACAGTTGGTAAAACTCCCCAAATGCCACTGGCAGAGCAGAGTACGCTGCCCACCCTTAGTATTTTTCCCCTCAAAGCTCTCGCATTAGACTCATTAGTGAATTTCATGTACATGTTGGAATTGTTCTTTCTCACGTTTCTGTTGCAGGTGGAGAATTCATCTTTGTTAGCTAGAATAATGTCTATGTTTTAGGAGTTAGGCTTCAGGAGGAGAGGATACATCGAACGGCGATACTGAAAATAAAGGGCTGTTGTACTTTTTCATCAGAGTGAGCCTTGGAATCAAGGTCATCTAGCCAAAGCCTGGGAACATCGCTGCCACGTGGGAAGTTACCAACAAGGAGGTGGCTTGATTGGATGGTGTGATGTCTCAATGCACCTTTGGATACTACCTGTAAGCTCATGTATTGAAGTTAGGGACAGTGCCCAGGGAACTTCTGCTTTTACCTTGAAAGAGAGAGCATCTTAGAGCGATCTTGTAGCTTTATGCTACTTGACCCATCTACACGTGAGGAGACTTCTTAGGAAGACTTCATGCACTGACACTTTTATGGATCTTGCCCTGTGAAATGCTAAGTAGGGATGTCACATTAGTGGTAGTGTAGGGACAGACTAATGCTTTATACCTACAAACCTCCAATGAAGGGGAATCTCAACGTTGGTGCCAACATTTTCTATATCCTGATTCTGGAACTGTTTATTTTGTGCATACTGCACCGTCTTCATTTCACCCGTAGGTTTGGCTTTGTATTAGTTCCAATGTACATCTAAACCATTGTCTTGGGGTGTCTGTATGTCCAACTGTTCTTGGCTTTGTAATAAACTAACTAACTCTATTTGGAATATGTGATTCCTCTGAGTCATAGTTATTGGAATGGTAATGATTGATTGGCTAATGATTTTCCTCTGGCCTGGGGTTCCAGAGTAAATCTAGAATGTGGAACCCGGCTCCTTCAATGGCATGACAGGCAGAATGTGCAGCCAGTCTGTCCATTCCTCAGCCCTGGCCTGTTAGGATGCAGCCCTCTGCTAACAGCACCTTTGGCCATCGAGCTCATCTTGGCCCTTGCAGTGATGTCTTGTTGGATGAATGGACTGGTTCTAACCTGTAGGGAGATATTGTATTCAACCCTAGAAAAGATGCTGAGGCAGCACCCACCGAGACTCCACTCAGTGCAGTTCCCACCCCTTCGAGTGGTAATGCTGGTGAACCCTTCTAACAAAGTGGAAAGAACATTTCGGCCCTTGGGAAATATCAAATCTTTTAACAGCTGAAGCTATTATCTCCATGTTAAACACTGGATTGAACCACACCACTCAAATGCATTTTCTTCAGTAGATGAGGCACTTCTGTTTTTTAACAACTCACCGAAGGAGGATCTGACCAGTTCCTACCTTATAATATACAAGTCACTGCAAAATACAGAATCAGACCCTTCGACCTATGGTCTACAGAAGGCTTAAAAACCAAAGGCTTTAGAACGCAAATAGCGCTTATTTTATTGAGAAAGATCTTAACATTTACAAACAACAGTTACATTTTTAACACTACACTTTTTTACGTCGCCTCACTGCTTCTCCTCAAAAACACTTGCTGATTCAGATTTGTGTCAGAAAGTGGCCGTACATTTTGTAACAAAGATAATATATATTCATAAGGGTTTTATGAACCATCTTTATATGGAAACTGAAGCTACGACTCGTTTATACATGTCTGTGAATAATCTTCAACGGTCAAGCTACTACTCGTGAAGTGTAGTAAACTAAATCCGTGCTTTTTAAAACTAAATAAGCTTCCTAAGATGAACTTTGATCTCCTGGGATCTCACCTTTGTTTACACTGTGGTAACATCTGCAATAAGGGCCATAACAAAACTGTTACTGGAAACTGTAATGGTTCCAGAGGAATGTAAGAAGGGAATTGGAAAGCCCTTACTAAAGAAGAACAATTTGGGCTGCATTAATGTAGCAAGGTTTCAGCCAATTTCGCTATTGTGTCTTCCTAGCAAACTCATTAAGAAGTTATGGCAATTTACAGCTCACTTAGAACTAAAGTAACTTCTAAGCCATTTGAGGAGGCAGAGGCACAGAACTATGGTTTACTATTGGCTAAGGAGAAATGGCATCTCTGCTGCTTCTCAACTTGTCTACAGCTATCGATATGGTGGACACGTTATTAACTTGAATTGGGAATTGTTCAATAAAGGGGTAAGTCTTGTAATGGTTATCTTCATTTCTTGAGAATTGTACTTAAGTAGTAGTTTTATCCTCTCATTTGTTTTGCAAGTGCAAAAGAGATCTTGTGTGGTACCTCACGACTTGACTTTGTTTCCCATTCTTTTGAATGTTTACATCTAGCCCTTGATTATCCTAATTAAAGCTCGTGTTTGTGCCATGTTCTCATATGCGGGTGACACCGAGATAATCCTCTGGATTTATCAAAATTCCCCCAGTTTAGCAGGACAATTGCCAAAGTGACCTCTAGCAATCCATAGCTGGATGTCACAACATTTCTTACAGTTGAATGCAAGTGAGACAGAGCTCGTATTGGTAGGCCCAAACCCTGAAAGATGAGTTAGAGATCTTTGCAATACAGATGTGTGTACAGCCCCTTTACCAGTGAAGCCTATAAAATCTTTGGGGGGAGGGGGGTCTTTTGGACTCACAATTATCCATGCTCCCTCAGATAAAGGCATTGATTTCCCGATGCTTTTATCAACTGAATTTTTGACAAAGGCTTTAGGATTCTCACCTGCTGTTCTGCACAGACAGGTTGTCACTTCTTACATATTATCGAGTACCTCTGTAAGTCTTCTGATTGTAGTCCGATTGCAACAAATCCAAAATTATGCAGCACAAGGAATTCTTCGAAAAAGGGATTACATTAACACAACACACAGGAGTCTACATTGGTTCAAAGTCCTATGCCTTATGCATAAGATTGCTTATGGTCTGGAAAGACGGCCTCTGCTGCTTGCTTTTCCTCATACAGTCCAACAAGTAGGTTCCATTCACAAAGTGCCAGGGTTTTTTCTTTTCCTAATTTCCGTAAAACTAATCTAGGAGGCAAATCCTTTTTGGTCCATAGCTCACATCTCTGAAATACGTAAAGGCAGACAGTGAAAAAGATCCCTTCTTGTGTTAGTTTCAAGAAGGATCTTAAAACGTTTTTATTCTGCTATTTTTTTTATGTTGCCAATTCCTTCTATAATTCAGGCACCTTGTTAAGACTTTTAGTTCCAGGATGCCCTTGGTTGGGTGTATGCTTTTGCGATTTGTAATATTTATTCAATTATCCTTCAAAGAGTGAGTCAGGATGAGGCAGATGGTACAGAAACCAGCTGAAGTGGTCGTGGATTCCCATGCTACCACCCAAGGATTTTGATGAAAAGCCCTACCTAGTAACAATGGTAGACAGGACTATGTGCCAGAAAATAATGCCTTCGCGAGACAGGCGTTAAAAAGGAGAAATATTTTTATTTCTACGAACTTTTCCTATATTGCAAATGTGCTGTATTGTACAGCACACATTCAATGTATGAAACGTTTTAAAGTCAGTGTATGCATTGGATGTAGTACTGGAATGGTAGACTTCCAGTACAAAAGCTAGGCTAGACATAATGCAGACACCATTGCACTGCAGCTCAAAGGTGTGCTTGTGATGCAAGACGGGCTCAAAGAGCACCAGTAGAGGGGAGAGAGACAGCACCATACCTTTGTACTTATGGTGCTGTCTTGCTCGCTCCCTCTCAGGCACTGCAGCAACTTTGGTTGCTGCCCTGTATTGTGTGACACATTTGTAAATCTGCAATGACACAAGCGAATTGTGAGCAGTGGTGAACACCTTGTTTGGTGGTTCTCTTGCTGGATGAGATGTCCATCTTCTCCTGCAGTACCATAGTCCGATTGAAGTGCCTTCTGGTGCAGCTACTTCTTCCCTCTCTTGAACGCCCTTGTTCTGTCTTTTGCTTTTTCTCTTTGGATGGAGAGCAGGAGAACAGGAGCCTAGTACAAAATGCACGGATGGAGCAAGGGCCCAGGAGGCACAGACGCTCAGGCAAAGCAGAGCAGACAAGCAGCCCAGCAGTGATAACCAGCTCTTACTTTATTTATCTCTCTGCATCTCTATCATGGCTGCATCTCCTGTGCTGCTGCCCCGCCCTGGCTGCCCCTAGAAGGTCTCTCTTAAAACCTTTGTATTTAAAATGGGGCATTAGGACATGCTGGGAGGCTTCGGCCCTGTGTTTTACGTCCACAGACACTCAAGTACTTGCAAGGTCTGGAAAATTTGTGAGACTTTTGGACAATCTTTTTTTACCTTCTTTGGTTCCTGTGTTCCCAGCCCCTCCCCCGTCAAAAACTCATTACATACTTTTTCTGTCCCCCGGTTTAGTATCCTTTGTCTTAATCTATCTTTTATTTTAGGTTTAGCACAGTAATATGTTTACTTTGGCAACTACATGACTGTTTCCTTTATAAGTGTAAAGGTCATTAAGCCTGGAGAGTTGTTTTTCAGCTCTGTCTTTTTAATACAATAAATGCGCTAATGCTGATTTTTATAGCAGTGGTTTTAAGTAACTGTGCTAAAGTAATAAAAAACTTCAAACTTAAAAAAACTATAAACTGCCTCTCTATCTCTATCACTCTATGTCTGATTCTCTGTCACCCAATCTTCTCTCCTCATGTAGGAGTGTGACCCCAGGAGGGCCAGGGGAGCAAGGCCCAATATATAGTCATCCTACTGGAGATGTACTGAATGTTGGTGGCAGAGGTGTACAGAGCAGACAGCACACTGAATCTCCCAACAGCAACAACGGGCAACCTTTACACATTTCATCGCATATATTGTACGCACTGCAGGGCATTGAGTCAATACCAAACATTGCAACAAAAAAAACCTTTAAGTGTATTTATGTAACACAACTGATGCAATGATCCAGTTATTCCAATGGTTGGAAGCAATGAGAAAGGCATTTATAGAGGACTCCTTACAGAAAATGCTACTCTTTTCAGAAGGAAGATAAACATTGCAAGCATACAATTAAAGTAATTTATATCTAGAACAGCAATTTGTTTTAAGTGAATAAGACTTGGGGCATTGGCCACTTCGGGCTACAGAGCATAATACTTAAGATGCTCTCTTTGAATTCGCTCTAGCAATGCCCAGGTATTGCAACCACAGCAAGAGATTGAAATGCTCAAAATAAGCACATTTCGAAAAATAAATAAAGTGTGTTTTGGGGGGGGGTGAGTCAGTATGTAGCAGTACATTGAGCTGCTATGGTGCACAGGTGTGTCACAGGCACAGTAAGAATTCTATGTCACGGGCAGTTTCCACTTTGGAAATAATTAACAAGTGTACAGAGCATTTGGTAACCACAGGCGTGTTCACAATGTATTGATACATATCCTTTTCAGCAGCAAGGAAAATGAGAACGCCCCTTTGCTGCCTTCTTTGCCACCCCCTTTGTCATGCAATTGATAATAACTAAGGGGCATATTACCAAGCAATAGCGATAATTATCGCTATTGCTTGGTTAGAGACAAAAATGTATCGCCGACCTGCGGCGATTTTTATCGCAGATAAACCTTGGTATTACCAAGGTTTATCGCAAATGCAATAAAAATCGGCCGCAATGCATGAATATCGCTGAAAAGTGAGCGATATTCATGCATTACCAAGCTAATGCTCTTAGCCATGTTATCCACCTCGCACTGGATAACATGGCTAAGAACTGCTCAAGGCAGGTGTTAGCTTTTGGAGATATTCGTGCTTAGCGCGAATATCTCCAAAAGTTGGTAATAGCGATGTTAGCGACTGTTTCCAGTCGCTAACATCTTGGCACGCCCACTTTGCATGTCATTAGTGATAACTTTCTCTGACATGCAAAGTGGGGCCCAAGATGGTCGCTATCTCCTACTAGCTGTTTCTAACTGGTTTTAGCGACAGCTAGGTAAAAGGGAGATAATTTTATCTCCGCTTTCTTGGCTTTTAAAGCCAACAAAGCGGAGATAAACCCCCTTGATAATATGCCCCTCAGTCATTTACAATGTGTGCCATGCGGGTTGAATACCAATTGCACCTTGCAGTGTATTGTGATACATCTTCCCTTGTGAAGCCGGGCTCTGTCCATCACAGGCTCCTGGAGGGAATCAAGTCTTGATCCATCGTGCCCGCTGCCTCCAGCTGTGCCTTATAAATAATAGAGTCTGCACACAGACTGGGATCTGTGGAAAGGCAGGTCAGCCATGGATCCTCACTTTGACTGCAGGCTTGGTGTAGTTCCATTACCCCTTGCTCTGAATTTTGTGAGAATAAATTGAACATCAAATGTGAAGTAAATGAACGACCTGTTGAAAGAGGATAATTCTCTTTTCCGAAAGGCAAGAAATTAAAAGCTCATTCAAGGCAATGCTAAGTAGAAAAGCCCAGGAATTCTCGACAGTGAATTCAGTACACTTCACAACAGAAACAGAGGGTGCATGCTGAGGAGGCTCGATCTCTGCCAAACATCAATTCAAAATGTGGTGTGGGACCTATGTGCCAGCATCACCACAGTGACACATTCTCAATGGTCGCTACGTTGGTGATCCCAGAAGGATGCAAGGTCCAGCGCATTCTGTGACCTGCGACCATGGGCTAAAAAACTGATTTCTGGAGTGGGTGCATTAGTCTACTCAGCTACTAAACCAAGTGTCATCTTGGAAGGACAACACTTGTTATCAAACCAGTGTGATTATTTTGACACGGTTTACGACAGCAATGAAGCTGAGGTACGCTAAAATCAAACAAACTCTAATATATGCTGCTATTGTGCACGTTGAGAGTGTATCTCAGGTGTTGTTAGAGGGAAGAAATTGAGGGCTTAAGCCAAGAGTGAACTTCCCATCGTAGCCTTCCTCGTGTTCTATGTGGTCATTTTAACAGGGCTGTTTTAACTTTAAAAGTGCCTCTTTTGCAGCTAAAAGTATGAGAGGGCGGAGCTATTTCTCAAACCTACACAATCATCCTAGAATGAAGATCCTCCCATTCAGCTTTTAAAATTCATTCATAAACACGGGTGCCCACGTGATCTTGGAGATCCCAGATGATCACCCGCCCTTTACTCTACAGCCTTCACTTGCTGCCTATGAAACAACGTATCCAATGTAAGAAGTTATGAGTTGTTTACAACCCGCTTCAGAGGCAAGCCTCACTGGACAGCACTTCAGGAGTTACAATCCAGGTTGCACGCTACTTTCTACCCTAACCATGGCTGGACTAGCCAGCCGGGCAAGCGGACAATCCCCCGGGAGGCTGGAGCCCTAGGAGGCTGGTTTTGACACTTAGAGGCCGGTTTCGGTCTCCAGAATTGGTGGTGCACGTTACACGATTCCAGTAGCAACTTTTCAAAGTTGCGCTGGTTCAAGCACACATTAGCACGTCTGCACTTGGGGGCTGAAGTTAGAATGTTTGCCACTACTATTCTAAGTTCCTAGTCCGGCCCTGACGCTAACAAAACAGGGGTGCAAAATGTAACAAAAGCAGAACCACAGTTTGGAATAGGCTACCCGAAGTGTTTGCCACAAAGTCACCCTTTACGCCTTTAACACTAAAACAGAACCCGGCTTTTCCTGCCCGGCATTAACACCCTCTTAAAATGTCAGCGTTGTTTTATCTTTCTGGTTGCCCCAAGAAACCTATGGTGATTGTGGACTTTATAAACATCTGTAAAGACATACAGCAACATAAAATATAAAGAGCCATATTACAGAATTGAGTATAGTTCAGAAGACATCTTAGGCCTTTCTTGACTTCTCAGCTGCAAAGTCAATACAGAGTGGTGACAGACGCGGGTGTTTTGATGTGTTCAGTCATTTACAAATGTGTCTGGTCACGCTAATAAAAACACAACCAAACCCAATGATTCTATGCAGCCCAAGGATCTTGTGCGTGCTTCCCTGGAATCTCATCCTACGTAGAAACTCCTACAGAGATGGACTTTGAAAGCAGTGCTGCTGAATGAGTGCCAGGCCCAATAGGCAGGACCACTGGACTTATGTGACCCAAGCTCTATGCTTCTCTCTAATTATGGAGTTACCACACTCGCCCTATGATACACTATCTGCTGCATAACTTGCAGTTAAAAAACTGTGTCTGGCTAAAGATTGTGTGCCTCAAATGGCTCAGAAGTTACGAAATGCAAAGCCCTGGTGTTAGGTAGCGCGTGGCAGGCGCTTTAAACAATTTACCTGGTCAACCTGCAGTTGCTCATTGCTGCATACCGGGGTTAAATTAGTACTAATGAGAGTAAGCTTTTGCCTTGACATCATTAATGTGGATTAAAATGACAAAATAGTGGTATTATACTGGCACAGAATGTGCTGCATTACACTGCACAATCTGCCTTTCCTAAATGCATTATTTCAGTCAGGCCTGTCACATAATTTGGTTTTCATTGCTGCATAACTGTTTATAGGAGCAGAAATGTCAGTACAAATATTTCATCCCTCTTGTAAGATCTGGAAGTGAGAGGCAGGTGATGTTCTAGGCAAGGTCACCCATGCACATGGCCAGGACTAGTGTAAAGGCAGTGTGTAACATTTTAAGGGAGGGTTGGCTGCAAAAACGCGGGTACTAGGAGCATGAAAAACCTGGAATAGAAGGTGCAGTCATATTTAGGAAGCGGCACCATCTTTATTCATTCTTCCTCCCCATCAGTAAGGGTGGCAGTGTAGGTAATTCTAGATTTGACTTTCCACCAGGAGTGGTGCGGGTAAACCGCCAGCACGATTGTCATAAATGAATATGGCACATGCCAACTCCCCAGGCAAACTGTAGAATTATTCTACAGACCACTTTAGTTAAAGGGAGACACTCTGAAAGTTCTCAGCCAGATATACTCCTTACTAGTCAAGTCGAGAATACCTTTATTTCAGTTCGAAGAACCATCAAAAGATTAACAAATTCAGAAAATATACAATACTAGAGACATCCGCAGTAAAAAGTTTAAAAACAATTCATACAATTCCAGCTATATCATACTATTTCTTTTTTTAAAGTCAATTCAAGCATCAAACTGATACCCCAAAGATTTTGTACAATTATACTCAAAATGCATTCTAATCACGATAGAACCCCTTATATAATTACCTACTGCAATGCAAATATCAGCGGTTGCTAGTGTGTGCAAGAAATTAAAGCCCTCAATATACGAACAAGGGTGAATATTCCTTAATAATGGCAGCAAAAATCTGGTTCTCACCGATTTTTTACAATGTGCAAAATAATACAAAGTGTATAGTGCTTTGGATGGAAGAATTATCACGTGGATAGGGCATGAGTCTGCCTGTCTACGCTCCATGGCATGGAAATGCCAGCAGAAAGTGCACAGTGCGTAAACTGAACCTTGTTAGATAAAATCTAAACTGAGAGTTAATAGAAAAGGTTAAATGAAATTGTAGAGTGGCGGGAAACAAGTGGGGATCTCCCATAACGCCATATTGCTGATGATTGCGATTATTGCCCCTAATGCTGTACACCTCTTTAATAATGATCTTGGCATTCAAAGGGATTCTTTCAGGATTTTCAAAAAAGTGTCCCAGCCCTATCTCATAATATTTGTCCCTCAAATAATGAAGCCAGGGTATCTTTAAGGCATCATCTGATTTTAGGCATTCTTTGATGACGACTCTTGAAACCAATAGGTAATCTGAAAGCCAAATCATGGCCCATAAATATAGAGGGGCGCTGCCTATACGCTCTTCTATAAGCTCTAGGCCCAATTCCGTGTGACAGAATAAGGTAGGAGCAATTTTCGGTATCATCAGTAATCTTTTGATACATTTGTTTTCTATTACTAGGAGCTTTTGGCTTTTATTGTATCCCAAACCCCAGCCCCGTATGTAGCAATAGAGAGACATTTAGCTCTGTAATTAATTCCTTCGCCGGTTTGTGCCACAATTTACAAGCAAACCAAAATAATGAACCCACAGCCCTATTTGTCTGCTGCGCTCTAGTGATTAAAAGTGGTTCCCATTTCATCTGGTTATTAAATAAATTGCCCAGGTGTGAGAAGTTATTGACTTTTTCTATCTTCTTTCCCTGGACAATAAAAGTTTTAGTTTTTGTGGTCTTAGGGCCACATACAATTGTTTATGATTGGATAAAATTACCTTTTAGATCAAGAGAGATTACAAAATCAGTAAAACCATCAAGAGGTTGCTGCAAGCTCATAGATGTCCTTGCCAATAGAACTGTATCATCTGCATATGATGAATGAGGAACAGGTTTATTACCAATTTTGGGGAAGTCAAGTTTTCTATTTAATAAAAAAGCCTCCAGCCCATTTGTACAAATTAATAACAAAAAAGGGGCTAAGATACATCCTTGCCTAACACTCTCCGTTGAAATGATTGGATGAGTTTTTCTCCTTTGCTGCCATATCTTATAGTGACTGTAGTGTTGGAATGAAGCCAACGGACCAGGGTTACTAATTCTTTTTCAACACCCATGTCTTCCATCATGGCCTGTAATTTATCCCGGTTGACAGTGCCAAAGGAACTAGATAAGTCGATGAAGGCCAGGTGGATAGAGCTCTTCATGGACCTCACGTACTTCCTGATAATTAGGGATAGGTTAAGACATTGTTCAGATGTATCCCGCCCCCTCTTAAAGCTGTATTGTGTATTAGACATGATCCCTGTAGTGGATGCCCAATCTTCCAAATGTGTACAAAAGACCCTACCATGTACCTTTGCTGTGGCATCAATCAATGAAATGATCCTATAACTTGCTTGGTCACTTCTATTGCCCTTTTTGGAAACAGGGAGCACAATTTCTTCCTTCCATGTCACGGGCAATGTGCCGATAATGGCTGCTTTAAAAACGTTCATTAGCAGAGATGCCCACAGATTAAGATTTCTTTTAAAAATGTCCAGGGGCACCCCATCTGGGCCGGGGGCTTGCAGACAAATGCCCTGTGTTAAAGCCACCTCCACCTACTTAACTGTGATGTATACACTAAATTGTTTGGCTAGAGTTAAATCAATGGGTATTTCCCTTAGTTGTACCTCTGTCACCTTAAAAATACCACAAAAGTGGGCTTCCCATATTTCACCAAAGATTAATAAGTCCATCTGCCTCGAATCTTTGGTGAACAATGGGCGATTTGTAATTTCTCCCCAAGTTTTTGAATCTATGAAAGAGCCTGCTATTTCCAAGTCCTCCCACGCCATCCTCCTCAGTTCCGTCTCCCTGTATTCAATCACCTTTTTATATTTATGCCTTGTGATTTTAATTAACTCGCTACAACAGGGGATGACATGTAGAGCACTTTTTAATTCCTTGTGGGCCTTGGAGCATTCAGTGTTAAACCATTGCGCCTGTAAGGGTTGCTTTTGAGTGACATTCCTGATCAGCCTCTGGGCTGTGTCACAGCAAAGTAACTCAAATTCCCGAACCAGTTCTTCAGGGAAAGAATCTAGCTGTAAGCACCCATCCATTAAATTATAGTTACTTACAATAATATCTTTCTCAAATCTTAAAGGGTTTACCTGTCCCCTGTTCAATCTAATTCCTTTATTGGTGTTACAATGGAGTGGGCTTTCATCTATATGCCCCATTTTCGGTTTTACATTAAAGGAAACAATAAGAGGATAGTGATCGCTTGCAAGGTTTGGCTTAACCATCAAATCCTGAACGAGAGTGGTGAAATTCTTTGTCATTAGCATGAAATCGATGGAGCTAACCCTACCATCACCAATGAAGGTTGGGTACTGTGAGGAAAAATTGCAGTCATAATTGTTTTAAAAAATTTGCCACAAGAATAGAATTTAGGGCTTCAACTTGAGGAGAGTGAATAAAGTGAGCCAAGGGCTGACCCAAAACGCCCCATTATGATGGCACACTGTAACGGAAAACGGTACTGACCACCAGAGGTGCGGGGGTCCTGCGGAGCCAATTACGATGCGACTGCCATCTTTCACATTGTGGTGGGCGGTGCTGGAAGCAGCACCCAGATGCAATGTAAAAGTTGCATGTTCTGCATTGGCATGCACAACATGACAGGCACCGCGCGGTGCCTGCTACCTTGTGCATGCCAATGAAGGGGAGTACCATGGGTTCCCACCAAGTGTAGCCACCCACCCCCCCCCAGCCCCCCAGCGGCCCTCAACGGACCCCCAAAGCCATTTACCATATGTCTTCCATGGCATATGCACTGCATCCACTATGATATGGATGGCAGTGCCTGCAAGGTACTGCCACCATATTGTGTGCAATTCTGCCCGGCCGACAATCCGACCAGCGGTAAAGCTGCCAACAGACTCTCCGTCCGCCACGGTACCCACCACCATTGCTAGTGGGTAAATGGGCTTGTGATGGCGGGCAGATCACCACCGCCTTGCCAGCGGTGGCGATCCGCCTGCCATCGTAAAGACCCCCTTAGTGTCTTCCAGCCTACACACACGCTGAGAACTATAGTTACAAATTGAACAATTCGTAGTGGCTTGGGTAATATCCATTTGCAGGGACTCTATTACTGGACAATTACTCCTTACTAATTGCAGGTCCATCCCTGTGGTTAAACAACAAAGATTTCTTCTTACCTGCAGACTGTTGAAGATGACGAACAGAACCAGCATCCACAGGTGTCGGTAGGAGATGTGCAGTCCGCCCCACAGCCATGTGACAGAGATCAGAGCGAACAAGTACAAGACCAGAGGGATCTCTGAAAATTAAATCAGACTTTTTATTTAGGAACGAGGGTACAACAATGCTCTTGCTCCTATAGCCAGTTACATGTTGTGAACATAAACAGTGCATTTAATCCAGAGGCAAAAGTACCTTTCTGCAACCTCTGGGCGCTTCCTAGAAGGTCTCGGTTGGTGCACATTCCACGGATGAATGTGCTTCACATGTCAAGTCCCCAGGTGCAGAAATGGCTCACCAACTTTTGACTCTGTGTGGTCTCATTTCTTTCAGACATCGCCAAGCAAAACATACCACTCCTTAAACACATAAACAACCAACCCTCCTACAACCCGCAGACAGCAAACACCATTCACCTACAAGGTCGAAGTCTGCAACTTCATACAGCAAGAAACCCGCCTTTATATCAAGCCCTTCGTAGCCAATTACCTTCCTGCTAAAGCCACTTTGGAAGGATGGAAATAAGCCTGCATTAGCTTTTGTTGAAAGAATCTTTATGCTCAAGCTGAAACCCTTCTGTACCCTACTGTATTTTTTTTATTTATTTTTGTGTAGTGTTTTTATACAGCGAACTTGGCCAAGGGCATCAGAGCGTTTTACATCCACACCGGAGATTACATTACAAGTTTTTTTTAGTTTATGTAGGAACAGGGAGACTAAGTGATTTGACCATAAACACATGTTGTTGTGCCAAGGCCAGGACTCAAACCTAGTTTCCCATTTCTAAAGTCAGCAGCTCAGGCCACATATCTGTCTACTATTCGGGACATGCAAATATGTGCAGTTCAGTGCCAAACCCGTGCGTGGCCTCTTCTCAAAAAGGTTGATGATTCATCATAATATGTGTACCTTGGAAGAAAAATGTCCTGTGCCACATTTAATCTCTGTATCTCAGTATTGAGTAATCATTAAAAGCAATGCGCACCACATTTGTACTGTATATAAGAATCCCAAATGTATATTCTACTTTTTATATTTTAATAAAAAAGTTTTAAATAAAAATGAAAATTTAAAAAAACATACACTTTATCATGACTGGTGTGCTTGGCATTGAGGAGCTTAATTTTCATGTGCACTCGGTGCTGAAATTGGAAGAAAAAGAATACGCCAGAAATTCATAAATTGGGGGTCAAATTGTGGCAAAAGGAAGGGGGTGGGGTTGTGAGGTGTGGAGTTATGTAAAGTAGAGTCTGACAAACAACAAATACACTTATTTTGATAAAAGTCTGCTGCAAAGCAATTGGTAACAAGGAAAATCTGTTCCAGCTTAGTTAACTGGTCGCAAATCTAAAATATCATATGGGGTTAAGGCAATTCCTGCAGAGATCTTTGTGTGCCCAGCAACGGTAAAATAGTGAAATTAGGGCCATATTATCAAGAAAGGGCGATACATTATCGCCAACTGCAGCAAAAGCGGCGATAATGGGCTTGATAATTTGCCCTTGTGAATTCCCATAGAAGCCCAGGTTAACACCAGAACCTGGGCTTCAATGGGAATTCACAAGGGCATATTATCAAGTCCATTATCGCCGCTTTAGCAGCAGTTTCCTGCCGATAAAAGCGGCGATAATGTATTGTTGCCCTTTCTTGATAATATGGCCCTTACTCTGGTGGTTAAAGCACTTTCTAGAGAGATCTGTGTTTTGTCTGGTCACAGTTCTGACTCATAAAGTAGCATAGAAGCATAAGTAACATGCAGATAACTAATTAGTATTTTAACTAGATAGGTAAGTGGGTTACTGGTTTTGACAGGGAGATCCTTTTGTTACTTGCACTTCCTAAATTGCAATCCTTCTAATATAGCACAGCGAGCTATGAACTGGGCATTAAGGAGCTCCATGCAAACTGCAAGGCATGTGTTAGATTCTTACTGATAGTAATAACTGATAGTAATAAAATATTATTAGCACAGACAACCTCAAACACTGCGTCACATTTCAATTGTGACTTTGCAGTTTTCCCGACCATGCACTCTTACCATATAATACCTACCAGTAAAGGCAGTATGTAACTTCTACATCTTGTAACCTTCAATGGCTACACTGTACAATGAATCATTCCTACCATTAACACACTCATCTCAAAATGCTTAAAAAAATGATCACAGCAAGCAGCAATTTGACCCTCTGTTGTAAGATTAGCAGTGACAAGCAGCACTTTGTTGAGACAATAAATACATTAACTGGCAACGGGCTCTAACAGAATGTCATCCTACATAACATTTTCTAAGCATGTAAATGAGACAGTGTTTTGGCAAACAAATAAATAAATTATAAAAATCATAATATTATTAAGAAATAAAATGGACTACTAAGAAATCATGCGTGCAAAAAGCATGATGATTTTCTGTCGAAAATCAATGACTGCCAACAAAAAGTTACCTACTTTTGGAAATGCTCTTTCTGGTGGATACTCTATTGACAAATTGCACCTGCATGTTGGTAGGTGGTGCCATCGAGCTCCACCACGACTTCATCCCACGTATGGGTGTGACAACCTGGAGCCGCATTGGGGCACCAATCAGTTTATCATTGACAGTTTCTGTGCCCTCAGACATGGAGCAACTGACTAACTGTAATTGAGGGAATGCACAATGTGCAAAATCTAGTGTAGGTCATTATTAGCTAAAAAAAAGGTCATCCTTCAGAAGAGGGAAGTGGGCAGGTGGTGAGGAATGTGAGGTTAGATTGAATATCCCTCATAAAGAGCATTAATAAAGAGAGAAATAACTTGTTCTTCTGATGGCAACTTCTAACTGCACATTCCTTATCTTTAGTACCATTACCTAAGCAGTTTCCCCACAAAGGTGATGACTTTGAGGAGTGGACTTTACATCAAAAAATCCTGCCGGAGTAAGTGGGCAAAACGGACCTCCATCTGTATATGAAAATAATGCAGTGATGTGTGGTGAAGCCCAAGTAGCAGCTTATCAGCTATCCGAAATCAGAACGCCTCTAGCTAATACTAATACCATAGCGGCAGCATTTGCCCAGGTGCAATGAGGTCAAAGGTCCCTGGAAAATCCTACGTGACTACAGCATAGCACAGAACAATACAAAGGACAATCCACCTTGAGAAAGCTAGTTTCTGGACTGCCTTCTCTTTCTTCTCATGTACAAATCCAACAAAAAGTCGATCATTCAACCGGTAGGACCTTAGTTCAATCAATGTACTAAGTAAGGTCCCACTTAGGATCCAAACGATGTAGCTTCTCCTCCTTCATAGAAGAAAGTGATGGAGAGAAGAATACGGGGAGTGTGATGGACTGAACCACATGATGGAGTCATCACTTTTGGTAGAAAGAATGACAGAGTCTGAACTTGTCAGTTATACGGCAGCTGAAAAATAATGCTTGCAACTCACTTACAAGAGATGCAGATGTGATAGCAAATACAAAATACAATCTTGAGAGTCAAAAGTCTCAGGTGCAAATTTTCACAGGCTGAAGGGTGAACACATCAGAAAGCAAATTATGGTCCCACTGTGGCAAAAAGAAAGGAGTGGGGGAAACATATATTAGAGCTCTTTTAAGAAACACATCACAATAGGTTATTTGAATAAGGTTAAAAAGGTAAATGCAGAATGGTCAAAACCTATAACAGTGCCCACAGGAAAGCCTTGCCAGGTCACAGATACAAGAAACAGAAGAACATCAGATAGCTTAGCCTGTAGAGGGTCTACAAGTCTTTCCTTACGGTGACCAATACAGACCAGGAGTCAGAACAGATGAGCTTTGCAGGAGTCAGGCAGCAAGCATCTAAAATAACATATGATACCTTAAATGTAAGCTCAACTCCTCTCAATTGATTCCACTCAATCACCATTTATGGAGGAATCAATTGTGGTGCTTCAGGTGTAGAACTCTACCCTGTTGCTGTAAAAGTAAACTCTGAAGAAGAGACATATGAAGTGGAGGGCATATGCTCAGATACAGCAAACAGGAGTACCAGACACTCTAGACCTAGTATAGGGGTGTCAGGATAAGCTGCACTATGTCCCTCTTGGCCTTCTCTAAGACCTGAAGAATCAGTAGCAGAGACAGGAAATGCATGACATTCATAGAAGTCCCATCATAGGTGGAGGATGCCACCTAGAGAGCCTTGAGGAGGAAATTCCAGAGTGCAAAAAGCTGAGCAAAGCACATTCTCAGTGGTAGCGAACAGCTCTACTAATGGCACTCCTAACTAGGAAAAGACAAACCAAGCCAGCGCTTGGAGAAGATACCAATCATGATTGGCAAAATGATACCTGTTGAGCTTGTAAGGAAACCAACAGAGGAATGACTCTGATGTATATGTCATGATGGTACACCCACTACAACCGCATGTGGGCCTCCAGACAGAGGGACCCACACAACCATGCTTGTTGCAGTACCACATGACATGTTGTTCTTAAGGATCTGAAAAGCCGTGCCCCTGATGGAAAGCAGAAATATCTTGGAGGCCAGACTTATGGCAGGCAGCTACAGAAGGTTGCTCTATCAAAGGCCAGCCTCTAGATGAGGCCAGGTGAATGGCCGGACACCTGTCAAGAGAGCATCTGCCAACCACCAGTGAAGGTCCCAGGCTGCTTCATATGAAATATGAATACTGTCTGAAAGGTGGACTATGGCTTAAACTTTCTCAAATACAACTGTGCATTTTTGAACAACATAACCATCAGAACTGTGCGAGACTGATTCCATGCACACCATCCAGGTATGTTGGCTGAAGTCCTGCTAGCTCGCCGTGCACAATCTGTGCCCCTAACCTGAAAGGTTAATAAATAAATGTGAAACCTCAGCTCTGACTTCCCAAGGAAATCGTGGTAACAGATCTAGAACCCTTACGCTTAGTTACTTATTCATACCCAAAGAGATACTCAAGAAATACAGAGCATTTCAATATTTATTGAAGAATTGAGATTTTTGAGTAAAACATGTGCGCTGAAATAATTAATAGAAGGAAACAGAATAATGTGATTAGCATTATGAGAATGCTGAAAAAGATACACAGTTCAACCATTTTGTTTATTACAGAGAATATATGCTTGCATACAAGTACTGTAATATATTGTACTCCTACCTAGTGCATCTTAACCTATCATGATTATGTTTAGTGAATCTGTAAAATCCCTGTAGGGTGATAAAAGTCCTAGTTACCTGTGGGTAAGTGTCATCAAAATGCCCAACAACATTCTATAGATCTCTTCATTGGGTTAGACAGAGGAGTGTTGCTGAAATTAGGAAGATAAATCAAGGATTGCTGAACAGCTGGAAAACTCAAGGACTGTCTGCAACTTGAGAATAAAGATGGTGAAAAAAAAGTGCAGTCATTGTGCCAAGATTTTCTAACAAGAAGCCTAGGATCCAATACCCATTGTGGCTGGTAGATGCCTTTGAGCTCCAGGTTGGGAATGCTGACCAGCAGCTCAATTTGTCATAACTCAAAAAGAGAGTGGACCTCACCGGTCTTAATGGCAGAGTCTCTCAAGTGTTATCTCGAAAACCCTCAACTAGTAATTACCACCAGTAGTATATATAATGTCCTCTGAGTGGACAGATAGCGTCATCATTTGATTCTGCATATGGGTACTCGCGTCTCCAGATAAGTAAAGTCTCCATCGGGAAGAAAAAGTATCTGGTGGAAGATACTGGTGGGATCTATGCAGTGAGATTGCCTCCTATACCTTAAAAAGTGGAATTTAATTTGGAGAGGGATAGGGGTAAGAATAAAAAGTGAATGGAGTGATGTTGTTTGAGTGCATTACTAGTCCTTGGCATCACACGCAAGTGGTCAACATGTTTCAGCTGTTTTTGCCCCTATGGGTCCTTGGCCTTAATCAGGACCTTTCATAGGTCAGATCCCCTATATAACGATTACTCTGCATTGTATTCAGGTAAGAATATTCTACTTACGCGCTTTTGCTACTATTCTACAATGAAAGTTCACAGGCGTGAAATCTGCCTGTAACCTTGGGGAGACAAGAGAGGTCAGTACATAGACATATTTGCAACCAGTTTTATATCTGTGACTGCCCCCATCTTAATCCCAAAACGTGGCTACTTCGTTGCTAGCGACTCTACCCTATGAGTGCAGGTGGTGAAGTGCTGTCTGTGCTCAAGGGTTTCATGCAATCCCTTGTTCAATTAAAATGTGGTAGGGTGCATTGGCCGAGAGTTCTGTCCCTTGGTCCTTGCAAACAGATGATAAAAACACTGTTCCCCTTATCTTCATGTGGGAGGAGTGAAGGGTATTTTAAAAAGTATTTATTTGCACATGTGCCTCTGGAGCACTTTTTTGTCGACAGTTGTAAGGTACAAGTTTGGCATCCTGTTGTGTATTCAGGCATACCAATGTTGCGACTAATGTGTAGATGTTAGAGTTGCTTTTTTTGCACGATTGTGCTGGCTCTTGACATCTGGGAGAGCGCACGTTCATACATGGGAATGCAGTTGTACACTGTTTGTTCTCTTTTTACAGATGCTGGCTAGACCTCTTAGAAAGATCTTACAATTGTTAATGTTCCGGTAGTGCGGGGGGGAGGGGTGGGGGGGTTGGATGGGTTAAAAAAGAAGAGAAGATATCTAAAAAACACTGTTATTCATAGTATTTGCTGCTAAACAGTCATAATTACCTTATAGCAGGTAAGCTACTGCCTCATATGGGGCGGGTGAGGGTTAGGGACCATAGCACGATGTATAGAGGAAATAAGGAGGCACAATCTATAGAGGAGATAATGTGGATAACAACTGAGTCTCCTGATCATGTGATCACAATTCTGATATACTCTTTTGGAGTGTGTTTGAAAGGAAGCATTGATACAATAAGATCTGAATAAGGAATTATGGGAGACATCTAATTAATAGAGCCAGTTTTTACAATCACTAGATTCATTGTGTCATCAAAATAGTGTTACACGCATATTTGCTTACATTTGGTTAAGAAGCGTCTATGGTGTAAGGACACATCATTCAGTCACAATTATGTGTCACAAGCCTCCCGCTTTCTTTTATTTAACATACGGTCTGATTGTGCGGACACAATTACAGAAACAGGGAAGGCCATAGAATTTCAAGCAACAGGTTTGCCTTAGTATCCACTGTGGGTAACAGAAAATCCAAGACCTCAAAGGTCCAGTGTACAACCACCGTAAAAGAGGCACTTTCCTCTGTAGAAAGGTCATATGGTAAATATATTTCAAACTCTGTTGAGATATAAAAGCCACTGGCATTCCAAAGGTCAGGATATAAAGCAAAGGTGTAATGAGGGGGAGCAAATTATCTGCCTCCTTGTCACCTTCTTTATTATGTAACAGCCACCAGAAAAATATGGCTTCCATCCTCCTAAACTACACTCTGTGAGGCAAAGGAACAGGAAGTAAGTCATCCCTCATCTGGGGCTGGGCAATGATAATATTGTAGGGAGACATGTCAAGCTCTGGAAGAAGTTGGCTCAGGATACATTACTAGAGCTTTGGACCAGATCCAGAGCTGGCACAGCTTAAGTCGGTGTGGCAGTGGAAATGAGACCAAACAACAGAGCCCTGGGTAAAGGCATCAAAGCGAGGCCCAGCACCAAAGGAAGCACCGCTGAAGCTGAACAGATCCAGTAAGCACTGCTGGCAGAGATCCAAATGGGTGCCTAAAAAGATCCGTAGGGCCAGAAGGTGCACTAGAGGGGCCTGGAACCAGACTGAAAAGCTAAATCATGGCTTAATTGAAGACAAAGAAATTGAAGGGCCGTGGAATTCAGGGCGTTTCAGCTCCATTGCCTGGATCAGCTCAGACTCGGACAGAGAAGCTGGAGTTGGCCCTTTGGTGCATCCTACTATTCAACTTCTCTCTGGAATGTGAACATAGAGAAGGTGTTCAATATCAATTAGACCTCTTGTGCTAGCACTTTGACTTCAACTTTGTTTCAACTTCATCCTGTACTAACCGGGAGACAGTAAATGGGACCTAGAGTGACCTTTTGACTTAAGAGTCATACCAACTTCTTCTCTTGTATAAATGTGAATATAGTTTGGACTACACCTCTCTGATGGCCTTTTGAGGCATCAGGCAGCATTAATTTCAGGACTTGAAGCTGTATGTGGTACTGAGACATTGACACTGACATCATGCGGGTCTGTAAACTACATCTGTTTCCAGCAACTGCAGCAAGACTTAAGCCCTGTTGCTTTATCGGAGAAATTCCTGCCCAGTGTTGTGCTGAAAAGCTTGAAAAAGTTTGTCAAAATGCCAAAAAGCAGAGCTTTGGATTCACATCGAAGGGCGCAAAAATGAAATAACATCAGTGTGCAGTTGTTGGGACAGAATAGTCCTCTGGATGATAAGAGACATGTACCTGCTGCCCTGAGTGCCTAACTGTACTATTGTCTGGATCCCTAAAGCTAATTTCTTGTCCTATGCAAACATGGATCATGCGTGCGCACATTGACATAGGCCTGTCTCGCGGATTGCAGTCATGTTGGACCGGGAGCGGAGTCCAAAGTGCTACCCTCATTGCGTTGCAAGGTGTCCGCAGCACGAGAGCAGTGGTGGCAACATACAGTAGTAATGAACAGGACCTTTCTACTCTGGGCACTCATCTTCTAAAAAGTTCCGCTGCTGTAAGTTGTATGCTTAACTCAACCTTGGCTTATATCAGGTAGAGGTGGAGTTCTGCAAAGCGCAGGAGTGGCGACTCTGCGTTAGTTGTATATGTGCCTATGAGGGGTACAGTACAAGGATGGAGCAGTACTGTGCATTACTTGTGTATTTAATACATGTGCTGGGTGTATGTATGCCTGAGAGGAATACAGTACATGAGAGATCTACTTCTGTACAGTGAATGCGCAGGGACCGCATGTGCTGGGAGTATGTGTGCTTGGTGAAGTACAATACATGACCGGTGAAGAGTTGTGCAGTGCGCAAATAAGGAGTATGTGTGCTGGCTGTGAATGTGTTTCAAAAAAACACACCTTCATTAAAGATAGGAAGGATTAATTGCTGAACAGTGTGTGCAGCCTGAGAGTATGTGTTGGATTCATGGATACATGTGAGGGTATAATGCACAAAGGTATTAGTACAGAACAGAACATGTTCTATGAATGTACACTGAGTGAGTGTGCCTGCAATAACACATTGTATGCAGGACCCTGGCTTTCATTTTGGGAATGTCAGGCCTGCCTGGTGAATACATGAAGACGAGAGGAATCCTCCCAGACAGATTTGTGTAAGGCTGCATTCCTGTGAGCTGGGTGGAGGTACACTAAAGGGAAGAAAGAGACTCCCTCTAAATCTCAAAAGACTACTGTTTGAATGAGTGATAGATCACAAGGAAGGGGGCATGGACAATTCCAAGAAATGGAGATGGGACTGATAAAAGGATCATAAAGAGTAGGACTGGGGGTCTGGTATTAACCCTATGATGCACTGTGGCTGACATCCATATGTAAACTATGGTCACTCCCTTGAATTGTGTTGTGGACAATCAGCTTGGGAGCTGTGCCTGCTGTGCCAAACCTCTTTCATGAAGGAAGATAAAAACAGAGAAGTGCCCACTTCAAAGGAAGCAGAACTCCAACATAAAACGCCAAACACCAGACCCCAAATTTCATTTGGTTTCTGCAAAATACTATAAGAAGGGGATGTTGAGTCCCAAAACATTTGTCAGCTGCCAAGCAGCCAGACTGGCTGTGTGAGAAGGGGAGCTCTGCAAGATTTCTGCCTGTGACCAGAACTGAGGCAAAAGGCCTGCTAGTCTCCCTGCTGGGTGAGGGGACATCACCCAGGACATCTGGAGCATCATAGTCTGCCTGTTGCCAAAACCGGTGTGACCAGAGATGGAGAGGAGAGTTCTGGCGGGAGCAGACCCCTTCCTGCCCGCTAGGGAGATGACACACTTACCTTTTATGTCAGGGAGCAGTTCAGGGCACTGGAAACCAACCAGCAATGCTGCTCGGTGCTGCGGCTTCCATCGTTAGCAGCCTGACATCGTCAAACAGGATACGGACTTGGGTGTGACTTCCGAGAGGGAACTCACTGCACTTCTGAACACTGCCATACCGCTGGAGTGGGTAAGACTAAAACTAGCCTCTGGGGCTCCGGGGAACTTGCTGGTAATGGTGCTTTGGCACCACAAACACTTTTCGCAAAGTTCCAAAAAAATAGCAGATTGGATAACTCGAATATGGCCTAATAATTTGCATTATCTGATGCGGCCACCAGTGAATTTGGTAAAACCCTGAACACGTTTCATGAAGGAGGGTGGGACAGGGATTCGCCTGACATCTACTAGAGCCCAGACCTCCTGGGGGATGGAGGTATTTTATTGAATGTCGCATCTCTTTGCATCTGAAGAATTTGAAATATAATTACTTACTATAAAAGCAAGTATTTGGTTGGACATTGATTTATTGTTTGTACTACTTGTATTTTGAGTCATGAGTCTTGTTCGATGACCTGTACCTATATCCCCCCAAGAGGGCCTTGATTGCTGAAACATAGCTACCACTGAGTGTCAAGTGCAGAAGCGGTGCTTGGCCCAATTGAACGGGATCCATAGTATGTCAGGCCCTGAGACTTTAGGAGTAAAAGGTCTTAACCACCACGGTTGGGCCCAGTAACCTCTGCATGCTCCGTGGCCCTCTGAAAGTGGTTCTGACAGCAGGGATGATGCCTTAATGTGGCTCTGTGCCATTACAGCCAGAGTAAAGATGGTGTCACTGTGAAGGGCAATGTTGTCCCCTGCCACTGTGTGAGCTATATTGCAAGGTTTAGTGGATTCCGCGTAGTGCCTGGGTAGATAAAAAATGTATGGAGTCTGCAGTTAGAAATGCCCACCAGAAACTTCATATTTGAGTTACAGCGAATCTTAAGTTTGCAGTAGCTTAAAAGCATTTAAAAGTGTTCTTAGAAATACACCTGATAAAAATATGAAGAATACTGCAAGGTTAAAATTCCTTGGTGAGGTCACAGTCTACCAGCGTGCTCCAGATTTCATCATTCGTCCTGACAAGAAGATTTATATCCTTAGTCCGCTGGCAGGTACCCTAAATGTTTTGGATAAGTGTTTTGTTCACCATTCAGCAATGTAAATCTTTTAGACTGACTGACCACTATCCCCAAATGCAGCCCATGACAGGACTAGTGATTAGTGGCAGCTGTTGATGATATAGTCATCTGATACAGGAGTTTTTACTTTCAACCCAATTTGGGTGGGTGCCTACTGGACCTCACTGGTAAATCTGCATAGTTCTGTCAGAGCCTCACCTTCTTACTAAACCCTCCCCCTAACCAGTTTCAGAGTGCAGGTGAGCAGTGTGGGTGAACAGTCCAAATGGGGCCGGTGTGCCCACGACAGAAAGTTCACCTATTTATGCATATTCTCAAGAGTTTGTGCTATCACAAAGTGATGCTATTGGTGAGGGGATCACTGTCTGTTCTGTTTTTCTGCATTATTTCTGAGCTGCACGGCCATCATTCCTGCCCAGCTCAGCTCATGTTAGACATCTTGCTGTGTATCTGGTTTTCATTCGCAAAGGTCAAATGGGACCCATTGGACAGACTAGCCTTTGACCTGAAAGGAAGTATCAGCTTTACTGAGGTGTGGACAATGGCAGGACCTTTGAATCATCAGAACAATGAAGTGTTCTATGCTCATCCTCACCCTCTGTGGTCAACTCTGGAAGACAACTTAGGTTCAGCAACAAGTACCTGATTGGCTAGAGGTGTGTGTGGGTTGAATTCATTCAACAGTGATTTGATGGGACCTATGCCACCAGCAGAGGTTGAAGTTGGCAGGATCTGAGGAGCACGACCTGCCAATCATGTTTTAATTTGACAAAAACAGTTCGCCTATATGTGAGAATGTGGGTTGGTATATGCTTTCCACTACTTAATGTGGGCACCTTGTACCAGTCCACATGACCCTAATGAGGTATGAGGTCAAAGATAACCTTATTGAAAGCTATCCTAATGGTAGCTTTGGAAAGCAGCCTTCAGGCTTAATCTTGAAAGAATGTAAAGCAGCTTGTTTTACCAGAATATCACCTCCCAATTGACTAAATGAAAGGAGAACCATACAGTAGGTATAGAAATATATATATATTTAATATTACTATCACTACTAACCTCTAGACAAGATTAGAACATAAAGCGCATAATACTAAATCAATAAAACATTCGTAAATAGCACAATACACAGCGGGCTCCAGGGGGAGACCGGACCACATACAAAAAATATGGTATAACGATCACGACTTCAATAGACACAGTGCATAGAGCACATAGAATCGCTGGGACCCCGAGGAACCACCCACAGGAGGGACACAGGGAGCCCACAGGGGACGGGTGCAGTGAGGAAACACAGACGCGTGCTCCGTACATCTCTATGGGAAAGTCACAGTTGCAATTTGAAAGTTTAAGGACACTTCTATGAGGACTTCGAGCAAACCCTTTGAAACATAGGAGGTTCTAAGGCCAACCCACTAGTGAGTACAGAGGTACCCGTGTTTCCTATCCCAGAGGAGCCGGGTGCATAGGTGTCAAGTGGTGTCGGAAACCTTTGTTGTTTTCAATGGAGAGCTGCAAAGAAGTACTGCTGCAAGGAAGGCGAAGAGTGTCCAGTGGAATCCATGCCTGGATTCAAGGTGAGAAGAACCTGAAAGCATAGAGGACAGAGTCTGGGTCACTTCTGGTGACCAGGGGCTCGGTAGTCGTATGCCCACCGATGTTGGGTGCTTCAGGTGCAAGAAAGGGTTGTTTGACTCGGCAGCCATGGGGACCAGGAGACATCTAGGATTACCAGTATCCGGAGGTGAGCTGTCCCACAAAGGATGCCGAGAGCTGAGGGGTCGATGTCCGGTTGGAGCACCAACAAGCCTTGGAAACTGCAACCCACGTGGTCAAAGGAAACAGGTTACAGTGTAGACCAGAATGTTCCTGGGGACTCTTCAAGCAATGGAGAGTCAGGGCACATCTGGAGCAACGAGGTAAGCCCAAGAATTCACAAGGTGACCCTCGATAGGACCCACTGGCCAATAGACCAGGGATCGCGAGGAGACCTCAAGCAAGTATGCAAAGGGCCAGACCATGGGACAGTCGGAGAGTGGAGGCCAGAAATCTTCAGTGCAAATATTGCTCGGGTCGGGACTACATGAAATACAATGCCCAGGCTCAGGAATTGTCACTAAGCATATGCAACTGCAAAAGTACTCAGTGCACAGGGGTTTGGGTTGCACGGTCCCCACAAGGGATACTGGTCTTAGAATCGCTGAGAGGACAGATCGACCTCATGGACCTTCAGGAAAACACTTCCTGTGTTGCTGAAATCTTCGGAGTCCTCAGGAGCTCAGGAGAAGCAAACCGGTCAGATGTGTTAAGGTGCTTGGTTTTGCAGGGGAGTAACTCCTTTACTCCAAGGGAGATTCTTCAGTCGTGCAGCCGTAGTGCAGGCAGTAGAAGTAATTGATTTCTTCTTAGCAGAATTTTGTCCAGGTAAAATCTAAAGTCCTGTTATCAGGTAACCCACTTTATACTCATGGGAAGGGGTTGGAAAGATTCTGTGGCCCCTCCTAGGTGAGGGGCAGGACAGAGGGGTGGCTACACCCATGTCCTTTGTCCAGTTTCACGCCAGAGCAGGACCTAATGGCTCCCAGAACTGGTTTGAACTGGACTATGCACATAGACAACAAATTGGCCCCCAGTGCAGACTTTCTGAGACTCAGAGAGTGCACCCACCCAGCCCCAATACACTAAATCCTGTCTGAGAGGTGGTTACAGGATGTCTATTGTCATGCCTTCCTCTGCGCTAGCTTGGCTCGTCAGCAGGAGTGCAGACTTGTGTCTGTGGCTGACAGCATTCATTTTGTGCTGCCCAGGTCAAGAAAGCTGGTACTCGGTAGACCTGTGACCCACAGTAGGGGTTCTAGAAGGGTGGAATCATACTTTCACACCAGTTACTGGTGGGGAGGTATGATTCCAAGGCGTTTTACACCAAACACAACATGTTTCTAAGCAGCCGTTTTAAAGTTAGCATTTACTGCAAGGTTATAATCCACTTAAACATATATGTCTGGCTGCATCATGGACAACCCCGGAGAATGGTCTACAGAGGCTGCAGAGGGGCTCTGCTCATGCATGGGCACCCTCTCACATAAAACCCAGCACCCTGCCTTCAGGATTGTTAAAGCCTGCCATAGGGGTGACTGATAGGTATTTAAGTGTAGGGATTTAGAGAGATATTGTGAATCTATATCTCAGTAAGGGGTGCAAGCACATGCTTACACAGTCTGCAGTAGCAGGCCTGTCGTGTCAATTTGGATGGCCCCTCATGGGTGGCATGATACATGCTGGGGCCCATGGGAAGCCTCAGGGTACATGGTGTACCATATACTAGGGACTGATAAGGGTACCCCAGAATCCAATCTGGAGTGTACCTAAAGTACATGCATTGCAATTTAAGGGTGAAAGCAGATAGACTGGGGTACTGGGTAGCAGGATCCCAGTCAGACTAGTAAGAAAACCAGCAAAACACCAGGAAAAAAGTGGGGGTAATCATGTCAGATCCTACCTTACTACACTATATTATGCTAAACGTCGACCGCACTGGGGTGGTTAATTTCGACATTTGAGATGTCTCAGCTGAAGAGGAGTGAAAAGTCTTCTGTACTGTGAAGCCAAAGGAAGTACAGAGAGCTGAACAAGAAACAAGCCTTTTTCCAGCATGTCTGCTGCCTCAAAGAAATGAAAATGTGTGTATCTGGTTAATCAGCAAATGTAAAGGCTGCTTCAGAGCTAGTATAGGCTTTAAGCTATGGAGTCACCAGAAGAGCATTCTTTTTTGGAGGTATTGTAAGGTGACCTGTTGAGCTACGGAGTGCCTGCTTTTAATTGAAGTGTTATAAAAAATGTTTGCACCAGGTACAGTCTGCAACTTAGATCTATATTTTTGAAGCCCTTTTTTAATCTTAAAACTAAATCTTTTTGTACACTTTGTGACAGCCTCTCTTAATATGTGAGTAAGGCAGGTTTACAGTGAGGTAATATTCAAGCAACGTTCTGTCGCAGGCTGGGACATCCATAATTCAGGTGCAAGTCCGCGCTTGCACTGGGAACGCTCCGCATGTGTTGTAAATGTTAGTACGAGTTATTGCAACTTAGAACAGGGCGCACTGTCCTGGTCTGAGCAAGGCACACCCAGTTGCAGGTGCACTGCAGCGATGACGTGCGCAGTGAGCCTATGTGTAAAACATACAGCCTCTGGTGTATATCCACTCGAAGACGAGCTGGCAGGACGAACTGATGAACAGTGTGTTGCCAGTGCCACCGCCTGCCACGTGGGGAATCAATACACAGCTAAATGTCTACAAAAAGGGAAGCCTTCTGTTACTGTGCAGTCATTAATTTGTTTTTCTGTGCCCACGTTCGCTTGTTAGCAGTGGCGAGGACGTTTTTCCCCCGACGAGCACCGGAGCCTTTGTTCAATATTATCATGCTGGCTATGTCAGAATGACATTGACCATTGAAATATAGCTTCTCTAATAGCAGCTCTCTTCTCTTCATCCTGCCTTTCCGGGAATCCGCGGACCCCGTTCAAAGAATTCGACACAGGGAGTAATGGACAGTGAACCACATTTAGTGAGAAAGATTAAATATTTTTCCCCAGAATCGTTTTGACGTCAGAAGCTGTCTAAATCCTCTATCTCAAGTGAGAAGCGCGAAGCGAAGCTACCAAAGAGGAAGTACTGCAGACAGCAAATATTTACTCACACCCAGGTCGGCACATCAAAAGGGAAAGCAGCAAAGCCACACATTCGCACTATTCTCTGCTGTGGAAACCCTGCTAATGATAGCGCCCCTAAATACTGCGGCACGGCTGACACGAAAGGAAGATTTACTGCAATTTCAGGTTCGCTACACTTGTGAAAATGAGCAATAATTCACACATTTACCGTAAGTATTCAGGACTCCTTTCGAAGGCCCAGAGACGTTCCATGGCCTACTCTCCTTAAAGCATTCTAAGACTGATTTCCCTTTTTTTTTTACTTAATAGACGTGAGCCATCGAAAGGCATATCCATAAGGAAGGCCTATACATCTCCTCATAAACCTGTGGATTGCATCACTGAGTAGCAGAGGAGCACGGCACTGGTGCCAACCACCCTTCCCAAGCAAACAGCCATTTCAAGGCCAACACAAATCACATTTTTGACCACATACTGAGCATCTCGAATTGTTTGAGCCAAGAAGGCCCTAAGTTCTTCCAAGACTGCCGGCAAGATCTCACTGGCTTTGTCCCAGAGGGTGTGCCCATATATCTGCCCAATAAACAAACACCACTGACAGACCTCAATGCTAGGTTAGACGAAGAGAACATTTTCCTTCTGTATGCCTCAATCGTTTTTGACTCCCAGTCTGGGGTTTTGAAGGAAAATAATTGGGGTTTACTCTTGTGACGGAAGCCTGGGCCACCAGATTCTATGGAGCAGGATACTGTGCAAGGAGACCAAAGTCGCCCGGAGCTGGTCTATGACGTCTGGCCACTTGCACATTTACCCGCAGGCAAGAACAGGGCTGGGAACAAGTGCCCATTAAGGTGTCTGTAAGGATTTCATAGAACAGAAGCAAGCCCTCCGATTGCTTGAGGATGGACCAGGTTGCAAAACCTCAATAAGGACATTTGTTTTTACTTCAACTCCAGGCAGTTGTAGGCCCATGGCCTCAGCTACTTTTTGAATTACCACAGCAAAGCATTATGTTCTTGTCTGTAAACCTTCTATCATGGACAGTATCAAGCCCACATCCCACTAGCTTCCAGTAAGTCCATGTAAAGTCTGTTGTCATCGTAATTGGGGAGTGATAAATCATCCTTATCTCCTCCATTGTCTTCTCTGAGTGGTGGTCAGAGTCAGAGACAAAAAGACAGTGGAGAACCTGAGGGTGCCTCTGAGGTAGTGAAAGTATGGGATTAGACTCAGGTTGCATGGTACCTGGGTTCCCCGTAGCTGACTTGGACTGCAACCTCAGTCAGGGTCGAGCCGACATCAGGTCGTACATTGGACTCAGCATGAAATTCACCTGTGGCATTCACAGTATCGGCACTGGTGTTGTGAAGGAGGGACTAACTCAGAGCTGGGGTGGAAGTCTTCACCGGAGTCGGTGCTAAACACATGACAGTTCCTATGGGTTCATATTGCACAAAAGAGAGATCCGCTGGCGGATCCTTGGAACCCAAAGGTACGCAAGAGGGAACTAGACGAGCCCAAAGATATGCAGTTTTAGAACTGAGGGTCTCTAGTTGGCAGAGGTAGGTACCTTTGATCAAATAGGGACCCTTGCTTCTAGTCAGGGAAAGGGGATTACACTCCTGGATAACCTCTGCTCACCCCCGTAGCTTGGAACGAGCAGACAGGCTTATCTCAGAGGCAGTGTGTAAAGCATTTGTGAACACGTACAGTATTACAGTGAAAACACTACAGGTGGACACCACACAGGTTTTACAAAAATAAATATTCTTTATAGAGACTAAACACAAGACCACAAACGACAAAAAATCCACAATACTGTAATCAAAAATAATACTTCAAGATAGTAGAGGTAGTTCAAAAATAGATTATTTACTTAAAAGCACAAAGCCCAAATGGAGTTATCATGACGTCAAGGTCAAAGAAATACCAAAGTACGGCGCCGACCGTGAGATGCGTGGAGTCGGGCCCGGGGTCAAAACAGACCCACACAGAGCAGTACCTTGTAAAAGCAAAAACAAAGAAGGCTCATGGCGTCAGGGAGATGTGGTGTTGTTGGAGCTGTGCGGCGTTAGTTCCTTGCTTTGGGGGGCAATGCGTCAGGTCCTCAATGTTTGCGCAAAGCAGGGGAGGCTTCGGTTCCTTACCAGAGAGGAGGTGACGTCAAGATTGCGTCGAAACCACGGTTCCGTACGATGTCACGATGTTGATGGATTCTTGACCATCCACGTCGAGGATCAGCTCCGGGATGATGTCAGCTTCGGAGTCGATACGGCACAGCAGCATGCGTCGGGCCTAAGTCGCAAGTCGAAGCAGCGCTCACGGCTTATGGCAAATTATGTTTCTCGCTGGCGTCGATGTGGCAGGGCGGCCGGTGCCAGCTCTACGTTGTAAGTCGGAGCAGCGCTCACGGCTTCGATGCAGACTACAGCGTCGGTTGCCGGCGTCGGTGTTGCACTTTCCTTCTGTAGCAGCTAGAATAGCTAGTTCCAGGTGCAGGCAAACAGAAGGGTGAAAACTTTTATATCTCTGAGACTTCAGACAGGAGGCAAGCTCAAATTCAAGCCCTTGGAGAAATATTCTGCAAGAAGATGAAAGTTCCTTAAAGGTTAATTCTCCTTTCCTTGACAATAAAGAAACCACTGCAGGCCAACCCAGCAAACAGCACACTGGCAGAAGGGCAATCCAAACTCCTACAGCTTCATTGGTTATTCTCCTTGGCAAAAGTTTGTCATGTTTTCCCATAAATGATCTAAAGTCTTGGGGCCTGGGCCCCCATATTTATACTACTGTTCTTTTTGTTCTCTGAAGCAGAGGGTCCTGTGCCTCGTTCACACTAGTTCTGGGTGCATTCTGCCAGTGCACACCTCCTTCCTGTGTCAGTGTGGGCCAGGGTCATCAGGTGCACCACAGTAGGGGGAGCCAGCATGGTGGAATGCAGGCACAGCCCTATTCAGGCCCAGGTGCTACTCTTCCCACTACTCTACATGCCGATAGGTCTATTCAGCAGTGTGCTGATTCACCCTGTCTCCTGGAGCCTCCCCAGCCCTTGAAACTGACAAACCAGACATGCAATACACAAACTAGCAGAGGCAGGCTGGATGGTTAGGCAGTATATATCCACTTTCTAAAAGTGGTATTTTCAAACACAGAATGCTAAAACCAACTTTACTAAAAGATGCATTTTATCATTCTGAGTTCAGGCATACTAAACTTGAATTCCTACCATTTTCCCTGGGTCGGTTAGGATTATAAGCTATTATAATAAAACTGCCCATTTTGGCCTATGGGGACAGGTAGCCTTTCAATAGTGAAAACCGAAATGGGCTGTAATTCACTATCTGGACATGCTACACACATCAGGGAATGTCCTAACTTTCACATACAATGCACCCTGCTAGAGGGCCTACCTCTACTTCTAACATGTAGAAAAGGGAAGGTTTAAGGACTGGCAAGTGGGTGCACTTACCGAGTCGACATGGCAGGACTAGACTGCACACAGGCTCTGCAAAGGCAGGCCTGAGACACACTTTACAAGCTGCTTATGTGGGTGGCACAATCAGTGCTGCAAGCCCACTGCAACATTTGATCTACAGGCCCTGGGCACACATGGTGCACTGTACTAGGGTCTGACAAGCAAATCAAATAAGCCAATCATGGAGTCACGAATCCTTCAATTTACAATAGAGAGCATATGCACTTTAGCACTGATCAGCAGTGGTAAAGTGCCCAGAGTCATAAAACAGCCATCAACAGGTCGGAAAAAATACAGGAGGAAGGCAAAAAGTTCAGGGATGACCCTGCAAAAAGGGCCAAGTCAAACCCGCAGCATGGCTGTATTAAAGACCTCAACCTGCTGTGGCATCACTGATGGCCCAAGGGACTCGGAGCACTCTGGGATCAACTGATATATTGACTCTTCAATTCAAGATCAGGATCACGATCTATGGGCACCTATACACCGTGGTGACTTCTCTTAGATAGAGAGTGGCAGAAGGAGGTTGAGTCACAGTTCACTTTCCTATGCTTGCGCAATCACTTTACCTTCAAGGAGGACTTCAAAAGCAGAGATAACATCTTGTGGAAGGAGCCTGGGGAGTTAGACTGGAAGTGGGTCAGCACTTTTGACTTGGCGTGGGACTTACACGAGGCCCATAACTTAGTGTTTGGCAATGTACTTGTAAAGTATGACGCTTCCTCGGCTTGTATAAAAGAAGCTTTGTTGTCAAAACACCAACGCAGGTAGGTATAACATGCCAGGATCCTCCTCAGACAGCAACTGCCTCCTCAGAGCTCCAGTAAAGAATATAGAACTTTACAGTAGAAAACGTGTGGGGAACAGAAAGTTAAAGGTAAACAATATGGCAACTTCACAGGAACATAACACATCTTCCTCTGTAAAATAAAATAAAGACAAATATACATGTGCAAAAATATAGAACAAAATAACGACTAAAAATTGATAAATATGGAATAAACATTACAATTGCTCAATAATAGGACAAACAAAGTCTGCCATCCATTTGGGCTTGATACGCACTCTCTTGTTGACCATTTCTCCTACCTCACCTTGCTTTATACTTCCCTTGACATTTACCTGCTCTCCTTCTGTTACAAACTCGCCAGAATTGCTATCGCCAGAATTGCCCTCACTTTAAGAACCTTGAACCATCTGTTCCCCTTCAATACCATTCCTTTCCTCAACATGCTTAAACTGTCCAATCACAGCCAAATTGTCCTCACCACTCAAATTGGAGTTGACCTCATCACTCAAATTTGAGTTGACACCACAGTCAATATCATCATAATCTTGAGAAGAGGCAGAAGACAACAAGGTCTTTTCATCAAGATTTTTGGAATCATTCTTGTAAAAATCAATGATCCCTCTAAAAATCGCAATTCTCCTAACATTTCAAATCTTTCCATCACTCAGTAGTACAGCATTGCGTAACACTTTAACAACTTGTAAAGGTTCGGAATACTGAGTTTCACCTTTCCTAACTTTCCAAGGTTTTTTTCACCTTGACCCACATACCAACTTTAACATCCACTTTCCCAGATCCATGCTCGCAATTAAATACACGCTTATGCTGTCCTCCTCAAGAATGCTTTTCCTAATAGTTTCCATAGAAATATCAAGTCCGGTACTATTAAGTAACTATTCCGGGTTGCATTTGGTTCTAACTGTGCGTCCCCTCATAATTTTAAATGAGGACACCTTCAAAGCTTCATGAACATTGGTTCTATATGTCCAGATCGTTTTATATACTTGTAATTCCCACTCTTAACCCTTCATAACATCAATTTAAATGGCATTTTTGAACACTCTATTAAACCTCTAACACATACTGCACCCCAATCCTCTCAAAATAGTTCTTGGCTAACTTGGACCTACATTGTACGCTGTTGTTGCTTATGATTTGAACTGGTAGACCCTCTTCCACAAAAACTCTGTAAATAATTTTCAACACAGCACCAGAATCAACCTTGTCACAACTTTGATGGTTAGCCGTCTGGAAAACAAATCCATCATGGAAATATTGTACTTGGGTGGGGTACCAATAGGACCCATAATATCTAAGGCCGCAGTATGTCATGGGTCATCTGGGATGATAGGTACACACATATCAGGTCTTAAAGTCCTCAGGGGTTTGTCTGAGTTGGCACAAACCACACATTCTCTCACATTCCTTTCTTCACATACATCCATGCCAGGCCACCAATACCATTGTTTAACTCTTTGCTTAGTTTTTACTATACCGCAGTGGTCCTCATGACACATTTTCATAATGAGTTCCCTTAAGGAGGTTGGAAGAATGGCTTTATCCTCCCGAAAAATGGTACCTTCATTTTCAGATGGCTCATTCTTTATTTCCCAAAATTATTTCAGCTTAACTGAAATCTTGGATTTCTCGAGCCAGCTATGAACCACAAACGAAATAAAGGATTGAAGAACCTCCTCTTTTAAATATTCCTGCTTCCATTTCTTTTTCTCCACACAATAGGAACCTTCCTCATGAATCAAAGCCACTTGCAAAGAATCCCATTCATTTACTTTGCATTCTTGCAAGTGTAAGGGCATATGAAAAAGAAAATCTGCGAAAACATTGCTTTTACCAGGAACATACTCGACTCCATAGATAAAGTCATGCAATCACATCGACATCCTAACAATCCTAGCTGAAGCTTTAAACCGACCCTTAGTGGTAAGTAACTTGACGAGGGGCTTGTGGTCACTCCTTACAATACATTCTCTACCCCACACAAAACTGCGAAAGTGCTCTAAAGTCTAAACACAAGCCAAGGTCTCCTTCTCAATAACTGAGAAGTTTTCTTCAGCAGGAGATAATGCTCTAGATGTGTAGACAATGAAGGACTCATTTATTTGAGACAAAACACCCCCTAAGCCTTTGTTGCTTACATCTATGGTAACTACACATTTACTATCCACATCAAAACAACTAAAAACTAGAACATGAATTATAGCCTCCATAATGTTCTAAAATTCACTTTTGTACAGGTCAGACCAATAGAATTTCACATTGCTCTTAAGTAACTGTCTGATGTTACACATTTTGCTAGAAATTCTTTCCACAAATTTGGTATACAACTCTACCATGCCAAAGAAAGATCTAACGTCAACTTTATTGACAGGATGAGGGGCATTCTTGATAGCTTCAATCAACTGGGGTTTGATGGCAACACCCTCACCGCATAAAACATGGCCCAAATATGTCACAAATTTCAGTCCAAACTTACACTTTGAGTTCTCCACAGTTACCTTTTTCTCCTCCAAAATACCCAGAAATTCCTTAAACACACAATCATGTTCTTCTTTGTCCTTACCAAAAACCAAAATGTCATCTTAGAAGCACCTCACCTTGAGGTGCTTGCCAAAAAGCTGGTGCATCAACGTTTGAAAAATATCTGCTGTGGATGCTAATCCAAAGGGCATCATTTTATACTGAAAGCATTCCACCGGGTTGATAAATGCAGTTAAATGTTTGCCCTCCTTGTTGAACACAATCTGATGGTAAGCCGTAGATAAATCAATTGTGGAGAACCACTTAGCATCCTTAACAAGTGCTAGCATCTCAGAGATCATGGGGAAGGAAAACTTGTCGACTACATTATTATCAACAAGGTAGCGTTAGTCAATACAAACCGAATTTTTCCATTGGAATATATGGCTACCACAATGGGGAATATCCACTCTGATGACTCAATGGATTAAATGATATCCTCACTAACCAATTTTTCCAATTCCTTTTCAACTTTACATCTGATGAGTATGGCATGTCTCTTGCTTTGTGAATTGTAGGGCAAGCATCATTGTTTAGAACTATATGGTGTTCAAAAATTTAAAATTCCAACTTTCTCGCTGAAAACCTTAGCAAATTTATTTAGCACCACATTACCTATAGACCCGCCTTCATCTATTACTAAAACAGGTTCAGGGGTATTTGGATTAAGAATAATGTTGTGTTTACCTTGATCTTTCCACCCTAGTACAGATAGCCCACAGTTTGCCACATACAACCTTACCAGAGACTCCCTGCTTTTAAATCTGAAAATAAGGAATCTAAACCCCACCATGTGTATATTTTTTCTCTTGAATATCCTTCAGGACTGATATCAGGAGCCAGAAGTTTGTTACCCAAACTTTTCTTAAACTTTGCATTCCACACATCTTTACTTACAATGGTATATGGAGAACCGGAGTCCGCACATCTGAAACGGAAACTCCACCAATCAAATGGTTTTTTTTGTGATTTCTCCAAGGCAATCTTATATGTTTAGCAAAAATTGCTTTTCAACTTTTTTCTCATCCGACACATCTTTTAATCAACAATACATAATTTTCTTTATTCATTTTTCATCCTCACTTAAAGTGCCCTCATCAAAACATTTCACTTTTGGTCCCTTTTTCCTTTTACAAATTCTAGCAAAATGACCAATCAAGCCACAGTTTGAAAAATGTCTTAAGTGCAGGACAAAACTTACTACTAGCCAAATACAAGCCACTGCCACAACGATAACATTATAAATCTATTTTTTTTTTAACTCGGGTTTTTACTGATTCCGTTTTTTGTTTAGTAATTTACCGCTTTTGACATTAGCAACAACCTGTTCACTGACCCCTTTATTCTCTACTTTAAGTGCTTTTGAACTTCTGCTAGATAATTCAGCTTTCCTGACTATAGCTAGGCTAGTATATCTTTTAATTCAGCATCACCACTGATCCAAAGCCTATCCTGAATTGCTGGATCACAGGTGTGGTGTGCATTACTACCTGGTCACTAATAAATTGTTCTGGCAGGTGGTCAAATTTACACTCTTCTGCAAGTTTCTTCAAAGCAGTTACATACACATCAACAGCTTCACCTGGTTCTTGCTTTCCATGAAAAAATGTGCACCTTATAATGCCGAAACATACTTTTGGAACAAAATGGTTATCAAAGTATTTTAAAACATCTAAAAATAAATTTGAATCACTCTCACCAGTGGTTTTTGTCATTTTCTCATACACTTTCAAACCACCTGGACCAACAACAGAATGTAAGAATAGTTTTTTTCTCTCTGTTTTCATTTTTCCTTCTTCATCAATGGTTTCAATAAAGTTTAAAAAGTAGGATTTCCATTGCACCCATCTCATGCATGTTTCACTTTCTGCAGGTTAAAATGCTTGGGGTGGCTGTTTAGTGAAAGTTTGCGCTGCCATAGCTAATATTACAAACTTCTTTCAGCATCCCTTCTTCGCCCTGAGGGACTAGTTCACTGAATGATAGAAGTATAACTGAACTGTTATGCAATTCCCCAAAACTATTGAAAATATGAAGTGCAATGAGAAATACCTGCACTTGACGCAGAGTACACCAGAAGAGATCAAGTTGAATTTCTGACTTCTGTAAATGAATGGTAAAAGTTTGGCACTCACGCTGAGGCAGGAATAGGAAGCTGAACTGCTTACCAGTGTACTTTGCGTGTACACTGCTGCTGAGATAATGGCAAGCAATTGGTTCTCACGCTGAGGCATGAATAGAATCTTGACCCACTTACAAGTTTATGTTTCATGTATATTGCAGCTGAATCTGGAACGTTGGTCGGGACTGATAAAGTAAAAAAAACTAGTGCGCGAACAACATATAAAGGAGTACAGTGTGTTTTGAGATCAATGTAGAATAAGCTTCCAAGATGGCTGCACCTAAGCTTACATCGTAAGTCACAGGAAACGCCGCAAACCGGAACTGGTGAAGTGACGATCCCAGAATCCCCGCAACTTCTTGGATGAAAGAACGTAAAAGGAGCAACAGAGAATCAGGAGACTCCAGAATCAACGAAGGATTCCACACTGGTTGAACCTTTTAAATATGCCAAAAGAAAACACGGTCCAATAGAAGCTTAACTGGCAAGTGCCATCCACTTGATTTCTTTGAAAGGTGAAAGCAGCAAATACAATAAAGTACTTGAAAGCTGTAATCTGTGAAAGTAGAAATCGCGCGCAGATAAATGTAACAAAACCAGCTTGTAGTAGATGCCGTAGGTGTCGCATATTGAAGTTAATTCTTAAAATTGACGAAAGCGTAGCATTGATAGGTCACAAAATGGCGGTTGTCCTGAAGTCAGCAGGTATGCGGAATTATCGAAGTATTGTCCCCAACGGCTGCACTCCGTAGAAGTATTGTCCCCAACTGCTGCACTCGGTAGAATTTGACAAGGTGGATGACAATTACAGAGTAGGTTCTTTGCTCAAAGGTGTTTCAACAATTAGATTGTCGCCAAAATTGTAAAGTATGATGCTTCCTCAACTTGTATAAAAGAAGCTTTATTGTCAAAAAACCAATGCAGGAAAAGACAACATTCCAGGATCCTCCCCAGACAGCAGCTGCCTCCCCAGAGCTCCAGTAAAGAAAATCGAACTTTACAGTAGAAAGCTCATGGGGGACAGAAGGTTAAAGGTAAACAATATGGCAACTTTATAGGAACATAACAGTACTGCTTCGCTTCACTGTCCCAGACCTCCTTCAGGCGAATAAGAGTGCACTCATTGTAGGACTTGGAGTGGTGCCAGGCACACAAGCACCAATGTAACATCCTGTGTAGGTATGTGACCGACATCTGTTTTTTGCAGTCATGGTATGGTTTGAAGCATGTAGTTTTAGGAGGGGACATCTTTCCCTTGCAGATTGAGTTTTGTTTTGAGAGTTGCAGAGAGACCAACAAAAGTAAAAGCAAAGCTCTGGAGAAAGAAAGGAATTGGCATCAGCACGCAGGGATAACATTTACATGCTGCTCAACTCTGTCAGTTCTGGGGTGGAACTAAAACCATACAGAGCTGCACGGCTCCACCTAGTGGCCTTCAGTAGCTCTGCTATGAAAAGTTTTCAGATCCAGTCTGGCACCTGGGGAATATTCTAAAGGTGAGGAATCTGCAGTTAGAGATATCCATCAAAAATGTTTTGCCTGCTTAGGCTTCTGAAGAAGAGAGCTACCATTCAGGAACATGTGCAGACAAATGGCATCCTTGAAGACAGTCAAGCAGGCTTGCAGGCACATTGAGGTTCTGAATCATTGTTGGTTGACAAACAGACTGCAGTCTTAAGATTCTTTTTTTTTTTATTGGTTCAGTTCAAAGCCACATACCAAATAATAAAAAGCCATTATGTCATAGCCGAAATGGTATATACAAACAAACTTATGGTGCAAATACACACTCAAAAACAAGAGAGGTAAAAGAAAATAGAAGTCTTAAGATTCTAGAGTAGGAAATCAACACATTTGATACTGGGGCATTTGACTCTCTTGACCATCGCATACTGATGAAGAGGATAAGCAGGTTGGCATAAGTGGGACAGACTTTCCTGAAATAGCTAAATTCCCATTTTACAAACAGGAAATCTCAAGTACTGGTAGACCAGAAGTATAATGACAGTAACAGTACCCTGTACAGTGAAACAGGGCTACTGTTTGCCAACACTTCTTTTCAGCATTTATATTCCACCCTTACATCAGTTGTTGTCTAGAAATCGGATGGTAATTAGATTTATCAAGCTGTTTTTTAAGAATGATTTCACCCACGTTTTCTCAATGTTAGTTATTAAAAAAAGCTTTGAATCACTATATTGCTGCATTTCTGAAAACGGAGTTGTGGCTCCAACCCATTCTCCCCTGGCCCTGTACAGAGTCAGTTGAGGGATTGCAGAGTGTTATGATCTTCTATGTCCATTATGGAGCATGGAGCTCTGCATTGTTGCATTCTAAGTTCTGGTTATGTGTGGATGTTCTCTACCTCGGCAGTTGCTGTCTGACTGGCCAGGGGAGAGCCACGTTTTTCTTACTCAGGACAACTTATAGGAATAAAGCCTTTATTCTTCCTGCAATACTTTGTCTTGCCTTTGCATTTATCTACAACATTTTTGGCGACCCTTTGGCCAGCTTTGCACTATCCTGAGTAGGAGTGGCGAGAGGACCTACGCGAAAGAAATATAACAGCAGTGAAAGTCTTCACTTTGATCCTTACCGGCACTTTCCTTCTGTAAAACGGACTTGTTGTGAGTACTTTTATCCTGAATTTTGTTCTCCGTCAAGTTTGGAGTGTGACCGTTGCTTTAAAGCAGCTCTTGCGTGTTATTGAAAAACGCTGTCTCGAGCGGTGTGCGATCTCAGCCTGTGTTTCTTCTACGTCACAGTCATCGCATCCAGTATGCTCGATCGGCTTTAGAAACAACGCCACGCACACTACGCTGCTGCACAAGGCCAACTTTCTTTAGAAACCAGCGTCAAAAAACGTAACAGCCATTTTGTCATGTTGGTATTTTTATCGTAACTCCAGACTCTTCTTTACTTTCATGAGGAATGAGGAGAATCTTCAGATAAACAGGTATTACTCGAAGGATTTTGTTTATTTTTGCAATTGACTTATATTCGCTCCAGCGTTTCATTCAAGGAAATGAATATTATTCTCTTCGTGTTGGTGGAGTCCTTTCTTCAAAAAAAACTTGAGACTAGCCACGTTTTTCTTACTCAGGACAACTTATAAGAATAAAGCCTTTTATTCTTCCTGCAATACTTTGTCTTGCCTTTGCATTTAACTACAACACAGAGTATCTCTTACATTTGACTCACTGGCGCCTCCACTCCCATGAGCATAATTCACGGACTAACCAAATGGCTAATGCCTCCTAGCTTTTTGCTAGTGTTGGCATGTGCTGAGGCAGGTGGTAGCAGGCTGAACATAGAAGCAAGGTAGGTGGGCTGCAGTGACTGACTATTGACCAAGAATGCCAGCCACTGTGTCATCAGAATGTTAACAAGAAAATGATGCATAGGAGCAAGGTGGCTTATGGACTACTCTGTCTGTGCGTGGCCACCATGACACTTAAGGTAAACACATAAAGGTCAGCTACAGGCACTCCTATCATCATTTCATATGACTTTCTTCCTACCATTAACGGTACTATGCCCACATAACACAGCTGCTGCAAGACCAGGGTGATGGGCTTGAAGTGATATGGGCAGTATGAGTCCCTGCAAAAGCTCGCCCAGTGTCTCTGATGACAACTCTAGCAGGAGTAACAAGGACAGGCCCAGGAGGAACCATTATAGTCTTGGAGGTTAGCATACAGGTTGATGGTAGTTCTTCATAATTGATACTCCTTTAAGATGGGTCTCACAGTGATATCACACCAAACTCTGTTTTAGAAATGATGTTTTGGTGTAAGGCAGGCTGCAGTTTTGCAAACATGATTTTATCAAGCTTCCCAAATGTGTATAAGAAACATTGCATTAGTATGGTGTCCAGTACAATTATGGAGAGCATATTCTTGTGTGTGAAGCATAGTAATGTCAATTCAATTCAAAATCTTTATTCGACCTATATAGGTCATAAAAGGAGCGACTGAGATAAATACAAAATACAAATAGATTAAAAAAATACAAGTCTAACTCTGTGGAATACAAGCTCTAAAGGAAAGACACTTTGGTCTGATGCAACTAAATTATGTGTATATATATATATATATATATATATGTATATATATAGGCAATATATTTTTTATATGTGTAGATATATATATATATATATATATATATATATATATATATATATATATATATATAATCACTGAAAAAACCATAGGTTTCACACCAGTTATAGTTAGCTGGAAGTTTTACTCGCATAAAACCATTGAAATTCCCACGTTATAGTTAGATGGACTCACTATAACTTGCGCGTGCAATGCACTGCTGATGACGTCACATATTACATCACTCATGACATGGTCAGTGACATCACTCATGACATCACTGATGACACTATCCAGTGAATGTGTGTCTTTCTGAAAAATAAATATGTTAAATATTCATATGTAAAAGTTGATGGAAGAATAAATGTTTAAATAAGTGTCTAAATGGATGTTTAAAAAAAAATGATTGGTTAACTGGCTTATTAAGTGTATCTTAGTGAATACATATATTAGTGAGTAATGTTTAAATATTTAAATATATGTATTGGTCACTTTGTTTATAAGTGGCTGCATGGGTTGGTGAGTAGCTACATGTGTAGGTATATGGGTTATTAGATGTTTTTTTAGTATCAGTATGAGTGTTTGTATGGTTTGGTGGGGGTATTACTTATCACATAGATGCATGAATGACTGACTCTCTCTTTGTATGTGTTTTGAAGACAGCATATGTGCAGGACTGTATGGGTGGATGAGTGTGTATATGTGTGTGTTACTGAGTGAATGACTGTCTCACTAGTGTCTTTATCAGTAACTACATATGTTTTAATCTAGTATATGTGAATATTGGTGTATATAAGTGAGTGTATGTGAGAGTAAGAGATTGTAAGAATTCCTGTTTAAATAAGTATGTGTTTCTATAAGTGATTGTTTACGAGAGTAAGTATGTGTAAGTTTCCTTAGAAGTAAGGTGGTAGTGTGTGTTTAGCTGTATGTGCAAATAAATGGATGTTCAATAGTTTACTTGCATGTGTGAGTATGTGTGAGAGTAACCTTTGGATGACTGTTGGTGTGTAACAGGATGTATAGGTGTATCACTACATATGATGAGTGAGTATATGTATGAGTGACTATATAGAACTGTTGGTGAATGAGTGGATGTGTATATAGATGGTGGAATTATTGAATTGGTTGTTGTAACTGGTATGTGTATCTCCATTTTTTTGAAAATGTTAATTTCAATTTTTGAATATGTGTTTCATGGGTTACATTACACTGAAAGGAGGTCTGTCACTCTGTCACAAGGATGATGTCATCAGTGATGTCATGAGTGATGTCACTGACCATGTCATGAGTGATGTAATATGTGACGTCATCAGCAGTGCATTGCACGCGCAAGTTATAGTGAGTCCATCTAACTATAACGTGGGAATTTCAATGGTTTTATGCGAGTAAAACTTCCAGCTAACTATAACTGGTGTGAAACCTATGGTTTTTTCAGTGAATTTAATAGGTTTTTTTAAATGCTAATTCCTAACTATAACTGGTGTGAAACCTATGGTTTTTTCAGTGAATTTAATAGGTTTTTTAAATGCTAATTCCTAACTATAACTGGTGTGAAACCTATGTTTTTTTCACTGAATTTCATAGGTTTTTAAAATGCTAATTCCTAACTATAATTGGTGTGAAACCTATGGTTTTTTCAGTGAATTTCATAGTTTTTTTTAATGCTAATTCCTAACTATAAGTCTCACTTTATAAGTAAGACTGTTAGCGCTCTAGTTGTTCTTTAGAACACTCTGGTACATTCTGTCATTGGGCTACAGTTGGGCTACATCTAGCTGATATTTGGGCTACATTTGCTTTTTTTTGTCTCTGGTGGCCATCTTTGGGCTACATTGGGCTACATTGGGCTAGATTGGGCTACATTTGGGCTACATTTGGGCTCTAACATATATATAGCCCAATGTAGCACAATATATATTTTTTTCAAAGTTAATTTTCGTAAAAAACACTTGAGAATAGCAAAGGCACATTGGGCTACCAATCCCTACTATTTTTCCCAATTTTTTTTATTTTTATTTTTATTTTTTGCTATGAAGCGCTCCCGGTGCGCGCCCCGGGGTGCGCCCCGAGAGCGTTCTTTCATAAAGCGCCCTGGGGCGCGCTCCGGGGTGCGTCCCGTAAGCGCCAAAATCGCGAACGAAAACATGATTGTGACGTATCGCGTAGCCGCGTCCGCGTGATACGCACGGCGTGAGCGCACCTGGAAGCACTCAAGCGAATACGATCGCGCAACGTAGGCGTCCGACGCGCTTACGCGACGCGCCCCGGGGCATGTTGCGTAAGCGCGTCGGGTCATGTGACCAGAAAATAACACTTTTCATTGGTTCATAACAGTTTTGGTTTCATAATGATGAAGCCCCTGGTCATGTGACCTGAAAATAACACTTTTCATTGGTTCAATAATTATTTTTTTCTAAATTTTGAGAAACCCACCCATTTCGCTCACTATTGATTTGCACTTGGAGAGAGCAAGAGGTGTTTTGTGAATTATCTACTCATTAATTTCCTGATCTACAGCAATGGCTGCAAGGGAGTCATCCAGCAGTGATTCAGATGGTTTTGTGCAAGAGGACCCTCCTCACCAGAAAACAAAGAACCACTTCATCTGGAAATTTTATGACATCCCTGAAGGACAAAAAAAAGTTAATGCAAGTAAAGTAACTTGTAAAATGTGTGGCAGTATTTTATCCAGAGGCAATCCTCTAAAAAAAAATAGCTTTGGAAATGCCATTTTAATTAGGCATGTCAAAAGAAGACACCCAAAAAATTATTCCAGGGAGAGTGTCAGGGAGCTGGCAGAGAATGCACGAAGAGATGGCGGCAGCACCTCCACTGGTGGAGCAACACCTTCAAGAACAACACGTGCAAGAATGGTCCCTAACGTGCAGCCGGTCTTTGCAGGCATAACATTTTTATGCGTGGACTGTGACGAACTACTCTGTTATGGGGAGCAGAGCGTTGAACTCATTGCAATAAAAAGACAGGAACACAGATGCTCTCCCCGTCCCTAAATTTTCTCATTTCTTTGCTCCTGTTGAGCAGTTTTTGAATCCATGTTTTTGTTTTTCCCCTGTAAAAAATCCCCAAAAAATATAAAATTGTTTTAAAAAGTATAAAAAAATATA